>NC_044572.1:106576714-107292964 GCF_901933205.1 Camarhynchus parvulus
AGCCCAGTCTCAAACAAACAACAAAAAGGAAAGAGAAAGAATGATTCCCTGAGCACTGCTGCTTAGAAGACCACTTTTGTCTACAAAACACAGCAGTTTTTCTTCAAGAATTACTTTACTACAAAAATTGTAATGTACAAAACCCACAACAAATCATCATAGAGAATAATTTCTAAATTGGACATGCAGAATGCTTTTGCAACACTTGCTTTTGCAAATGAAGCTGATACAATACAATTAGGTAGCTGGGGGCATCTTTTCACGTGACTGAAGAAATTTCTTAATGAAGTGTAGCAATTAAAACAAGTCTATTTTCAATGCCATTTTACTTCCGAAGTGTGGGTGAGAGAGTGGGGACTCCACCCCCAGCTGTCCTCAATAGGTTTTATGGTCATAAAATAACAGATGCAACTATGATAAAAAAAAACCAAGAGAGAAAGCCTAGTGTACCTGTATGTTGTTCTTCAATCCAAGCTTGCAGATACATGAAGAGGAGTAGACCAGCTACTCCAAACAGCAGTACAGACACGAAGATTTGTCTTAGGTTCATGACCCTGCAAGGGGGCTTCTCTTCAGCTTTCAGAAGGACTCATTGCTCACTTTTCTGAAGTCTTCAGCACGCCTGCATCTTCTTGCAGAGACATCTTCCCCAGAGACACCAACCTGGAATAACAAGAGAAGGAGGTTGTTCTTGTGTTACACTTTTATTCTTTACCAGAGACCATGTTAACAGCATACTATAAACAAGCTGGAACCCTTACAAGCTATTGCTTTCAATGCTGATATTTCTGCTCACAGTCTCAATGTTCTTTCTACCCCCAGATGAGTTCCAAGCAGATGCGCTTCTCAAAGTGGCCGAAATGACCATTCCACCTCCAGCAGAGCAAACATCACCTGCTGTCATAAGAGAGGGAGGTGATGACCCAAATGAGGTCACTGGGTGTCACACCAATGCCCCACTCTGCCCACCAACCACCACAGCTGGGAAGTTACAGCGAGGAGCTTGCGCCTTCCAGGTGGCTGGGTCACACTCCAGGAGGCTGCCAGCCCCCTGTGATGGGCAACCCAGCTTCTCTGCTTCTGGACTGTGTAATCATGTGTCCCTAAGGATGGGTCACCACACAACACAACCACTCGGCTCGCAGAGCCCCAGCATCGGTTCAGCTTGTGCATCAAGGAGTCACACAATGATATCCACCCTCAAATATGAACCCAAGGTTTTGAGTTTTGCAGGATTAGGAAATGGCAGCATAAGATGGTATCAGTAAAAGAGCAAAAAATTAATTAACGGCTCATCTTTTTATTCAGCTCTGTTTTGCAATATGGAGAGGGACTTGTCAGGAACTCAATTCTTGCCAAAAGTTTAATGGAAATGAGCTGAACTGTAAAAACTTATCAAAAAGATTTCTTTATTGAACAGCAGTGGGCCCAGAGAAAGCGATTTACCTGATACCCTGCATGTGCCACAAAGGGGTCATAAAATTCATTTTATAAAATCAGAACATGGATCACTAGAGGACAACTCCTTAACCTGAATAAGAATGTGCTCACTTTGAAAGTGCATTATTAGAAGCTGAAGAGCTGTTGTTGAAACTGGCCTGCACAGCAAAGAAAATGCCTTAAAATTCAACATAATGGTCACTTTTGTCAGTACATATGACAGAAGTGTCTGATGAACTAACACATAGAATTCTAGGAAAAACTCAAGCTTTTAAAGGAATACAGCCAACTGGAAGATATTTGAAAGATAAATCTGTTAAATACACAAAAAAGAAAATGCAGCCACTTAAATGTTATTTGAATCATACAAGTATTCCATGTTCCACAAGTTTGTATTTTTTAATAACTCAGCACTGCTACATCTATAATTGCTGAGTTTCTAAAAATACAGTACACATAAAGCTTAGCAGGAGCTCCCATTAAAAACAGCTGTTGAATGAACAAGTAACTATGTTAGAAAGATGCAAAAGATTTCAAGAACAACAAAACTGTTCAGCACTTTTCATATGTTTTTCCAATTCCGTGCCATTAAATTATACACTTCTCTTAAGTACAAACTTGCCTGCAGAAAATGTAGGCCAGGTTTAAATATTAATCATTTTATGTGTAATTGTTCTGCAGAAGACAGATAACTAGACATTAACAGAATGTAAATGTTCTGTCTGAAGTTTTTTTCTAAGGGTCATGAAGCAACTGGTTCAAACCATGCACATGAAAGGAAGGTGACAGAGGCTTCATTCTTAACCTTGCTCTTTCTACGTTGATTCTACAGAGAGGGAATTTCTTATATGTTATATACAAGTACCTGTTTGCAGCTATTGTGATGATGCACAGGATTGGAAGGAAGCAGTGAAAATTGGGCAAAAACCAAGAAAATGCTTGGGGAATGCTGTGAAATGCTTTTTTTATAGTTGTGGGTAGTGGAGCCTCCTTTCACACAGATCTTCATTAGCTGTTATCACTTGCACCTTTTTTTTCTTACAGCGCTCTCAGCACTCTCAGACTTGCAGTGCTCTTTATTTATGCTACAAAGTTACTTAGGGCTTTGCACCTAACTTCAGTGCTGCAGCAACTGCACTGTTTGCATGTCTTTAGAAGTCGCTCTGCTGAGGAGACAGAAGCTTCCCAGCATAAGCAATGCTTCAAGAACCACCAGTCGTAGAATCGACGAATACAAACCTCTTCTGTTTCCCACAAACAAAAGCTGTGTTGTTCATGTAACAGGACATTGTAGGCATCTGTATTAGGAGAAAAAAAAGCAGCAAATAAAAAGATATGAGGGTCTGAATATATCTTTGAAATAAATTACTTAAATTATAGTTACTAGAAAGTAGGAATCAGTTTCTTGCTCTTTGGGATTTGCAAGTTTCTCTCATAATAAAAAGATGAGGAATACAGACATACACAATGACAGTGCATGCTTCCAAATAAGCCCACTTCTGTGGTGTTGCTTTCTTCTATCTCTGACTACACAAAGCTCCCATATATTCAGCCCTTCTTTCTGAAAAACAGCATTCTTGAGTGGGCAAGCAAAGCTTTCTCAGGCCACATGGACGATGCTGAAAGGAAAGTATCTCACACCACATCTCCGTGAACATTTCTGACACTGGTAGGCTGGCACTGCTGCTCTCTCCAGCCACTTGCTCTCATTCTCCCTGTTTGCCCAGCTCTTGCCACCACCATGAGCACTTTCTGACCAAGTTTAACCAAATTACAGCCCACAAAGAATTTACCCAAGGAACTGTGCCAATGGTTTTCATTTAGCATTCACTGGTATCACATACATCCATGACCCATGACAGCACAGGATATAGAGCTGACCTTGCCCAAACATCATCATGGTTGCATGCAGCACCACCTACAAGCCTTGAAAGGTGATGATGAAAATGCACAGTAAAATAAGGAGCACTTTTAAGCTCCTTTTTTTAAGCTATTTAATCTGTTAATAAGAAAACAGATGTTTTTCTGCTAGGTTAGTTTTGGTTTTGAGTGGAAAGAAGTTTGTAAAAGGAAACAGCAGTTCAAGGTGTTTTTCTTTTTTTTCGTTTTGAACTACCAAACACACCCTAAGGCAGATTCACTCCACCATCACAGTCACTGTAATTATCTTTGTATCAAGAGTTTACACGCTGCTTGCAATTAGTTTAATTTATTTAAATTTAATTTATATGAAACTGTGTTCTTCATTTACATATTGACTAATTTTTAAGATTAATTTTAAACAAGAGTAACATTAAATTAAGACTACTGATTTTAGCTCAGGTTAGAATCTAAATACATCAAACCCAACTATTCTGCTACCTTATAAGATTTTAAAGGCTTTTCAGCTTGAATGAGTAGTTTAATTTATTTAACACAGTGATTTGTAACCCCCATATGAAAAAATTACAGTGACATTTAAAAAAGTCTGCATCTGTGAGTCTTCTAGAAGAACTTGAAAAATGGCTGCACAACACTGACAAATTTTCTTCTTTTGTATTAAAAAGTGGTGGTCGTGGATTACACTCTCAGGCAACTGGGCAAGAGGAAATACCTGCAAATATTCTTTAATCAAGATAAATGCTTTCTTGTGGCTGTGAAAAGCCAAGAAGCAGTTACTTTCAAGCCAAGTATTTTCAAAAGAGATCAGCCATATCCAGACACAGGTTCAGCATCCCTACTTAAGCTGTGAATCCTTGGTTTTTGCTTCTAGTTCTGGGGGACATGGCTCCCCTGGGTGATACCTTGACCATCCTTGCTGGATGGTTCTTGCTATGAGGGAACTAATGTAGCCTGAGAAACTGCTCTGTGCCTTCCACCTATGCTGAACTAGATTCTTGCTTTTGCCCAACATCATCCCCATCTCTTTGGGATGTATGGACCCCAGTGTCCCCACCTGTTTGAGCTCAAGATATGCACCCCAAAATTTCAAGTTCTTTTGAGTACTGGAGACTACTACATATCCTTATCCATCATGGAGAAGTAGTAAATCTGGCAGACAATAGCACTATGTGCCTTAAATGACAAACACAGCAAAAATTTAGAAATTTTACAGTACATCATCCAATTTTTCTTCCTTTCAATCAAATATACCTGCAGCTGAGGAGAGGCACCTCAGCACTCAGGTACCATTCTTGGCTCCTTCCTATTCTAGACCACATGAAACCAATGGCATCTGGTCAGAATGTTTGGCTAACTTTAGATTTCCTTGCCACCATAACCCTTACCATCACCTAGTTCCAAAATCAATGCAAAACATTAAGTTGCCACCTATTTAGAAACTTTCCTTTTAATTTCAGCTTTTTTCCCTTCACTTGGAAATAAAGAATATCAAGATGCAGGGTTAACCAGCAAAATTCAGATGAAAAAACCCAGACAATCTTTATAATGGTCAAAACATTCATATTACTGTGGCATACTGTAAATTCCCACCCACTCAGTATCTCCTTAGACACAACTGAATTGATGAAAACAAAATGAAAAAAAGAACACAGAAAGCTACTGCAACTGCACAGTTTGGGGATTTTTTTGGTGTTTTTCATTTTCTTCCCTCCATCCTTACCTCAAGAAGCACTACATTTTCAGATACCTCCACCAGAGTTATCATGGCAGGAAAATTTTGCAGTGAGGAATGTTCTGCTGGACACTGGACCAGACTACTTTCAGCTCAATCAGAAGAAGGAAGCAAGGATATCTTCTCACTTCAGCGCTCCCCCTCCTCCCTCACTTCTCATCTGTTAGCTCATGTCCTACTTCACACGCAGATGATCCTCCAGGATCACCTTTCCGCTGCCCACATCTCAACTTTCTGGCTTCACAACGACTGGCACAAGGCAGACCTCCAGCTCCTAACAATGCTTGCACAGTTCCTCACATCAGGCAGTACTACTTTTTGTTCTGGTTTATTACAGAGGCTTCTAGAAATAAACATACAGTATTTGCCATTTCTTATCTCCGAGCAAATTAAGCTGAGTTTTATGGCTGGGTGAAGTCAAAGGCCTTACAGAAATTTGAATTAACTGAGTAAGCAGATCAAGATAGTCAAAACAGTGGTGCTGAGAAACTTTGTAAAAATTAAAAAAACACTGAACCAACCAACCAACCCCTCACCAAACACCCCCCAGATAACAAAATCAAACAACAAAGCCCAAACTAAACCAAAATTCCCATAAGGGAGTTTTTCCTGTCCATAGAAATTTAATAGGGGTATATAGAGAGCATACGGGCCCACTGTTACATCAGTCCTGCTGACACCTCAGCAACTTCTTCATCTGAAGAGTTGCTCATAAGAAGGCTGTGTAAAAGTATAATTGAAGACACCATCTGGCCTGCACAACTTTTATTACTGGCAATAACAGAAGATTACTACCTACCAACACTGCAAATCAAGTTAAGAGAATTCTCTAAGAGCTCCATAAGACACAAATAATGAAATATTTTTTTATGAAATATATAGGGATTTCTCTTCAAAGGAGAGACCTGTTTTCATCAAAGTGAGTATTCTCACTCACCCACTGTCAATTATGAAACAATAAAGCCCCTTTAAAAAATAGAGCTTAAAATTTTGAAATTTTAATAGCAGTCAGGAAATTCCAAACATCAACATCACCAAAGTAACCTCCCACCCAGTCAACTTGTATATATTTAACATTTTTCCACCTCACTCTCCCTTGTTATATAGCAGACCACAATGTTGTTATAGCAATTATATTTTGTTTCAAATGTACTTCAGAGCACACAACACACTATACAAAATTAATAACATGGCAAAGAAAACATGGTTTGCATTTGATTTCGCCATTTTAAACTATTAACATCACTAGTTCCTCATTATCCTTTTGATGTATTTCCAAAGGAAAAAAAATCCATTTAAATGAAACAATGGGCACAAGTTAGACTCTGCTTCTGAGAACACACACACCATTTACCTGGTCCTGCTCCTCCACCATAAATCCTGCTAAACTTCAGACCATGTTGGTTTAGTGCACATAGCAACTTGCCTCAGACACCTGCAGATTAATTTAAAGCTGCAGTTTTAGACAAACAAAAGTTATGCTTGTGTTAAGAACAGATAAATGCCATGTGTATTCATGTTGACACACCAGCATCATGGAAAGTTTTGGTTACTTACAGACAGCAGAGAAGACAGTGAAAGCATCAGGTCTGGAACTTCACCAGGATATTCAGTTTCAAGGGTTTCATCCTACAGCTACTGGACATCTTGCTGCAAAAACGAAAAATCATTAATATTCTCAGTAACATTTGCCAGTCAGGACTGAGGGACCTCAGCAGAAAAAGGCAAGTTTGGCATGCTTAGCTCTTACCTGTCTGTAGCACTCCTGGGAGTCAGCGAGCAGTCCCATGGAAGTCACCTGGATTTTGGGAAGTTAAACAAAAACACTGCTCACAAGACAGCAACTTGATGGCTCTCAGTCTTCTAACAGAATTATAGGTGGGATTTCTTCCCACTGTCAGGATAAGGAACATCAGCAAAAGCACTGTGTCAAAGCCAGATCTTCCCTTTTTTGAACTGTTGAAATGACATGGTCTTGTTTACGGACTGCAGTGAACCGAGGGGCTATCAGCATGCCAACAAGACTCGCAGCCTACTACATTCACTCTACTGCTAGAAAACGCACAGGCAAAATACCAGTCCATTTTTTTTATTTTGGAGACGTGCCACGAATTCCGGATTCCCGCTGTGTGACGAAGGAGGGGGGTGTGTGTGGGTGTAGGGAGTCAGCAGAAAAGTTGCTCGGTGCGCGGAGCCCCAGCGGGGGCTCTGCGATCCCCTCAACTTCTGGGGACCCCGCAGCCCCTGGGGGCCGCTCCCGCTGCTAATCCCCTCGCCCGGGACACGCCGGGGACACGCCGGGGCTGACCCTCATCCCGCAGGGCCGCTCCGCGCTGAAGGCACCGGGACGGCCGCGCCACCGCCTCCGGCTCCGCGTCCCGGCGCCCGGGGCTGGGCGGTGCCGGCGGGGAGCGGCTGCTGCCGGGGCCGCGGGGGACACAGACCCGGCCGCAAGCTCGCCCACCCTGCCGCCCGCCCCCGGTGGGCGCCCGGCGGCAGCCCCTCACCTGCCCGCCGCTCCCGCCGCTCCCGGGAGGCGCTGCCGCCGCGGCGCCTGCACACAAACTTTCCTGGCCAAACTTTGGGGCCGGGCGGGCTGGGGAGGGGCCCCGGCGGGCAGGGACACCCCCGGGCGCAGCGGGCGGGTCCCCGCGGGGCAGGTGAGTCCCGCCGGCCACCGCCGTGTGCGTCCGCTCCGCCCGTGGCATCGCGCTCCCTCCCCGCCGCCCGCAGAGGAAGAGCTTTGCTCAAAGGTTTTTGTTTGCTGCTACGTATCCAGGGGTAGCTCTCCCCGTGCTAGGGAATAAATATGTCTAAGCTGCCAGAAGAAGCAACTCATAGCTTTAATTAGCTACTAAAACAGGTAGGGTAGAAACTTTATTGCTGTCTATGGGAAACGGGATGACAGAGAAAAATGTTTAATTAGTGCTTATTGGAGCTTCACGTGTGCCTTGCAAACCTTATCTGCTTATTGTGACAATAGACCAACCATGTAGATAAATGGCATTATCGCTTTGCTTACATTTCTTCAGGGGAGTCCTTGAAGAAATAGCTCTTAGCCCTTGCTAAGGTGAGGCAAGCACGGCAGAGTTCTGACTTTCCAAAGCCGCGCTCAAACGACTTCCGTGTCTGTCCCCTTTAGGCGTTTAGCTCCAGGGCTGTGTTCCTAGAACTACCCCAGCAGACAGATACTACTAAAATGCTCCTTGATTCACTGCCCCATTGCTCGCTTATGGCATCGAGGCCTCTCCTGGAGTAACAGTAATGTAACCATTCATGTTTTTGCAACATCTTTTACTCCAACAGGTTTCAAATCATCTCACGCACTGTTGAGACACACGCAGGGATCTCTTCCCCAGCCAGCGCAGCACCGCCTTCGGCAGGAAGCTGAGCAACGCCCACCAGCCGAAATCCAGTGTCTCAGAGCAGAGGGTAGAGAGCTGGGCGCTGCTCAGATTTCCAAGGAGGGTTAACTAGGCAGAGAGTGTAATTACCCTGTCCAAAGCTTAGGTGTTAGTTGAAAAGTGCTCCAGGATCTGTAACAGCCGTAGTGCTGTTACAGTGCTCCAGGATCTGTGTGCAGGAGCGTTCCCTTGGATTTCCAATCCAGGTGCTAAACTGTCCTGCCCCTGCTTAGTTTGGGTTGAGCGACTACATATAACCTCACCGTGGTGCTATACATTTTCTCTGGTTTATCTCACTTAAGGGTCTCCCTAGTCACAGTTCATTATAGGAGCTAGCAGCTCAGAGAAAGCCTAGGGAGAGAGATTTTTCCCTTTAACCCAATCATGGATCCATTTTAAAGTTCTAGTGAATAATGACCATCCCTCACACCCATAGCTTGTCTGGCTGCCTAGTAGAAGTAAAAGGGGAAGAAGGAGAGTGTGAAGTAAAATATGGCATTTTTTTGCTTTTTCAGGAGAGTTGAGCATATTTCCCCTTTTAGACAACCTGGCAGGGATGTGATCCCATGCTAACCATATGCCTTAACAACAAAAAATGCAACCTTATATTTAAATTATAGATCTATTAGTCCCCGATGGCCAGTGAGATTTTAGAGAAAAACAACATGCCAGCTGAATTTTAGTTTCCGGATGAAATACACTCAGAAGATTGTAATGAAGGTCACTGAAGCTTCTAGTAAGGATATACAGATTAACCTTCTGGGTGTTGTAGATTTAATTTCACTCAGTAAGTACATGCAGCAAACATATTTCTTCAGATTGATCTACTCAGGCTGTATCCATCAACTAAATAAACTTATATATAACACTGAATAGATCAGATTTTTTTTTCCAGTTAATGGAATAAATTAATTGCTTTGGGATAAAAGCCAAGTCTTGTTTTACAACTTAGTAAAAAAAACCAACCAAACAAGAAAACTCCCAAACCACAAAGAACTCCAGACTAATGCACTTAGTTTTGATAATACTTGTTCCATACAGATTGTCCTGGTGCAGAGGGTATAGTCCAGCTATTGATATAGGAATCTTTACCAGATTAAAGATTAAAAATTCAACATGCAGGTGAAATTAGACACTGGATTAGGAAGCTCATCAACTACGTAACTGTAATCAGCACCTTCTGAAGGCTGACATGGAGCAAAAAAGAAGCAAATTACAAAAGGGTGGCGGCAGTCTGTCTGTGGCAGCAGGGCTGGTGCGGAGCCAGCGCCTACATCAGAAACTCTTCTTGGCAGGTTTCTGCATGTTTCCCATGAATTCTGGTAGATGAGTAGCTCAAGAGTTAAAGAAGCAGCATCATCCTCTGAAAGCAGTGAGACAGCAGCCAGGTGGTGATGCCTTCTCACAGGAACAGGAGCAGTCAGAGCACTTAGAGAAGAAAGGTAACAGGTTGTGAATCCAAACTCCAACCTGCCAAAAATTAGAGGTCAATTTGCTGAAAAAAACCGCCTTTACTCTGCAATAACACCAATTTAGGCTCTTTACACACTTTCTGTGTAGATTTTCAGGAACAGCCATTGAGGAAAGTATGGTGTGGAGGGTAGGTAGGTAGGTCCACACTCAGAGCTGCTTCTCCATGGACTGTGCACTGTGTATGGCCCTTAAATTTGTGGGTGCTCAAACCATGGGGCAGAAACCATATATATCATTGCTGTAATCTGTTAAGCAACCCTCCTCACCTGCTGAAATTTCCACTCAGCCTAGGTTTCCATTTTTCATTTTTCAAAATTTTCTGCAAAGCTAGCACAGCCATCTGCACATATACACACATTTCAAGGAGTCAGAATTTGAGATTCTTATGTTTAAAGAAAAATTTAATATAAAGGCCCTGGCTCATGTAGCAGGGCCTGTTTGGCCTGATCTTTTTCCAAAGGGGAAGGAATAGACCTTCAGAGACGTTTTTAGATTAGCCAAAATCATTCCAAGTGCTGTTATCATTTGCTGCACTGACTTTTAGGATGGGCCACACTGGCATAGTTTCAGCATGTTATATATAAATATAGAGCCCATTAAAGAAGCCTTTGGTGATTAAAAACGTTTTATCATTATGAAGGTGTCTTTTGCTCCAGGGTACAAACTATTCAGCAAGTAGTTTCATTTTATTTCCTTGAGCTTTTTTCATTTTCAGCTAATTAGCTAGAAATACACCACCTAAAATATTCCCTTTTCCTCAGTTAGGAGGCTAAAATTTGCCTCTACCAAGCATTGCTATAGGGCATTTGCTTTGTTCTTTAAAAAAACTACTAGCAACTTGGTATAAAATTCATTTGCTCAGTAACTGGTATGCTGGGGTAATTATCAAAGCCTTTCTAACCAAGCTGTGTGCTCATTCAAAAATATTAGGCAATTCAAAATGTCTATGGTTCTTCAGCTATTACGAAGTTTTGTTTTTTAAGCAGTCTCCAAAAACTTGACTTAAACACTTCAGTGAGTTGACTGTGAAACTATTTTATCCTAATGGGCTCCTGTTCTCAGAAGACAGCCAAAAGTAAACAGTAGCAGCAATTTTTTTTTTTGAAGGTCGGTACATTATCTTACTCCAATTCCAAAATGTTCTTTAAATAGCAGATACCACTCTGTCAAGTGCTGCTGGGCTACAAAATGCCTTAGGATATCCTGAAAAATTTATTTCTGAAAAAAAATGAGTTAATTCTGTAGTTGAGTGACTGGTGAGGAATTCCATTAACAAGTGTGAATGGAAAGGTTGAGATTATCTCCCCTTCTCTTACCCCCTCTGCCCTAGCTCTGGGTGAACAGGTTTATGTGAGTATTCATGCTGTTACATGATGCATTTATATCTTAGAGGAGATGTATCCAGTTTTACAGGCTCCATGCATAGAGCCTTTTCAAGACAAGACTGGATAGACCCCTGAGCTACCTGGCCTGGCCCCATGGCTGACCCAGTCATGTGCTGCAGGTGGGACTGCAGGTTTCCTGTGATCCTGTCCTGTGTGAGTTGTCCTATGCTGTCTTCCTGGATAGCCCATCTAAAAAGTCAGGACGTCACACTTTCCCCAATGTGGTCTCATCTCACTACAAAAATGAGGTTTGAATGCCCTCCACAGAATCACAGACCACAAATGGATTAATGAGGTCCTCAGTGTCAGAAGGGTTTCTGTAGAAATGTGGTTTGTAAAGGAGGAAGTTCCTCTGAAAAAAAAGAAGCCTGTTCTTCCAGGCCTTTTGCAATATGTTTGTAAAAGCTGTGAAACATTGCACTTTCTAGTTTGTCTTATTCTAGAGAAGAGGAAACACTCATCTTTGTTCCACCAAATAATGCTTGATTATGATGCCTCCTGGAAGAGAACAGCCTATTGTATTAGATCGCCAAGCTGGGAGACAGTTTCTTTGGTCTTTCAGTTCTTGGTATCACAGTGGCCACACAAAATGAGTTGAAAAAAACCCCTTAACTGTGTGATTTAAATGCTTTAAAAGCATCCATAAAGATCTTGAAGGTGATGTTCTTGTCTTCCAATTTTCACTAAGGGATACTGCTGATCTTTTCCATCCTTACTGTGGCGTCTGGATTTCTCAGCTACAACTGACTGCTCTTAGATATTACGAAGACTGAAAAAAAACCCTTACAAAAACCTCTTTTGGACCAATTTTACTATCTTTCACGTGACTACTAAATGTCAGAGAAGTAGATTCTACATGTTGCCCTTTGGTCTCCCCACATTCCCTGAATGTGAGAGAAACAAAATTCTCTTATTCCCAACAACATGCTTGACAGTACAGAGTTCTGCACTAATTCAACATCTGTTGACAAACTGTCTATATAAATCGACAGGGAAACAAACTGATTAATGAAACTGGGGGTACCTCCAAAGTAATTCACAATCTGTCGAAATAAGACACCCTACCAGTAAATATGTAATTCCAATGCTCTGGTTCCTCTTGCACCCTAAAATACCTGGAATAAAAAGCAGAAATACAGTGAGATGGCGGCTGTCCTGAAGTTAAAGGAAGACTGAATGAAATAAAACAGGATGTTTTTTTCCTTCACCAGTATCAGCATTGTGTTGAATGTTTGCTTTGCTTATTAAGACCAATGGACATATCCTGAACCCATTCTGATAGCTTGGAATCAAACACTGAGCAAATTATAACATTATGGTATTCATATGTGCCAGGAAAAAAAAAGTTCCTGAGAAATTCTGGGACAAATGAAGGTGGAAAGTAGAATAAATACTAGGCAGACTGGCAACCGCAGTATTTAAGAGAGAGAAAAAGAGCTAGATATTAAAACATTATCCAAAATCTCATGTGAACATTAGTTCCAAGTGTTTGGTTGTTGTGCAATAGTTCACATATGGCCAGTCAGTACTGTCTCTTGCTTTTGAATCTCCAAAAGGTGTCAGTTTAAAGGAAAACGAGGTCATATATTCTATACTGGATATAGGACACATGCTGGCCAGCCTAAGATTTGCAAGAAATTTCACTGCTTACCACACACCTCCCTTTAGTTAGAGGCTGAGGTACATATAAAACAAAAGACAGTTTTTCAGGGGGCACAACCAAGGTGCTTAACCTATTATTGCCTATTTTATACAAAAAAATATTCTCACAGCTGGGTTTTTAGATGAAGCTATTTCACTGAGACAGCAGTGATTGCTGGTGGTGGGTCATCTTCTTTTAGATACAAAATTTTAGTCTAACTGTGCTAATGTAGCTAAATCTGCTGGCAGTGTTTGATGGAGCTGACCATCAAGTGGTGCTCTTTAACATAAGATCTAGCAGGGTAGATAAAGCCGCACATCTCGTTCTCTTAACCCTTCTCCTAGCCATGTCATTGTTTAGAATTGTGCTCCTCATTCTGGGAATATCCTCATGAATTTGAAACTCTTCATTAAAACTGGGATATTAGATGGATTTGGGAGTCAGCAGCATGCAAGCATGCATGTGCAATAAAACTCTGCATCTTCATTACAGCTTGATCAAGCTTTCCAAGCACTAAAGTGTATAACTTCACACACTAAATGGAAGAGTAGCCTGGGAAAACTAACATGCCTCTAATGTTGGACTGTTCAAAGAGAAAGAGATCTGGAAAAGCTGTGTCAGCTCAGGCTGGGAACTAGGCTTGGAGCAATTCTGGAAATGTGAGTAATGGTAGAAAATTCTCTAGCCAGGGGCATTTCCCTCCTGTCGCATACCCACAGCCATTTCTCCTGCCCTCAGGCCCCACTGCTGCAAAATGCTGTAAAATAAAAAAAAAAAAGCAAGTGAATGCCATGATGGAGCCTCAGGATCATAAAATCCTAACACATCTCACAGGATTCCTGCTGATTTCCCTTGGCTCGGCTCAGCTCAACTGTATATAAACCATGCTCTCCAGGATTTGGCTTACTTTCTCTCAGTAATTAGGTTTCACAGGAAGGTTTTTCTTTATTTTTGGGAAACTTTTCCTCATAACCAATATAGTTTATTTCATGTGCTTTTCCTCTTGCTCTTTTCCCAAAGGACACAGGATAGTTCACTACCCTTTTTGTGAGAATGTTACATGGTAAATTCCTACTAAGGAAACCACAGCTCACAGCATATTGTTCCTTTAATAGGAAGCAACCATCCTTCATCTTATGTTTGAATTCTGCAATGAATTTATCTCACTCATTAATCCAGTGCAAGCCACCTTCTTTCTGTCTCTGTCTCATTGTAACCTGCTGAACAAAGGTGACTTTCTCAAGGATGCTTTAAATAACCCATTCTCCAGGACTTTCTTTAGGCTTTACTAAACTCATCTTTTCCAGATGGTATCATAATTTCCTACCCTTCCATCTTCAGAATGAAATGTAAGAACACTTAATAAGTAACTTGGGACAGATCATGAACTTCCACAAATACATTCAAGCAGTGCTTTCATTGCTAGACTGCTACTCCACATCTGGAGAGGGGAATGTGAGGGGCTTGCATGACGATATTTGGGGGCAGGGGGAGGCAGGCTACAGAGATGGCTTCTGCAAGAACCTGCTAGAAGCTTCTCCCATGTGTGACAGGGTTGATGTCAGCTGACTCCAGGACAGACCCACCACTGCCCAAGGCTGAGACCATCAGTGACAGTGGCAGCACTATTGGGGTAACAGAGTTAAGAAGGGGGAAAAAGTTACTTCACAGGAGTAGGTTGTAGCTGGAAAACAGAGAAGGGAGAATATGTGAGAGGAACAACTCTTCAGACTGCCAGGTCAGCGCAGAAGAAGGCGGAGGAGGTGCTCCAGAGCTGAGATTCCCCTGCAGCCTGTGGTGCAGACATGATAAGGCCGCTGTGTCCTTGCAACCCATGGAGATCCATGGTGGAGCAGAAATCCACCCTGTGCAGGACCCCACACCAGAGCAGGTGGATGCCTGAAGGAGACAGTGACCCCCCCCGGGAAGCCTGTGCAGGAGCAGCCTCTTGGCAGAACTGGTGGAAACATGAAGAGAAGTCCACACTGGAGCAGGTTTTCTGGCAGGACTTATGACACTGAGGGACATATTGTCAGGTGCCTTTCCCACTACACACCTGATCTGGGCTGCACAAATGGAGGGGTTGTTTATACTTGTTGTAAGTATTTTTTTTAAAATGTGTGCTTGGGAATTTAATCTGATTTTGGAAATGGAAAAGCATTATTGTTTCTGTTTTGTAATTTTTGGGATTATCTAATTACTATTGGAAAACAGCTAAAGAATAAACAAAGCAGCCTGTTATTCTCTTGTTTGCTTTACAAATAGATGCTCTGCTTTGTAATTACTCCTTTAAAACTAAATGCTTAGGTACAAAATATATGACTTAGGAAAACTTTAAGGTCATCATGGCAAATATTTGACAGTACCTGTAGAACTAAAGCACAGATACCACTATTTATTTTATTGTTTATAAACAGTGAAGTTTTGGTCAGTGGAGCTAGAAGACTTTTTATTTTAATATTAGACAGGAGCAGAAACTGCAAGAAATGTGGGCCCTGTACACACATAGGAACACCTTTGACCAAGCATTTTTTGGTTGTCATCAAACTATTTTTTGATTGTATATATTAAAGTCAACACATGTTTAAATCTATATGCATACATGATGCATTTATATCCAAGTCTTTTTGCAACTGTGTGTTTCTTTGTCAAGATTTGCAAGTCATCTACAAAGAGCTTAGCTTATAAAAACAATTGAAACTTCCAGCGGTGAATTAAAATAGCAGGAATTTTTGTTTGTTTTCCTTAATCTCAAATTGGTGTGAGGTGTAGAGTTGCTGCTTGTGTCAGTGTAATAACAGTGACTGCCAAGTTACGTTTTCAAAAGCAAATAGATTGAAGTAGTCAGGATTTTCAGGATCATCTACAGTTAAAAAAACCTCCAAGTTAGGTAGTTTACAGGGAAGCCATTATTAGCAAATCCCACAGACACCCTGCTGTCAGAGCTCCATACATGGCACAGAAGCAAATACATTCTCTCACTACAGTTTGGATTTATTAACCTGGAAATTCAGAGCTCCACAACATGAAACTCCTGTTGTGTCTGCAGCCAGATTTTTCACCTGTGATTCCTCTTCTCCCGGTCCACAACCTACACAAAATTACTGCCACATCTCTTCTTCCAGGGGGACTAACTTGCCAGCTGCTGGTAGCCAGCTGTGAAACAACCAGTTTTTTACAGTGGACAGCCCCCAAACTATCAAAAGGAACTAAGAAGATGGAAAAATTCAAGCTCTCACTGAATTACAAGTCTTACTATCACCAACCGCCAATTTACATTGGGATGGGGGAGAGAAGAAGGGGTTTAGTAAAGGAAACAAATTACATTTAGCAAATGAGATAGGGGGCAGTTTTTTCCTTCAGATAATCTTTTCTTTCTGAGTATCTGCATACATGCTTTTAGAGTATATTTTTAATGTAGGGATAATTTATCCTCTATAGGCAGTCAGAATAAATGAGTTGGCAGAGTTTGCTCAGGCCTCCTCGTCCCCAGTAAGTGTATGCATGGTGCTGTAATACTATTCTGGGTCTGCAGTCTGAAGTTACAATTTCCATTCTGCCACCCTACCAGCAAAATGGGGCCTCTCATTTATCTACATCAGATCATGGTTTGCAATTGATAGATCAACTTCAAATAAAATGTAGGCAATTCACCTTATAACACAAATGTTTCTTGTATTGAGCACCTGCCTTCGTTATGGTGCATTCTGTAGCAGCTGCCTGTAAAGATTACATTGTATAGAAAAAGAGGCTTATAAGCCATCAAAGAGGACTGAATTCAATCCTTTAAGAGATGATGAGAGCACGAAACCTGGTCATTTTCAATAGCTGAATTACAATACCTTTCAGGTATTACACTTGCCCCTGCACACCCTTTTTCATTTCTTCATTGTTATGTTCACACTTTCTGCTTCACTAAGGTCTATTCTTCTCCTAGCTTAGTGTTAGAAAGCCAGAACTGCCACCATTACCTCTGTCACCACCACCACCACCACCAAAAGA
Source organism: Camarhynchus parvulus (assembly GCF_901933205.1). Classification (NCBI taxonomy): domain Eukaryota; kingdom Metazoa; phylum Chordata; class Aves; order Passeriformes; family Thraupidae; genus Camarhynchus; species Camarhynchus parvulus. The sequence continues at coordinate 106,593,674 of NC_044572.1, forward strand.
TGGGATAATTTGACAGCAAATGCTGCCGTATCAAGTACATGCAATTTAGTATCCTGAAGTGAACAGAAAGTGTATTCTCCATCTATCTCATGTATAGTACCTTACAGTGTATGGATAGTTTCAACATTCAGACCAAATGGCTTTCTTCTAGTCACCAGGAACACAAAGACTGATGCTTTTTAACAAATGTTTTCCCTCTAAATGTGAACATGAAATGTCTTGTATTCCAAAAATACACACGTTTGCATTTGAGGTTATATTAAGCACTGATCAGAGCAGGTCAACAAATTTCACTTTTCTGATTTTTACTTCAGTGATCTTGTAAATCAGTGTAAATATTTTTAAATCTTTGCACACAGCTATTGCAAAACCTATGGGGAACACATGTCATGGCAAAAGTAGCAGTTTGTGGTGCTGGGAGAATGAGATCCTGTTGCCAACTAAGAGCTTCTAAAGGGCACAGGAGAAACATTTTGTTCAGACATGTCTGTGCTCTCCTGCATGAGCATGAGTAGCTGTCAGGTTAATGCTGCCAAAACCTTTGGGATAAGAGTCCTGAGGCCAGAGGTGGCTGTGTCTCACTGCCATCACCCAGCCCAGCGCCCTCCTCCACATTCATAGAGACCAAGTCACTATTTCCACAGAGACTGGCAGCCACTGCAATTCCTTGCTACATCCTCTTTGAGAGCGCCTAGATCTTTATCTGTTTCTCAGAGGGAGTGTAAGCCCAGCTGATGCTATGAGTATTCAGAATTTCCCTTTAGCTGTTGTCAGTCCCTTTCTCAAGCAATGAAGGAAGACATCCTCAGGCTCTCTCCCATGAGATAGTGGCCAGCCAGGAAGCCAGTGTAAAAAGTTGAGAGTTTACCATTACACCTAACTATCAAATGCTAAGTGCTTAATGGAACTGCAAGGGAATAAGTATTTTAACCGTGAATAACTAACCCCACATTTAATCATCCCTGCGTAAATCTGCAGGATCCCTTCTGAGTCTGACAGGACAGCCCTAGAATTACCTCATTTAGAAGAGCCCCACATAAGAAATGGGGTGCATGCTCAGGAGGACAGAATCTCTATCTAAAGGTTAAGGTATACAAAAAGATTTCAGGAGCTTGAGGAAGAAAATTAGTGTGTGAACATGAAAACCTGAGGAAGGAATGATGAAATTAATTACCAGACTAAAGGAAAAATGAAGAAGCATGAAGAAAAACAATTAGTAGTTGAAAATGCTCTTGAGTCCAGTAACCTTGGAGAAAGCATTGAGCTAGTGGTTGCTGCCACTTTAGGCAATTATTGGATATCATATAAACCTTTTTTTCAAACAAAGACAGGATTGTTTATGTTTTAGGAAGCAGCCATCAATAGTGAAATTAAATATCTGAATGAATGCAGGAGCATGTTCTAATAAAACATGAAGGAAGTAATCAGGGAAGATTATCTGTCTTAGTGCAATATTTAGCAGTGATAAAAAAGAAACTTGTTGCCAATGTACTTTCCTTTTTGCAAGCTGATCCTATATAGTATAATATTAAATGGCAGAGACTCATGAAGAGTTTAAATGCTTCTCTGCAGGACAGAGCTGAAGACACGCACAAAACTGAGATTTATATTAGATTACTAAAATGGTCACTCTTAATGCCAAACCAGGGTATCCTGGGATTGGCAATAACTTCCCATGATTGCTCAGAGTAGCCTGTAGTCATGCAGCTGACTTCAATTGGAGTCTGATGAGTTGCACAGAAGCAAGGCTTTGTACCCAGGACTAAAGGAAAGCATCGCTTGACTAGCCCAGGACAGAAATTCAGCACCTGCTTGCAACCCACTGATCTTTTTTCCCCTGTCCAAAGGGGAAAAAAGGAATTGTGGCAGGGCCCACCGACAAAATGTTGCCTCTGTCTGGAGGTCCCTGGTACAAATTCCCATGCAGAGAGCTTAAAAAGGAGGTTGCTGCTTGCAATTGCAACCTTACGCTGTACCCTGGATACAAATAACACCCAGCGACTGAGTACAGCCTGGCCCGCTACTGTAGCTCAGCAGATGGAGGAACTGCTAAGCTTAGCTTGCAGGATTGAGAAATGATTTTTTCTTTTATGAGCAAAACCATGTGCAGATGAACTGAGGATCACCAACAGATCATAGAAATAAAATCTATTACTTAGCAATTTTTTAGGTCAACATACTACATGCCACTCTCTTCTCTCATCTCTTTTCTGCTTATTTTATTCCAGTAACTTGTTTGCTTGCTTTTCTGCTGCACTCCAGAACTTAATTTTAGCAACTGGAGTTGGTGGGCCTTGCTCAGAAAGCCTCCCAAATTTACTATTGCTCATCTTTAATGAGACAGCTTAAGAGAGATAGTACAATATATTTGCTTATAATTTCACATGGTTTTCCTGTGCTTTTGTTGTAAGTGGGATTTGTATCAAAACCCCAAAAATAAACCATAGAAGCTTGTGTCAAAGCTTTACTGTGAAGCTTTGATGCAAACATCTGCTTCTCAATACATTCTTCCTGAAATCTAAGAAGGGCATTTTAACAGTTTCAGATATTGCACACTTTGTACTTAAATTCTAATGACTTTGCACACCCAAGTTGCTACCGTGAGGTGGTAACCATTTTAGTTACCATCTCCACGCCTCTAGGCCCATTAGATATAGATCTGTTAGAACCTCTAGGCAGGGCCCTAAATCCCTGAAATACCAACAGAACAACTTTTCTGATATGACACCTTCAGACTAAATCTTGATATTTACCTCAATGGTTAATATAATTATTACAGTGATCTGCATGAGTGAATTTTTCATTTGCATGAAGAAAGCTGTCTGTGTGTCTATTTGTTTTTTTGTTTTAAATTAACATTTTCCCAAAGTTGACCAGAACATTAAAATTGCTTATCACGGGCCAAATTTCTGTATTAAAGAAAAAAAGACTAAGTACAGCTAGAGAGAGCTTTGTGTGTACTGGGTAGATACCCACAGAGGGAGCAAAAGATGTATTTATTTGGTAATCTTAAAAGTACAGAGCAGGTTGCCTTCTGAGTGTAGCCATTACAATTTATGATTTCTGCCATACTATATATTGATTTCTCTATCTTAAGAATCAGCACCTTTCCCTGTTGAATTGGATTCTAATTATTCACTCCATAGTTACATTGATTTTAACAGTCTTCTGGACAATTTTGGACCAGGCTGGTTTCAAATTACGCAAGATGAATTCGTCATGACTATTGATATACAAACTTTCCTTCTCCAGCAACTTGAAAAAGAAACAAACTGCTTTCTCTCCCTTCTGCACAGGCCAAACTTGTGTCACGCTCACTTGTACTGTAGCAGTCAGCTGGCTTTAGCCTGTATCTCATGAAAACTCTGGGGAAAAAAGGTAGAAAAGAAGAGTTAATTTTGTTTGTCTGAACCCAATAACGAGTATGTCTATAGTGGATGGTGATTAAATTAACTGTACTTTTCATATATTTCATCAAAGACCAGAAAATCTTCTACCTGCAGGTTACATCCAGTTGCAGCTTGGTTGTTATGGGCCCACCTTTACTCCCTGGAGTCATGAGGCATGGATGATGGGCACTCAGGTGCCTGTTTCAGCCACCTGGGATTGTCCCAAACTTCTCTCCTTGCTCCCAGCACCCCTCCCTCAGTGAAGTGTACCCCTGCCTGGCTGATGCACATACAGGAATGGGCATTTGCATAAATCAATACTCCAGTCTGACTATTTTGTAATTAAGTTTAAGGAATCCTTTGTGGCCTCATGGTTTTATTTCCACTTACCTTGGGCAATGACTCCCTATTCTTTTGAGTTATTGCTATATAAAGGAATATCCAATATTCAGTCAGGTTGAAAGCTACTGATTATATTAATCAGCTTTAATAGGATATGTTATTAGATCTTGAATTATCTATAGATAAAATATATGATCAATGGCAGCCTTTAAATATTTCCAAGTCAATATTTCCAGAGATTTATTCATTCAGAAGGGCCTAGAAGTGTTTTACAATTGAAGGTTTAGATTCTACTTGCCAGCTTTATTTAGCCTTCACTTTCTTTCTTCTAAGTTCATTAATTTGGATCCCGAAGTTGTGATGCCAAAAATTGTTGAAGCAGTAGGATATAGAATAATGGAATAATTTAAGTTGGAAAAAACCTTTAAAATCATCAAGTCAAACAGTTAACCCACCACTGCTAAGTCCACCATTAAACCATATCCTAAGCACCTTATAAATAAGACTTCTAAATACCTTCAGAGATCTCAGTTCCTTAACAATCTGTTCCAGTGCTTGGTAAATCTTCCATTGAAAAATTTTTCCTAATATCTAATCTAAAACTTTCTTGATGTGACTGGAGGCCATTTCCTCTTGTCCTACTTCTTGTTACTTGGGAGAAGAGCCTACCCCCACTTAACTACAACCTTCTTTCTGGTAGTTGTAGAGAGCAGCAAGATCTTCCCTCATCCTCTTTTTCTCCACACTACACAACCCAGCTCCCTCAGCCACTCCTTTTAAGGCTGGGGTTCCAGACCCTTCACCAGTTCCCTTGACCTTCTCTGGATATCCTCCAGCCCCTCAATGTCTTTCTTGTAAAGAGGATTGAACAAAATTCAACAAGTGGTCTCACCAGTGCTGAATACAGGGGGACAATCACTGCCCTGGTCCTGCTGGACACATTATTTCTGATACAAGCCAGTGCATTTCTTGGCCAAAACAACACTGGCTCAAGTTCAGATGGATGTTGATCAGCACCCCCATGACTTTTTACTTCAGACAATTTTCCAGCCACTCTTCCCCCAGCCTACAGCTCTGCATGGGGTTGCTGTGACCCAACTGTAGGACCCAACATTTTGCCTTTTCAACCTCATACAGTTGGCCCCAGCCCATCAATCCAGCCTATTCAGGTCCCTCTGTAGAGCCTTCCTGCCCTCCAGCACACCAGCACTCCCGCCCAACTTGGTGCTTTCTGTGAACTCACTGATGGTTATTAAACAGCACCAGCTCCAATACTGAGCCCTGGGGATCACCACTTGTGCCTGGCCACCAAGTGGGGTTAACTCTGTTCATCATCATTCTGGCCTGGCCATCCAGGTGCCTTTTTTACTCACCGAAGCATTCCTCATCCAAGCCATGAACAACCAGTTTTCCCAGAAGAATACTGTGGAGAATAGTGTCAAAGCTTCAGCAAAATCGTAGGTAGACAACATCTTCAGTGTTTCTCTCATGCACTGAGTGGGTGACCCTGTCCTGCAAGGAGACAAAGTTAGCCATAGTCTGCAAGTTCAGACCATATCTGATGTTTTTATTTTTATATGTAAACTACTAGATGCACTATTAATGTAGAGTCCTGTCCATGCATGCATTTCCACTGTGCTTTCAAGCTCACTTTGGGATAAGACATGGATATGGCCCTGTCTGCTTGCACCACCATCATACCCATGGGAGGGAAGCGGGGTATGCAGAGCCCAGCCAAGCTGTGCCCCCACAGCTCTGATCTTGTGCCTGTGCCCCAAAAGCATTCAACTCCTGCCCTGAGCCTCCTGCCCTTCTGAGATGGAGTTTTACCTGCTCTCTGCTGGAAAAAATGTGACTCTGGAGTACAATTTTCAGTGTAAATGGTAGAATTGTGGGTGCATTAGAGCAAAAAGAAATTAATGGAGAAAATTAAATCAGATGAAGATTTTACAGCACACATCCATTGTGCATTCAGAAATCACCCACTTCACTACATGTACCCATTCTAGAAGTAGCATACAGAAGTTTTACTGCAATGACATGCTGTTTTCTTTTCTAATGAGGAAAAGAACAATGAGTTATCCTCCTTTAACCTTGCATGTAGAAAATAAGTCCAGCAGGCAGGAGAGTTTGATGATTTAAGATGTTATTTTCCAAATTACAAAGCTTCCTGTGGAGATGAATTTTCTTACAATCTCTGACAAACTATCTGGTGATTACTGTGATAAGAGTAGTAAATGATCTAAAAATATGTACATCGTCTTTTGAAGTAGAAAGGAAGTTTTACATGGGTTCTTTAAATCTCAGAGCAGAGCTGTTTGTTCTCTGTTAGGATAAACACATCATGTTAAGGTTTACCCTGAGCAGCCTAGCAGAAAAAAATCTGCATAAATAGATAAAAATTCATCAAACAATGAATAAAAGATTCAAACAGAAAATTTATTTTCTTTTGTTTCTAAGAGGTGTAAAAAGAACAAAATTACCGGGCTATTTCTTTTCCCTTAAAATCTCTTTATAGATAATGGTGAACAGATGATTCTGTCAAACTTCACTTGCGATGAATTCAAGACAAGATAATATCATCATCCATCTTCTTGATGAGCCTCATCATTTTATCTTCAGTCTGAATCCTGGAGAAAACTTAACAAGCTCTACACATCTCTTCATTTAAAAATTATGGTTGAAGGAGAGAAAATGTTTAAGGTCAAGCTTCTAAGCTACCATCTGTCGCTCATTTAACAATTGCCAAGAACATCTGCCACTACTGCACATGCCTAAGACAAAACTTAGCCGACATCACCTTTTCTTTTAAGGACAAAATCTTAGAGTCACATGAGCATTGACTGAGGTGCCTTTCTGCCAGCAGTCAGAATTTAGCAGAAATTTAGTGGTTTGACAACCCAGTGGACATTTTAATAAATAAGGGCAGTTCACAACACGGAGCTCACTGTCTAAAAGCCTGATTTCACAAACAGTACTGTCACTTACAGGTTTGCAAGACACATCAAAAATATTGGGGGTGTGGTGGGGTAGAGGGGTATCCCCTGACTGATGAGAGCTGAAATGCAGCTATTTGGTAGTAAAAGAAAACTCCCATAGTTCCCATTTTTGAAGCCGCCTCTCTGCTTTGGCCCTCAGGTTGCTGAAGACAGTCTTTTTGGAAAGTGTTTTAAGTGAAATATGAATGCAGACACTTAAGAGCTAAATGAAACATGTCCTCAGAGATGGTATTATATTCTCTAAACTTTTACAACAAAATGAAAAGATATAAAAATCTGAAAAACATATGGCATACAAGGTTTAATTTCTCAGATAAATATCTGTGTTTTTATTCATATTTCAAGATATATCAAATCCCACTGGCTATTAATTCCTTACATTGGGGAAAATGTTTGGAGTCTTAAAAACAGTGTAAGGATGCTATTCTTTACTCACATGCATGAATTCTTAGTAGCAAGAAGTAGATAAGAGATGAAGACCTGTATAACTAAATACAAGAGAAATGGTTTGGGGTTTGGTTTTTTTTCATAGCTTGTATGGAAATTATCTCCTCTGAATGATGGACATGACATATAAAATGCCTATTAAGATATGATGAAAATTTTAACTAGAAGGAGACATTTTACCTGGTTGCATCATTAGTTTGATGATTTGATCAGACAGGGCAGACTCTTTCCGACATGTTTAGTGTATCAAATTTCTGTAGTTTGGTAAATGCCATGCATTGGATTATTTCCCATAGGTGAAAAAAAGTAATACAATATACTAAGTATTTAGTGTTTTGTCTGAACTATGTAATAAACAATGTGCACAATTCAAGGTAATGCATTTGTATACTAATAGGTATAATGAATAATTTCATTCAATTTATAGAACAATGAATCTGTGTTTTGATGGTGTCTGAAAAGCAGAGAAAATTGAAGTGATTGAAAGACTGAATGTGACTAAAAATTCCCACATTGTTTACAGATCAATTTACCTTTGAAACTGGAAAACAGGAGCTATGCTTCGTGTCTTTTTCTGTATGAGTTTTTAAATTATGCTACATTTTGTATTTTAACAGATGGTGCAATTTAATCCTTATCAGAGGGACAGGAGTTATATAGAAACTGGTAGTGTTTGTCTCGTGGTGTGGAGAAGATTAATGGTAAGTAAAATATTTTGGGTTTTTTATTACAGCTAAACATAGGTCTCCTAAAAATTATTATCAAATTGGGTTTTTTACACAATTTTTCTGTTTGTATGAAAATGAAGAAAACAATGCCTGCAGCCAAATCTCCAATCTAGCAACTATTAGCTTTCCAAAATTCTGAGCACCATTATCAAATCCATTTCACAAATAACACTGTATATGATCTCCACCTAGGCTTATCATGCCAGCTCTATTCAAGAATTTTAACTGGCGGAGGAATCTGTCACTTTGAATGTGATTTTACATTTTTTCTTGATGCCTAGAAATTGTTTATCTTTAGTAGGACCTAAATGTTTTCTTTGCTTTTGAAATGCCTCTAGTCTGAGCAGTCTGCTCACAGCTGAAACAGAATTTGTAAGAAGGCTGGCATTCATGGTGTGACACTTTCTCACCTGATCCAGATTAATTTAGACTGCCACTGAATCCTCAGTCTGCTGAATCTCCCTGGAGTAACTTTTGTACATTATGAAAATTTAAAAAGAACTTCTGCTTTTAAGAATGAATTGACAAGTTAAAAAGTGATAGTTCACAGAATACCCACCAACATAAAGCAAAATGTCTCCAAAACCTTAATTACAGTACAAGGATAAGAATGCTGAGATTGGTGGTAATCTACATTTATAAAAGCAAACATTTAAAAGTTAGGAAAGTCTAGAAGTTAAGGTCAACAGGCAAAGTCTACAGGATTTTTTGGTATGCTTTGCATACTTCAAAATAGAGGGAAAAAAATCAGGTTTTATGCTTAGTGTGGAGCAAAGAAAGGCAAATTTGAGTAGAGATGTGCATGGCAGTTGTGTATAAGAATTCAGTCTCATTCTTTTCAATAGAATTGGAGCTTTTCATTGGACTGTTTTCGATATTAATTTTTATTTTGCAAATAATGCCATAACTCTAAATTGTGGGAAAGGCTAAAGCTATAATTTGATTATCTGTTTGCAGTTGGTAATCATATGTATTTGCTTCCCATATTTGCTAAGCTGTATTTTTGTGTGTTGTTGAAGCCATGTAAAAAATTAGAATGGTTCATTGTGTTAATGCCTGTCTTTGTTGTGGTTTAATTCCCTTGACAGTGAAACATCATGCAGCCACTCATTTACTCCCCCCTACCCTGGTGAGGTGACGAGGAGATTCAGAAAAATGTAAAACCCACAGGCTTAGATAAGAACAGTTTAATAATTGATATAAATTAAAATAGGACAAAACCAGCAGTAGCAGTGAGGAGAGACAAAAAAGTGACACACATTACAGTTGCTCACCACCCACTGACTGATGCCCAGCCTGTCCCCCAGCAGCAATCAGCCCCACTGCCACCCTCTACTCCCATTTAGGTACCAAGCAAAATGTCCAATAGTGTGAAATATCCCCTTGGCCAGTTCAGGTCACCTGTTCTGCCCATGCTCCTCCCATCTTCTTGCACACCTGCTCACTGGCAGAGTTTGGGAAACTGAGCAGTCCTTGACTTAGGGTAAGCACTGCTTAGCAACAACCAAACCATCAGTGTTTGGTCAATGTTATTCTCATACTGAATCCAAAACACATTGCTAGGGGGAAAGTTAGCTCTATTCCAGACAAAACCAGGACAGTCCAGTAACAGCCAGTGTAAAGCTGCTGCACAAAACCATGTTTGGCTCTCAACAAAACAGGTATGAAAATACTGCTTAGAGTCTATCTCAATGCAGTATGGTGCTCCTTAATTGAGTCCTATCAAGCAGGCACACAAGCACTGGAAGTCACTGAAGAAGAGTGGGGGGAAAAAAAGAAAAAATAAAAGAGCAGGATAATTTCGAATTAAATCATTTTGGCAGGTGAGGGAACTTTCAAACTGGGTCAAACTCATACCAATTGAATGATTTGGAAAGAAAATCCTCATGTGGCGAATATTTTCTCTTTGCTTTTATCAAAGATATTTATAGGTTTTAATAAGTGCAAAGGCTCACATTCAGCATCTAATGCAGCATTCTCTGTTGTGGTAACAATGCTGATAATGCCATAAATAAATACAGTGGTTTGGAGCTGCTCAAGTGATGAAATCATCTTATATTTTCATTCTTCCCCATGGTAGTCCAGCTACATCTTTTGGTGCCACCAAAGGTAGGCAGACTTTTGAAGAAGTATTATACAGATTGAGGTGGAAAATGAAAAGTCATGTGGCATACACCTCCTGCTTCCAGCTGCTGAAAGCTGATGTTCCAGGGTATTTCCCTCCATCATTAGGAAGGGACTATTATGGAGATAACATGTTGTGGTGAGGTTTGGTTGAACTGGAGGAGAAAATGCATGGAAAAGGGACCAGGGAGAAATGGTCAAGGAGGAAAAGGTTAGAAGAAAATTTGATATTGCAAGAAATAGGGGAAAACAGAAAAATGAGAGACTAAAAAGTAGGTTAAAGTGTCTAAGGAAAAGGGTTGGGAGGGAGGGAAGAGAAAGGGAGGGAAGTATTGAAGGTTAGTTTGAGAAGTTTGCTGACACTCTCAAAAAAATGTGTAGTATCAGGAATTCCCCAGAAATCCCCAACTCTACAAATAGGAGAAGACAGGCAATGGCTGAAAAAGCCGGTCTTATTTTAATTAAATGTTTATTTAAGTCTAACATATTTAAAAATTATAATTGGTTTCCCCCAGCAATGCCCTTAACCAAGCCCCTTCACAAAGATCTTTGAAAAGCAGTCAACTCACAAAAAATCCCACTTGGCAACGCTTTTTCCCTGAAAAAGGAGCTTACCGAAATCTTCAAAGGCCAGAATCTGGCATAGTTTTCTCTTGAGTAAAGTTAACTCTGTGAGTTGAAGCCTCGCCAGGAAGCGCGACGTGCTCCGGCTCGCTGCATGCGTGGGCTCTGCGTGCCCAGACCCGCGGGCAGGGGCGACTGACTTTTCTGCCCAGTGACACCTCATCCCATGCCACCTGCCCCTGCCCTAGGAGCCTCATTTCTGCGCATGGCCCAGGTGGCAAAGTGCAGCTGCAGCCAGGATGGATGGCAGAGGGTAGTACCAAGGCAGCTGCTCAGTGTAACCCATCCCCGCCCTCGGACTGCTCAGTGTCCGGCTGCAGCACCGCAGAGCGTGTTCTATCAGCAGGGTCAGGGTCCCACAGAAAGAACAAATACATGAATTTTCAATGAGCTTTATTCTGCCAAAGCTGATCGTCTCCCACTGCCCTTTGGTGTGGACAGAGATTCCCTGCAGCAGTGGATGAAAGACATGGTGCCAAAACTGTGCACCTGAGCAGGTTTTCATCCAGACACCACAGAGCTAAGGCGGGTTAAAATGATTGTTCCTTGGACAGGACTTCTGATGTCTGTGATCAATGTTGATGTGTAAGAACAAACCTTTCAGAAGAAAGTATATCACATCCTATTACTCTGCAATTAAAATCCACGGGGATGTTTAGAGAAAATTAAAATTTATGTCCTTGCTGCAACCTGTGTAAAAATGGATGGAGCGACTCGCTGCCTGAAAGCTCAAATGGACTGCAAAATTTCTAAATGAGGCTCATGTTGGGAAGCCATAGCCCCAGATTTCTGAAATTCAGGCTCTTTTAATGCATTCTAGGTAGGGTACTTAAATATTCACATCACATGGTCTTTGAGAGTCTGATATTAGAACAGACACAGAATAAAGGTCAACAGAGAGAAAAGTCTAATAATAATAAAACAAAAATGCATATGCATTCACATCTTATCAAATACACAATGGAGTTGGCTGATCATGTTTAGAGGAAGTAATTTTTCAGACAGAAAAAACTGGTTTGTGAAGGAAAGCTTTCATCAATACTTTATATACAATTTCTGCATGGAAAGAATTCCTGGTGAAAGTACATGTTCAACCAATTATCCACTGACTGCAGCTGCCTCTGGGGAGAAGGAATAGAAAGTCGTTTCTATAGCTCATTTTGTCAAGGGGCCTGGCCCTCTTGTTCAGAGTTCCCAGACTCCTGGTGGAAGTGGGAAGTGGGAAGCACCTTGAGGGGCACATTCAGAGTTGTACAATGCCTTGCCCCAGCTCCTCTGCCTCACAGTGCCTTCTTGCGCCCAACCCAGCCCAAACCATGCCTGGGATAATGATTGTTTTCTGGAATGTGCCTGGGAATCTAAATGAGGATGTCTACCACTCTGCTGGCCCCACGGTACCTCCCAGAAGCCAATTAGTTAGAAGCAGTCTCCCTCTCTATCATCCTGATGGTCGTTAACCGCCAAGAAGTTCATAAGAGGGAATTGAGTTTCCCATTTCTGAAGAAAAATCAAATGATTTGCTTTTCACTCTGAGACCTAGCCAGGTGCAAATGTACCAAGTACAATTTAGTGATACTAATTTAGTTGCATATTTCCTTCAAACTAAATGACCACCTGGATGCAGTCACAACAATAACAACAGTAAATCAATGTTTGTGAGGAAATGCTGTTAAGTATTAAGATCTAATAATATGCTTTCTTGGAAGCTGCTGTAAAATTTTTTGTTTCCCTTTGCAATGAGTGTTAGGAATGCCAAGAACCAACAAGTGTCTAATATGATTTTTCCCAGATGAAATGAAAAGATATTGATTTCTGTGAAAGAGATTCCTTGATATGTAAACACATTATTCTAAGGCTTAGAAGAATCATATACTTTTATTTCTCCTGTCTTCTGAAAACATTTGAAGAAAATATTTTATCAAAAGAATTAAATGAAATGTTGTGTATGTTCCCAGATAAAAAAGCCACCAAACATATAACTTACATTCTCACATTGTGTGTGTATACATTTCTCATTTTACCTTATATTTACTTAAATAAAAGGCATCTCTGAACACTAAAATACATGAATCTGCAAGATTTCTTCTGTGTGAAGTGGCACCAAGGCTGTCTGGAGGACACAGTCTCATGGTTTAGTGCGACGTAGTCCTATGTGGAGTAGGGATTTGGACTTGATCCTTATGGGTCTCTTCCAACTTGAGATATTCTGTGATTACATCATGTCTGATCATGAGGGTGAATATCAGAAGAGATATGCCTTCTTATCACTTGCAAAAATCCTTCCTGTGGACGTTTTAAATGGTGATTCCACTTTTTTTATAGCAACATAAGTGACTATGAAACAGGTAAGAAATAGAGGTGAACCAGTACAAAGCACCTCCTTTTACTAGGTGGTTTTGCAACTGACACTTAGGGTTCTCCAGTTAGGGTGGTCATTCCTATAATTTCATTGACTAGGGAAACCTTTAAAAAGAATATAGAATTCCATTAGCAGTCTGTTAGTCCTCAGGAGCAATCAGCCATTTGAGCCTCTGCACTGATTTTTAGAGTCATTTGTCCACTACAATAAGCATGACAGGAAATCTGTGACTGATAATCTAGTTATTTCTATATAATATATAAATGTGCATGCATATGTAATAGATAAAAAGATCATATAAATTTATATATTGCCTATATATTATATCTCAAATTATGAGTTAATGCTTATTTATAAATTTATACATATAAATTTGTATATAGAAATCTGGTTATTTCCATAGACTCAGAATGAGAGAAACTTTCTGGATTTAAGAATTTTAGATTGCAGAAATATCTTCTACTCCTCTGTTTTTTTCTTTCATATTTTCCTCAGAATGGACGACCATCATTCAGATTTAATTGGGGCACAGGCTGGTCTAACTCATCAGCTGAAGTACCCTTCTTCAAGAAGCTTGGCCATGGAGACTATCATTTCATAAATACCTTCTATTTCCCAGAGCTTTGCCTTGTCTTGAGCATGCACAATGGAAAACGAAAGGCCCAGGAGTTACCAACTGCTCAATAAAGAAGAAAGAACATTCCTGTGTCTGCCATGGAACAGTACAAAACAGCAAAGAAGAAAAGCGTGTGTTGTATTTGTGGTTAACAGGACAGCAAAAGGAGAAGAAGACCCAAGATTAACAGAAAAAAAAAAGACCAAACTGATTTGTGATGGTCACAATAACTAGATGGAAAAAAGCCGCCATGTATTCCAATTCCAGTTAAATTAAAGCCTGTTTCTGCTTAATACTTTTGATAATTTATCCATAAGCACTTCCTTATTTAAACAGCTTCAACAGTTCATGTGGTACAGCCAAGTTTAGAAAGGATTTATTTAACATGCCATTACAGCAATTAGCCCCAGGGAAAGTTCAGCTTGCATACCCAGCTTCTAAATATGTCTTGAGTTTGTATTTATCTAGCGAGTTTCCTTTTTCCCTCCTACTGAGTATAAACTTCTCCTTTTTCTTCCCTCACCTCACAGCTCCTCTAAAACTTTCAACCTGAGCTCTTTTCTGAGCACGTGGCACACTGGAGCTCCAATCCAGAGGTCCCTTCCACGTTCCCTCCTGAGGACACTGGCACAATGTGTGTCCTCAGTCAGGTGCATCTGTCAGTCCACATGTGTCAGTTGGGATCACAACTGCAGGAGTCAGTAGATAAAGACAGGATGTTTAAGAGGCAGAAGGGAGATTCAGGATGTTGAAATTCAGTTTCGAGCTCTGATGTGACTTGAGGCAAGTCATATAGTCATTACCTGCATCTTGGCTCTCCAAGTCTGCGTGGTAATGGTTGTAGTTTACCTCCACCATGGTTACTCAGTCTGCAGTGGATGAGCTACCACTTGCAATATTTCTTACATCAGGTCAGCACATCAAGGGTCCAGTCTCATTTTGGGCATCCAGACACAACCGTTCCTCAAAAAGCTTTTTGAACCCTATGGCTCAGAACAGATCTTCACAAGTAAGAATGACATTATGCGCAGTGGAGGAAACGAGTTCTGGTGCCCAAAAAATCTGGGTTTGAGTTTTCCAGGATATCATACTAAAAAAAAACAAGAAGAAGAAATCATATTTTCTCTTACAAATAAAAACCATTTTATTATCTTCTGAATCCAAGACATGACTTCCTTTGTCTGTACACCTCCCTTGATGACAAGGAGCAGACACAGCACTTCCCCACCAATAGCTCTGGGCCTCCTGATTTTATTTTCGCTTTTCCTTTACTACCATCCATAGAGGTGACTCCTCAGGTCCTCTTGGGAGCAGGGAAGGAAGGAATTTCTTAAAGGTTTCTGCTGAACACTGCGTGTGCAACCACTATCCCAATGCCACAATCCCACTTCCATCTGCCATGGGCTGATGGGCCTCTCACAGTGCATATGGCAGGAACTTGCACTTTTTGCCCTCCAATGTAGATTGGGACCAGTTTCTGCTACATTTTCAGTAGGATTTCCCACGACATTCAATGTACAAAAAAGAATGAAACTCTAAATCTTCTGCTTCTTATGTCTTCAGCTGCAATTAGGTTTTTTAAACTGTTTTTGATGAGCATGCATTTTACACTCATAATGAATTGCAAGTGTTGTAAAAGAAAAATGGTGTTTCAGAACCTCTGCTTGCTGCACATATTAGCCACAAGAGGCTTAGGAAATGTCACTACCTGGGTTAAAAGAGTAATGTTGCTTTGGTTTTGCAATATGCATAAAAAATCAGCCTTTTTCACTCTGCATACACTTCCTGCACAACACACTGAACATTCATTATAGAGCAGCTCTGCAGAAAGCACAGTGGTACCAATGGAATTTTTTTTCTGAAGCATCAACAGGACTGGCCAAACTCTGATTTGTTGGAGGCAAAATTCCCCATCTAGTTTAATTTTCTCTCACTTATTCTGTCTGTATCATATAAATGAACCGAAGTACAATAATACTTCTAGCAAATGACTCTACAAACCCATAATTCCCTGACAGCTTCAACCACCGGACTTATTTTTTAACAGTATTTTGAGCCTTTTTGTACATGTCTGCAATAAATTAAAATGTGAATATTTCCAAATCTATTTCCCCGCATTATGTCTGGATTGTTCAGGATGAATGGCTACAGCAAGAAAAGGTGAGAGGAATTTCAAGGGCTCCATGAACACTGCCTAGCGTACCACTGCAATATAAGATTAACTGACATCAGCTTGACCTGGTACTTGCCTGAAGGAAAATGGTCTGATGGCATTTGGTAAAGTTTATGAGATGCAGGTTCCTGCTGTGGTGTAGGCAGGTCTTTAATTTGCTGTCATTTATGACTGTACTGCTCCCTAGGCATACAGCTTTGTCACAGAAGTGACAGAGAATCAAACTTCAAATTAGTGATCTTTTTTTTCCCCACTTTTCCCCAGCATCCTTTGGAATGAAAGGAATGTGAGACAGAGAGAAGAGTGCAAGTTTGATGAATGCTTTTCATGGGGCAGTCATGAATAAAATAGAAAAGAGTTACATAAGCATTTGGAGAGGAAATATATGCAACTGCTCTCAACTGCTTGCTTAGAACATATGATTTAATTTATTTTTAAATTTATTTTAAATTTAATCTTATTAAGTTAGAAAGAAAGAATAATTCTTCAAAACGTAGTTTGGAAGAAACAAAAATTTTGCTCCCTGATCACGAATCTGTGCTATGTTTGAAGCACTCACTTTAACAAATGTAATGAACAAATACAGAGAAAAATTGTCCTGGAAAAATTATTGAAGCCCAGCTTTTGAACCCCAGCTAGCTTTGATCAAAAGCAAACTTCTATACAATGTTAGAAAACCACTCATATATTTTAGTGGGAAAGGCTGTCTGGTTATAAAGGAAAAAACAATCACGTCTGGTTTTTGCTCACTGGATTCCTGAAATTAACAGGGAATGACATAGTGGCTGTGAGCGTTTCATAGTTTCTGGGGTGGAGAAGGAGGGAATGTTTCTCACTGATTTCTACTGACCCCTTGTGGTAACCTAAACTGCATATCGTATCCTGTTGAAGGAGACTTTGGCTTCCTCACGGTAGGAAGTGTTTACCATGGGCAGGAAGAGTCTTAGGAGCCGACTCTGACCATGTCAATGGCCTCTTAAGAGCAAAAAACTCTTAGGTTGTAAAGAACCCAGCAGATGGCCAAAATTAAAAAATTTTTCTTAGTCCATGAGGGGAAGATTTTGGACTGCTTGGTGTGTAATGAAGCTGCAATTCCAAAGGACAAGTACTGACAATGTAAACATGAGACTGAAATTTAAGTAATTAACTCAATCCACCAAAATACCAGCATTTAATTAGAGGCAAATGTATGCAACTTTTATTTTGCACTACTGGGAAATGCCATTGTCTATATAAATGTCTTTCCAAAGCCTAAATTCAGCACTAAGATAAGAATTTATTCAAAGATGGGAACTGCCCCTCTCTTGGGTAATTTAGTCTAAATGTCAGCCAGAATAAGAGATAGGACAAGCTGTAAGAGGGGTGGTTAGAGATATTCCAACATTCAGCCTTTCCAAAGTACATATTAAACTCAATAAAAGATAAGAATTTAAAAAAAATCTATTTGGGAAAAAAAATATTAAAATTACTGTAATGCATGTTCACTTTCAAGTACATGTAAATGCTTTATACTTGTATACTCAATATGCAAACATTCTGTCACTTGGGAACAAGACAAGGTTCTTGCTACTTCCATTTGTCCTAAAAAGAGAATCACTTTCAGAGGAAAAACATAACTAAGGAAAATATTAAGGAGTGAGTAGCAAATTTTACAGTTTGATTTTTATATAGAAAAAGTACATCTGAATCTCACATGATCCATATACCTGGGAATTGTACTTTACAGATGTTGTCAGCTGTCAAAACACATAATTAGTACTTGAAAGATTGTTATTGTTTATTGATGAGAGAAAGGAATTATAAGTAGTTCCAAATTTCATGTCATATTTCCCTAGTGTTTGCAAAGATTAAAAGTCTGCTACCTTATGTGACGTGCCTTCTCTGGAGTTGGTGGTTTGTTATATTAGTTCGAAATGTGTTCCAGACTATTTGACACATATGGAACCAATTCAATGAATTCAGTATTGCTGTCATTCTTCCCCTTCTTAAGGAAAAAAAAAAAAAAATAAGAAGTAGTTGGAACAATGAATAAATGTTATGTATGTTGGTGAAGCATACCATGTACTATATACATAAACTCCTCACTCCGTATGTTTTCTCTTGCTTCATGTGCTTCCTGTAAAATTGCCTTAGGTTGTCCATGAAAAGTTAGGAGGAATAACTTCCATTAATGTTTTTTGTCCCTTAAAAATGAAAAAGAAGACAACAAAAACTACCTTAGATGAAAACTGTTAGTTATAAAATCTGAGAGCAAGTAAATGGAAGTTTAAAGCTTCAAACAAAGTAAGTTGGCAGCAAAATCACCTGGGAAAATAGATTTGCTTTAGACATAAATGAATTGGGCCTAAACTAAATATCCTTGTCTTTCCATATTAGGGAAACATCTTTCAGCTTAACTTTTGGAAATGGGAATAGTACACAATAGTCATACCTGATGGGCCGCCCACAGCATGAGCATGGACCTCTGACATGAAAAGAAACGTGGAAATCAGACACTTCTAACTCCTCCTGTGATTGCAGCAGAAATAAAATTAAATGCCTGAGAAAATCACCCTGTACAGAATTTAATCAATCTTGGAACACCGCCCTGAAAAAAGGCGCTTTTGATTTTTCCAACTGAAAACAGAAAATTCATTGAAAGAAAAGAAATTTCCCTGTGGTTCCATGGACTCAGCAAAACAGCCAAGCCATTCAAGGGGTTGATGAGCAATAAGTTTTGGGCCTAATATTTTTCTGTTTGAGCCAGACTTCAAAAACAGTCAATAAAATATTGATTGAAATCGTAAAATCTAAAATCACATGCTCTATGTTTTCATAAGTTCATCTTTAAAATATTGTTCTAATGTCTGCAATGAAATTTGTTATCCACTTTTCCCTCTTATGTGTTTCATATACCAGCGACACTTTAATATACTTTGGGGTGTTTTTGGAAGGGGTAAGTTTTCTTTTCAAAACAGTTTAAATATCTAAACAGATGCAAAATTAGCCAACATTGACAGAATAACCAGTGGTGTACTGCAGACAAACTTGTCAGAAAACTCTAATATGACATTTATCAGCTTTTAAATGAGAACACAACTATCAGCTTCAACACAATCTAGGATAATGTAATGTTTACAGCTGAAGAACGACTGAATGCTTACACTTATAGAGATGTTTGCTTTTAATGGCCACATTTTCCATTCCCATGATACAATAGTCTAAAAAAGCCCTTTTCTGTCTCTCATATAGTCTGGGTTATAACAGCAATTATTATGATTTTTATATCTATACAATGATGCCTACAAAATATTTAATACCTTAGCAGCTGGTGCACTGTGGCCGATGCTTACTAAATGAATAAATGTTTTGTCTTTTGTTTCCCTCGTGTACTTGCCTCCATCTGTTGTCTTGTGTCATTTTTGATTGAGGCCTAGAGGCAGTACCACAAAACAAATAATGTCAATTTTGTTTTCATTATTGCAGGGCCAAGAGCCCTACTTCCAGCCTGAAAACACTGGCACTTGGTGCTGCACAAGCACAAATGCAAAGAGATGCTTTCCACGCTTACACCCCATGCAGCAGGACGACTTCACAGTACAAAATTTTGCACGAGAAGTTTAAATTGGTATTCATTACAGGACAAATAACTTTATCGAGCGTGCAGTCTGAGTGAAAGCAGATTTACCAAGCTGAAGGAGGAAACTGTTGTTCCTCCTAATGAACACTCTAAAGTCAACTGTGCTCTCCGGGTCAAAAGACAAGCGAACATCTTGTTTAACTTCGCATCCTCCTCATCCTCACCATGCCTGTAACCTGCCCTCTTCCAAGACAAGAGCTCACCATCTCTGATCCACAGACTCTGGGGACCATGGTGTGCTTGTGCTTAGCCCTTGGGTGTATTGCACTGGCTGCTTCTCCCCACTGCAGGGGTTGGTTAATCACTGTGCTACTTCAACACCAGCCCACAGAGCTGATCTCCATGAGTGCATTCCAAGGACAGCTCTCATCAACAGGGCTATTGCAGACAGTGCTTTTAGGTCTGGGATGGTCTCTCAAGGGGGTACCTTCTCATTTTCATTGGCTGCAAAGGGAGACCACCTGGCTAACTCAGTTGATTAATTCATGTGCTTGAAGTTGGTACCCTAAAATTCTTACAAATGTTTTAGGACAGCTATCAGGTCAGAACCAAGCATAAGTTTTAAGGGCTTGCCTGCTCAGCCAGGAGGTACATAAGTTCCTGTATTTGGGTGGTGGATTTCTACACGCAAACAACCACATGTACAGATCCATACAGTCGTTCTGTTCTACACCTCCTGAAAATACATCAGTGAGGGTTACAGAGTCGGTGCTTATTAGCACAAAGAGGGAGTTTCTTCAGTCTGTGAACAATTCTGCAACCTGAGCCCCTGAAACCCAACCTGTCTGTAATCAAACACTCCTTGTTTGAGACAGTGGCACAGAGGAAAGAGAGTTGCAGCAAGAACAAGAACAAAAATGGCAGAGAAGAGTGACTGAGGATTACAAGTACCAGGGAGCCTGTGGTCCTGTGTGTTTGGATAGTGAACTTAGTCAGTGGGTGCAATCCAGCACAGCCCCTTTGTATAGCAATACCTTCTAGGTCTGAGCCTTGCTGACATTAGCTATTTAAGCCCAAAGAATGATTAATGTAAAGGCGAGTGGGATTTCATCCCAAATGTGAGTATTTTAGGACAGGTCTGCTGCCAGTCTCACAGTCTGTGAGCTCAATTTTCTTGAGAAACATCTTGGAGTTGTCTGTCTCTGCTGAGCAAATGGCTTCAGGGACAAAGAGCTGAATCCTGAATTGAGTGAACTAGATTGTCCCTGACACCTCTGTCAGGATAAGTTTCTCTCAAGAGAAGGACACGATCTCTTTTTCTTGGAACTGCATAAGACATCATTCACTATGGCCATGTTTGACAACTAAGAGAAATACAGCTGCATTCCAGAACTTCAGCTAAGTAACTTGGTATCACGGAAATTTTTAGAATTGCAGTTAAAGCTGATGACCCATTTTCCATTATCTTGAATCCCAAATAAGGTGCATTAAATATTTATTTCAGATCTGTTTCAGAGTGTACCTCTGAACTTGGAAGGCCATTCCCCTTAGGGAACAGAAAAAGGAGAAAGGGGAATTCCCTCATTTATTCAGAAGAAGATTTATTCTGTTTTGTGTAATTGCTGGCATGGGAGCAATCCTTCCCCTCAGAAATAGCTGTATGTCATATACTGCCAAGTGGTCTAAAATACCAAATTCAATGAAGTAAGACAGATACATCCCAGATACAGAAATTTTGTGGGAGAAACTGAAAAAAACCCTTATTCACCTCTGACCTCTTCTTTCTTACATATCATGAGGTCATGTGATGGACCTCATGTTAGAGATCTAAATGATTCTAGGAATGGAGTAATCTCTGAAGAGATTTTGGGTTTCCTTGGTTCTGTTTTTATTAGACTGGTGGTGGAAGTTTTCACTTCTGATCACTACTTTACTGCTATTCAAATGCATGGCAAAGATTTTTCAGAGTTATGGATATTTTCTTACCTAATTCCCTCTCACTTTTAATAGTCTAATTAAAGAATAAATGAATTGTTGATAAGCCCATGTAGGACAGATGCCTCCTCCAAGCTCTTCCCACATCACTCAAGTGAGCCAAAGCCTGACAGTCAGGCCAGACACCAATTCCTGATATTATTACTACGATGGCATCTACTCCATTTACAATCAGAGCTCCCACATCCCAGGCACTGCACACTGCAGATAATCATAGAATCATAGAATAATCTCAGTTGGAAGGGATCCACAAGGATCACCAAAGTCCAGCTCCTGGCCCTGCCCAGGAGGCCCCAGGAATCACACTGAGAGTGCCTGAGAGCATTACCCAAATGCTTCTTGAACTCTGGCACCTTGGTGCTGTGGCCATTTCCCTAGGAAACCTGCTCCAGTGTAAGAGAAATTTGTTATCCTCCAGGGATAACAGCCTAATATGAATAACAAACGAAGCCGAAGGCTGTTATTCCATTCATCAGGAAAAGAGACTGAGCAGCTGTGCCCTGTGGATTTTGTGTGAGAAAAATCTGCAACTGCCTGCACTGCTGGTCTTTGTCTGATCCTCAGAGGATGACTTTAAAAAAGGGAGAAAAGGTAGGAAGATGAAGGTAAAGTCAGTTACAAAGTTCTATATTTGATAGAAAGCTACGTGGGGAGTAAAAACAAAATCGTAGAATGACAGGACATAAATGCAGTGGGAGCTAGGGAAAGATGAAAGAAGAAAGGAAATTGGATAACAATAGTGATCAGAAAGAATAAAGGCAAAGACAAATAATGACAAGCAAGAAAGAAAGAGGATTAAAGGTGAATGATGAAAGCTATGGAAATAAGGGTGGTAGCTGCTATCAGAATAACAGGAAGATATTTTATTTGAGATGTCATTGTTAGGAGTCAGAAAACATATTTTTGTTTAAACATAGACGATCCTGAGAAGAGGAAGGTTTCAAGGCAAAAGGGACTTTGGGGAAATTGAGAAAACAGCTGACAATATGTTTACATGGCACCAGCAGCTGCTGGATTTAGCTGAGGATGGCCTAGCTTGGTGTACTGGCAATGATACAGTTTGTGTTAGCACTGACTTTCACATAGCCTAAGCAGTCCTGTTAAAATATGGGGAGTTAAAAAGTATCCGAAAATACTCTTTCAAATCTTTTTTTTTTTTTTTTCTCTACGTTTCATCTGAGAAGGATACACCATTATGAGTTCTTATTGTTTCTATGTTTTCAATTATTTAATAATGAAAATTTTTGTATGGAATAAAAAAAAAATCTCAGAACATCATCAGGAACATCAGCAAACTTCCCTATGAACAACTCATACATGCAGCTCAGGTTTTGGAGTTTGTTTTATAGGCATACTTTGGGCTAACTTCCAGGGACTCCAAGATGAATACATGCAAGGTAGAGTGCCAGGCCCTGAGAAATATCCCTGTCTCTTGCTGTTCTCTGCCCAGCCCATATGGACATCTGAGATACTCTTGGCAACAGGCTGTGCTTACACCATATAGAGTTGATTAGTGGTTTGGGAAACAAGCGCCTGAAAACCCAGTTGCCGCATAAACAGAGCTGGGAATACCTTCATCCTCCCCTGCAGGCAAGACTATTCCCTACCTTGCAGCAATGGGCATAAGCACTTGTACTTCCCAGAAAAAAATGTCAGCCCAATGTCATTATTCTCTTGATGAGAATAGATGGGATGTGTAAAGCAAGGAGACAAAGAGCCAGACATGGCAGTGAGGTCCTTCCCAGGACAGCAGTGGAAGAGCCTTGGGGCACCATTGGGATAGACCCCTGCCATGACTGAACCATTTCCAGCGTCTCTGTATCTGGGGGGCTGGGCCGTATTTGAGATCCAGATGTTAATCCAGGTCTGCTTCTGTCTTTGCCTAACAACAGCAGCAGCCACAGCAGCTGCAGCAGCAGCAGCACAGTTTTTGCATCACCTGGTGTCTATGGCTGCTCAAGAGTATCTCCAAATTCATCTCCAGGAAGGATTAATCTCAGGTGATGTACCTGCCACACTAAATTAGAGAAGTCTCACCAACTGTTGTTTTTATATCCCACTGCTTATTTCAGTAAAAGATGTGTTCTCTGATTCCTTGTATTAGTGCTTTGTTGTCCCCAGAGAAGAAGCCTCTTTAACTTAATAGCAATACATGTGTAGTTAGCAGCTTGTAACACTTAGCTCTGCTTCCTCGAATGCTGAGGTACATTGAGTTAATGAGTGGGACTGGTTGCCACAACACCCTGTAGTCTTACCAGTTAAAACAATCTTATTTTTTTTCTGGGACTTGTATCTCATTCAATTTCTTATGGTTCAGGCTCTTCAAGTGCCATCATTTTACTATGAAGTCTATTTCTCATGACCAGACTCCGGATTTGGTGATTAACTGGGATTTATGGTGCAGGAGAGCCATACCTTTCTGTGACTGAAATTACACAATAACAGAGATAATATCTGCAGATTTTTTTCAGCCAAAACTCTTGCCTAGAAGAACTCACAGAATGAGGGATATCTGGCTGCAAAGAGATCCATAAACAGTAATCACTGGAGCTGGGTGGAAAAAGTTAATACCAACTCTTGGAGTATTTCAATATTTGATGACTGTTTTCATGTCAATTTAAAATAAAAGTTCAAAACGTCAAAGTTCTGCTTAGTCGGATTCCAAGCCTATGGTTAAAAATCCATCTGAGCAGATGAAAACTATTCCTAAAGCCCCAAAAATTCTGAAATATAGACCTTGATGATTAATTAATCCTTCATGTGAAAGGTTTTGCCACCAGGAAAGAAAGGATTTCCAAGGTCAGGCTCTTTGAAGCCCACCCAGAGCTGGCAGCCTGACATGCTCCTCTGGTGGCCAGCAGTGAATGATCTATTCTCACCAGAGTTTTTCCCAGTGAGCTCCAATCCTTCTTAAACTGACTTGAGGATGATTCAGTCTCTGATGAAAGAAATCTTTGTGAGCCATCACTATTCAGAAAGAACTGTCTAGAAAATATGTTCCTTTCCATTTAGAATCCAAAAAGGGTACAGAGAATACCATGTTTCATCAGCATAAATAATTAACTGCAGAATGGCATGTAATATTCATACTTAAAAATCATTAAACAAAATAGGCTGGAAAAAGATTTTTAAACATGGATTGATATTAATCATTTAGCCACAAATTCATCTTAGAGCTTCTCTTTTGTTTAATTTAATTATTATTTTAAAAAATCTATTCACAGGCAGATGTTGCTCTGCAAACCCACAGAACTAATACCCACATGTTAGACAGCCTGAGGTTTAGCAACTTGCAGTATTAATTAACATCATGAAGCATTGTTAATGATAGTGGACAAAGTAAGAATGAAGCATTTTCTGAGCTTGGTAAAATAGCGATGAAAATGGGTCAAAAGAACAAGGTTTTTCATACAGCATTGCCTTCTTAACTGTATTGTATGCTCACAGATGGTTCTCTATCTTTTCTGTATCTCCAAGCATGCACAGCAGGATCCTCTCAGAATGAAGGTGTTTAAAAGAAAAGAGAGCCCCTGAAGATTCATAAGGATTTCCTAGCAAAGAAAATGCTACCATGTAAGAGCTGAATTCATCTCAGCAAGTGGAGTCAGCCAGAGCTGTGCTACTGCTCTCACTGAGGAGTGAGAGGCAAACCCCATGAGCCAGCACTGTTTGGTTTGTGGCTTGGAGAACAATCACACACAAATTCACTGTGTCAAATCTCTGTGATGGTCTTGTTCTGCCTTTCTGGCATCCATTCTGTCTTTCCTCCCCTTTTCCCCAGCAGAAAGCACTCAGCCTGAAACTGGACCCTCTGTGAGATGGCTGCGGTTCTGACACGTAAGGCGATAATTTATAAAATAAGAGTAAAAATTGTAAAGATGGACTGGTTGGAAAAAAATGTCCTCTGGCTGGATATAAGAATGTCTGAATATTTGCTCCAATGTGTCTGTCACCCATTATCCATCAGAAAGCTACCAGAGATTCAGCTTAAAGAAGAATATGTTTTTATCCTCTGCTTTATTTTCTTGCTTACCTTGAGTTTCTGGAATAACTGCAGCAACTTTAAACCACGACCCATCATGCCTTTTGTGCTGCACTATGTTCTCAGCCAGTTCTGAAAGGCTTCATTCACAAACCAGCCCCTGCCATGCCAGGGAGCCTCTGCAGAGGGAGAAGACGCTGTACACTCGGGTTTTGAAGTGCAGCCTACTGAGGAAGAAAACTTTATTCTCTTAGGATTTCACTGCATCCTGCAGCCCTTTCAAGTACAAAAAACACAGTGCTTGTGAGCTGTTCTTCTAGTACTATATATACTTCACAAACTTA
This sequence comes from Camarhynchus parvulus, assembly GCF_901933205.1. Classification (NCBI taxonomy): domain Eukaryota; kingdom Metazoa; phylum Chordata; class Aves; order Passeriformes; family Thraupidae; genus Camarhynchus; species Camarhynchus parvulus. Next base: position 106,619,355 of record NC_044572.1, read on the forward strand.
GGCTGGAGCCATAGACAGACCTTGGACCCTACAGAAACTCCTTTGTGCCACTAGAGATGCACAAAAAGTGACTTAAAGCTACTCTGCTGGGGAAGGCAATTGTTTCCATGAGCCTAGACCATAGGCAAACATTTATGAAACATTACCAAGGACTTAAGACATCTTACAGACTGTTGTCCTTAAACATATGCATGTTTTGGAAAGCAAGTAGAAAATCTACCCTGTGATGATTCTCTCCCACTTCATGGCTGTGTTTGTTATTTATTTCAGTCAAAAGGCTGAAGGGGACTGCACAACAGCAAAACAGAATAAGGGCTTGCGCACTTGCAGGTCATATACAGTTGTTTCATGAAATGTGCTGTTGTGTAAAGCACCTACAGTTAGGATTTCTTCTGGTGAATTGCCTGTGACATGAAGTGAGGTACTTTTCTTCATTAGCTCGTTCATGACAACCTCATGTGAAATATTTTATACATTCATAAGGCAGTTACGGACACATGCATGCTTTTCTGTCTCATCTGCAAGGTTATTCCATCTTCAAAAATAAACAAGAAAATTATGATTATCCTGTGGTGATTTGCTGTGCTATCACTAAATTACGTGGAAAAGGATTTTTTGTTCTTCTTTAAATGAAAATCATAACACAGCTACATAGAGGTCACCAGTGTCTCCATGGCAATTCTCAGATATGTAAACAGGTAGTCAATGAAAATTTTCAGTGAAATAATTTTCTGAGTTTGTGATTTTCCTTTCCTGTTTAACAGCCCTGTCTGTTGAGCTGCCATCTCACCTGGGCTCTGAGTTCTCTAGGGCAGGCTGTGTGTGTGCACAGTGGCTAGAGGGACATCCACTTACCCATATCTTCAGCTCTCACTTAGAAGAAATAGGTCATCCAGTATGATAGGTGCATACCAGGATGGTGACCAGTGAAACCACAGTGTTACTTTCCTGCTGTAATATGATCCTAGGGAAATATTCCTGCTCTTAAGTGACATAAAATGTGAGAGGAAAACACTTTTCCTTGCTGGCAAAGAGAGGCAGGAATAGGGTTAGGGTAGACCTCTGGGTGGCAATGTGTTTTGTAGGCAGAAGAAGTTGGCAGAAATGGATGCATCATTTAACACAAATGTACTTGTGCTAAAAACTGATCAATTTATTTGGCATAAAGGAAGACTCTATTTCTACTATCAAGATCTGAAGGGATAATTACATGAGCCACAGCACTTGTAAGGATGTTCATTGCAGACATAAATTTATTAGAAAGCAGAGAAAACACATTTGCATAATGATTTAATATTTCTAGAGAAAGAATTCTATGCACTATGCCAAAATAAGAATTTAAATTATCTAATATGAAATGGTGAAATTTAATGAATGATTTAATAACATCATTGGCATTAGCACAGATGGCTCACCATGCTGGTTCTTCACTCTGTCTGGTATAATGGGAATGGTTGAAAAATGCCACACATTTCTATTACACTGTATTATCCTGGGTGCCTGCACTGTGTTCCACTGCAGAAGTTCTAGTGCCAAAGCATGAAAGTTATCACTTATGTTTCAAGTGCAGAGGAAAAGCCTTGTGATTTATAACAACTGCTGAGTGTCTTAGAACAACAGAAAGAGTCTTTGTTCTTTGAGAGTCACACATTGCCCTGAAGTCATATGAAACAAAACAGAAGTTCCTATGGATCATTACTGCTGATAAAATATTTCTTTCGGAGGAGGGGGAGGGAAATTAACAATGAGCTCTAAAGCTGATGGGCTGGGCAGTAGTCTAAGCCTAAAAAGGGAATAGTATTTGAGTGCTTTCTGTAACATTTAGCCCGACTTTGGTTATCTTTGAAGGATACAAGAATTTTTAAAAATGGCTGGACATTTTCTAAAATATCTGTAATTTGCACATGCTAGAAATTAATGAGATGAGAACTTATGTGTATTTACACTGAACCTGAGGACAGAAATCATTCTCTTTAAATCTCTGAATTGGTTAACTGTGTAGTCTTACGAATTAGCAGAACCTGTGCTTTGGGGAATAGGTAGGAGAAGGAGGAATGGGGGTTGGTCACTGGTGCAAAGCTGTGAAGGCTGGACTGTTACCAAAATAAATGTTTGGCAAATTATACCCTTAAAATATGATAGATAGCAATCTAGGTAAACCAGAGGACCCATTTAAGACCAGTTGTTTTGTTATGAGAATAGCAAAGCTTCAGCTGCCTCAGGTTGGGTACTAATTTGTCTTGACAGTGAGAACTGACTCCTTACCAAATTTAAATGTATCATTTATAGTTAGAATATGAGGGACTTCAGAAAAACTTTTCACAAAATTTGTGAGCATGCAGATGACCTTCCTGTTTCATCCTGCATTTCAGATTTTCTAAACAAGCAGATAATTGTTATTATTTTAATGTTTTATTCACTAGTGCCTTTTCTGGTTTCATCAGAACAGGGAATTATCATAAAAAGCAAGAGAACAAGGATAAAACTCTGATTCCCCTTAAGTCCTTGACAAAATTATCATTGATTTAAAGAGGAAGGAGATGTGGTTTTTCCCCCAGTGCTTATCTACATCCTTGCAAAACAAAAGTTTATTTAAATTTTATGCTAGGATGCATCTAGAACTATCAAGCCTCCTTCAAACAGCAATGTCTCAGCCGCTATTTCTCCATACAAAGGCAATTACAGATTTGCCTCTGACATCTGTGTGTATGTTTCAAGGCTGAACTAGAGTGAGGCTTGGTTAAACACCATTTGTGGCAGTGGGGTTACCTTGCGTGCGACAGCCCTCACCTCCGCTTTCATCTCCCCCTGAGAGCAGCCCCTTTGATGCCTTCAGTAGAATGACTTATCCCAACACCTTTTCACACAGATTGCACAGTGAACCCCAGAGCAGTGAACCAGAGGGTAAATTTGCTTTCTGTAAGAGTTTGCTTTTGTTGGAGACCATGACTGAGACAGTGGGTCAGGAGAAGCTGCTTCCATCTTTAAAGCTCTCTTGCTTGGTAGGGGCTTGTGACTAGTTTGACAAGGCTAGATCAGACATTCAGTATTGTACATCATTGTAGTTAGCAAGTTAACTCTTAGAAGAGGTACTTTAACATAGTTTAAAGCCAGCATTTGACCTACCTTCAAAGGCAGTAACTGTTGTCTTTTAGCACACAGGGCATTTGGAAGCTGCACTACTTTTATCTCGGTGGCATGGATGGTGGTGAAATGTGTTGTCTCTATCTGACAAATGTAAAAAGCAGCAACAGAATTGTGAAGAACTCTCCCTGAAGTCTAATGATCTGTTATTCATCACTGTTTATCAGTGTCCCTACTGTATATTTGCTGTGCTGTCATGGAAACAGCCATTCCACCGACCGATTAAGAGAAAATTAAAGTGACACTGTCAAGAAAAGCATATGGTAAAAATTAATTTCTTACCTGCTTCACAAAAAATAAATCCCCCAAATATTTTTAATTTGCAATAATCCTATTTACATTCATGTTTTGTGAAAAAAGTAAAGACAGAAGCTATTTCATAAATTCAGAAACCAAAAAAAAAACCAAACAAAAAAGCCCACCCGTATACAATAAATCTCAACTGAATTTGCAAGTGAATTTAATAAAATTTGTTCATTATACTTTGCTTTGGTTGCTTTCCAGTCCTCCCACAAGAGCAGGCAACTCCACCTAGTTCTGTATGCCAACTTTTTTATATGGCACAAAAAGGCACAGTAGTGCCATTATGGCACATTGGTACATAAGGGGACCTTATCCCATACTGGCCCTACACTCTGTCTCAAATAATGAGGATAAAGTTGCCTCTTCCATGGGGCAGTTTCCCAGCAGCAGTGGAGGTACTCTGTTTTCCTTGTCTTTCTCTCTTTTCCCACCCTAGCTCCCAGCTTTGTCCCACATTTTCCTTGCACTGGCATAAGTATGTATTTGATCTTCCTGTAATGTGAATAAACTATACTTACTGGATTTTTCTTTTTTCCTGAGCCTGGTCAGATGACCATCAATCCCACTGTATAGAAAATGAGGACAGTATCTATACCTAGAATTGCAACCTCAACTGAGGATGTGGATCCACAATATAACTGCAAGGACAAGGAGGCCTCCAACATGATGTAGTGTAAGCCTTCTCACCCATCTAACTCTTAAAAACTATAGTATTTCTTTGACTGAAAAATTGTTCCACTTCATCAGCCCCAGTAGAGTTCCTTAAGAGTAGCAGCCTCCTCTGCCACATTTCCAGCATGTCCTCTCTTGGTTAAACACCTTTTGTGGTGTTATATCTGTGCAGGCAGATATGCAGTGGTAGGGTCAAGCTGTGCAGATTTTCCTGTCCTGGGGGACTCTGCTAGCACTTTGTGTCTCTGTTAGAGCTTCTTGTTGCTGCCTTAGCAGTGCAAAAAGCTGTGCTGCACAAGGGAGTCTACCCAACAGACCCTCGCTAAAATATTGGTCACGTGAAGACGACACAAAAGCCATCCCCAAAGTCACTAGAGTCAAACTCTAAAACTAGACAGAAAATAAAAGGAGATCAAAGCCTGGATGGATAACTCTCCCTCTACTAATCTTACATTCAGATGAAGGAAGTGAGGCAATAAGTCAGTGCTAATATGTGTGGAGACCTGGAATGTGCTTCATCATTCTCCAGTGATCTACAGTCAAGAAAAAGGGCTGATGAAAGTAATTATTTATAGCAAGCATAACAACAGTGCTAGTTAAAGCTCAATAGCTGTCACCATGACTTTAACAAAAGCTTGTGAGAGTCATACCAATTTGATGGTGTCTTAAAGTGAGCTGAACTGTAGAGAACCACAGTTTTGTTTCTGATACCAAGAAAATCATCACGGTAACAGCAGTAATCAAAATGAATGAACCTGACTGAGATATACTGAGGATAGAGCTGTCAGCATTTTTTTTTCTCCTGCTCTGGTTGAACCCCAAGAAGGGAGTACTGAATAAGAATCCACTACAACTATCAAGCACAGCGCAGTCTGTGCGAGGCTTTCACTTGTTCTACTCACCTGAGAGTACCTAACCTTATCCACAGAAAAAAGAGTCATTAAAAATAAGAGGTTTTTAATTATTACTTGGGTTTATGACCTATATTTGAATATGTATTTTAGTTTTGCTTATGCTAAGTCTGAAGTTCAATGTGTAGCACTCAGTCCCACCAAGTGCCTTCACCCATTCAATACAGACAATGTTGGCTTACTGCTGCCTCCATATACGTGAATTCTTTTTTGACTCTCTCAGCAGCAGTCTAAACTAAAATATCACACTTATACAGCAGCATTAATTTACTTCAGGAATAGAACAGTGAAAGTTATGGCTGTGCAACAAAGTTCTCCTCCAGTCCCAAGATAATTCTTAGGATCACTTTTGTCGTTTCCTGTTGTGTTCCACAATATTATCCAAATGACCTCCACTGATACTCCCTGCCTTCAGAAGCTTCAGACATCTGTGTCACTTTTTTATCAAACAACACAGATGCTGAATTTATTTCAAAAGGTAATTCGAGACGTCTCTAGTGACTTTGTATGGCTTTCAAAGCACTAAACATATTAGCTTCATCTAATGTAAGACAGCAGACCTACAGCTTGCCTCTGATTCAGATGTACTTTGCATCTTTGAAGCCTTGAAGTAATCTAATCATGTACGGATGTATGGATGTGTGCAAGTCTGCAGCAGCCAAAACAATCTTTAACTTTGGCCTGGATTCTTCATAGAGAATCAGCCTGTGAGTTTGTCCATTTCTTTACTTTTATAGCAACTTTATTTTTTTTCTTTTTATGAGCCAGTAATGTGCACTTGCAGTTGAGAAATCCAGCCATGTCCTGGGCTGCATCTAAATCAGTGTGGCCAGCAGAGAGAGGGAGGTGATTCTGCCCCTCTACTCTGCACTGGTGAGATCCCATCTGAAGTGCTGTGCTCAGTTCAGGGTCCACAGTACAGGAAAGACATGGATGCTGGAATGGATCCAGAGGAAGGTCACAAAGATGACCAGAGTGGTGGAGCACCTCTCCTGTGAGGAAAGGCTGAGAGACTTGGGGTTTTTAAGCCTAGAGGAGAGAAAGCTGCAGGGAGATGTTATTGTGGCCTTTAAATATTTAAAGGGAGTGTATAAGAAAGATGGGGATAGACATTTTATTAGGGCTTGCTGAGATAGAAGATGTCCCTGCTCCTTGTGGGGGATGCTGGACTAGATGACCTTTAAAGGTCCCTTTCAACACAAACTATTCTATGATTCAGTAAATATCAAAAGGGATAAAAATGTCATAAATCTGTATATAGTTCAAGCTGATATTCTATTTCTACTGGCAATGTTATAGTATTTTCACATTAATGATGTCTTGAGATACCTGCAATGATGATTAGTCATTCATATGCTAACTTCTTTAACTGTGTTTCACAACATTAGGCATACATCTATTTTTATACAGTTTATGATCACATAGTCCATTTTATCCTTATTTTTAGAACCAGGAGTTTTAACAAACCAAACATTTAAAAAAAGCTGCAAGAGCTGCTTGACCATTAGTATTAATTATAGGAACATTGAATTTATAAACTTATGTGATGAATGTGATATCCATTGTCCTTGGAATATTGTTCTCTTTTGCCTTGAATCTGGGTGATGCATAACCCAGAGTTTTGAGCTCCCTACTGTGCTGGAATTTTATTTCAGAACTAATTGCAATCCTGCTCTGAGTTCTGAGAGACTGTCTTTTCTTGTTAAAATTAAACTATAGTATACTGCCTCCCATATTGCACCCACTGCAATTTTTGTATGTGTATGTACATGGACAGCTTATCAGTGGCCAGTCTTCATTCCAACACTTATAAAACAGTACCAAGATGGACTATTCTGCCAGTTTATTACATAAGAAGGTGTATATTCCACAGAAAAATGTGGAGGACACAAAGGACAGACCACAGTGTTTCCATCACCCTGAGAATACCCCTGCAATGCTATTTACTTTCTATTGAGGGTGATTAACTCTCAAACACACTGCTTGCTGTGAGATCACCTAGCTGCAGGATGACAGCCCAGGTCTCCTTGTGTCCTGCCAAGGGTGCCATGGCTGCTCTGCCTTGCCCCTTGTATCAGGCACCCTGACAGCACCCACCACTCCAGCTGCAGCAAAGGGTTTTGCAATGCAAACCTAACGGATTTTATAGGGATTTTATATTAAACACTAGATGTCACTGGCATACTCTTAACACAGTTTGTTGGAATTGACTGCACAGTGCTTGCTCAGCCCCTCACCCAAATGCAGAAGCTTTTTTGGTGCCTATGCCTCACTGGCAGAGACCCCCCCCTCCCCCAAATCCTCCTCAGGTCAGGTGTGGAGGTATTTTCACTGTTTCAGTGCCCTCACTGCCCAAACAATGTGTTTGCTTGGGAAGCAGCAAGTGCAAGTGTTTTCAGAATGGTGGATTTTGCTGCATTTGTGTATTCTCATTGGTCTCAGACAAACACGTAACTACAAGAAAAATCTACAAGTTACCCAGAAAGAAGAGAATTAATTACCCAGTTGTCCTACTATTAAGGAAAAAAAACCTAATCCACAGGGTTCTGTCCCTTCTCTGAAGCAGAATGGTTGTCCAGCACAGCAATTGGGTCATACCTGTTTACCCATGCTGTGAATAGCAAAAAAGCAGATTTTCTTTGGAAAAGCCATAAACAAGAATAGTACTTTAACTCCAGTGTAATCAAATTCAAATATTGCCAGAGGCTTTGTTTTAGAAAATTACCTTGATCATGAAATAAGATCTGAATAAATCATCTTTGTTATTTTTCTATCCTTTGGACACATTTTAACAACTTCTTTGTATCAGGGCTTATGCAACACACTCCTGAGTCATGATGCAGGTTCAAATTCTGTTCAGGCTTTTCCTCTCTCTCCAGTGAGTCTGTGACTGGTAACAGCAGCTTCGAACCCTGGCACAGCCAAGGTAAACAAAAAGCAGTGCCCAGTGGCAACCTAGAAGGTACATTTCAGCTTGTATGATAGCCTTTGGAAAGAACTGAGACATCCTCTTCTCAGCACCTACTGCCAGACACTGGGAAATGTGCAGAATGAAGTGCAGGCTGGCAACAGGCAGGACAGCAGCTGTCCCTCAGTGCAAAAGTCAAGGAGAGCTGAAAGTGATCTGGCATGCATGAGAGTGTATCTAAGAACTGGCAGAAGATTTTCCCTGCCTATTTAGTTTGGTTTTTTTGTGGGTTTGTTTTTCCTTTTTTTCCCCCCTTTTCTTTTGTGACTAGAGAAGTGGGGAATTCTCCCCAGTTTTTCAAATCATAAAAACACGTATGTAAACATCTGAGCTCAAGCATCTGACCAACTGTGAGCTAGGTATCATACACTGTGCTAAGAATGAAATTGTTTAATGACCTCAGAAAGTCTGACAACAATTATGAATTCTAGGGCTAGAGCTGAGGTGCTCTTTGTGCCTATACAGAGGTGATCACATCCAGCTTTTTTTCAGGACACATTCTGTGTCCATCTCTGAAAGTTCCATTTACCCAGAAAGGAGGCCCTGAAGATTCTCTCCATTCTGACACAAGTCAGTCATTGGGGTGGTCCTCATCATTCAGGATAATTTGGGACATCTGATGCAAGGCAGGAAAGAAATATTTTTATATTACATCCATTCCCTTATCTTAAGGAGCAAATATAAAGTCTCATCAGATATCAGCCACATGGAGCAGAATTGCAACCATTACAAACTCAGGAATTGTTCCCTTCCAAAACTGAAAATAGACCCAAACACCCTGTTTCCTTCATCTCCACTTCCTTTCCCACACTTCAAATGCTGGATAAGGAATTGGTTTTGTACTGTGCTTTAAAGAGCCACCATCTCTGGCACCAACATAAACAATGGTTACTCCTATAGAGGCCTCTCTATGTTGAAGTAAAAGCCAAAAAGGCAGAGCCCAAGCTCTCTTATTCTGTCTAGGCATGAAATGAAAACGAGTAGAAAACAAATGATGCTCGTCAAGATAAAGCCACTGAAGGATGAAACCTGTAATACACCTTTATTTCTGAATTGTTCACTCTTCCTTTATCCTTTCATTGTGCAAAGATTCCATACAAAAAGCATGATTTACGTGGAAATCAACCAAGTAAAAATGCATATTTAAAATACATTACAAATTTATATAGTGGATTAGTATAGAATTTTCTTTTAAAAATTCAATAAATCTTTATTTAAATATGTTGCATTTAGAAAGAAAACTGACCTTTGTTTTTTTTTTCAGAACTAACCTGTTATTCTGATCAAAAAGGGAATACACAAATATTCAAAATTTTTCCAATCGTTTTGTTCCTCCTTCCTAATGTGGGGATTCTCATTAATGACTTTTTCAACTCTCAAATGCTTATATAGGTAAAAAGTCACACATTTGAAAATCTAATTCAGCTTTCAAGGATGATAATGTTCATGTGCACATACTTCAGAAAACCACTTGTTTACCTGTCTTGAAGAGCATATCTGGTCCTCATGGCACAGTGCCACACAAAGGGACAATGATGTCCTCCTGTCTTACTCAAGAAAATTTTCACTAAAGCCCTAATGGCAAAGAATTTTCAAAGTGTGAGTATTCTTCCTAATCCATCTCTCCACATTGCTCTAAATTTGTTTCAACAATTTTCAAATGTTCAGTTTCACTAATAGCAAAATCATAAAAAAGCTATTATCATTGTAATTGCATTAACTCCAGTAAACACAGACTTATTTTTTTCCCAAATTTTTCAACTTTTAAATCTCTGCTGAAGTGCTGATTGACCAGTGGTACACACTTTTGCAGATAAACTTAATCTACTTGCTCAGAAAGTTAACATGACAGATTATGAAAAACAACCAGCCATTCCTTTGTTTGATATATTTCAACATTACCCATGAAACGCTGATGACACTGAAATCACTAGGAACTCTACAATTAATTTGAACAAAGCCATCATTTTATCTCTGTCTCTCTGTGGACTGAGGACGATGTTACTCTTTTAATAAATTTCAGTAATCAATCTTTTTCATTGATTTCTTTGGGAGAGAAAGCCTACCCCAAACGTGTTATTCACAAAGTAACTAATCTACACACCTAACAGGCAAATAAATACTTGCTCTTTTGGCACTGGACAGCTCCAACCCTGTATTCAATAGCAATACCAGCAATTCAGAATGCTCTGAGGAATTCAGAGAGCAATCTGTAGTGCGTTTGTGACAATCAATCACTCAGCACCATCTGCAGAGTGCTGCAGCTCTGAAGGGGATGCAAAAGGTGGGGTGCCACCTTCTCCTCCCCGTTGTGCTCCTACCCTTCATTCCCTGCGTGCCCCCACTCCTGCAGTGCCTCTTTGCTTCCACACCTCAAGGCTATGCTGGTTCTCTGGAATATGCTGCAGCTTCTTTTGTCCTTCCCATCACCTTCTGCACAGTGAATCTTGTAGCCTTGGCATTTATAAAGATCTTAGATGATTTAGCCACGTACCACATAAGCTATTAGACACAGCCTTTTATTTTCAGCTATCAAACTGCAAAACTTTTTTCATCCTCCCTTATAAGCCTGGGTTATTAGCAGACCCATCTGTGAGGTTCACCAGCCTGTGTGATTAACACACCCATCTGCTTCAAATCTGTTGATAATCCGCAGATCAAAGTCCCACTTGACTGTGGTCATTAACACCTTTCAATGCAAGAATATAATTCAAATATACTTTTGCTAAGATTTAATTTTTTTTTTAAATGCTAAGAATCTGTTTCAGATGACTGTTTTCTCAAGGAAATTCCAAGTGCTTAAAGGCTCTTGACAAGCAAGTAAAAAGGAGGTTTTGGTGCAATAGAATTTGGGGCACATTTCTTTAACTGTTTATTCAAAGAAACAAAAGGGAGGGACTCACACTTTTCCCCAGTTATCCTGTATCCCAGCTTCAATATCTTCAGCACCAACAGTATTTTCTTCGCACGAAATGTCCTGTGCTTCAAACACCCTGTCCATTTTCAGTGCCTCTCAGGACTTCTTGGTAACTGAGCTTCCCTATTTATTAAATGTGACAAAATGCTGCTTTCTCACAACAGTAAAGTGCTCATGTTGGCTATCAGCCTCCGCTGCTTTAGTTTGGAAATTATGTAATGCAAATGGTAAAGATTTTTCTGTCCCTTCATGCTCCAGGACAGCCACAAATTAACATTTGTTACAAGCAAGTTAACTATTTTATTGCTTTTTAAAGTCAGATATATTGATTCCAAAATTTTCTATTTGAGTCTCCTGAGCTCCTTTCTATTTGAAGCTCCTTGGTAAAGCAACACTAGATCACAAAAATGTTGGCTGAAGTGAATCCAGGCTCAATATGCAATGCAGAGCAAGGAGATAAATCTTTCTGGGATATCATCTTTTTGTTCTCACATTTCACTGAAATACATTACTTGCTGTGAAGGGGAAAAAAGCCTCAAGGGCTCTTGGTATTTCACAACTGTGAATTTCCAGCTACTTGCTATATTTATGGCTACATTATCAGTCTTCATCAGGATGCAGTAAATACCTTTGCAGAGGTCAGTATCTTGGATTTAGTTCAATTGTTATTTTCAGTTGTGGTAGAAACTTGGCTTAAATCACTTCTGTCATGTACTTGAGACACTCAGCTTGTTCCACTGTCTCCTGCTCCTTCTGAAATGAAGGACAGTGTTCCTGCATGGGGCCACTGAGAATAAGAAACTCTGCTTTGTTGCCCTCCTGACAGCTCTCCTCCCATCAGTCTTCTTGCTCCTAGCACTGGTCTGATCCTTTAGACTCAACAGATAAATCAGTAATTTCTGCTTTAACATCTCCAGATGGCTTTCAGTCTTTTGGTCTTTATTCCTACACTCCCTTTATTCAAATCCACCTGTTTGAAAATCCATTCTTTCCCATGTATAGCTGCAGTTATTGCAGCTCAGCAAAAAAAAAAACAAAAACATTCCTTTTCCATTGTTCAGTCTATCTCAGGTTTCAATATGGAGCACCATAGCACTCAGCCATGCAGGATTTCTGTATCATCCAGATTTCCAGATTTTATACTGCCTGGATTCCTGTCACTTTCTTCTAAGTAAAAACTAATTCTCCCTACAAGGAGTTTTCCCCCTATCTTTCCACTCCTACGCCTTCTACCCACCTCCATATACTTCACTCCTGCATTTGACACAGACCTCTAATTAGCCTAATTAAATCAGATCAATGTGTCCCCTTTATAGAAATAAATTATGTATAAAAAAATTGATTGAGTTGAAATGTAACCCTCCCTGGAACATTCCTGCTCAGAGCAGATGTCATTTGTAAATTGTGCTAGCAACTTGCCTGCCTGAGACACAAATTTCTCTCAAGTCTTAACTTGGTTGTTTCTTAGTCACTTGTTGTAATAGTTTTAAACTGTAAGTCATCATTACCTTCCACCTAGGAGAAATACATCCACAACCCATGTTCCTTCAGAGAGCTGAGATTCCCTGTTCTTTTTCATATTTCCTCACTTTCACTTGTTCTCAAATCCTCTCTGTGATCCAGCAGTTTCCAGTCAGCCTCAGACAAGGTTTCACATTACTTGCTCTAAAAATAACAACCTTTTCAAGCTGTAAATAAATCCATCTTTCCTTTTGCCTTCATCTCCGGCATCTTAGAACCTTCAATCTGGTCCAGAGAGAGTAACATTGTGTCCAAAATTCCTCTTCTCTGGGGCTTCCCTGCTCTAGAGGTTGTCTCAAGGCTCCGCACAAGTGTCAGGCCTGCTGGCTGTGCTTGACCTCACAGGACAGTGAGTTGTCCTGCTTCTTTCAGGCTGTTAGCCAGCTCTACTCACACCCATTTAAATACTACCCTGGCCTTCCAACATGGAAACTGCCAAACCTTTGCCTTACCTTTCAGCCCATAGACCACTGCTTGGCATCCTGTCCTGAGTAGTCAGAATGTCACATCTACTGCTTGGTTTTTACGGTTCAATAACCAGAATTGGATTTATCAAGATTTCCTTTTCTGTGTTCGGTTAAACACTTCACACTGATACTAAATATGTGAGCCCCAAAAGTTAGTCTTACTTCTCCCTGCACTTACCTCCTATTCTTGTCTGCCTTCTCCAAATCATGTTTCTTCTTCCTCAGCCTGCAGAACCCACTCTTTTCCTTTCTTCCAACCAACCCCTTTGGCTGAGTAAAATTCATTCCCTGAAAATGAGGGGTCATGTCTCCCTCTTCTGCTTCTTCAGTCACAGCACCCCCATTACTGAGAAATTGATTTCACCAATCGCAAGAATAAAGGGATCACCATACAAACCTAAGGTGACCTCTCTTACATCAGAGAAAAATGAAATATTCTTCTATTTCAGAGCAGATCCTTTAGAAAAAGCTCCAAATTTACTTTTTTATTCTTTCTATTGATACAGAATCCACAAACACTGGTAAACTGGTTCACTGCAACTTGGAGAGAGTTTTACTTCCAGCTTTCATCCATTTGACCTTATTTTTCTTTTTGCTGGAGAGCAAGGAGCCTTCTGTCCTTCAAGTGGAACACTTCCTGTGTTCCTCTTTCCTTCAAATAAATCAGCTGAGAACCCTAAGCTATGAGTCACGTTTTCAAGGGCTTTAATAGCCCTCAGAGCCTTCTCCCATTCTTTAGTAGTGGAAAGCACAACTGGTTGGACACAGATACAATTTTCTACCATAGGTTGTGCTGTGTCAAATAACAAAACTTTTCCCATTTACTTTATCCGCATCACTTGTACTTCAGTATAAGTACCAGAATCCCAAGACCTTCCAGTATTAGAAAGTTAAACCTTCCAAGAGCCCTGTTTCTGTGGACAGGAGTGAAAAAATATGTTTCAGAATGGGGTTTCTAATAAATTTCCACATAATTTCTCCCTTGGATTGCAGAAATTCACAAAGCCCTTGACATTATTTCCTTACTTAATTTCCTCTTCACCTGAATAGTTCTGAAAGCATTGGTTGACATGTTGTCACAAATCTAGGCTCTCCTTTGAGATGTGCATGATTTTGTTGCTGGTTCATAAAGAATTCCAAACTCTGTGATCAGTGGAAGCAACCACTGGAACCAGTGGAGGTCCCATTGACAAACCATCAGCTAATCAAAACTACTCTCCAGCCAGACATTTATTGACCAGTCTCATGGGTCAAATCAAGTTTCTTGCATGGGCATTTCATTAGAATGGTTTCCCAAATGAGGAAAAATGTAATTATTTTTAGTCTTTTTCACACTGTTCAAACGTTACCGAATTCTTCTAGTAAAGAAATCATGCCATTGTCACAAAGATTCTGAAGAATTACATAGAGGAATTTCCTCTTCATTCCATTGCTACGATTTTGCAAGTGGACTTGACCAGTTTTCCTGAATACCCCTTTTCTGATGTGTCCATAATACTGCATAAATAAAATTGAACAGTGTTGTATTGTTTTACTTTCTTGTCTTCCCTCTAAACATAATATTTGACTTCCATGTTTACAGGTCCATGTGTTTTCTATAAGTGGTAGAATGAATTCAAATGTTCCCAGAGAATAATCACGGGTGTTTTTTCAGAATGTTTTGTGAGTTTCGATTTAACTTTCATCTTTTATTAAAAGCTTTTGTTTATTACCAGCATGAGCTTTATTCTGTTTGTCCATAACAAATGTTAACTAGTTACAGATCACTTTACTATGAAGTTAACACAGAACTTGGTCCAACAATCTATTCCTGTTTATGTTTCAAGATGAAACTTAATATGGACATCCCCCAAGCTGGACACAAACACTGTTTAGATGCCAGTTTTCTCATCAATTTCCCCATCCAAATTCCTATTCTTCCCTCCGCCTGCTCAAGCTCTCATTTTGCATGAGTTATGTCCTGCCCTGCCCCTTCAGCTGCTTTCTCACCAGTAACATTGTCCTTTTCATCTGGATGTCAGCCACATTTGCCTTGTTACCCCTTTCTGTTATTCCCCAACAACTTAATCTTTTATTAATCCTGTTAGAAGCACAATCTCAGAAAATGAGTTTAGCTAAAGCTTCTGGCCAACAACAGCAACTTTGAAGGGGCTGAAGTAGCTGAAAGATTTGCTTGCTTGCAACACAAAGTGGTTTGGAGGCCTTATGGTTTCTCAGAACTGGTGTGTGTTAGGTGTTGCATCAAGGTCAGCAGCTTTTCTCCTCAGTGCCTTGCCTATCTGAGATTTTTCTGGGCATTTTGTACTGTAAGCAAAAAGAGGAACATCATCAATTTCAGCCTTAGGCCTGGGCTTGCTTGACCAGTTAAAATAATAAGGAATCCACATTTGCAGCATGGAGGAGAGAAGAGAAAAAAAAGTCTGTGTTATTTTTCATTTAGAGAAAAAACCCCAACTCCTTATCATGCTTGAAAATTATTTGTTAATATGCTTAACAACATGTTTGAAAATTTCAGTCCATAAATAGTTTGGTTCAAATGCAACAAATGCAAATACTTTTAATTCCAAGGCAGTCAAAAGAATTATGAGGCCTTTTCCCCCCCAGATTATGAAAATTCATTTAGAACTGAATACAAAGTACAGACAGTAAATTCTGCTTTGAGACAAGAAAGAAATATAGCCAGAATCTCCTACAGAGTCCCTGATGGCTGAATGTGTGAAATTAATCACTGACAGGTGGAGGGGACAATTCTCCACGCAGTGTTGAGCTTCCTATTCTCTGAATGACACCCAGTTAGAATAAGAGAGCCAGCACTAATAAGAGGTGCTTTGCTGCATTAACTTTCTGATCACTAGCTGTGCACCTGCAGCAAAAAGAGTTTTGCCCAAAACCTGACCTGGGAGTATGTCTTATATAAGTATGTATTAATCCTGAACTTGCATTTTCTTTGTCTCTGTTCCAAATTGCTGTCACCATTTTCAAACTCCTTCCTCCTTAGCATTCTTTACACTTAAATGTTTGGTGCAGACTCTGAATTTGTGTTTTGGCTGCCCTTTATTCTGCACAGGCTCCTTGGTCTTCAACCTCAAACTTTATTTTGTGGAAATACCCTACCCTATGATGCACTCTTGATTCAGTACTCAAACCTTCTGCATTTTTTTTGTGATTTTTTTAATGAGTTCATTCACCATCCCTCCCAAATATGTGACTCTTTGGGGTGCCCAGGAAGGGGTGAGTGTGGAAGCATGGCAGAGGCATCACATGAAACAAATCCACATCATGTTCAAAAGAAACAAAACAAGCCAAACTGTGGAAATTCTTGCCATGCTGTGGTCTGAATGCCAAACAGAACTGTAATGCCTATCAATAAAGTCCCCTCAAACCCCAAAGAATAACCAGTCCCTCCAACACATGTTAAAAACAAGTAGAAGACATTAGGTGAAATCACTGAGTTGCAGCCCACTGGATATTGGCAAAATAAGTGTTACTGTGTGCTCTAAAACTTTTTCCTGGGCATCCAATATTATCATCTGTCAAAGGAGGATGTTGGGCTAGATCATCTTCCACTCTGACTCAAAATATCTATATATTTATGGTAAAACCAGCATGGATTTTGCAGAGAGGTATCTAAAACACTTTTTCTGCTTCAAACAATACTGGTAACAAATTTAAAAAGACCAAGAAAATTATAAATACATTTAAGCAAGTGAGTGCCTTTGTTTCTTTACAGAAACCAAATGTGTTCTCTGTTGCAGAGAAAGAAAAAGGATCCCTTTGTTTAAGCTTCCTTCCTCTCCACAAAATGGTGGTTATAAGAGTGATACACCTCAGTCTTTGTCAGGGTGGAAACCTACCTCTTCAGCTCCAAATCACTACTAGCTGAATTAAGTCCTCCAGCTAGTGGTCAGTTGTCTTCTAACCGTCTTACCCTGAAGGATACACACAAAATCAGTCATGGCCACCCTTTTTTCTACCAGCACCTGCCTCTGATTGGATGATCAAAATGAATCAAAAGCAGACATAAAATAAGCTGCAAGTTTAATTCCTCACCCTGATCCATACATGGTTTAAAGGAATAATGCCACCTGAATAAAGGTAGATATTTCTAAGGTGAACTGTGCCAGATCCTGGATGTACATTATCTGTCCTGCAGTTTAGAATAGGAACTGTAGGACAAACATTATAAACAAGCAACTAGCAAGCAAAAAAATACCATGTATTTTTTTCCAAATGGGATTTATATTTTCATACATACTTTTAAATTTTGGGTTTCATTTTTCTTTGTCATGGGTATGTAAACATGCATATGAAAAAATGCAATATTTGAAAGTCATTCAGGACACATGACAAATTTAAAATGCTCTCTTCTGCAAGCATGTTTGCCTACTGAATTTCTTATCCAGGTTTTAAAATATGGTTCTGTGTTCCCTGACACTCAAATGGCAGTATTTAAAATCACTGCTAAGAAGAAGATAAGCTTGTTTCAGTGCTGTCAGCTAAGTCCCCGTACCTTTATCTGGAGTTTTCATATGCTACAGAGTTCAGTGACTGCTTACCTCATATTCACAGAAATATTTCAACATTTTCTGCAGTTCAATCAGAAAAATCTTTGAGGATCAACATGCATGCCAAGGCAGGATTAAGCCAGTGCTTGGTAGTGCATTGAATTAGTCTTTTTGTTGGCCTGATTATTTTAAGCTCTATTAAAAAAAACCAGCTCACATTTATTAGGAGTGAAACCTTTTTCTAAATATGAACCTAAAGCCAGGACTTTGAGCAATTTACAACCTCCTCTCTAAAGTGCATGGTCTCATCTATTGATCTCAGTAAACCACTCACTCTGAGGCGCAGCTATTCTGGTTACCTTGTTTGTTTGAAAAGCATAACCAGGGTTCACCGTTTATGATTCAGTGATTAAAGGAACACTTGCAATTCACCCCTGCATCCAGCTTTACTCCTGTACGTGCTACTCCTGTCCTAGCTGTGGTGCAATTACTTTTGCTCTCCAGTCATTGAAGGGAGCTTGTGTGTGTGGGAGCACTGCTGCTACCTGCTCCTGCTGCTTTATCAGAAAGACATGCCTGAAGACTAACGCCTTCTAAGAACTGGGAGAAACTCCCTATCTTTCATGTGGGAGCAGAAAAAAGCAGAGGTAGATGACAACTTCACACATTATTACAATGGCAAATCATAGCAGAAAGAAACTGGAGCACTAAGTAGGGCCATTTCTTTGGCTGGTATACATTTATTCTCCCTAATTTACTTTGGAAGAGTCCATTCACTTCACCTGACACTCTGGGTCTTTAAAGATTTGAAAAATAATTGCTTATAAATAAGTAGATTTTCTGTGAGATCTTTTCCTTTTAATGAGGATTATTTTACTAGTATAGATATAAAGAAGGAGCAGCTTTTTAAATCCATATTTTGTAGTACTTTCTTCTCTGTTTGCTTGTTGGTTTTTTCTTCTGTTCAGCAATGTGTCAGTGTGACATTTTTGATGCAAGTCAGTTCCTGCCTGCACTTGGAGCTGCTGCACCTTGAGCAGTGACAAATTCCAGACTGATTAATGCTGCACACACTCCACAGAACATCCAGTTCCTACGAACACCGGCGTGACTGCAACAGCAACAGGATCTGGTGGGTCTCTATCCTGCCCTGAAAAGTATCACAGCCCACACCAACAGCTTTCATTATGTAATTATTATTTTTTAATCTGGATCCAATAAAGAGCTTACCTTTGTGCTGGCTTGACACTGTTAAATGTTAATGCTGCCCACAATACTTGGTGTGTTTTGTTCCATAAACCTAACAAAGTGTCTGTGCTCTCTTGCCAGCCACAGATTTATTGGGGTATGGATTGCACATATTAAACACAGTCATCAGGCCACAAAGGTTCCATCACAAACTGCCTACGAGCCAACATCATTAAGAGGCAGACTTCATATATCTTCATGACTGATACGCCAATCTTTCCCACTCCATTGACTAATGAATTGACGCACGCAATGTTCCTCTACATTAGTGTGCATCCCTTTGATTTACAGCACTATAGCAGGGGGCTGTGAGCACTCACATACTGATGAATTCCAGACAGCACTTGCACCTGCCTGAGCAGGACGCTTCCCTCCATGGAGAACAGTGCTTGCATCCCAGGATTGTGCATAATAAACATGGTGGGCTTCACTGTCTGCATTTTCGCCTCTACAATGACATCAGACTGCTGTCCTTCCTCAGCCAAATTCCCTAGCTGCTATAAATCATGACACATCCATTTACATGGTTTGTTCTCTGAGCACTGTGCCTGAGCCTTTTGGTTTGTGTGTTTAAAAGATACATCTGAGCCCACCAATGTGTGTATCCTCCCAGGGAAGGTGTACCAGCGCCAGGGAAAAGGGCTCAAGAGGAAGAGAACTGTGTATTTTTGCACATGATGAGTGTCAGCCCTGCTAATCTGCAGCTGTGGTGAGAAAGCAGCAGCCACTGGCCCAGCACTGCCCCTGTGAAATGAGGGGAAGAATGAGGTTGTGAAAAGATGGAGAGTAATAGGAGATTTGGCCCAGAGCTTTTGTCTATTGAACTAATTTACTGGCTACAGGCTCATGTTTTGATGGCAGCCTTGTATTTATGTTACCCACAGCACAGGCTACCCAGTTCTAATGACTGGCATGAAATACAGACTAATTTCAACCCTTTGCAAGTTGCCATCACATAGAACAGTCACCTTCCAGTCTAGTACTAAATCCATCTGATGGAGGAAAAAAGCCATTCTGAATACCATCCATTCTGAGATCAGGGCAAGGCAGAAGCAATTGTTTAGATGTGCCCTGGATGAAAGACTGAACAAAATTTGCATTGGGATTTTATGGTGTACTGAGATAAAAAATAGGATGTGAAAGTATTTTCAAAGTTAAAATAGGAAATTCTTAATTTATGTAGCAAATAAATCAGAATTTTAAGACATCTGATAACAGATGTACCACTAAATCATGCAGATCTTCCCACAAAGAGATATATTCCAGGCTCTGACACAACATTTCAATGAAGGCTGAAATATATTACTCTTTGTAGATTCTTGGTTTGTTTGTTTATTTTAATTTTGAGCTGCCTCATATATTTATACAAATTTCATATCAGTGAGATGTCATAGATTTACACCTAGTAAACCACAGAATTTGGAGACACAGGCAAGTTTCTTCCTGATATTCATGGAAGAATAACTGAAAAGAAGACCTGACTGCACAGTTTAACATGAGGGCAAAAATACTTCTTTCATTTGGCTCACTTGCTAAAGTGGTCACCTTGCTTAAAAACAGCAAACTCACTGCATGGCTAATAAATACACCTAGTAACAGTTTTCAATCAAGAAGTGGAATTTTTGTAATTGAAAACAGAAAAAGGTTCCCCTGGATAGAGAGATTAACATTAGGGGCAGTAAATTCCATAATCCCCTTTAAATTAACAGATCCAGAATTTCATTGAAAATACAGGGAGACAAAGCAAAAAATTCTTTTAGTTTTCCACGCTCTGACTTTCTGGAGAGAATCTAGTGGTAATAAAAACCAGTTGTTAGTTTTTATAGTTGGCAAAATTTGAGGCTGCAGAATGAAGCGAAAAAAAAGCAAAAAAAAGAGTTATATCACAGAGGAGGTTGTTACACTCCTTGCAATCAAAATTAGATCATTTTTCAAAGCTGCTAGAAATAATGTAAGCTGCTTCTGGGCATCTTTAATTTATGTGACTGCTACTGGCAAAGCAAATAAGGTGTTTTGATACTGTTCTTAATAGCATTATAGGGATAAAATGTGTCACAGACTGACATTGCCCTACACAGTGCTGCAGCACCGGATATACAGGGAGTAAAAAAAACCTTTCCTTTTAATATCTAGCTCATGTTGTACTTTGCTGTAGATAGAGCATAGTTATTATGCTGAACTGAGTAACAGAAAGAAGTGGTTTAAAAATCTAGGTAAATTATAAATTAAATTTCTAATGGGTGCTGAACACACCTTTATTGCAGCAAACAATTGAGGATGACTTGAGGCTGGAGCTGAATTTCATCATGCAGAACCAGCAGCACAGGAGCTATCTAGGGAGATTCCTGGGAATATATTGTGGCACATGGAATGAAGGGATTAATTGGTGCGTGTGAGAAGAGGAGAAGACCCAGAAATGGGTGTGAGGCAGTGGGAGGGAGCACTGTTTGTGCAAGGTGCTAGGAGGATTTGCTCTGTGCCAGCATCCAGGTGTGATGGGGGATCAACTTCCAGCAAAGTCTGTGGAAGGAAAAAATCACAGGTGCCAAAACAAGCTGGACTATCTGCTCACTGAGGGACCTGCTTGAAAGCAAACAACCCCTTCCTTCTCCTGGCCAGCAAGTGCAATGGGGTTCAGGAGAAGAAGAGAAGCAGTGGAGGGAAGAATTGAAGTCCTTCACTAGCAGGACCTCATCTCTAAAATACCAGCCAGTATACTCCCTTTCATGGCAGGAGTCCAGGTCTCTTTCCTGCGCAGAGGAGGTTGGCTTAGAGAAAAGGACCAGGGAGCCTTGTGGAAAATATTTCCCTAAAGAGTGGAGGGAAGAAGTACAACAAATGAATGGTTTGCTGAAATAAGAAGTGATTTTATTTAAATGAATTTCCACCAAACCTCATGTTTATTAGTCTCTCCCTTAGTATTCTTACTTGTG
The DNA here is from genome assembly GCF_901933205.1 of Camarhynchus parvulus. Taxonomy (NCBI): domain Eukaryota; kingdom Metazoa; phylum Chordata; class Aves; order Passeriformes; family Thraupidae; genus Camarhynchus; species Camarhynchus parvulus. The sequence goes on from NC_044572.1 coordinate 106,640,944, forward strand.
AGATCCTTGATGCCTTGGCATTCAGAAACTTTCCTGTGCTCAAGATGTTGTGAGAAATTATATAATTTTTTACTGGAAACCTCTTTCCTAGATGACATTAAACTATCCTGAATTTATTTTCTTTTTAGTGTTCATATTGTCTTGAAAAGTTCCACTCCAAAGTTCTGTTCTGTCCAACTCCAGACCTGCTGGCTTCTTCACTGCCCTAACCCTCAAGGCATTGCTGAAGAGGATAGTGTAAATTTGTCAGTCTGGCGTTACAGAGAGCAAAAAGTGGATAAACTCAATATTGCTCAAACTGCATTTACTCTCTCATATAAACAACTTCCCCATCTCTTTTGAAGGTTTAGGAACTTCTTCATGGCAAAAAAAAAACAACAACAACAACAACAACAAAAAAAAACCAAACCAAAAAACAAAAAACCAAAAGAGCTCACTGGGAGCATGCTGACAGCAATCAACAAAAAGTCTTAAAAAACTGTTGATAACGTGAAACAGAGTTTGGATTTGTTTGTATAAACAAACTTACAGAAAAAAAAGTATTTTGGTCAATATGCTGAAAACACTGCAAAAAATTTTCACTGAAAACACTGCAAAAAATTTTAAACTCTTTAAGTTTCCAGTGAAACACACATCATGTACTAAAAATGCACTTGTTTACATATGACAATATCCTGTATCCAGCATCCAGCAAAGTCGGGCTGGTCCTTCCCTGCATGTCTCTATAAATCCTGCACAAGTCTCCCTGTATCTCCAGCACCATCAAGCATATACTGTTATTGTGACTCCTGTGACAAGCTTCTTCCTTCTCATTAGATACAATTTAGAGATGGGAAAAGAAGAAAAACTATAAAGTTTGATCTGAGATGACAAGGCTAATTTTGGAAAAAAAATGTCCTTCTACTTCTCCAGTTGTCAGGTCTAATCTAAAGCAAGCACAGTGTGCAGATAGTAAACATAATATCCTCCTAATTATATTAAATTACCTCTCAGGAGCTGCTCTGCCCTCTTGTCAAAGGCCAGGAACTGGCTTTTAATGATGAATATGAACCTCAGTGGGACATTCTGTATCATCATTTAGTTCAGCAAATGTAGCCCAGATCAGTTGTATAGGTGTAATTAGATGCTGAAAAATAATTACTTTGGCCTTACCATTAAAAATTTCTTGCTCGTATCCCCTTGTGATCTATGAACAAATTACTTTATTAGGAAATCATTAGAGCTCAATTTGTCTCTATATACTACAGACATCAATATTCATTTCTCATAATGGAACCACACATTCTTGCCATAAATTTGTAAAACTACATAGCAGATACCAGTTTGGAGTCATTACTGACCTTAACAAAAAGACTGTTTTTACATAGCAAGATGTTTTTCTTCTGCACCAGCTTCCAGCAGAAAACTGAGCAATGTGAGCTTTATTGTTAGGCCATTAGCTCAGACAATCTTTGTGTTTTCATGCACCACTGCACAGGGGGAGTTTTTGCGTGGTTGATCCCTTTGTGCTACTGCAATATCCAAGTTTGGGTCATTAGGAACAAAATAGCTCCCGAACAAACTATACTATTATGAGAACACTACTATTATCAAGGCCCTTAGAGCATCCCAGGTGGTTGGTTCCAGCTGTCAGCCTGTGCAAGGCAGTGGGGAGGCATCCCCAGATGCCCACAGGCAGACCCTGGCTATGGCTGACCCATCTCACAGGACCCACAGGAGCTTGCTCTGCCTGACAGTGAGCACAGGCCCCCTTGCAACTTCAGTTTTGTACCTATTTCTCTGCAGATTTCTCTGAGCAATGACAAAGCAGGTGACTCCAATGTCCTTAGTGTGAGGACATGGTATAGTTTCAAGTCATATCCTGCAGTTAACTGATTCATTTACCATTAGGATTTACAAAACAGATGTGAGGAGGAAAGGAGACCCATCAGTCGGACCCCAGGTCACCTCCTGTTACAAATTGCTTTCACATAGTTCAGCCTTTAGCTTTCACACAAGTGCAAGATATCCCTGAAATATATCATTGCATGACTGAGCAAAAAAACTTCAGAGAATTCTCTGCAGAGGTGGTTGGAGAGTCACTGGTTGTTGAAATAAGTCAGTATTAAGCAGCTGCCATCTCAGTACTTCTCTGAACATCACACACCTCCATGTGCATACTCCTTACACGGGCTTCTGAATTTGCATGTTGATGTCTGCAAACAGTCCTGCATTTTATAGCAGGACAAATTTTTCTGGATTTTGTATACCACAAACATTTGTGAAAAATATTAATAAAAACTGTGTCTATAACCAACAAGATGAGCACACAATTCATAATCACTTCAGAAAAAAGGCAGCAGAGGGTTTTAAAAAATATTGCTTGGAATATTTTATTGCTTGGTAAGGACTGAGAACAGTCTCAGACTGTTGATTTTATCTTCCACTCCAACAGGTACATATAAGCATCTGTTTCCAGTTATAAACTTATCTGTCTAGAATCACATCCTTCACATTGTCCATGTATTTTGGTCACTGCAGTGAAGTTCCCTCTGCCATGGCTCTGGTTCAGAAGCTGTCAAAGTCCCACCTTCTCCACTCACGACCCTTTTGGACCCCTCTGACAGTGGCTGTGTCATAGCTATCAGAGCTGTTCAAGCTGCTGAGAAAATGCAACACAAGTCATGGCATTCAGCTAAGAGGAAATTAAATGCCAGACTCTCTGTGCTCCCTTGCAAGTACTTAATCTATGGCACTGCAGTTCTTAAAACAGTGAGTAGACAATAAGCATTTCAAGTGAAATCCTCACACGAAAGGAACACAGTGCATAAGTCATCAATACAAGTAGTATAAATCATCTGAATAGGCAGCTGGAAAATGACAGCTACCTATATTATAAGACTTGAAAAGGGAAGACAAAATATAGGTGGATTTTTATCTTTTGGGTTTATAAGGCTGTCTGATAGACATATGTGTCTGATAGAGCATAAGGTATTGTGAGACTAAATGGGCCAAATTCCTACCTGGGTTAACTGTTAAGTTCGATTGCCTCCCGTCAGAATGGCCTGAACTGAGAGATTAATGTATGCTACAGCACTAGTTTGAGGTATTTCTCTATTAAGAGCTGCAATGCCCCAAATGGTATATTAATTCCAAGACCAGGAAGCGTATATTCAAAATTAAAGAAAGGAGTAGAAAGAGCAACATAGCACAGAAACAAGCAGAGAATGAGTGCTCTCAGCCAGCACAAACAGAATGGTGACTAAAGAGCTCAAATCTTATCTTGCTGCAAAAGGCATCTTCCAATTATACTAATTCTTTTATCTTTACTTTGCTTGTCTGACACCCCCAGCTCCCAGTCAAATCCCGCCAGCACGTCTGGAACAGCGCTCAGGAAGGGGCTCTGCTTTGCTCAGGGGCAAGTGTCTTTAAACATTATTCGGATCACCTCCAGCTCCGAGTTCAGTCTGATGGACTGACAGCTATTCTTGAAGCTGGTTATTACTCAACACTTGCAGTCAAGGACTTGAAAAGGAAAGAAGCAGGTCTCCCTTTCAACACTGGAGAGAGCAGCTCTCAAACCAAGGTACCCTAAAGCATTCCAGCGAAGACATTCCTGTAAAGTGATTTAAGCCTCTACTAACAGTTGGCTTTCCTGGACTTAGAATGCAGGTTGGAAACATTGCTCTAGAAGGTTCATTGCCTTAAATTTACCTTTTCATTTTTTGACTCAAAGCAATCAACCAAGAACACAGTTACAAAAGTATTAAATAACACATGGTATGTTCAAGATCACAAGTATAGAATATGTCATTGAAGTTCTTTCTGCAGTTTTACTTTGTTATTGACCTTTCTAAGAGGACAGGAAAAGGTTTTGATTGTGGAAAAAAAAAAGATTATGCAGTTGATGGTTCAAATACAACTTTCTGAGGTCCATGAATTCACTTGTCTTTCTTACCTTGTCTGTTTCAGCTTGTGGGTCAAACCAGTCTGGTTCTAGCATTGAGTACAAGCAGGCAGTAAGAGAAGCAAAAATAATTTGCCCCCACATGACATCCATCAGTGCACTGTGGATGGGTAAATAATCACTTTTTTTTCAAACCTGACTCTGACAAGTGCCACTCGTTGGCTGACAGTACAAGAATACAGGAAAGTCAGTGAAGAGTCAACACCATCTGTTTCAGGATATTGTGTGTATATTTTATCTGTTTCCCTAGGCTGCTCAGTCATTCTTTGCTGTTGATTACCCATTTTTAGGTACAAGAACCATTCAGCCCTTTTTTTCATGGATCTAACCTGTTCCCAAAAATCTTGCTTTACACATACTACTGGAGTGGCTCCTTCTTCTCCCAGTGCATTGTTCTATGGTTACATAAACTAAATTTCAGCTCCATTTGTTGTCATGTACATTAGCAAGTGGTACAGCTCAGTAAAACAAGATTTTAAAGTGACCCAATTTCAGAGTGAATCCAAGTTGATGCTGGGAATCCAATATTCACAGTATATACATTTTATGTATTGTTGGGGGAGGTTACTTGGATCTAGCCTGAGCTCGTGGATTGAAAAGCATTTTGTATTCAGAATACATCATCCAGCTTAGTTTCCCTTAGACTGCAATGTAGATTGTGCACTCTAAGACTTTTTGACAATGGGAAATAAAGTGCAGTCATTGAGAATCAAAACATTTGCTTTGAAAGCACATTCCCAATAAAACCTAAAATGCTAATGTGGACACTCCCCCCAGTACCTTGTCTCCCTATTACACTTATCAACCTCTTAGAATCAGCAAATTTTATACTTCACTGCTCCCTGTATTTTCCATGTTATTCGTAAATACATTGAATTTGAAAATGCACTCTCAAATTTGCATCAAGATAACACATAGCTCCTTCTGAAAAGCCACCCTTTTGATGGATGAGTCAGCTTTATCTCCTAATCATCTTGGAATTAAAAATGTTGGGCCATGAGTCATGTTTGAAAGTGACAGTTTCAGCTGTTAGTCTGGCAACTTTACATTAACTCTCTTGGGCTGGTCTTTTAGTTCTCTCACAGCATGTCAAATCCACAGAACCAAGGGCAAATTGTGTTAGTACCTTAAACCTGTCCTACCTTAAAACTCCTGTTTAGCCCTGATTGGTATCTGCCAACACCTCCACACCCTATCCATCAGATCTGCTCCCCAGCAGTCTGGTCCCCAGCCCCTGCTGTTGCAGAGGATGAGTCTGTCCAAGGTGCAGGACCTTGCATTTGCCCTTGTTGAATTTCCTGGGATCCCTGTTGGTCCATTCCTCCTTCCTGGAGGTCTTCTCCTGGAGATGTCCTTTCTGGAGGTCTCTCTGAAAGGCAACTCTGCCCCTTGACTGCTCCCCACCCCAGTTTGGCGTCATCTGCAAACTTACACTTGATCTCCTCCTCCAGGTCATTGATAGAGATATTGATCAGGAGAGGCTCTAGCACAGAACCTGGAGACCCCCAAGGTACTTATAACCAGCCTGGAGCTACAGTTCCAACCATGTAGCACTGTCTACTCCAATACTGTGCATTCTGGTATAATACTCTGCTGTAAAAACATCAAGAGGTTTTTTTTTATCTCCAAATAGACTTATTTGCAATTATGCCTATATTTATACAAAACATTTAATAGTTTTGGTATCTGAATTTATGGTTGTTGTAAATCAGACGCGTCCTACAGTGAATTTTGTTTAACAGTAAAGGTCATTCAAAAATGCCATCATAAAGCTTACTCAGGAGAACACTAAATTAGCAATAGTTATTTGTCTTTGTGCCTTTGTATGAAGTCTTATGATGTGAACTATTAAATGAGAAATGTGATAAGAAGGTGATAAATGTAGAATGGCATTGACATCAGTATTAATGAAGCAGCAAAAATACAGAAAATCAAGTTATTGTTATTTCAAAAAACATTTAACAGTTGGAAAGGAAAAACAGAGAGGGGGGAAAAAGATGGCTATTTCAGGCTGCTGATTTTCGGGAAACATTAGCATTGCAATTATGTAAAGTTTTATAAAGTTACTTTGTGCATGCACTCAGCTTTTTGGGTTAGGGTTTTTATTTCTTATACAGTATAATGAAACAGAGATGAACCAATCTGGAAAAGAAAACAAGTTGAAAGCTGTATGATCAGCTTGGATCTTCAGACATTCAAGAGCAGTTGTTTTTTGCTGTTGGTCTTTCATCTTATGTTCCAGCCTTGGGGTGAGGGCAGAAAAAATATAAATACTGTATGAAAGCCTGGGTTGTTCATGAGCTCTTTTTATGACAAGCCAAAGTAAGAAACAACAGAAGTCTACAGAGGGAGAGATGCTATGAGAATTCATGTTCAGTGATGATTTTAAGTGTTGCTTGGTGAGGTATTAAAGCATGTTTCTAATGGGCTCTGACAGATAACCCTTGACAAATTTTGCTGCACTGTGTACCTCTCTGGTCGTCTGTGTCACCTTTCTGATGAAGGATACCACCAGAGGGCAGAGTCAGGAAGAACAGAACTGCTGCCAACCTCTCAGTGGCTCCCAAAACTACATCTTAGCCAAAATAAACAGTTACATAGATAGGCTTAAATATAAACTGAAATGACAGATTGCAAACTGGAGCAGTGAATAGTGGAGTTCATGAAGATATTTGCTTTCATGTCTTTGACCATCAGATTAAGATGGTTCTGCCTGTTTGCTTTGGACTAATGACTTATTTCTGACTGTGCTTCTGCAACTGGTGCTCTAAAATGGTCCTTGCAAAATATAGACCCTTCAAACCATAAGCCAGCTCTCTAGTAATTCTGATTCTATACATGATGAAGAGAAGTAATGGACACATACCAGAAAATTGTATTTACTCTTGCCATCACTATATACATACATCACCTTTATAAGGATGCAGCTGATACACAGAAAAAATTCTACATTACATTACTGGCAAGAAATTTCATTGTGAAGGTAGGCTGTTTTGAGTGTATTCTTTCCATAACAGTTCAGTACAGCTGTGGAGAGGACTTTCTCATGCCATTAAGGATCTCAGAAATAAGCCTTATTTTGCAGCTGCATTGAAGAAAAATAATGCCAGTTCACAATTAAAGAGATGTTACAGAATTTTATTTTTGCATGTGAAATAATTCATATAGTTTAAATATTATTCTGTAACAGAAGAGTTGTTTTGAGAGCAAAATATTGAAATCATCTATTACGAAGCCATGAAAATCTGACATTTTGCCTTTGCTGCAATTTACTTCTGTGTTGCAGTTTTGGGAGATCTTTTTTCTATGTATATTACTTTTAGAATTGGCCTAATTTTAGATATGTTTTGGTTTTATGCACAGACTCTTAAGAACTGCTCAAATCACCTATTTCTGGAGTAGCTTTGACATATAGCCAGATATAACCCAAAGATAGAAACTTGCAAATATGTATAACTGAGTTAAAGTACAGGACAGGGACTGATGTAATTTGGGATCTCTTCTTTACTTAGAACTAAATTCATGTACACGAGACGTCTGACAGACCAAAACTGTCAGGTTGGACTCTATGATCTCAGAGGTCTTTTCCAACTTAATTGGTTCTGTGATTCTGTGTTCTCCTGATGAATAATTTGAAGTAGCTCTTTGAGAAAATGCAGTGAAATACTCTTTCTCAACCACCATGTGTTAATAATAAAAGTACAATGGTGTACCTGATCCTGACTCTTCTTAATGTAGTGTGACTACTTCACATGGAAGATATATTCAACTTGCTCAGAATATTTGCTTTCTTCAGGGTTTCAAGTGGTTTTACAATATTTCAACAGCTCTCTACAAATTATGGAAATAAATCCCATTAGATGAGAATGGTTAAGATTTGAGATGTGATTTCTTCTAAACAAATTATAGCAGGTTTTTTGTCAAGGTTTCAACTAGAACATTATATTCGATCTGAATGCCACAATTATGAAAGATAGTAAAGGTGCTTGATAAGAGAACAGAAGACTTACAAACGTGATGTATTTTTAAAAGATTTGGATTCGGTTAATCTATAGAAGAGAAAGAAAAGGATGTGAAACCAGAGAGAATGGTAATTATCGTCATCTGAGTCCACTGCAGGTTGGATAAGAGGTAATAAGTTAAATTTGCAGCAATTTAATTGCAGTAATTTAATTTAGGAGATTTAATTTAGACATTAGGAAATAAATTTTAATTAGGGAAGTAAAGGTCTAAAGGAATATGAAGATTGAAATAGATTGTTGGGTGCAGAATCTCTAGTACTATCTGAAAAACAGGAGAGATGAATAACTCTGCAGCAGTTTTGTCTTTGAAATGAAGAGCTGGAGATGAAGAGCATCTGAGATTCCTTCTGGAATGTATTCTATGTTTTATAAGTCTGTCTACAAAATATGCTGGAGCTGAAGAGACATTGGAAATGCAGATGGACAATTCTCACTCCACACCTCCAATCATCCGCGAAGTAATCCCCTCCCCAAACCTTGCTGCTTATAGATGTACATTTATAAAACATTGCTGTGTTGACACTCTTTTCTGTGTTTGATTTGATTTTGACAGATTGCTGTGAACAAATTCTATTAACCACCAGTGCTGAGAAAACACTTTAAAGCTGTTACACAGAAATATACCTTGAAAGTGAATAGAAAAAAAATCACAAGAAATGCTATTTATACTAGAAGACTGAATTATATGACATATATTATTGTGACATATGTATTATATAGCTCAGCTATTCAAAGAAGAAAAAAACCTATGGGGTGAGACTGCTACTTCTGATTGCAAGGCTTAAACAAGCTTCACGAACAGTTTCTGGGAAGAAAGCAGGGAAGGAACTACAGTCTTCTCATGGGCTGTTTGCACACAAAAACAAACTTGATAGATAGATTTTTAAGGGCCTAATGAGTTAAATTTGTCCACTATTTTGTCTTTTGGTTTCTCAGCTATCCCTCACTGTTAGTGTCCACTTTAAGAAATTGCTAATTAGAGAAAGGTTTTTGAGAGGGTAAATCTCAAAAACAGAGAGGAGAGATAGTTTTATTGTGGCTAGGTAAGTGACTCTATGGGAGTTTTATTGTGGCTAGGTAAGTGACTCTACGGGAAGGAGGGCAAAGAATTCTTTCTTAAAGTCCTGAGTCCAATAAAACCCTCTTTCTTTCTGGTTACCTGTAATAAAAAAGTGAAAGCAATGACTTCATTTATCATGCACCGAAGGACACCCTGGGAAACCCAGCTTGAAAAATATGGGTGATACTGTGGTGGAGGTGATGGGGCCCATATCTGTTAAAAAACCAAACCTAAAAAGAACAACAAAACACCCTGGCTCCAGAAAGCAGTAATCCTGCTGTGGCTGTGGCTACTGCCTGTAGTTTGATGGGGTGGGTGGCTCTTCTCCCACTCTCCCCCATCTGCTCTCCCATCTGTCGGATGGTTTTCCTTTCTTGCCCTTGCCCCAGAACTGATTGGCAGACATTTGGCATTTGACAGACATCAAAGTGAAACTGACTGATGAAAATTCACTGCTTTGCTATTTCTCACTGCCTTTGACAACAGGGAGAGGAGAATGTGCATTTATGAGTATGCATTATTATTTGTAGAACAGAAAGCCTCCATTGGCAACTGCTACTGCCTATGAGCAGGTGCTGATCACTATCCTACTGACAAAGATTTGTAATTCAGCTGTTATTCCAGAGAGCCCTTTATGAACCAGAACTGATTTGCAGTTAGGACAATGCTTGCAGAATGCTTCATATATTGGTCTTGGTTTGCTTTTTACCATACTGAGGGGTTTCGCCTTAATTGTGACTTGTTCTGACATAAATCAAAACATATTCTAATATAAATCAAAAAGTAATTGAGAATCAGGTTTGTTAACAGGTACTGATCTGAAGGCTCAAACCTTCAGTTGGGGAAGTCACTCTATTCAGTGACCTAGAAAAACCAAAAAAAAACCCCCAAAAAATAGTCCAGTATGAAAAGACCATCCCTTCATGACCTCAGCAAAAAGAGTAAGCCATTTGACTGATATCTGTTGAGAATTCAAGAAAAATTGATTTTTTTTTTTTTAAATAATTACTTCAGGTTTCTTGTTGTTATTGAAGAGAAATACTGCCAGGAGACATGTTTTCCTGGCCACCACTTGTGCTAGAACCTATTTGTTAGGTTTCTCTGGTTGCAGCCATTGCTTTTTTGAGAACACTGATCACTGCCTTTGTTGAAGAAGAGGAAGAGCACAGGTACCTGAGCTGAGGAGTTCTATAAAGTAGCAGTGAGGAAATTTCATAGAATCATAGAACGACTTTATTTGGAAGGAATCCTAAAGATCACCTAGTTCTAATTGCTGGCCGTGGGCAGGGACAACCTCTACTACACCAGGTTGCTCAAAGCCTCCTCCAACCCATCCTTGAACACTTCCAGGGACAGGTTACCCACAGCTACTTAGCCCGTTCAAGGCGGTGGGTGGTTTTGTGAGTGCCCCCACAGAAGTAGACAGGAGAAGTTTTTATTTTAAATCTCACCTCAAACAAAATCTCAATCACCTCAAAAAACCTCCTTTTCTTTGTAAAGTACTTCGAAATTTTCTGCTTTCAGAAAATAAAAATCACATTTTCAAAATTTTTGTGGAATGAAACTTATGTCCTAGACATTGGCAAAATGAATATGGAATGAAGGATATGTACTTCCATGCTTTCTTGTCTCTCTCTGACCACATTCATTTTCACCAGGGATTTTCCTAGGTTGTCTTGTCTGGTGCTGCATTAGCCTTCCTATCAAGAGTAATTAATGTTATTATTATGTTAAAAGGAAAGAGGAAAAAAAAGAAAAGGCTTCACAGGAAGAGACATAATGTTTTGGAAGGACAGAGAGATCCCAGCTCCCAAAGACATGGGTGTGTCTTGCTGATTGTGCTTATTAACAGAAAGTGTATGCATGAGCCAAAGAGAAGGGTATAGGGAACTTAATACCTTTTAGTGCTCCAACTTGGGAGTTTTGGTTGGCCTCCAGAGTACTCAGTGGTAATGGATCTTCTGTCAGACAGAGACACTTAAAATTCAGCCTGCATCACAACCTCAAAAGTCTTGAGAAGCCTTTCCCCACAGCACGTCTCTCACTCATTTTATGGCATAGAGTTGCCGTGTGTGATTCTGGACAGGATGGAAGCAGACTTATGGGAAGGGGGCAGCCCCTAGCACAGCCTGAACTTCACACCTTTCAGGAGACCATTTTAAAGCAAGACTTGATCTCCACATAAGATGCCTTTACAATACAGATTTTTGTGTACATAACAGCCCCAGAGGCTATTCAAAATCTGTGTCAAGACCACAGTCAGTGCAAACTCTGAATTATTATTCTCTTTGTTTTGCTTATTAAGATTATACCTTAGTGACTAAAGTCATTATTATACAGTGCAGGCAAAACAGCTTGTGCTGTGTCAAAGCAGTGAGCACTTCCCTCAATATAAAAAGAAAATTAGTTTTGCAACACTGACCAAGACAAGTAATGAACAACTCTTCTGCAACATTTGCAATTTGCAGAACCACAAGCTAGCACCGTTCCATGTAATGATCATTTGCTACACAGTATACATTAGGAAAAAAATTGCAGAAGCACTAAGTCTTCACTTTCTCCATAGGTGATGAAAGATGGAAAAAAAATCAGGTGAATTCTCGGTGATCCTCATGTTCATGTTTGTTAAGAATGACATTGGTGAGATATGAGTTGTTAGCATTGTCTATGAAAACACACAGCTAAGATAAAGCACAGAATTTTTTTGAATCTTCCAATAAAACAAAGCCCCATCTCTGCTTTTAAAGTTGCCATCAAAATATTTCCTCTGGACATGACTACTCTAGTTTTGGTTCCCTGTGCTGTTACCTGAAGTGCTGATGGGTGCCATAGAAAGCATAAAAAAGCATACCACACATCATCCTAACAAGCTGACAAAAGATAGACAAGTGTTAGATGAAGGACCTTTTCAAACCTGATGCTTCCCAAGATACCCCTTAACAGCTGAGACAGCAGAGATTTAACATGATCTAAAGCAATTGGACAGGAACTGACTTGTATCTGTGTGTCCGTGTGTGCATGTGCAGCACTATGAGATGCCACAAACTTCTATTTTATAAATCAGCCATAAACATTTGCTCCAGGCAAAACACAGTGTGCCATCTAGGGAGCAATTTTTGTTTAAACAAATTAAAAAATATCAGTTTGCTCTTTTTAGCTTCATGAGAGCCAATATTTCCTGCCCTCCTCTTCTATCAAGCACATAATTCTGCATATCATTTAGTAGGGATTTGATTTATTGGAATCAATTTGCCTAATTATTAGTTCAGAAAACAGAGTAATGTCTTTGCAATCCTTTTTTTGGTGGAAGTTTAGTTAGAACAGAGAAATACATAGTGTGAGGTCAGGGTACCTGCCTGTGACTGTGCAGAGTTTCCTAAGACGTGTGTGATCTTCTCTTTGCTAGCCCCTGTACTGATAGGCACAGCTTAATTACTGCTGTAGAAATTCTCCCCTGGTCCTGGAAATTTCATGTTAGCAAATTGATCCCAACAACATTTTACTTTCATCTCCTCACATTACAAACTTTTCTGGATTTGCTATGCCAGCATATTTGGATTTGCTAACTCTGGAGGAGCAGAATTACCTCATGAAGTTTACTTTTTATTGCCTTTTCTTCAAATGCTTGATACAAAACAAACTGCATTCCAGTAAGAAAAGGGGGAAGCTCTGTATTGCAAACCTGGAAATTGAATGATGACAGAAGCTCACTAAACACAGAAAACTAAACACAGAAAATACAGGCCTGGGAACCCCCTGATGCTGGTCCCCTGGTCCTTGTGGGTAGCAGAGGTGAGGCAGTAGAAAGCAGAAAGTTCTGCCCTACAGAACTCCTCTGTCCTGACTCCCAAAATGGGATGCTGAGGCTCCACTGGAGCTGGCAATCCAGATCATTAATGCTTTGCTTCCTATGTGAGGTGAGCAACAGTGGTAAGGACAAGTAGATGAGCAATTAGCAGTATGCTAATGAGTAATTGGTATACTTCTGATTTGATTTGAACCAGACTAAAGTGGGATAGGGTGGGAAGCCAGATGCAAAAAAAGGGTGAGATTTTCCTGCTTCAAAAGGAGAGAGAGGAGCAAGAGTCACTGACAGTATGGTCTTGTATCCTCGGAGGGGGCCACTGAGGGCCATTTCCTTTTCAGCAGAGAGCTCTGTGGTTCATTGAGGGATGTGGCTGTTCTTTGGGTTGTTGTAGTTTTGGGATAGTCAGAATACTTCAGCAATAGTTTTCACCTCAGGAAGGATGGTGGTTCATGCAGATTTCTGAACATACATCTTTGTAAAGTTGATCATTTGAAACCCTTTGAATCACAATCCCAGAGACACTAAAACATTCTACCACTTACTTTTATTCTCTTCCATTTTCTAGTTCAAAATATCTTCAAAATGTGCTGTGGAAAATATAATTTGTGAGCCTTATACATGTATTAAAACCAAGGATGCTCCTTGGACAATTTGGGAAACTCTGAAAGGCGTCTCTTGTTGGGTGGTGAGACATCATTCCTGGGAAAGGACCTGCAAATAAACCCAGCACAAGGAACAGCTCCTATCTGCATGCACACCTTCACATGTGAAAGGCAATTTTCTGTGCCCTTCTCTTCGTCTTATCCTTCTCTACCTTGCATTGTGTGGGAAGGTGAGCATGAGGACCTGTATTGCTGTTGGACCTCACGAATACAGCATTGCTAAAATAAACCATAAATTGCTGTGAAGCCTGCAAATGCTGATACAGATGATGGACAGGAAACTTCAGTGAAATTTCCTTTGTTTGTTATAGTATTTGAATTTTTGCTGATCTTAATCAGTTTCATAGTCTGACTGAAACCAGAAGGAATTATTTCTTTTGCTTTGGAATTTAAGGATGAACATATTTGTTCAGAGGCTAGACGAGACCAAATTAGAACATGCTACTGGGGCGTAATAAATTCACAGTAATTGCAAGCTAGTGTTCCTTAATTCTTCAGACACTATCATCTGTAAATATTCTGATCCTTTTCATAGCCAGCTCATTTGTGCTTTTGTCCTTATTGAATCAACTGTTGTCTTTTCTTTCATGCTGTCTCCTGAGGGAAACCCCTTTTAAATCTTTTTGCTTTAATTCCATTAATTGGCATATTGTCTGGTCTTATGCCTCCCCTCCTGGGCCTCGAACTTATGCTCCTTCAGTTCTTAAACTCCTTAGCTATATTTCTGCAGCTTTGACTGACAACTTGGTTGATCAGAGTACAAAGCATGTGCTTTCTTATCTTTTACTTCCAGGCTAATGTTGAACAATGTAGTCAGTTTATCAGTCAATTTATTAAGCCGGGGTGAGAGTTCTCTGTTCTGAAGTCATCACAAAAATCAATAATAATCAATTCACTTATTCTAGGATACATTAAAATATTATTAACTGTAATAATTAAAAATAAATAATTTAAAGGTCCTCAAGCCTTTAATGATGTATGGGTAGTTCTTCTTTTGCCCTTTGCTGGAAACTTGCACATTTTGAACCCTTTTTCAAGGACATTAATGACGACAGCAACTAAATCATACAGCCTTTTCAGTATGAAAGACCAGAAGGTGAAAATTGTGCTTTCAGCATCATAACTTCCCCCCTTTTATTAGCAGAAGAATGAGTGTGCAGGAAGTATGCAACATGAAAGAGAACAAAATAGTTTTATTGAAGTGTTATTGCAGTAGCAAAGAAATGGGTTGAATAACACAGACCTAATATTACTCCTACTCAATACATTTTATGGTTATAATAAACGGAATTAATGATACACTGGAAACTTTTGCCTTTTTTTTTCTTTTTTTTTTTTTTTTTTTACAGTACACACAAACCCCATGTAATACCTTTACTGTAAGTTACTCACAGGAATGATATGAAAACATAGTCTTGAGTAACTCTTCTATGCCATCAACCAAACTGAAAGAAAAGCAGGACAAAAAAGACATCTAAGGTAGTGATGAGTTTAAGTAAAAGCAGAATGGTTGTATCATTCCAAAATTTGTAAAAGCTGGTCTCCCTTACAGACCATGTCCCTGATCTTTACCATAATATAAGATGCTGTTTTCAAGGGGGAGAAGAACTAGTTTCATAAAAGCTTTTCTTAGGGCCCAGGAAGATCCTGATGTGAAAACCAGCAGTGTCCTAAGCATCATAAAGCTTTGCTTTGTATCTACTCCTTGCTGTTGGGCAAGAGTGTGACAAGTGCTTATTATATCTATGTATGTATATAAGTATGTTGTGAGGCAACAGCTGTGTAGGTTTTAAAGAAGCCAGCCCAGTGACAACTGTCCACTTCATGACTCACAGCAATACTGACCTCTCATTCAATCAACAAAGACCATATTCAGATTTTTTTCTCAGGCAAGTTCTCATTCAACCCAAATCCTGAGGAAAGGATGACTTGAAATCCAAGAAAACTGCTGACAATGTAAATTGCTGGACAACTGATCAACTTCAAAGAGGATTTTGCTATTATAAGAATTCAGAGTATGGCCCAGGCACTCAAACTAAATGAAAAAGAAATTGTATACTTCACCGTGTTACACCTCAGAGGTGTTCAGTTGCTAGAAGGGGCATAAGACACACCTGACTTAGCATGTGCATTTGTTTATTCATAGTGCCCAGATAGTAACAGCAGATTAGAAAGACCAGAATCCTGGGAAGCATATGAGCCACTCAACTTTGTCAAAAGTTCTGCTTTTAACTTGGATCCCATAATGACACAACCTAAATAAATGATCACAAGCTGTGTTGCTTAGCCTTACACAAGGAGGAAAGGACTACAACATGTTCTTTTCAGCTGTCACTCTGCTTACCTAACCTTCTGAAAATACTGATTCTTAAATTTTTATCTGTGCCTCTGGCCAATATTAAATGAGAGAGCCCACCAAGCTGCAGAAATTAATCTAGTCTCTGCTCCAGAACTACTTCAAGGTAGGAGTACATACTAAAAATGCAATTTGAAAATTTTAAGCATGGCCTTGTTAACATGGACAACATTTGCCTTAAACACATCTTTTGAGGCTCATCATAAAACTTACTCAAGTTTTCAATCTGCTCTGCCCCTCCTGAAAGCTGTTTGCATTTCAGTGCTCTACTCTATACAAAGCTTCTCATTTCCAGTCTGAATGCATTCCTTGCCAGTTTATTTGTTCTTGTGACAATGTATTATGTTAAGCAGATTCTTTTTCATTTTGATTTTAAAGAGCTTTTCATATGAGTATTTGTATATGATGAACTGAAACACCAGCTGAGTGAGAACCTAGAACTGAGGTTTACTGTAAACATTCCTATGAAATCTGTACTTATGTAGAATTATAAGGGAGACTAAATGTTCCCTTACTGTCAAAGCCAGATTTTTGTTTTATAATAAGGCATCTGTGAATTTTCAGTTCTCAGCTTTGTGAGATACCCATCCCCATGAGAGCAAGTTTCAGATACCAATCCAGGCAATGCTGAACTCTTGCAGAGGGTTGTGTGATTTCAGTGTCTTAAGGTTTGAATTTTATTTTATCCAAATTTCTGTGCTTTCTCCATGTTTCCCCTGTTGTGTTTTAAACCAGCAGGTCACCAGGGGAGCCACAAGACCTTAGCAGAGAATGGTGTGCAGGCAAGCAGTGACATTCCAGAGTGCATATTTTCAGCATGCCAAGAAAAACTACACACAGCTTGCAACCATAGCCAAGCATAACACAATTCCAATTGTATAGGCAATACACAGTTCCTGCAACAAAACTTTTAAGATGGAGAGCCATTTCAAGATTTCTTACACTACTATGCCATGATTTTAGCATGTATGTGCTGCCAGGAAGGCTAATAGAGGTATCATGCATGTAAATCCCTTGATTTTCCTAAATGTCAGCCCTATCCCCATAAATTATTCAGTCAGTTACACTAATATTTGTAGCATATTTCAGCAAACAAGAAATCCTCATATTGACATGCTCCACTAGATTGTACCTGTCATGGATTTGACTATCTCTAATTTTTTTGGTCATCTCTAACACCATCAGTTTGGGGAAATATTCTGTTAATAAAGTAACCAATATAGATATAGCACCTTTGTATGGCCCAGTTGCACTCCCTGGGAACTGGAGCTTTCAGTCAGTGTGGTGGTGTCCATGAAAACAGATCCTTAAGTCAGTTAAAGAAAATCCACAGTGCAATTCATACCAAAGATCAAACAAGAACAGAAACCATAGATGACGCAGATATCAGACACAAGGCTGCATCTACTTAAATAGAAAAATCAATATATCTACTGCTCAGAAATAAGCCTCAGCTACTCTGGCTTTATGATTATTCACATCCCTATTAGGACAAATTTAGGTTTATCTTCCTTTTTCCATTGCTCAACTTCCTTTGCAAGGTCCATGAAGACTGAACTTGTTTAAGGCAATTCACATAATTAGTTTCATGTATACTTAAGCTTCAAACACAGATGCCTGGAAAATGTATGTAATAATATTTGCAAAAATGGATTCATTTCTTCTTATCTAAATATTAATAATTCTAATAACATTTCAAAATTTGGAGCACTAGTTCATATTTTGTGAGTTTGGAGTTATATATGATGAACTTCTAAACTTGCAATGTATCATGCTGTTGGACAATACCCTCAGATTCTGAAGGAAAAAAATTGGAGGAGAGGGGAAATAGACAAAAAAGAGGTCTAATAAAAAATCAAGTTTAGGAGGCATCCTAAATCACAGTTCCCTACTTGTTAAACTTAACATCTGAAAGATATTGCAATCTATATGTTCTTTCCACAGAAGAAATATTGGTTTTATTTAGAGGGTACCCAAAGCTTCAATCAAACTGAAATCTTTTTCTGAGCTATTGTTGTTGTTACTTCAGCTTTCACGCTCTTCTTTCAACTGAAGGTGCTCATGACGATTTTTAGGCTCCCCATGTGGAACAGCAATGACACGAGCAAATAAAAAATCTGAAGCCTTCTTGAGAAAGACCTCTAAACTTAAAAGTCTGAACAGGCCAATACATGATAGATTATAATTGCTTTTAAGCAGACAGTGTTATGGCCTCACATCAAGCAACAGCTAATTACTAAGGGCAAGAAAAGGGTGCTCTAGCACTAAGGTATATTAATCACATAAAGACTAATGTACACATTCCTAGATAAAAATGATATAACAATAAATTAGATTAATTCCCTTTTCATTGGCTGGTCAGGCAGTCTAGTTCTATGAAACTCTAATATGTATTTATCTGCTGGAACATAATGCTATTTTACTATTTTATTAGTTATTGCCCTTACTGCATAAAGTCATCCTCCCTTTTAAAATGCCAGACTATAACAGATAATGTGTGATGTTGATAATAAAACCAATGAATACAAATAGGGGGTTGAAATTAATCTATTCTAGAAGTGTTACATTTTTGCTGCCCATTTTGGTCATTAATGTTAAGGAAGTAAGAAGTATTGAGCGAGAATGTCATAACCTTTACCAGTGTGTAGCAAAACCAAGGCAAAAAAGGTTCTTTGATCATCCTGTGGGGGCTGACAGACCCTGGATGATGATAAATAACTATGAGACATTTAGAGGTAATTTTTCAAATTCTATCTAATTTAGCATAATCCATAATACATAAGATTTAGAGCTAGTTCAGGCTGGTGCTTTCAATGAACGATGAAACTTTTAGAGAAAATATTTTAGATAAACTAGGATCAATGCCCTTTGGGTAGAACAAAGACTGATGAGTAGTTAGCAGCTAGGTGACCACCCATCAACCCAGGGACAGCAGGGCCAAAAGTGCCTGCTGGAAACAAGGAGTGAGCTGTCAGGAGTGACCATGAGCCATGGCCACCAGGAGAACAAAGCCCAGCCACCATGTGTGGATGTTCACTGGTGGAGTGTCCATTTGAGCACAGAGGTGGCTCAAATGGTATTTGACCTTCCCCAAGATGTGTTCAGGGAGCAGGGCAACTGCTCACACTTCCTGAAAAGGGTAATGTCATGTAGAGGCTCCAGGTGCAGACCACAGCCCCAGTCATTTCTAAGAGTGAAGTTCTCTAGAGTGGTTACAGCATTTCACTCTGAATTTTTCTGATGAGATTCTAACGGCTTTGAATATTCCTGGCTTCCACAGCAGAAATTGGCAGAGACCAGAAAACTGGGACTTTTTATGGCCATGGTTAAATATCCCACCTGTAATAATTGCAGCATTAGTGATGCTTAAAGGTAACGTTAGTAGTGCTCAGGGACTTGAAGTATAAGAGACCAACCCTGAAAGATGCTGTAAACATTGAAAGTGTGGAATAGTTTGTATTTCCCTTGCTCAGGATGCTGCAGGTTCAGGCCTTACTTGTTCCACAGACCTCAGGGAGAATCCACACTATGCACTGCAGTGAACCTATGTCTGCTGGCCAAATCTGTTCCAGAAGCCAATCCAAAATAATAATGTCAACAAAGCATTAGTAGAATAAAGTCATTTCAAAGCCAAGGTGAGCATCCACAGTACTGTTCTGCTTGTGCTGGCTGCTGGGACCAGTTCTTGTTGACAGTGACTTGAGAGTGCTGCAGCATTTCATCGGAGGTTGTCAACAATCCCACAGGTCCTGAAACTGTGCAAACTAAAATTCTGTGGAAAGTAAAGAGAAACTAACATGGTCCTGAAATTGTAAGAATAGTTACTCCCAATCTGAAATTGTTCTGCTCTGTGACAGAGCATTCCATCTTCTCCATCATGGAAGAATTGGAGACCCTTTTAAAATCTACATTTACACCAGCTGAGTTTTAGAATGTGTGTCTCCACCTTACAACTAAGGAATAGCTTTCACAGTTAAGGAATAACTAGGGAATAACACCCACTGTGAAGGTAAGCAAGTTAACCTCAATTTTAATGATCCAGGGACAGAGTTCTCTGGGAAGGCATGTGCTCTAAAGCAAATGCTGATTTATGTATTTCTCTTTTATCTTTCCCTCTTGCCAAGCAATTTCAAATCATACTGTGTAAAGAATCCTGGTTAAATGACCCCTTTTGACAGGGAAGGTTAATAAATATTTTTTAAGTAATGAAAGATGGTGGAAAAAAACAGTGAATTAAACTCAGATCTTTCAAAAAATGTCTTGGTATGTGTATATAAAGAAAAATATTGTAGCTGTTCTCTCAGTATATAGGAACCTTGTCACTAAGATGGAGATTAAAAAATCCCTATTTAATAACTGCCATTTATAATTCAGAGAGAATTGATTTACTGATTTAAAAGCATTCTGCCAATCGAGAAGTTCCTGTAATATTGAAATCAATTTCTTTCAAGTCTGTGCAAGTAAAACAAAGCTCTATCAGTTGAACAGCAAAACAACTTTTCATATTAATCAGTAGGAACTTGATAAATCCCACTGATGTAGAAAATTAGCACCTTTGCATGTTTCCCAGATTTTGATTTCATTTTGGACACTTGGTCATGCATTATAAGTGCTGCCTGGCTGGCTGCAACTATTTCAGTTGAAATCCATTATTTCTGGGAGAATTATGTGCCTTGTTAGTGAAACGCGAGCTATTTCCACTTCAGCATCTGCACTGCAGTTGATCTATTATTAACATTGAGCTCATTAAAAAAATGAAAGAATCTGATTTGTGTCTTTAGGGTGGGGGCTGCTGAGGCTTTTGCTGAAGCAAATAAGCTGGCTGTGCCGCTTCCAGTTGACACAGCTGTCAGGAAAGCGTTGGCTGTCGCCGCACCGCGCAGGGACGCTCAGTTACGAGGGCCTTGTAGCCATATGTAAACAATACCAGGCTGATGACAGGTTTATGACACTGGAGACAACATGTGCAGCTGTTAGCCACTGGGTTTTATGGCGCAAAACAAATGTTTTTCAATGCGCGGGCGTTTGGCACGGAGCCGCCGTAGCAGCAGCGGGAAGGGGAGGATGGGCGGCTGCCGGAAGATTTATCCCTGCCTGGCAGTGCTGTGCTGAGGAAGGGGCTGGTGAGCTCCTTCTCCTCACCTCCTCAAGGGGGGTTCTTCAGAGGAAGCTGCATTCCTGTCAGTTGCATACATGAGTTTCGTGGTTTAAAACACTGAAGGATTTCCTATGGGGAAAGAAAGAACCATCACTCTAGGACAGGGATGCTCTGCTAGCAGCTGATTTGGGCCATGTCATACAGTAGGCATACTGAAAGGAGAGCATTTAACACAGGGAGAATAAAACAGCTGTGTTGGGGTTTAGAAATAGTGACCAAAAAGTCTTGAATGGGAGGGTACAGAGGCCTGAAAGAGAGAGCTGAGTAGCAATGATGCCTTGGAGTAAGGCATCATCCTGTACCACTTTTGTGTTATCAACCCTGAGCATTGATTTATTTCTGATCCAGAGTGCATGTTAGAACAGGTGGGGAAAATTAAGTGAAAGAATTTGGAAAAAAATGTAATTTCCTTTAATAAGCATCAGTGACTCATCAGCTACATCCCCAAACAGTAACAATATTTTACAAGTAACTGAGTTGTCAAACCCTGGTACTTGCTGTACTTTAACCTTGGGCACCTCAGCTAGCCAAACCATTTCAAGTACAACTTTCTCAGCAGCTTAAGTTTAAACATGTTCATCAAAACCTGTGGGCCTTTTGTGACAGAAGGATCCCAGCACAAACTGGTCAGTATGTTGTTAGGCACTAAGTCATGGTAAGGCAGTAAGGAGTGCTAGGAAAGGAAATGGTCTGGTACCTGTTCCCCAGCCTTGCAGGCAGTGCCACTCAGTAGCTAAATTCTCTTCCAGGACACTGCTTGGACCTCATTGACATCCAAGAGAATGGTCCCTGGCCTATACTGTTGTCTCACCCTAGACTGGCATTGACTAGGAAAGTGCTGTTTTATCACTGGTCAAAAATATGCATGAGAAGTACAGAAACAAGTCAAGGGCACCATGGGCTAGGGCTTGCAGTTACATCCTTGTCACATTTAGTACACCACTGTGGAGGCATCTTCAGCACAGATCATAATGTCAAACCCATTTTCATTAACTCTTAATTATATAGGACAAAGAGCTGCTATGGGATACTGGAGCTCTGCTTTGCAGTGAGGCAAAGATCATCCCTTGAATCTCAGGATGCTTCATTTTAAAAGACTTTCATGATAAACATGAATGGTTACTTGCTCACAAAAAAACCAAAACCAAAACCAACCAACCAAAAAACCAACCAACAACAAAAAAAAAAAAAAAAAAAAAAAAAAAAACAAAAACCATAGAAAATAAAGTATCCAGGGAAGATATTGTAGGTTCCCATCTGCAAATATTCTGGAAATGTGAAAATTGATCGCCAAACCTGCAGAGCTAACTATTTGTGAAAATTTTCCCCTTCTTCTTTGAGTGTTGTCTTCCTCACTATAATTTTTCCTTCACATTTTTAAAAAAGAAGCCATGTTTCTGAATGAAAGGCATAAAAAACGAAGGAAATTCAGGAAATGTGTTTTCTTACTTTGAGTTTTCAAGAGTGTGCTGAATTCAGAATGATATTCCCTCTTTCATTTAAAGTATCATCTTCTCCCAGATAAATTCAACTTTCACCCCATGTTTTTTTGATAAAAAATATTTTTGTTTATGCCTAAGAAGCAAAGGAAAACAAACAAAAAAACTTACAAACTTATTTAAAAGTAATTTTTTTACCTCCTGAATTATTTTAAAGAGAAGATTAAATCTCAGCATTTGATTTTAAATAGTTGCAGTGTGAGACTGCAATATTCAGCAAGAAATGTTAATATAGCAAAATAATTGCATTGCTGTATAGCTGGGGGGAAATCATAAAGGGAATTATCTTGATTTGAGAGCTAAAGATCAGTAATTGTGCTGTATTTTATACTTAGCAGCATGTCCAGATGACTGGGTAACACATTTGAGAGAATTATTCCATCATACAGCTTTTGGAAGAGCTGCTAGTTATTGCCTTCTGAGATCTTCATCATCTAACTTTAATTTTTGAAGTTGTTCACATCCTTGTCAATATTGGTATTTTTGTAGTGAGTGCTGGAAATAATGACTGTTTATGACACATCCTACTTACAAAATGCCCCTTTTTCTAACAAGATCATAGCATAGTCATCTACAAAAACTGCATATTCTTGCCACAAAAAGCAGATACAGCTGGAAAGAGAATTTCAATTTTGAACAACTATTTGTATGTGTGGTGCATGGTTCCATGAACAGCTTCCAGCCTTCCATAACTGCTCTGCCTTTTAGCTCTGGGTGAAGTTTTATAGCCATCATAATCTTCACCCTCTAATAAAAAAACCCCAGTAAACACAGATGGATGATGAGATTGATGATGGTGCTCTCCTAAATCCTCCCTCTCTTCCTTTCCCTACAAATACTGGGAGAAGACAGACCATGCCCATACAAGGCATGTGAGAGCTTTGCTCCTGTTTTAACTCCATCTGCTACACGGATGGACCGTGTAGGATCCATGGGCAGTCCTGGTGCTGGATGACACAGATAATATGAGGTCAGAGTGATGGGGCCTAAATTGTATCATTCTTGTAGTATTAGTGACTGATGATCAGTAGAAACAGCAAAAAAAAAGTCAGAGCAAAAGCATGAGTCGGGAATTATCAACATTCATATCCATCTGAAATCATAGCTGGAAAGTCTGTGCCTAAATACATATAAAATATTATATAAGTCCCTTTAACTTTTTTTTCTGCCTATATGTTGACATTATCCACTATCTTAAGCCTTTTTCTCATATGTCTTATGCTTGTGGATTTGTTCACAGCAGCACCATTTCTGTCACATCACTTCTGAGAGTCATATCTTCCTATACCATAAGCCGAAATATTTAATCATGTCTTTATAATTTCTTGACTATTATTTGTGTCTTTTCAACCTTCTTGGACCTGCCTCACCAAGGAAAACTGTAGCTCTTTTCAACTGAGAGAGGGGTGACCAACACTTCTTTTCTCTGGAATGCAAAACCTCGGCTATGCCAGCAAAACTTGTCTAATATTTTAGAAAGAAAAAATTGAGAAATGCAATTAGTTAGGCAGTATATACAACCTTTTGGTGGCTCACCTATAAGGTTACAATAGCAGAAGCTATCCAACAGTTGCAGGAAAACTCAGCACATTTCCTGTTAACCTGCATCAGGCACTACTGTAGCTGTCTGTGTTCCTGTCTTCCTCCTGGTTGTGGTTCAGAACCCATTCCAAACGTTATGCTGTGAAATTTAGTTGATGCCCAGCAGAATCCCAAAAGAAATTTCTGACACAGAAAGAGTACTCTGGGGCAAAAAAAATTGTGTTAGCTATTTCAGCAAAATTGAATAGAATGCAGGTGAGATAGGGTGAGCATGAAAGGACTAGAAGACACATTGCTTCAGACAACCCCAGGACATGCTAAGTTTTCTAATTAAAAGAGGGCTGATTGTGGTGTCTGTCTCCAGCATGGAAGGTCTGGAACAGGGAAATGAGTTTTGCAGGCTTAAAAATTCTAGGAAGCCAGTGGTCTGAAATCTTCCTTTGTAATCCTCTCACAACATGTGAGGAATGTGAGAATGCATTAGCACCACTTTGAAAGAGGAAAAGAAGCTCTTGAACTTCCAGAAATAAAGTTATAGCATGAAGATTATTTTAACAACAGGGCTGACAAACATACAAACAACTTTTTCCGCAGTGTGATGAAAACCTATACAGTTTGCTGAAGACAATCAAGAGTTTAGTAAAAGCCAGTCCCAACTCCTGAACATTTCGTGAATGCTTAATTCTAGCAATTTCCCTAACTTGGCACTGGCTTGATGCCGGAGAGGAGAAATATTTCTGCAGTTGCAGGTTAATGTTCCACCTCGCCAGCAACTGGCCCTTCCTTCTACCAAACTGACAGAGAGACTTCCGTGTCCCTCAGGATGAAAGCCTATATTTGCATGCCTTAAGGAATGTGAGGATATAAACCCATGATTTCCAAGACAGCCTATCTAATTTATAGCCTTATCTAATTTACAGATATGGCTTCCTTTATATATAGTAACAGGAGCTTTTATGCAAACATAGTGAGAAAATATATACAATTCGTATCATATTTTTGTTCCTATATATCTGAGTCTGATTTTTGAAAATTTCTTCCCCAGAAAGAAAGGGTTTGCAAATTTTTTTGATAGCCTTATACAGAAGATTGTATTTTCCCATGGAAACATTGTATGTCTTTTAAATAAGATGTGTTGTCAATACAGTTGTATTATTGCTAGGTTTTTGAAATATAGAAAGCCTTTTATTAGGGAGAAGAGGCATCTTGAAATGAATTAAAGCTGAGAAGTCCAGAGTATTTACAGAGCTCTAGTAATCTGCCAGTTTTTCTCTAAGAGGTTTGATAGCTGAAGGTTATGAAATCAACAGTGCAGACAAGGAGATTTTCACCATGGCCTGGCTTGTAATTTGCACTTCTCAAAAAGCAATATCCTTTTTTAATTTTTTTTTTATTCCTTTTAATCAGCATGTCTCATTTCCCTTCATGGCTGGCACTTCTGCAAGAATTTTCATTCAAATGTGCTAAAAGTAACATGACCTCCTAACGAACCTCTGCACACACACAGACACATAGACAGACACACAATTCTCTGGAATCAACAACCTCAAATTAATTTGCTCTTTACTTGAGAATGGACTTGTTTGCTGACTTAAACATGAAGGTACAGATAATTTCTGACTACTGACACGGTTACTTGCTAGCACACTGGTTAAAGCAGAAATATTTAAATATCATTATTGTAAATCAGCAAGCTGAAACCCACAGTTTAAGTAGCTGATTTTTATCTTGTTTTGCATACACGTTTTTTGCAAAAAAAAAAGTCGATTCTTTTTGCTACCATACATTGTAACCTACTCACATTTTTTTGAAACAAATTATATAGAGCAGGCCTCAAAACTTCTTCTCCAGAAAATTAATATGTGACTATCCATGCAGGACGGCCCCCAGTCAGGGAATAAGGTGCTCTGACTCAATGATTCAGAAGGCTGAACAATTGCTTTATTAAGCTATACTATATACTATATACTATACTATACTATACTATACTATGCTAAACTATCTTACACTAAAAAAACCCATGACCCTTACCAGACAGTCATGACACAGCTTTGACCTAATTGATCAATCAGTCCAAACAACCATCAGCAGAGTCCAATTAACAAATCCCTTTTGGTAAACAATCTCCATAACACATTCCACATGTGCCAAACAACAGGAGCAGCAAGTAGAGATAAGATTTTTTTTCTCTTTTCTCTCTGAGCTTTCTCACTACCTTCCCCAGGAAAAATCTGGGGGGAGAGAATTATGACCCTCTCTGTTCAAAGAATATGGGAATACCACATTTAACCACACTTGTGATGCACGGGCAGTAGTGAATCTCTGTGAGTCCCTTCACTCCCTATTTTGTGCACCCACCATGGCAGCATCCCTAGCAAAGCAAAGTTCTTGGACAGGGTTGCTGGTGGCAGAGTGTTTCACCTGCCTTCCACATTCCTGAGAAATCAGTAGGAAACAGGGCAAAGAGGGCTGTTAGCCAGTGGAGCTGTCTTGGCAGGCTGCACAAAACCTGTGGATCACTAGTTGAACTCTCCTGACTTAAACAATGAAACAATAAATAGTGTTTATTCTTACTATCTGTGCCCATTATTTCTAATGTACATGCTCACATCTCACTGCTTAATTACCAGGTGCTAGATTCTTATGATTTGGACCAAGCTGCATATGGATATCAATTGGACATTTAGCTTTCACATAAAGAAAGAAAAAACTACCTAAAATGTGCTTAGAACCTTTTTTTAAATGGGGGAAAAGAGCCTTACATTAAAACCAGCAACTTTTTAAAGGGAACAGTATCTACCAGTGAATTGAACAGCAGTGTCTCTTTCTGGTCACGATCTCACTAAGCTTTCAGAAGTGGTGGTAGATCTCCTCCTCCTCCCCTCCCATAATTTTTGAAAGCACTGAGAGGAATATCAGTCCCTCTGCTTTTTCAACTCCCAGCTGGTTTCTCAGGTTTGAATTAAATAGTCACTGAATGGAAGCAAGAGAATGCAGTGAAAATGAAAAAAATCATCCTCTGTCCTGCAAGATGCTAGTGCTGTCAAAAGCCAGTTTAGCACTTCAGCACACTCTGGTTCCAGGTTCTTAACTGTACAAGCCATGTGTATAATGTTTGGACGGTTTTTGACAGCAAGTTGAGATTTTTGCAGGGTTTTATTTCCTGTAGATATTATCAGCTGAGACACTGTCATTTCTTGCCATGTTTTCACAGTTCATTGTACGTAGCCTTGCTTTTAACACAGGCAAAGCTAAACCTTCAAAAATATGAATTTTATTTTACATTGCTTCTCTTCTTTTCCAAAGCTGCCCTTCAAACTGTTGACACTTGCTAAACTAAAAGACCAGCATCCAAGCTGGAACTGCAGGGGACTGTAAAGCTGCGACACACAAAAAAGCTGCAGGCGCACAGTTTGCATCTGAAAGCAAGACCGGTTGCATCTGTAGGCTGCTTTTCCTCACCTAATTAATGCCTTCATTGGCAGGACTAAGTAACTTGTGTACAGCTTCATGATAAAGTATCTATGTAATGCTGGATGGCTGTTAGAAAATCAGTATGATCTCTTACCACATTTTGCAGATTTAGTGACTTTAGTCCCTGCTCATTGCAGATAGGCAGTAAATATGCCCTCAGTCTGCTACCAAGCATCTGTATAGACTTAAACATCTGTAGAGCAGGAGCTGAAATGGATTGTCTAATGTGAACAGCAGGCTACATAATTACCCTTTATTTACTTGTAACAAATCAGTTACTACAAAGAATTGTATTTTCTCCACTGAAAAAATGCTGCATCAATTAAATTGGAAACTGTACTTGTATTAATTCTGTCAATGAGCAGTATAATTTCAAAGTGGACAGGGTGAGTATAAGGGCACAGAAAATAGATTTTTTCTTTTGAAGGGTTGGCAGTAGTACACCAAGTCTTTGCAGTAATTCCAAAGAGTTATTGATTTTTGGATCCGAGAAGAACCTTTGCTTTCATTTGGCTTGACCTCTCATACAACAGAGGGTTTTGAACAGCAAAGTCTCCAATAAGCCCCCTACCTTTTTTACTCTGTTTTTAAAAGACCTTTAAAAAAAGTCCTGAAGTAATGAGGCAACTGCAATCTGCAAGTTCAACTCATGCTGTAAAATAGATGTGAACAGAGTGAATTTAGTACTTCTGGCACAGATTTATCTGAGTCCCACATTTAGGGTCTGCCATATTTTCACACAGCTTCTGACCTTTATTCTGTCAGTCAGAGGAATACTTTCACTTCCCATCAGCATTGGAGTAAAGAAACAGTGCCACATATGAGACTCATTTATTCTTGGGCAGAGTGTATGAGAAGTGCCAGATGAGGCATGCAGAATGTAACATCCACAGTGAGGCTCTGGAGTGATCTAGATTGATACAACAACCTGAGCTTGTTTTAGGAAAGAGAACAAAGGAGAATTAGAAAATGTGACTAACGTGCTGTAACACTGCCACTCTCCTGAATGCACAGAGAACATGAAGCAATAGCGCTAAGGAATAAAGTGTCTTGCATACAATTCTGTTAAAATATGTGACTTTTTCCTCCTTTGTTTAGATTGGGCCTTCCAATTCTTTCCCTACCCTTGCAATTCAAGGGAGGAAGAGGACCCAGAGATATTTTGTGTCAAGGTATGTCTGCCTTGCCCTCGTTCACAGCTGGATTTTTTAAACTGAAGAAATGTGAAGCTTTATGAAGCAAAATTAACCAAAGAAATATTATTCACAGGTTCCTTCACCCATCTGCTCAGCTCAGAAATGATCTTATTTCTCCATGAAATATTAAAATTTGCAGTGACTGAACTTGGCAGGAGGGGACTACCTAACTCTGTTGCAACCTGTCCTACCCTAAGGGACTACAGCGTGGTGCTGAGGGCTCTGCACCACCTGGGGTTTGCCTGAGCTTTCCTATTGCTGAAGAGAACCAAAAAGACCACCTGTAGTCAGAAGTGTTTTTCCTTTATCCCTTTGACATGTATCCCCAATGGTGTTTGAACAAACAGCCAGAAACTCTTAACAAAAGAATGAAAAATCCTGCACTGATACTCTGAAGGCGCTTTTAGGTCAAATACTGAAAAATGTCCTTTCTCACTCATTACAGAAGATTGTATTATCTGTATTATAGCTCTCTAGAATATCCAACTGTCCAAGGACTTTTAAAAATCATTAAAAATATTATCAGACAAAATAGCTTTGTATTTACCTTTCAAGTAAAGTGGCTGTGTCAACTGAACTCATGTTGAGACAAACATCTTCTTTTACAGGATATACATGGATCTCCAGAGAGTATTTACAGCACTGGAAACTGCGTGATGATATTTCAGTGCCCCACAACATTTGATATCTTTGATCCTTTGATCTGTTTTGTATCTATTGCAGAAGAAATGCCAAATAATTGAAAGCATGAGATCTTAGGCACGTCTGTAGAAAATGACTGTGTGCACCTGTCATACATAAAATACATCTTTTTGGGTTCCACTTGGCATTTGAACATGAAAAATGGGCATCTTTGCATTCTTAGCAGCTTGTGAACCCAGTTGTAGTTATCAATTTTGCATGCACGTAGGCTCTTTAAGTACTAAATGAAACATGCTATTCAATAGGGATGAGCAGTTAAATGTCTATACTTCTGAGAAAAACTAATAAATAATGTGTCTTGTGCTCAGAAGAAGTCAGGAAAATGTTTAATTCCAGAAATATAATTTGGTATTCAGTTACAATATTTTTATACTAAATTGCATATGTCTCAAAAATAGCGTTACTAAATCATAATTTAATTCCTATGTTCTAACTATGACTACTAAAGTGTCCATATGTCACCTGTCATACTGGATTTTTAATTCCTGTTCTTTTCTTGATCCTTAAATTATATGGCTTTTACATTCTCCAGCTCCCAAATGCAGTCCTTCTGTTCAAGCTGCAGAGAATCATATTTTTAGGGCTGGAAATGGCTGGTTCACTTCTTCCCAGCAGTTAAGATGGAAGTTCCTATACATGCCTATGTCTTAAACCAGTAAGTGCATGGTCACATCACTGCAGCACTTACATCTCCTCAAGTACTGGTCCCAGATGTCAAAAGTACATGTCATATTTTAAAATGTGACTTGAGTGGGGATGGCTATTAATGGTGCTGAACAACTTCTGCATCATACTTCTCTACTGATGGGGTAAACCTTCTGCCACCAGCAATTACATTAGAAAAATGCAGCTCATTTTTTCAAGTCCACCTTTCTTCCTTCTGGCCTTGGCAGAAGACACATACTGGGTAAGAAGGGCCTACTGCAATTGTTTTGATGCAATGATTTTGAAAATCTTAGCAATTGAAAACAGGGAAGCAAATAGAGAAAGTCTTCTTTACATTATTTTTAGGTGCCATTTTGAACAGAACGTCAGCAATTTTAGGGGCAACGATTCTGTGACATCTGATACCAATCTCATGAGACATATTCTGCTGCTTTAAGTCCCCCAAGTACAGGCTCATTCCCTGACAATATTCCTGTTCAAAACCAGTGGCAGCAGAATGTGACAAAAATCTAATGTTTTCATTATTAAAAATCTTCTTTTAAAAAACAAGAATGTTTTATTGTGATAAGCGAATCTTTCTGCTATGGTGAAATAAGAGGAGAGATGAATGGACACGACAGAGATAATATTTTCCAGTGTGCATATTTTTTTGTACGTAAAACACTCTGCTACCTAAGAGGAAGATAATTTATAGTAATCATCTCTGCAAACCTTGCTCATGTCATTGCTGTTGCTCTGTGTTAGCAGATGAAGGAACAGTAAAGAAATGGCACTTTCAGTTTAGCAGATGTGTACTTATCTTGCAGGATGGAAGCATATTACACACATATGCAGGCATACCTAGATGCACACACATACACATGCACACACACAAGCAACCCTTATTTACTGTATGAAGAAATAGTTGTATGAAATGTAGCATTCACAGCCATGCTGTGTATCCACCTCCTTAGCCAGAAGAATGGGTTGCACCAGCTCCATGCATGCACTGGGCCAAGGTGAGCAGAGGTTACCAGCAGCAGAGACTCTGCAGAAGGACAGAAGTGATTTGGGCCAGGTAAATTCCTTACTCATGTATCAAGAGACTTACTGTTTAAATATAGAGCTGTATTTTATGTTTTATTGCAATTTTCCATGTTTTTAACAGTCCCTGTTTTATCAAACCCTGCTGTCCTTAGGGCTCCTGATGATGTCAATAAGAGTTTTGTGTAGACAGGGATTTTGGGACATGGCTCATAACAGAAAAGATGATTGATGTAAGTAAGAATACAGAAGCATTGATCGATTGATCTGTCCAAAAACAGTCTGACACAGGTCCAGTTTGCAGAGAACAACATGAGGAAAAAAAATATGGGCATTTATCTCCTGGGACTTACAAGCTTGCCACTTGAACCAACAAACTGCATAACATCCTAATGCACTTGGCCAGCACAGCAGCCAGCAAGATTACCCTTCACAGACTTTGAAATGAAACACCCTTCACCCTGTTTATTCTTCATGCATGATTAAGTGCAAAGAAAGCAAGCCATATCGGTACGACAATCTGTCAAGGAGAGGAACCTCTTGCACAATGATAAAACAAACATCTAAACACATTTTCAGTGTAAAACCTCTGGTGTTGTTTATAGAGTATTACATGTAAACTGTGTTAAAAGGACATTAAGGCTGAAAAGTCAAGCTTCTCAAAGTCAGGAAAATGGAATTCAGACTGCTTGTGAAACTAACATTTTATGCTTTTGGTAATACTCATTATTATGTATACCCCAGTAATTAGGTACCTGCATGCTGTATCTTTGCATTGGACCCAGGCCTTTCTCAAAGCAGACCATCACTAGTGCTCTGCGAATTAGAGGCTATTCAGTATTTGGATTTAGCCTCATTATTCAGTGAATTTTTATTTATTTACTCACATACATATGCACCATGTAATCACATACCTATGCTATTCAATACCACTTCAGACTCTAGCATTCCATATGTCATAAATTGATGGAAAAAGCCAGATTGGAAGGGATCTCAGAAAATCTCCTGTCCAACTTAAAGAAGGGTCAGCTGTAAGACAAGATGTGGTTGCTCACAACCTCTCTGGGCAGCCTTGTCCACTGCCTCTTTTTAAGAAAAGCATCTGCTTAAATCCAGTCTCCACCTTTCCTGATTCCATTCTCCCCACTGCCTTTTGCAGCCTCCCCAGAAGTGCCTGGTTGGGGGTGGATTCTTTTAGATGCTCCCAAAGCTGCCTTTCTGCAGTCTGAGACAGTCCTGCTCCCTGAGCTCCTCCTCCAGGGTGAGTGCTGAAGTCCCAGTTGGTGACCCTCTGCCGAACTCCCTCCACTTTATCAATTCCTTTTCTTCACTGGGCAGAGCAGGGCAGAGAAGGTCACAGTTTTCTAAATAGTAGTGCAATGAGTGTTGAGTAGAAATGCATAATCACTTTCCTGAACCTTGGAAGCACTGTTTGTGCTCTTGTCAATATAACCCAAGGTATTTTGGGCCCTCTCTGCAGGCAGTGCACACAGCTGGCTCATCCTCAGCCTGATGCTGTGCAAGATCCCCAGGTCCTTTCATGCAGAGATGCTCCCCAGGCAGTCAGTCCCCAGGCTATGAATTATGGCAAGGTTTTCTTCACAGGTGCAGAGCTGTGCATCATAAGATTCCTGTCAGTTTGTTGAGGTCCCTGTGGATGGTAATTCTGCCCTCAACTGTATCAAGCCATCCTTTCCAATCTTCTGTGACCTGCAAATGCGATAAGAGTACATGCCATCATCTAATCTAAAACATCAATAAAGATAACAGGATGGTCCCCAGGATAAATCTCTACTCTAGAAGGTAATTACAGGTATACCAGTAGAGTGAATCTATAGGAGCCTGCTTCATGTGACCCATCATCTAACCATTCTTTTTTAATCCATCTAGTTGTGAACCCAGCCAGACCATAATGTTCTGCGAATGCTGCCATCCCCACCTTCAAAGCAAATGGATTCTGAGTGAAGGCTTTTGCCACTGCTAGAAGAGGCTCCCTCTGTTCTGCATCCCTTCTTACAAGACTGCAAGCCCACCAGAATGCCTCCTGCCTGTGGCTCACTTGTCTCATGAACACTGGTGCTGCTGCACACTCCTGCCCCAGGGCCGCTCTCATAGCAATATTCCTTTTTTCTTTTAATTTTGCACTGTGTGGTCCTGTGACGCATGTACTGCACGCTCTTCAGTTCTCCTGATTAGAGATGTGGGTATTTCAGCACAGGATTTTCTGTGGAGCTCACTTCTGTCACATGCAAGTAGCAATGCTTTAATCTCTGTAGGCCCCGGGAATGGTAAGGCGGTGGATGTGGAATTGTTCGGATGTGGAATTGTCTCTGCTGATTTCAAGTTATATTTAAAATGTGTAAGTCTGGTTATTCACAGGATTTAGCTTGCCGTAGCACATTGTACATTCAGATAGCAACTATCAGAAGTTTTTAGCTGGGCCCAGGAATAGCCTTAGAGGCTAAATTTGTGCACTCAGGAAGTGAGAAACACATAACGAGAATTATTCAAACGTGCAGACATCTGTCTTTGGAGCTGTCTGTCAACCAGTACCTCTCTCTGCTGAATGCACAGAGAATTTGGGCTCTGAATTTCGTATGGTTTTTGAAAGTTTAGCCTCAGAACCCCTGGTAGACTATAGCTCTCCAAGGGAGCACTGAAAGTTACACAGCTATGTAACTGCAGCCCCATTTTCCCTCAAGAGAGGCCACCTTCTTTCTGCCATACATCAGCAATCATCTTACAGGTAACAGCTGTTTTCAGAAGTGTTCCTGCCTAATTCCTTGAACATAATTGTCTCATTCATTGACCAGAGCAGAGACCTCAGATTACAGAGTTTATTGATTACACATATCATCAGGCAGTAGAAGACATACATGTATTCAGAGACTTTTCTGACTTTTCATCAAATCTGATGTTTCCTCAAAGTATTTGACTTCAGAAACCTCAGTAAATATCCTGAGTCAATAAACTCAAACACTTGACTTTTTTTCTAACGTAACTATGTATGAAACACCTACAGTTAAATTGCTCTATACTTTTACTCTGTGCATGTTTTTGTGTGTGTGTGTGTGCGTGTGTGTGTGTGTACAGATGTAACATAGTTGAGGCTCCTCTACAGGCGGAACTTAAAGTCAAATAACACCACTTCAAGATGGCTTTCAGCATAATAGTTCATCTGATGTGAGGCAACTAGATGACAAAAGACTCAGATCTTTCTCAAAGCCTAAATTATACAACAAAAAAAGGCACAGATCTGAGGTCAACACAAAGGGTATCAATTATGCAGAAAGATAAAGGAGGGAGTTATGGGTAGGATAGAGAGAAATAAGGAAATATAAATTGATTCAGAGTTTTCAGATAAAGGGGAAATGAAAAAGCAGCATCACTAGATTTAATTATATACTTCAAGATTGACTAGGAACATGGGTCTCAAATGAGCCATATTCCAGGACGACCTTCTATGTGCCTGAAGGTTGTAGGTTCAGAACTAAGTGCTTGCAATGAGAAAATCTGAGTGAGAATTCAGGCAGAATTCCTGAATTTCACCAATAACAAATATTCATCTTAATAGCAGTGCTGTTCTGTACTTTTTTAGAAATATTTTCATTGGCCTGGCTAGCCTGTGTTCATCACTGAAGAAAAATTTACATGCTTGAAGCAGATAGGAATTTATTGAGAAAGCCAGACAAGGATAAGCATGTAAGGGCAGAATTAAATTAGGACTGTGGAAGTGCAAGCTTCTTCTGACTACAGGCTAAAGAACGTTGCAGAAAATTTTTATGCTTACAGATTTCTTTTAAGAGTGGCTTGTGATGGATCTTGTCTTGGAAAAAAATAAATTTGAGCCAATCTACAACTCTCTAAAAGCTGGCACCATGGTTAGCTTAACATATTCCCCACTCCTTTCTAAAATGAGCAGCTGTTAAGTTACAGAACAGAGCTGAAAGCAACCTATCTGTACTAAGCACTCCAGCTACCAGTGAAACAGGAAGAAAAACAAATCACACATTACTAACAGCAGACTAAATTAATTGAACTCTAGTGACAAGTGGCATATAAAAAAAGGTTTATGAACTGAAGGGAGGCCAAGAATTCTCTGTTGTTACAGATTGCTGCAGACTGGCCATGTCAGCAGTGTGAACAGACAGAAACATCAGCAGCATCAACCCACTAACAATACTGTATTTAGAAAAGACTAAGTGTGCACTCATAATTTAGTTCTGTGCTCTGATTGCAGTACTACAGAGACTAGAGTGGTTTGGGTTTTCAGGCTTGCTGTATCCTCAGATCACCTCTTCCACACAAATTACCATATTTATCAATTGTTCCATCCTAAGCAGTAGCTTTCAGGACTCCTGTCACATTGCCTTTGAAACAGCAGACACTCACCACCAGGGAATAGGACTGGCTGTGAAAACTCTGATGGCACATTTCTATCCCTGCAGTTCTGAAAAAAGAAAAGTGCTTGGTGGAAATAGTTCAATTTTGACTATGATTGCGTGCCTAAGTGATTGTGAAAGTATGATTTAAACTGGAGGGGGGGGTTGAAATAAAGAGGTTTCACAAATTCTTGGTTATTACATGGAATTCCAAATATAAAAGAGCCCTTTGCCTCCCATTGTGACTGGTTACAGCCTCTGTAGAGGAAGAGTACTTCCTCCCCCTTCCCGCTATCCAGGAGGTATCAGCTAAACAGTCACTACCTCATTTGGTGGGTATCACCTGAAGGTTAGTTTACCATATCTAAATTTAATCTCTCTTTCTGGCCTCAGTCATTCACAAGATATATGTGAGAGCACCTTGGAGTCCTATGAATATGAAGAGAGAGAAATTCTCCTGGAGAAGCTGAAAAACAAGAAAGATTAAACTATGGTTGATGCAAGAAAGCAGAAAACTTCTCTGTATTTCTTTCTTTTTTTACTCTGGAGATGGGGGTTGTATGTGTGTGCTTGTTCATTTTTTGCAGCATTTTTTTGGTGAACATACCAAAAGCCTGACAGCATGGTGTATTATTCATTTGCACTTTGTGAGTCATTGGTTGCTCTCTTAGTCAAAGAAAATTATTGTGAGTAAGGCAAAGGTGAAAAATAGTCCAAACCAGAATTATAGGTGTCTCATATTATGTTAACAAATTTACAAGCAGCCTTGTGCCAGGACAAACAAGGAGCTGACCCTTAGGACAGCATAAAGCTAGAGATGGTGGTTTTGGCCCTCAGTTGCCTACATATTTGAGGTCTTAATTTCTTCTTTCCAGAACCCTAAGCCCCATACATCAAAAGCTTCTAAGTACAACGCAAAAATTTGCCTTCCTAAATATGTTGTACTACTAAAACCAATAAAAACTAAGACTGGTTTTGAGCAAATTCACTGCTCCTTTATAACAATTCAACAATAGGACTCAAAGCATTATTACCCAGAAAAATGCCATGGAAATCCTAATTCTCTCCTGGTCATGTTCAAAGCCAGTACATGGCTAACCAGGGAGCAGAGAACTGATGTCCAAATGACCCAAAACTGTCCCAAAACTTACAGCATCTCCATTTTTTTACTCGCTGCTTTTGCCCTTGCATCAAAATGTGGATTATTAAAATGTGCAGCCAGATACAACTCTTACAGAAAATTAAATGTTCTGTGCTAGTCCAGCTGTGTTGCAATCCTGAAATTTGTATTTCTCCCCTAAATAATCTGTGTGATGCTTAAAGAAACCTCTGTGTTGTTTTAGTTTATGTATAATGGGGCTATAAATATTTCTTAGCTCTCAGACCTTCACAGCCTGTGAAGTACTGAGATGATTTGCAGACAAAACTGTTGCTTAGAAACAAAAGAATAAAAAAACAAGGGGTCTCTAATTTTGCCTCTCAAGGGGACTTAAAAACCAAAATAAGTTTTTGAGACCACGTTTCTCCTGAATTGCATAAGAGAAATCAGCTCAGAGACAGAAAATGGTGCTGTGTTTTAGAAGAAGCCAGACCACCCACTCACCATATCCTGAGGTGCTGGCTGCCATCAGCTCTGCCACCTCCCCACATCCCACTGCTCCTGGCCTTCCAGGTGCTCAGAGCTCCAGAGGTGCCTCTGAAACCTCCAACCCTCCCAGGTTTTTGGCAAGATGAATATGAAATAGTTGTTATCCCCAGCTGGTGCACTGAGTGGAACTCTGGTTTAAGTAATTCATTTTGATAACAATGGGGAGGTTAATTGATCAGTCATTAATTTTCTTGCTTTGCAGTTTTTCCTAATTATCTCCATTACACAGAAAGTCCGCAAGGCATATTCCTTGGTGAGCATGCCTACTTTTTATTGCTTTGTGAAAAAGTACAACATATGTGTAATTATTCAATGCCATTTCATCTCTCAGCATCCCTCTTGGCACAGCATACTCCATTCCTGAGCTCCTCTGGACAATAGTTAACCTCTCTTTCCATGGAAAATGCTGGTCATATATGCTGCAGCAGGAATTCAAGTGTCGACAGAAATGTTAAGAAACAAATACCTTTTTCAAGACTTGACAGCTTTTCCTCTGAAAATTCAGTTATGGACTTGTGGAGACAATCAGGAGCAACTGAAATTCCCCTGTTCCTTTATTAAATCTGAAACAAAAGCTGGTGGAGAGAATATTTTTCGGGCACAAACATTTATTGCAGAATAGTGCAGCAGCAGCAGGAGTCACATGGCCCATCCAGGTATCACTCTGTTCTAATACTTTGTAAGTGGGCCTGTTTTCTTATGCCACTGCATATTTCTGCCAAGTATCCTATGTGTTATCTCATTCTGGAGGCTGTGAGGTGCAGGATATTTGTCCAAGTCTCTAGGCAAATTTAGGCTGGAGTGTAAGGGGACAGAGGGACAGAGTGTCTGTGTGTCTAACAGAGCAGGTTTACCCCTGGAAAGTGTGTATGCACACTCTGTGCAGACACAGGGTAAGGATCATGCCTTACAAGAGGAGATTTCTGATTTAACTGTTGTAACAGCTGCTTCAGATGAACAAAATCAAGTTCCTGCAGCACATGCTTGAATTGAGCTGGAAGGAAGGCAAGGCAGGCAGGCACTAGGAGCATATTCATCTTTAAATAGCAAAGCTGCATCAGCAGAAGCCTGAAACCGTACAAAGTCACAGGGGCACAACTACAGTGCAGGGTTCATTCACTCCCTGTTACATCTGTCCCTTGAGATGTGTGATACCTGCTGGACACATGCTGTCCCCATGCCAGGAAGAATCCCAGGTGTTCCTTGTTTTCCAGGTGTCCTGATTTCCCTGGGGAAGAACAGAGCAGCTGGGGGGACCTGCGTTGCACTCCCCTCTCATGCACTGCTGGAAGGCTGGGGTGTATGGGATGAGCTGAATAAAACACCTGATCTGCAATCCAGATGTAGGGACAAGGTTTTCACTTTTAACAGCAGAAAATCTGTGCACATCAAGCTTCTTCTTAGAACCTGGAAAATATGACCCCACTGACCTCATCGAGCTGTGCAAGATTGCTTAGCAGAGAGGAAATGTAAGTAGTTCATGACTATTTTTAAATTTCATTGTAAGAAAGGCAGCTTCACCTTGAAAAAGAAATTCATAAGACCCTAGGCACAATAGCCTATGATAGAAGGATTAAGAAATACATGGGCTGTAAGGAGATAAATAACTCTGTACTCTTCTTGTACCTTCCACTAGGTCATTCATCAAGAAACAGTGAGAGGCAAAGAGCGACACCTCTCTGACCTTGTGTGCCATTTTTAATTAAAATGCAGGACACTTTTTCCTAATATTAGATGCGGATGCTCACCACAGTATAAACCCAGGTGTATATAACAAAATATTGTATTTTCCTTTATGTCTCTCTAAATTCTCCACCAAATTCCCATGGCTCACCCATCATGCTTTCATTTGATGAAATTTGTAGCCTTTCCTCGCTCTCCCCTTACCATGTAGCGCTTTGTTTCTCTGCCTTATTCACACCAACCTGCTCTCAAAACCCATGACCAAAAATTCTTATGAAAGTATTGTGGTTACCTCACAGGAAACCTCCAAATGAGATATTCTCTTGGACGCAACACCTGTAGAAGTCAAGTCACTCTCTAAAAGGTTTGGTGGGATCTGTGTGCCCAGACCCATTGCAAAGGTCCTTCTCCACTGACTCCCCCATCTGCAAAGGGAGGACCAGGTAGTTCTCCAAAATGGGAAGACCACAAAAATTAGCTGTGTTTAGTTCTCTGAATTGAAAAGGATGGAGAACTGATTTTCTTCCCTGGACAAATATTGTTATTTTTCTGCAATGCAGACACAAGAGCAAAATAGAGCTTTAAATGGGCTTATATTTGGAGAGAGGAGGAGACAAGCAATGGCATTGCACAAGCACCCCTACATCATTGGCATCTCTTTGTTATCATCATCATTTCCCTGTTTTTCTGTCCTTCACCCTTAATTACTCATGGTTCATCTGAAGAGGACGATAGCAACTATGGAAATGCCATAATGCACTTAGAGCTACCAAAAGTGCTTATGCTGAAAGATTCACGCAACTGTGTGTTCAGTCTCAGAGGTGAAGCATCTGAGATATTTCAGCTCTGTGATCTGCTCAGAAAACCCTGTAGCTCAGAATACAGCAGACAGCCCTGCTCCTGCTTTCCCAATCCTCCTCATCTTTCTCTTAAATTGTCTGCACCTTCTGTGCAACCCACCCTCACCCTCCGCAATTATATTAATTCTTACGGGAGATATTTCTCCCCTAGCCACTGCCTTTTTCAGGAACAAATTCAGAAAGATAATAGCATCTGTGACAGTTAGATGGGCCAGACCTGAAGCAATGATGTTGAACATCCATGCCTGTGGAGGAGCTCTAGGAATGAGTTTAGCTTGAGCTGACTGCTTAAATCTTTCTATTGGAACTACCTGAAATACACCAAAGCTTTAGGAAAACATAGATAAATTTTGTGCCTCTCTTCCAGTAAAACAGTGTTTGAGTCTTAAGGGGAAACCAAATAACGGTTCAAACTTATTTTGTGGGGATTTTTAAGAAAGGAAAATACTGGAATCTTACATATTTGCAGACTTAACTGTCATTGTTATATAACTGTGTTTGTAACACCATACTTCTATTTGATACTTTGAATTTTTAATACTTCTTTGTTCGGACTCTCTTTAGCAAGTTCTTTCAAGCACAATGTAAACTTCTGCCTCTATTGTTTTGAGGTATTTCAGAGTATCAGGCTGCACTACCTTTATCATAAAACATGATCTTATTCTTGCAGACAGCCCAGTAAAGAGGAGGACTGCCATCTACTCTATGTCAATATGGAAATTCAGTTCTATAGCAATTGAACATTCTTCTGTCAGTAGCAGTTACTACCCATTTAGTTACCTTTTTTTTATTATTTTTTAATTAACTTTACATTTCCTAGACATGTAGAATACTTTGGTCTCTGAACTAACTCCAGCTTTCTAATTAAAACTGGCACATGCTCTGACACAAGTCAAAATTATAGGTTGTCCTTCCTCTTTAGAAAAAACCGCTTTACCATACGGTTTCTAAAATTAGCAAAGGTAACTGGATATTAAATCAGCAGCTCAGCAGATGGATAGATAAAATTTAAACAAGTTATATTCTATTAAATAAGGAAATATGAGTGCTTATACTGTAAACATGGTTAGATCCAGAGTAGTTGTTCAGTGTCGCTGACAAGGGAATAAGTCAAGGGCAGAGGTCTCTTGCAGACTTTTCCATAAGGTTTGTTCCTCCTCTTCAGCTATTCCTTTATGAGTTTGCCTGTAGTTTATTCCTGCCTTTTCTGTTTGATTTGAAAAACCTTTCCTAGCTTTCAGCGTGGCTCTCCCATGCACTGATGACCTTTTAAATAATTAAAATGCTAACAGTTCGTTCAAGCTATTATGCAACTCACTCTTCAAAGTAGCAGGCAAAGGATCAAAACGGGGAGAAAGAGGACCTTTCTGTGCTGCTTGGTTTTGACTTGCTTTGTTTTTCTGACAGGGTCTGTTTGAGGAGAACTGAGAAGTGTGCTTTGTTACTTGTTAAAAAATCAGAAATTCTCAGTGTTGTGTCATTGTTCATCTTTTCTGTTTTGATCATTTAAGCAATTTTTCATATTATTTTCCTCCTGGATTTATTATCTGACACTCAACAGCAAGAGCTTTCATAAAGCTCTTTGGTGCCCATGGGTATGCATGTAGCTGATGCCTGTTTAAATGGCAGTTTCACAACTTCCAGAGTTGTGCTGCATCATCCAAAAGAACAATTGCTGCATTAGGAAGCTCAAGACACCCTTAAAATCATCTACTCAAAACAATGACATAATGTGGGAGGAGAGGTGGAATCTAGGCAAAGCACAATGTTAAATTAAATGTCTTGGACTGACTTCCAAAAATGCACAATTTATTTTATTCTATAGCAAATCAACGGGAGCATAGAAAATAGAAAAAAATGAAATGAAGAAATCTTGACTTAGAGAAAAGAAGTTGGTAGATTTAAAAAACAAAAGTTACAGAAACCTCTTCATCTGGGCTAAACAAATGAAAGTGAAAAGAAAGCTAAGATAGATTCTCAAAAAGTGGACAAAGTTTTAAAATAGGGATACAGCTGCTCCTTTCAAATTAATGGGAAGTGTCAGTGCTGGCTTGACACAGTTCTGTTACAGTAAGAAGTGGTATATGAGCCCTAAAAATGCACAGGATTGGACAAATAAAAAAGATTGTCTAAAGGATTATAGAACAAAACAAAAATGTGTGTTGATGTGACTGGCTCCCCCTGCTCCTGACAGTTACTTTTATAAACTTTGATAGCTGTACATGCATTTGTGTCCCTATACAATCACATATATCAAGATAAAGAGATTGGGATCAAATATAGAATGAAAATTTTCTCAGAAGCAGGCATTCCTGCAGCATATCTCCAGGATGTCAGGTAAAAATCCCAGATAATAAAACCCAGACAGCAGTGATTTCTGTGATTTTGGCATGTTATATTTTAGGTAAGTGTGTTTAAATACATTTCCAGTCATATTTCCTCACTGATTTTTAGATTTCAAATTTTAGTTGCACCTCAGATTCTCAGCAGTGAGAATGCCAAGCCTTTGCTATTTTTAAAAGATATATGGACATTATCTTGCTCCAATATAGCATCAGCAAAAGAGGCAGACATCATTACCTGCATTTTGCAAGAGGAATATCACATGCAAAGCAATGAAGTTGTTTAGACAAGTATATTCACAAAACCAGTGGCAGCTCGGGATGGAATTGGGAGTATTGAAACATTTTTTAAGAGTCAACACTAAGTCATAATTTCATCATTATTTTAGTGGTTAACATTAGGGGAAGTCAACATGAGAATATATGCTACACATAAAAACAAACAATGTCATGACACCAATATACAAATGTAGTCTTTTGACATGGGAAGGGTAAGAATTTAAATCAAACCAAAAAAAAAAAAAAAGAAAAAAAGAATCTTTGACTAATGACAATTTCCTCATAATTTCTTTTTCTTTGTAGCAAGAAATTTGAGACCAAATGAAACATAAACATTTTGATAAACATGATATCGACCCCATTAGTATTTTCTTGAGTGAGGAGACTGACTGATCTTCAGAGCATTTAAGTGTAATATCAGAAGAGTCATTGCAATGTAGGAAACAATAGAAAACTAGTTCAAGAACC
The DNA here is from genome assembly GCF_901933205.1 of Camarhynchus parvulus. NCBI lineage: Eukaryota > Metazoa > Chordata > Aves > Passeriformes > Thraupidae > Camarhynchus > Camarhynchus parvulus. The sequence continues at coordinate 106,683,720 of NC_044572.1, forward strand.
TCAGTAGACAAGGTCACAGCATATGCTGTTCTGTTTTGTAACTTCTGCTGCCTGAAAGGTTAGCCAGCAAAAAGAGATGTGGCATCAGGGTCAAGCTTTCCTATAAGATGCATTCCCTGAAGTGGCTGTAAACATCTCTTGCTTTTTAAAGTAATGGCAAGGTTGTCATTCAAATTACAAGGGCACCTCTTTCTAGATAGCCAGCCTGCATTCTGAAGGTCAGCACCACACTCTGTCATAAAATAAAATAATTTTTTTTAAGTGATTGTATTTGAGATATACACTTATTTTGTGCAATATATGAACCATTGTGACTTTTATTCTGAGTGCAACAAAATGAGAATAATTTCCTTCTGAGCTATACTTTGTAAAATTTATTCTAACAAATCTAATTCATGTTTAGCTTCGGTTTCTGGTTCTTAGATCTCCAGGGAACAATGCCACCTGCTTTGCTTCAGAGTTTCCAGTAGAAAAAGATCAGCAAAAATTAAAATTTATCAAATTAAAATGTTCCCTTCTATGCCACAATGTCCATTGAAAGAAGGAATAAAAAATAATCTCTAAGTAAAAAATGAACCAAATAAGCTCCTAAACCTTTCTAACAAAGTTAGTCTGAATAGGCTGGTGGTGTGCACCATGTGAATTTAAGCTGATAGTTCAGTATAAACGCTCTACATCAACCTCTTATATCAGTAAAAGAACCACTCTCCCAAATTATAACCAGCATGACTAAAGACATTTTATCATAACTCTGAAACTCTGTGATTTAGCTGCTTCAACATAATATCGAACAAAATATGCGCTGTGTGATCCTATGTGTTTTAGTTCCAATTCATATTTTTGCCTAACAACTCTGATTTTTTAATAGGACTTATTAATCTACATTTTCAATACTTGAGGTTATTAGATGTACAAGGATTTTCACATGATATATCTATTTAAAAGAGATTAACATGGATCCCTGAATCTCTGCCAGTACCATATTTTTTACCACATAATTCTGTCCAGTCCAGTCCAATCTCAAAAGCACAAGTTTTTATCACTTTGCTCTCCAGAAGGTATTGCATTGCCTGCAGTTCTTCACTAGTTATTCCAAGTTGAGTTACAGCTACTTGACCTTTCCTGCAACTCCCTAAAAATTATTTTCTGCCTATCTTGAGGTTCTCCTAGCACTTTGTCATACATTTTACTCCATTCAATCCCTCTAAACACTCAATTCTTGAATTTAGCAACTGGTTTGATCTGTAATTTTGTTTCCCACTTAATCGGGAATTTTGTAAACCTCAGCAGCTTGCTATTGGTTAGCATTTCTCCATGTACCATATTTTGTCAGACAAGGAAAAAGTGTCAGGACTCACAAAGGCCAGCCTGGTCTGTGACAAGCATCAAATGCTTGGTGGTTTCTCTGCTTGCTATTCTTTTCAGACCACAAAACCTAGAAGTAGTCCAAAGGACATAAGCTTTGGTGAAAACTAAAAGAAATAAAACATTCTGGACAGGCTTAATTCCTGTAATTGGTAATGGCAGATGTCTAATATGCCTCTGTAAATGTTGCATTGTGTGGTGAATGGCTAAAAAAGACAAATTTTAGAAAGTATTTTTTCTTTTATTTTTGAGGTAGGAATGCAGACAAAAGTAATTTCAAGAGTAACACTGTACATTCTTCAGCAAAAACTAACTTTCATTTAGAAAACAAGTCAATACACTGACAAAGCAATACACTCTTTAAATCATTCAAGAGCATACTTGAACTGTGCATGCAAAAAGGCATTTGAAACCAATTTATCAAAGGTCTTACTATGAAGACCCTTGCACTGGGGGTCTTCCAATTTTACCCTGCAGCTCTATGATCTTTTTTTGTGATAAGCCACTGTTTTAATTCTTCCACAGGAAAAAAAAGATTTTAAATCCCTAAACCTATCTGCTGAGTTCTTCTCCAGTAGCAAAGTTTAAACTCAGGATAAAATTTTGCATTTTGGAGGCAGCCTCTTCTGAACCTCTCAGCCCTATAACACTGACAGGCCTTATGATACAGGCAGGAACAACAATGTAATTGGTTTTGTTGGTGTCGTTGCCTGACACCAGATAGAGTAGGAAGGATTGTAGACACCAGCTGATTTCCTGTCCATACACAGCTTGTTAATTATTTTTTTCTGGAGGAAAGATAATTTACACTGGTTGTATTGTCAGTTGTCAGTGGGTTGCTGCAGTGTGTAGTCAAGCTTCTAAGCAGTGTTTTGTTTTGTTTTCAATTCTTGCCTGGATTCCCCCTTTAACCTTATCAAAGCAGTTAAATTTCTTCAACCTATCAAGCTGAGCCATATCAGCATCTTTAGATAGTCGCTGTTGACACGGCTGAGCAAAGCTGAATTGATCTCACAGCCCTCAGGACATCCTGAACAGCATGCATGCTCTATACTACTGCCACATGCCTGATTTAAAGTCCAGACATTTCTAACTCATTGCTGGCAAGTTAAAATGGTTTGTATCACTAACGCTATTTAAGATCATTCTGTTGCCACAAATGCTGTTCCAGTAATCTTAGATTGTGTACTAGAGATGGAAAAAGGACAGCGATGACATGCTTGTTTACACTAAAAGAAAAACCACAAAACCCCTCCAATCTGAAGCAAGAACAACAACAAAAAACCAAACCATGATTCAAGTTGAGCTGTAACTGTCTATCTGAGAAAGCAGCAATAAAACAAGCTTAGGTACATTAGAGAACAAAGTGTTGCTGACAAGGCTTCCAGCTACTCTCCATGAAGAACTTGACAAGTGAATGGCTGTTTTCCAAGCTGTTAGGCACCCGAGTTACTGCACATTTCCTTGTATCCTATATGTTTTCCATTAGCAGGCATGCACAGTGACAGTAACCCATGAATCATAAGAATCCTGTCCTTAGCACTGTGAGCACAAAATCACCTGGATTTTGAAAAATATGGAACTTCATAACCAGGTCATCCAGATCATCAGAAGAGCTCAGCCTCAGGACAGGAAATGATCTTAATTACTCATTCTGTTTACTTCATTCATTACTTAATTATATTTGTATCTCCTAACTTTCAAGTAGAGATGCAGAAGAAAATTCTCTTGGAGAAAAGAATCATTTTGTTTTTCAAAGGGTCCTTGTTTATGTATTTACATGCCTACCTGCTTGTGTGTATTTTAGTTAATGGCTGTTTACAGAGTGCCCCCCAGAGAGGTGAAAGACACTTATATGTGATCTAATTTCAATGCAACATCTAGATCAGTGAAAAATGAATAATCTTGTACAATGGTGGCCTATGAAGCAAGGGCTATGGATAATAGAGAAAAAAGGTTGCCTTTTAGAAATAAAGGACCAAATCCTGGGGCTCTGTGTGTAACAGACATCTGTGCTGGGGTACATAAAAAGTACTGGCCATACCACTACATAAACAGGAAAGTATGTCCATTTTGCAGACCCTAAGTAATCATTAGAGAAATTAAAACTAGCAGCGTTCATACGCATTAAAGTCCTCTTTGTATAACCATAGGCAAGGGTGTCTCCTTATGGTTTGTAATTCCTAGGGTGTTAGGGATTCTTTTCTTTTTAATTCCAAAATGGAGTACTGCAGAAATGGTGTTTATCAACAGAGATGTGTGCAAATTCTCCACACAGCATTTAAGTGCCCAGAGAAATAGACCCCTAAAGTTCTTAAGTTATAGGGGAAATAGGTGCAAAAACCCTGGGGGTTTTTGTGGTAGAACAAACAACTATGACTTAGGAAAAAGAGACCTGAGAACCTGGCAAGCAGAAATCTACCTCTTCCCCGATTCAGTGGGAAGACATAATCTAAACTGTCAAGACAATGTGGTTAATAGAAGTGAAAATCTGTCTTTTAACATAAACAAGAAAACAAATAATGATCAAGAGAATAAGGATCAACATAGATTTGAGGATTTCTTCTGAAATGGGAATTTTCAGCTTGTGGTGACAAGACGACTAATACCAAAGCAAAATTGTGGACAATAGCACTATAATGTCAATTATCTCATTAGCAATAAATAGGCTGTTGATATGGAACAATCTGTTAGTCTTTCAAATTATGACTTATTGGAACATTCTGATTTCAGAACTTGATTTCAAAAGTATTTCAGACCTCATTTTTCTTAAGAGCAAGAGGGATTTTCATTTATATATTCTTCTCTTTCACCTAAAACCCACTGTTTAATCATCTTTCATTGTGCTTTTATTCAGAGTCAAGGAACACACTTTACCTCTTTCACAGAGTATTCATAGAGCATTCACAAAAAAAGGCTCAACTAGAACTCTATTAACTTGTATGCATGCAGATGGTTTGGAAAGTAATTTTATTTGTATTTACATCATGATTCACAGACTGTGATTATTCTGGAACCCACCTGTTGGAGAATTCATGCTAAATAAAAAAAACACATTGAAATGATATTTTGTTTTCCCTCCCTTTCTTTACCACAGCAAGAAGCCAGATAGAAGTGGTGATGGTTTGTAATTTTACCTCTAACTGCAAAGGCAGTGATTTCCTCAGGAGTCACTTTCTGGGTGTTCAGATTAGAGACAATAATAACATATGTGCTATCCCTCCTTCATTTGTCAGCCGAAATGCTGAGCTTTAAAATGCTCAACAATCTAAAATCACTGCCAATGCATTCTGTGCTGGGATTTTCTATGCGGTGTAGAAGTGAATCTAAACAACTGGAATGAGCACACACAAAAAATCACAGTCATAGCATTAAAATGTTCAGTCAATAATTTACCTATAATTTGTAGAAAATTAATAATGTGATTGGTTCTTGCATGTGAGTAACTCACAAAATAGACTTGCAAGCTTTGGGGAATATTTAAATCCATAGTTACAAAAGTAACCAGTTGTATGTTACCTTTTTTCATCAAAAAGGTAAAGGAAACCTCAGGGCAGCTGAATGGTGTGTGACTTGCACAGAGGCAGCATCAATAACCAAAGGAATTTGGAGGAACAGAATATCTCAAGTAGAACTGCTCATTGATGTTTCCTGGGATTACAGCAAAACATATTTTGGAGGCAACTTCTGGAGTAGAGGGAGGAAGAGTAACCAGACCAGCTGATACTCTCTGGCATTTTCTCATATTAAATTTTTGGGTTTGGTCAGCCGCAAAGCTGATGTTAGCTGCCAGCAGTGGTGCTTCCTACCTAGAGATCTGAGCAGGAGGCAGGTCTTTGGAAGTGTTAACATTGGCACAACTGCTAACAGAAGCCAAAACCAAATCTTGTTCCCACACAGCCTCTGTTGTATTCAGCTACTGAGAGGTGAAAAGCAACACCTCAGCACTACTCCAGTCATTGCATATCTAATCTCTCATGGAGAATAAAAATAAATGAGCTGCTGTGGTCTGAGCTAAATCTGCTCTTCTCCTGAATTATCAGCTCAGATGTCTCCACATCAGCTTCTCAACAAGAGTTAAATAGGAGGACTTGTCAAATAGAAACACAGTCTGTCATGTATGAAATTTTACTGCTATCCCACATACAAAAAATTGAAAATAGGCTTACATATCTTGAGGACTAGAAATAAAAACTATGTCTGGCACTTTTCAGTTTAAAGGGGTTAATAATAAGTGCAGCTTGTGTTTGGCTATTTCATAAGGCTTTACCAGTTTTCTCCTAGCATGTATTTAGGAAGTTTTATCATGGTATTTTCCTAGCTTGTTGGAATGGGTGAAGAGATCAAAGGAGGACAGTACACAGTAGCCTTGTGTCCCGAAGTGAAATTATGATTCAGTTATTAGCTCTGCTACTCAGAAGCATACATGAACTAATGCAGCATCTATCCACTTTGCCTTATCTATTGTGACAAGCCTCCAGGGGCTGATCCACATGAAATTCATTTCACATCTCATTCATTGAGTGCCTGGGATTTGAAATACCTTTCTGCTCTTCTAGGTTTCAATAAGCTAGACTGAACAGACTCATTGCCAGCAAAAAGTAAGAAAGTAAATGTCTCTCTAGAGATGGTGCTTTCAAATTTCCTATGATGACACTGGAGATATGCTGACATTAATTTCAGGAATTGTGCACATGTGTACCTAGGACAAGAATGACAGAGAATAATCATACTTTTCAGACCAATGGAAATATGTTTTTATATATTACAGCTAATATTGAAGTTTTTAACATATTAAATAAGAAATATAAAAGATTATGTTCAATCTGAGATATATGACAAAGAAAGTTTCTATTTTCCCCTAACATTGATTAAAACAATCCTCATGATCCCCTTTAAGAAAGTTGAACTATTAAATATTTGGTAGTTTGTACTCAGTTTCTGTACAAATTTGACTGACAAAAGCAGGGCAAACAAGAGCCTACTGTTTTTCCAGAACATTGCTTTTCATATTTCTAAGCAAAAACCTAGGCGAGAAATAATATTAGAAATATCACAGGAATTTCCTTCAGTATAAAGAAGCATCATCCAATTGCCAATTGCCTTCCTCTTTTCAATGCTCCTTAAAATGACCAAAACTGTCATGGTGCTGGGACACACAAACCAACATCTCCAGCAGCCTGCAGACCTAAAGGAAACAGGGAAATAGAAATGTTTCTTGCCGCACAAACTTATGATTATCAGATGTCCAAGTGTGAGCTGCTGTATTTTTTATGCAGTAATACTGAATCCTTGTATCAACTACGACAAGACTTAGTCCTGGGGACGTCACCTATGAAAGTATATTGTTGAAGATTGCATGCAAGATGTTTTCCATTACCATCTGTATGGCTGATTACCTTGTCAAGTAAGCAGTTTGCCTTATCTCTCTCTTTGAGTGACCACATTCACACCTCCCTCGGGAGGGGACCTCAGCTGATAACAGACTATTGGATATCAGCACATGACTGATAAGAACTGTAACATCCCATTGTGAGATGCTCCGCCCAGAGGGAGGAGCCAAGCATTGCTAACGCGATATACTCTGAGATTCTGAAACTCCAGCATGGCTTTTCTCCACAAGATTCCCCAGAGGAACAGCAGCTGCCTCTTCCTCCACTGGATCTCCAGAGGAAAGAATACATCCTTCTCTACAGATTCCCCTTGCTCCAACAGAACCACACCTGATTCTTCAGAGGACTGCAGACACATTTTCAATCGGACTACCACCAACACCCTGACCCACAGGGTGCCAGGTTGGGTTCTGACTCTGTCAGTGTTGTTCTAGTGGACTGCATTGTTTATTTTATTCTTTTTATTTCTTCCTTATTAAAGAACTGTTATTTCCTGCTCCCATATTTTTGCCTGAGAGCCCCTTAATTTAGAATTATAGCAATTCGGAGGGGTGGGGAGGGTTTACATTCTCCATTTCAGGGGAGGCTCCTGCCTTCCTTAGCAGACTCCTGTCTTTCCAAACCAAGACAGATATATACCCAGAAGAAGGCTGAGATGAACATTATTTGCCTTCATGCAAGAAGCCAATGTATTTATCAGATTGCCTTTGTGTTTCCTCCACCGGAGCTGCCATCAGCAAGAGGGGTAGAGCCCAAATCACTCTATGCTGGGATTCACCTTACAAGACTAAAGAATCAGATTTACACTTGGCTTTGCTAGCTCAATGAATCTTTCAAAATTAATTCACTTATTGTGTCCCATTACCTTATCAGAAACCAACACCAAAAATGCAAAAGGGATTACTGACAGTCTGTAGCCTCCCATGCCAAGAGTGCCAACAAAGTCTCAGTGTAGTCTGTGAAGAGGCCTACACAATCCAGCTGAGTTACATGGAATAGGGAAGGAAATTTAATACAGCTGGATCATGAGACTATTAAAGGATTGCAGTGGCAGTTACTGTGAAGAAGAAAGCAGATTTGATTCTCTGCTACCAGGTTTTCCTTTTATATCCTCATCCCCATTCATCCTGAATATTTGTTCATGGGATGAGAAAGGGAGGAGGTTTCATGGTTCAATGTGTGACCATCTGCAGCCCAAAAGAAGGACACACACATGCAAAAATGTGTGCAGCCAAGCCCTGAACTGTGAATATTTCTCATGCAAACCCTTCTGAGGTGATGTCCTCCTTCTTCCTTTGTCTGCTGGGCAAAGGAAAGCCCCTGTAGGGGCAGGCTGTGAGTACGTGTGCAGCAGCTGGGAGAGGCAGCTCCTCAGGGAGAGCTGAGCCTGCTCCATGGTCCTCACTTGGGTCTGTGCCTTTGTCCCTTGAAATCATTCTGGGTGCTCAACTGCCACCTGAGGAGAGGTGTAGAGGGAAATCAAGACCCCTTCTTCCCTTAGTAAACCAGACCACAAGAAATCCTTAAGGCACCATACAGTACAATAAGCAAGTTCCTTTCAGTGATTTCCTTCAGCTGGATTATCAGTGCTCAGAATAAAACTGCAGATAATAGTACCACAGCTGGAGAAATGTGAATTCACTGATGAGGTATTCTAGAATCATAAAAATAAAGCATATTCTGAGCATTTTCTAAATTCTTATAAAAAAAAATTGGGAACCAACTTTTTAATTATTTCTTCCTTAATTTCAATACCAATAATTAATTAATTCCTCCTAGGCAACTCTCTGGGCAATATGCTGTAATATATTTAATTTTAGCATTCAAAATATCTCTAATAATGTGTCTGATTGTTAATATACCTTATCAAAATAATTTTACTAAATTATCAAAATAATATTAACAAACTCAAACAGAAAATACCTATTTACAACTTCTGTCTAAATCAGCATGCACACTCAAGTTTTTGGCAGAATTTTTTTAATTTGGTGATGTGCACTTTCTTCACTAGATCCTAAATTACAAAACACTCAGCACTGGGGAATCTACAAATAAAGAAAGGAATTTAACAAAACTGTGGGATTCTCTTTGGATAATGGCCTCCCCACAAGTATAATTTTCTTCTTAAAGCAGCTTTGCATTTCTCAGTCTCTGATGTTTGTTCACCCACACACATTCTGTGTGATTTTATAAATTAGTGGTAGGTCTTGACAGCACTCTATTTCTTTTAGGGACTTGTACCAAGGGATTATACCCTATATGCCTATAGCTTGCAGTTACTTTGCTCAAACTGTTTCTTCTAGTTGCTATCATGCATACACAGGGTAATATGCAAATCATTACATGCAACATTTTTTTCTTTGATGCTGAGCTTATGAACTAATTTAAATATTGGTTCCCCTTATAATAAAACACAAGCCTTGCTTCCAGTGCAGTCACTCTATCTTCATGAAATGGAATTGAATCAACATGAGAGTACGTTGTAATCTTTCAAAAAGCTACAGTTAGGAACTTGGTTTTGAGATGTTGCCTGACAGAATACACCTAAGAAGTTGAAAGAAATTAAATTAACAGTGGATTAAATTATTATTGTTAAAAGTTCTATATTGCTATTGAATTGTTTGATGCATGTACAACATAGTCATGATTCTTAAAAACACTGTTCTGAAATACTGCAACATTTCCTTCAGAATGGGACACAAATAATGCTCCCTTGCAACACTTTGAATTGGGGAATATCCAGTAATTGGGAATCTTCAATTGTCAGTACAAATCATATAAAAATATATGCCAATACTGCTTTAAACATCTTGCTAAGGAGGTGTGCTGCGTCACTACATATCCACACATTTCATCATCTCAAGTGTGAGCCTTGCAAAAGCTGGAAACCAACTGCCTGCAAATCACATTGATGCTAAAAAGAAAGGAAAATCTGCTCCCTGCCTTCACAGTAAGGTACAGGAAGAAAAACAAACAAAGTAAAATTTTGGCCACAGCTGTAGTGTTTTGGTTTTTTGTTAAAAAACCCTACATCTAGTGGCTATGCATTCTTTATTCTGGGTTTTCAAACTGAGGACATTTGCAGTCAGTGTTGACACCCTGTCACTTGATGATGCACTTGATGCACTTGAGAGTTCAAAATATGTCACTGAGGCTGGCAAAGGAGGAACCTGCACCAACACGAGGTGAAATGGATGGTGAAACAGCACCTGCCTGGACTGCCAGATTTCTTCTCATGCCATGCCTGCAGTGCAGGCACAACTTTGAAGTCTGTCAATTTGACCAAAACACAGAGTGGAGAAGGAAACTCGCCACTGGGGAGCATGTTCCGAATCAATAACAGAACTGCCTCAATCTATTGCAAAGATCTTCTTAGGGGGCTAAAAGGACCATTAGAACTAGGGACCACCTTTTGTGTGGAGTGTCACAAATGGCTACCAGGCTGTCATTCCCAGGGCCTCACTTTGTACTCTGCAGGCTGCTGCGGCACCGACACAGCTGTAGCTGCCAGCAGCCAACTACGCTGAGCACTGCAGCTCTCCTCCCTCGTTGTGGCAGCACACTGCTCCCAGCATGGGCTCTGTGCACTGACCTGACTCTCACATGGAGACTTGAAAGCAGGTAAAACAAGACCTAAGACTCATATTAGCAGAAGGAGGCAGCATGATCCAAATGATTGTAATACTTTAACACATGTTGTCATCCCTAGTCTGAGCAGCAGAGACAAAAAGGCAGACAGTCCTGAACCAAAACGTATGTTCTCTGCTGTATTAGAGCTGCAGCAGAGATGTGGATGTGTTTGTCTTCAATTTAACAATACCCCAGAGGACAGTTTTGTATTCAACACTACAAAGTATCAGCATAACCAATGCTTTTCCCCTTTAGCATTACGGAATTCCTTTAAAGTCTGCTCTACTTCCCAAATTTCCAGTGTGGTCAGCTGCTCAGAGTCAGTGCATTGAAAAAACAGGTCCCAAAGTTATTGATATTCTGTCCTTTTATTCTTTTTTTTTGCAGATTTGAATATACTCAAAGCATAGTTTGGCCAGGGAAGTTTAATTAGCTAAGACCACAAATTAACTGTTCAGATTAAATTCCTTGTATGCATCTAGCACTGTGATATTTATTTATAGAGTAATTATTATTGAATTTATGAGATAAAAGCATTTAGACTAAAAGCACTATTATAGTTCAAATGCATATTTATGTATTTCAAACCCCAAACCTCCAACTATGCTGAGAAAATGTTCAAACTCACAGTAGGACTCAAAACAAAAGAAATAAATAAAACATTAAGGTTGAATATGCAGTCATGAGATTGTGAGCTTCTTGCAGCTAAGGCTTTCCTCCTTATGAAATATCAACTGAAGTGTCTAACAGACAGTGGATATTACTCAACATAATTATTATCCTCTTAATGTAAAACTTTCACATCACGTTTTCTGTGGGTTTTTTCAGTATTTCTTACTGAATCACACTTTTGGAAAGATTTCTGTCAGGTACTGTGAAGGAGCCCAGGAGCAATCCAAGTTTTTAAATATTTGGAGGGGGTTTGATGCAAAGCCACTGAAATACATGCATAGAAAATGCTAAGCAATGTTTTTCTTTGATCTATATAACCCATGGCACAAATATCACTGGCCTTTGCTCATAAAATAATACTTCTTGGAATTTTATTACTGAACTTTACATTTTCTGGACTTGCTCAACATGCCTTGAGGATGTCCTGTATGTTTTTTCCTGACTCCTACAAAAATACGAAAAGTTTTCATTTGCATGGATTAGTGTTCTACAGGTCTTCTCTATCCTTCTCAAAAATGTGACTGTATAAGGACTAAGTATTTGGGAATCTATCTCCCAAAGAATTATAGACAAGTTAGGCATGTAGATATTTTGAGAATCTTAGCCCAACTGACGGTGCTTTTCCAAGATGCTTTTCAATGCTGACTTCAAGTAAAGGCTGAGAAGAAGCCTCATTTCAGTATGAGGAAAGTTCTCAAAGACAAAACACAACTCAGGAAATTCCCAAGAAGTATAGACTGTGAGGCTTTTTTTTCTTTGGTGTATAACTCTCCACATTCATAGCTGCAGAATCTCCTGAGTTGAGATGGTCTTGAGCTTCAGCAGATGCTTCTGTCTTTCGGATATTTCTTGATCACTTCTCATTTAATGTAATCTTCTCTTTGCACTTAGAACTCCAACTAGGTGACAGAAATCCATATATTCAGTTACATATTTCAGTATACCTAAAAAAATGTCACGCCACTGATATTAGATTGGAAAGAAGTAATTTACTTAATAAGCAGCGCAGATAGTCAAGACTGTAATCTTTGCCCTAGGTTTCATCCAATGTCTCAGGCTCCTCTGCAGAAATAGCTGGAGACCATTAACCCTCTGAATATTTGACTCAAATTTCACCTACATATCCATACATTTCATCATCTCAAGTGTGAGCCTTGCAAAAGCTGGAAACCAACTGCCTGCAAATCACATTGATGCTAAAAAGAAAGGAAAATCTACTCCCTGCCTTCACAGTAAGGTACAGGAAGAAAAATAAACAAAGTAAAATTTTGGCCACAGCTGTAGTTTTTTGGTTTTTTGTTAAAAAACCCTACATCTAGTGGCTATGCATTCTTTATTCTGGGTTTTCAAACTGAGGACATTTGCAGTCAGTGTTGACACCCTGTCCAAGGAATCTTTAAACCACAGAAAAAGAAGAGGTCAAGCTACAAATAATCCTGAAAAGTCCCTCATGTTATTAACCTTGCCTTCATAGACAAGTGCAAGCAATATTGTGCTCCTTGCAAACTCAAACGCTTCCTCCTAAAAGCAGCAGAGACAGATAGAGGTATGTGAGAGGCAGCTGTGAAAAAGCTAGCAAGACTCAGTTTTGCATGGACCATAGCTACATTTTAGATTTCTGGAAGCATGAATTCTGACAAAATGTCTTGGCCATGACAGTTAGAATTATATTCTAAATTTCATTAAATTAATATCTGCTAGTAAACACATTGGAAGATGCAAGAATGCACTGGGAATTACTCCCAATGCCTTCATCAAAGTTATTTCATGGGAGTCCAGAATACTCCATTAGCAAAATCAGGTCAGTGAGCATCAGTTTCTCCTGTAAGACATTTCTGACCAGAAACAATTTATGGTGTAGTAGTCGTGACTTCAGTATCTGACCTTTTGGGCCATGCAGAGGAAAATCAGTGGACAGACTATACCACCAAATAGGAAATCCTGCTGAAAACCTAAAACAGGAAAAACTTAGCACCTTTTCTCCTCAAAGAACTTGCCCACATCCTGTCTTAAAGAATTTAGCTTTTCTTTTGAAAATGGTGATCTTGCAGAGAAATCTCTATGTCATATTTTGTACATGCCAACATGAGCAAAATATCAGTGACTTTACAAGAGTGTAAAAAGATGGGATATGCTGCATTATTGGCAGTTTCTAGAACAATCAAACATTTCAAGCAGTTTCTAGAACAATCAAACATTACACATTATTTGTGGGGAAAGCATGAAAATTTCCAGAAAAGAATGTGAGTTTGACCCCCAGTCACTTTTACACTTCAGAAAAGCTTAGCATGATGATAAACACTCAAATTGAGAACTGCTGCACACAGTGTCTGCCTTAAGCTGTTGATAATCTTGGATTACTTTTCAGATCTTCCTTGCTTTAGCAGCTTCTGTCAAGATGTAAATAAAGGAGACCATGTGACATTCCTACCACCAGTCATGAAGAAGTCACTTGTTCACTGACTAGCTGGCAGGTTTTCCAGGCAAATCTGTTCAGACACTGGAATTTGTGCCGGTTGCCTAAGTTACCAGTAATCCACTCAGAGAATGACAAAGTTACTGAGGGGCCAAGGGACAGTGTCTAGGAATGAGAAATATTTGACAGTGGAAATTATGTGTTTTTAGTGATGTTTGGTTCATTTTTCCAAAGAGAGCTGAAATTGCAGAAGGCAGACTGAGATCACTAAAACTCTTTTGCACGTGGATTAACTTGTAATTCACTTACTCGTATGCATGTGGGAATACTGGTTCTCAGACCAACTTCCTTCAGCAATAATGCGGTTTATGCTTCTGCTCTTGTGTTTCAATAAAAGTCATGAGATTAAAAATTCTCTCTAGTGACTGCCATCCAGAGCTGAAATGTAAGAAAATGGATCATATACAGTACCTAGAAACCACAGCAACTGCATTTTTATAAAAAAAAGTAAGAGATCAGTTATAATGTGACGTGGCTTCTCATGGGATATACTAATCCTGCTCAGAAGAATTAGCTCACTTGGCTCAATTGCTCCTTCGGGGCTTACAAATAATGCACGTTCAAGTAGTACATATTTGCATGGTATCAAGAACAGTGTCATTTATGCTTTAAGGTGCCCCATAACGTAAACTCTAGCTGTGGAGAAAATTCTAATCACATTAACAGAGCCTTATAATAAAGCAGTAAATGTTTTACAGGAGAAACAGTAAACTCCATTTTTTTTTAGTGTTTATACACTTTCTGGTCCTGGACCATAAGAATAAATATGGACATTGAAGTTAGATAAACAAGTCATGAGATACAGAGGCTACAGCAAATCCTGCTCATCAAGGTGCTTAAGCTTTGTTCTCTATGCCCTGACTAACCAGGTAATTAATGTTAATTATGCAGGCCTGTATTGGTTTTGCATGGCCTGGTTTTGTTAGCAGGGGTGGCCACAAAGATGGCGCCTGCTAGGAGCTTCCACCATGTCCACCAGAGCCAACCCCGGATGGCACTGAAGATGGATGGACATGCTGCTGGCCAAAGCTGGGCCAATTAGAGGTGGTGGTAACACCTCTGTGATGACGTTTAAGAAGAAAATCAAAACAAATGGGATTTTTCTTCTAGTCAGAGAAGAGGAGGAGGTGAGAACATATGAGGCAAACAACATGGAGACACCAAGGGCAGTGGAGAAGAAGTGGCAGGAGGTGCTCCAGGCACCAGAGCCAAGATTCCTCTGCAGGCTGTGGTGCGACCATGGTGAGGCAGCTGTGTCCCTGCAGCCCGTGGGGATCCACGGGGGATGCAGAGATCCACCCACAGCCCCTGGGGATCCATGGGGGATGCAGAGATCCACCCACAGCCTATGGGGGTCCACGGGGATGCAGAGATCCACCCACAGCCCATGGGGGTCCACAGGGATGCAGAGATCCACCCACAGCCCGTGGGGATCCATGGGGAATGCAGAGATCCACCCACAGACCATGGGGATACATGGGGGATGCACAGATCCACCCACAGCCCCTGGGAGAGGTGCCCATGCAGAGCAGGTGGATGCCTGGAGGAGGCTGTGATCCATGGAAGACCTGGTGGAGAGAGAAGGCCCCTGCTTCCAGGCTGGAGCAGCCTGTCCCTGGAGGGCTGCACTCCATGGGAAAAGAGCCATGCCACAGCAGTTTTGGGAGGACTGTCTGCCCATGGGGGGAGTTCACATTGCAGCAGGTGCAGTACGGCTGCTGCTCGTGAGAGTGGACCCACACCAGAGAATTTCACAGAGCACTGTCTGCCATGGGAGGGCCCCCAGAGCCTCACAGGGGAAGGACTCCTCTCCCAGAGCAGCAGAAGAAAATCCCAGTGATGAACTGACCAAACCCCCCCTACTGCCCTGTCTCCCTGCTATGTTGGTGGGAAGGAGGGAGAGGCTGGGAGGAAATAAGGTGTTTTAAGGGCTTATTTTACTTCTCATTATCCTCCTCTGATTCTGTTAGCAATAAATTCACTTTGCAACTTTAAGCTGAGCATGTTTTGCCCTTGAAGTGTTTTCTCCCAGTCCTTATCTCACTCATGAAGCCTTCTTTAATTTTCTCCTCTCCCCTACCCAGCCGTGGCAGGGGAGGGTGAGCAAATGACTCTCATGGGTGCCTGGTGTTGGGCCAGTGTTAAACCACAACAAGGTCTTTTCCCTCTCACTTTTAGGGCAGCATCCTACCCATGTCTCAGTGCCTCCACTGCTCCTATTCCTTGAGCAGTCCCTGCCAGGTAAGCAGTCCCATAATTCCCAATAATATGAGAAACTAACCTGTGTGAGCAAGAGTGGCAGAGCAAGACCTGAGAAAGGGAAAAATATCATTATCTCTCTCAGGCCTGCTGCTGCTCTGAGAGCTGAGCATTACTATGAGAGGCCACATGAAAAACAGATTGAGGGACACACACACACAGAGTGTATTTCATGAGAGACTGAGAAGAACAAGACAGAGGAGAATCTTATTCTTTAGGGAAGATAAGACAGGCTGTTTAAAACAATGTAGTGTTATCTACTTTAAGTAACGAGTACTAACACACAATTTAACAAGCATTGCTTACTCTAGGAAGCTTAATTACTCTTCAAAATGCATTCAATACAAAATTTCTCAAGCTGATTGCTTCTGCTTAATGTCAATGCATTACGTCCTAGCCACTTCAGTAGAAACTGCTATGTAGCAGCCAAATTTACTTCTGCTCCATAAGTGACATGTCATGAAAAATTATTTAATGAGCTGCTGTATTCTGCATTTGTGTAAATAACTTTCATGTAAACATGTATTACAGATGATCAATGTGGCTTCCCCAGTGCTGAGAACAGTCAGCAGTTATGACTGCATGAAGTGCTTCAGGGTGTTGTGGGAAGCTGGAGATTTAGAGCAGATTATGCAGCAGTTTCTATTGATTAAAGCTTGGCTTGCTACAGACATTCTCTCCCTATCCTTCAAGACGTCCTTTCATATCTCCTGCTCTCTTCAGTCACCAGTGAGGCTTTGATCCCTCTCCCAGCCTTTCATGATAGCATTTTTCCTGGCACCAGTGGTTCAGGGATCTGCAGCTTCCGAGTAACTCACACCACAGATGAGACATCACCATGTGTAGGGATGGTCAGGGAAGCACAGTAGGGACCGTGTAGAATAGGCAAAACCCAGGTAAAGAAATACAGAGAAGTATTAAGAAAGATAATTCCAAGAGAGATGGCTGAGGCTGGTTGAACTGCCAGCAAAATGTCTCAGGTACCAGTCTAGAGCCCTGGAGGATGTTTCTGTGAACCTCCCAGGGCACTCAGGTGGGAGGATTTGTGTGGTACCTGAGCCGGTGGCTGAGTGTGGCAGGGACATGGCTCACAGTGGGTACCTGCTACCGAGGGTGACAAACAGGGGGCAGAAAGTAACATGGATGAGAGAAGATATTTCTGATCCCCTTCTGCCCTGCTTTATCGCAGTCCAATGTATGTTTTGCAATGTTTGCAATTTTTTCGAAGTCTTGTCTCTCATTTCTAGTTGGCCATATAACTGACATATATGCCATGTATACTATTATATTTTACACAGTATATATTTCTATTCTTTTAGGAATGGAAATCCATCCTCAGATTTCACTTTGGCATGATATGCAGGAACAGTTTTCCCACATAAGGCTGCATCCAACTTTCACAGTGCATGTATTTTTGATGTTGCTGCTGGTAAAAAAGAACTAAATTCAATTTATTCATGTCCAGTTTGGTCTTCTAAACACACATGCTTCTCAATATTTGAAAAACCAAACAATGGGGTTCACCTTCATATTAAATCATCAAGTCCCAACAGCCATTGCAGAAAATTAGTTGTTCATACTTCTGACCACTGGCACTGTATCACTATGTTTGCCAATGTTATGCATATTGCACCTAATTGTGTGTACCATCAAGACATTTAAGATGCAGGATTATCAATACTGCCATGAACTGAGCTGGTCCAGATTATGTTCCAATGACTGTTGAGAGGAAATAGAAGATTAAAGAATTTTTGGAAGGCAATGGATTACTTTCAAGGCATTAGCTGTTGAATGCATAGATTTTCACTGCAGACAGACACATTACCAATCTTTAAAAAAAGGCTTAATTGGCTTTTGAACCATGACTGCATGAAAAGTCCTGTATTTTAAAGAGGAATTTACAGCATGAACAGGAGTCTGCTACGATGAAAACATTTGGGTTTTGCAGAGGTCATTGTCGTAACAGCTTTCAGCTGGGACTCATGGTTTTTGGGCATTAATCTGCAGTGAAAGCAAGCAAGACATAACATGCTACTCCTTTGAGCTTCCTCAGCTAAATCAAATAGAGAAATCTGAGCATGAAGTACTTGGAAAATCTTTGCCTACTCTTGGGGAGAAAAAACCTCAACCAAAATAGTATCTTGAGTCATGCTACTGTACCACTGATATTAAGAAACAAAATTGATCCTGTTTGTGCCTCTAGTTTGCAGTGAGAGTGCCTCACTAATGGCTAAGGTGGCTGTCAAGATCTATTCTGAGGTGTGGGCTTTCAAACCTCTGCATCCCCCACTTGTCTCCCTGCAAGAAGTATATTTCAGTCTCTAAATTGCTAAAAAGCAAATGCATCTGGGAGCCATCAGTATGACAGGCAACATGTAGGGCAGACAAAGCAATAGGCTGCTGGCTTTGGAGTCTGACCTCATCTTAAACTTCCCTAGAAAGAAGAAAACAGCCCAACAAATTGTCTTTTGCCCAGGGCTCTGCTCCCAACTTCCAGGTGATGCCCACTCAGAGAGGATTTGCCATGTGATGAAAACCCCCCATGAGAAGATAATGGTTAGCAGGCAGTTTGCTTCCCAGGTCTGTCATCTGCCCAGCCAAGTTTGCAGTAATTGCAAAATATGTTTCTGAAAGGGTTTCTTCTTCTATTGTGCTTGTCACAACTCTTGACATGTTAAGTAGGACAAAGACCAGGACAAACATGATGTATACCCTAAAGACAAATAGCTGTCCGATTTTCCTCCAGCTGGCTACAATCCCAAATTCTCAGCAGATGACACATGCACCACACATCCTCCAGTATCACAAACCCCAACGAGTCTGTCATTCATGCAGCAATTAAAATGTTAGGTTAAGCAAAAAGAAGGGATCTAGGACTGTGAGGCATGCACAAATGACAAACTGAAGAAATCTGGAGTTGGATAACATGCCAAGCACTCAGTTCGGAAATCAAAACAAAATTAATTTCTATGTCTTCATTACTTGTGACAACAGCGTCGCTACAGCTCGACTCACTGGCTGGAAACCCGCTGCTGCCACCCGGTGTCACTCTGCCAGCATCGGCCTGCATTCACTGGGAGCAAGGAGTGGACCTGGCCTACAACACCGGGAGTCCCAAGACAGGTGCTCACAGCTTCTGACTGAAGAGAATAGAGGAAATGGCAATGTATGCACATATTGATGTGTGTGTACACATTAATCCCAGCTATCTAAGGCATCGTGTTGGCATGAACTTAAGAAAAATTAAAAAATGTGGGAAACAAGAAGAAATAACTGGTTGTTCAGTTATTGTCTGTATGAAGCAATCAGTAGATAGACTGTTTTATTTGATTTGGAATCACATGCAAGCATATTAAATCCCCAGGAAATGAATGAGGAGCAGGTGACTAGCAATATCATACCTCTTTTCATTTAAATAACCCACTTCCTTTCAAGTTTCATTTCATGAATTTTCTTCAGTGGCGCTGCTTTGCTAAGCAAAACCTAATGCATTTGTTACAGCCCAGGGAATGAGCTGCAGGTTGAAAGGTAGATTGAGAAGAAAAGCATACATTCATTGCGATTTTCCAGGTGATCAGTAATATTCAGGAGTCTAACTTGCCTTGCACTCCAAATTGATTGTTTTACCCAAGATAATTAAAACCTACATTCTCTGAGTGCAGCAGCTGCTTGTGAATGTCAATGTTTTGGCCAGAAGCCTTTTCTCAAGACAATTCACAATGCAGTATTGTTAATATGCTGTCCTGTGGGGAGCATGTTGTGATTGAGAGACTTCTGCTCATCAGACCATACTCATTATATTCAGTTTTGCACTGAGTTATTCTTCTGTGACAGGTAGGGTTTCATTTTGTTCAGAGGAAATCGAGCTAAACATTGTTTCGTATTACATCCTCTTGAGAAGGAGCAATGTAGGAATGCAAAAATAGGGAGGAAAAATTTAGCTCTGTAGGGTTACTGGGCTTTTTCTTGCATGAAATAATAGACATGTTTGATTGCTAGAACATAAGTCAGGTTCCAGCAGAAACCTTCACCATCCTTAGGAATGACATAGTATGTAGATTGGGAAAAAAAAACTAAAAACAAATAGCAAAATAATTTATTCTGTGTAAGATACATCCAATCCCTGGACTTTCCAAAGCCTGTCATGAAATTTGCCAAAACCAAGGCCAAAAAAGTAGAAAATTCTTGGGTGAAATTCCTCCAGCTGGCTAAACCAAACCGTTGCCTTCTAGCTCTTCCATCAGAGTTGGTGAGTCTGCTCCGCTTGCACTGACCCCAGTGACTGGTCCATCCTCTGCAAAGTCAATTCAGCCCACTAGAATGGCAAAAATCCACTCACTACTCTATCATGTTGTCTTTAGCTAGATGCACTGGCTCACAGCAGAGCTAGATAAGCCTTGCAGATGGCAGAAAGAAAACAAGGGGAGTAGGAAGATTGGAGGCAAGGATCAAGTACCCCTGCTCCAGAACTCCAGTCATGCAACTCATCACTATCAGTGCTTTGCTTGCAAACAGCCTTATTAATTGTTAGGTAGAATTTTTGAGACTGCATCTTTAATAAAGATGTCTTCATTAAACAGCAACAAGACCTCTGTTCTGGGGAGAAAGTTACAGAAGAGTAGGCTGTCAACACAAACTTACATTTGGCTCTGGAATCTGAGAAGAGATTGACAGCCACACCAAAGAAATGGGGACATATTCACTAATGTTGGTGCGATTGGAGGTGATTATCAGCTCTCACAGCAGGGAGTGTGTTTAATTTTTCAGGAGGTATTTTGACCTTGCCAGTTAAGAATTAAATTAAGGAACATATCTGCTTATGAAAGCTTACATAAGCATATCCACCCTTCCAGCTCCTGTATGGTAACAAGGCATTTCCAGCTACACATCCTTCTCCTGTCTTGACAGGAAGGAAGGGATAACCAGCCCTTGGTGAACACTGATTTTATATTTTTTAAGCTGTTGACTAGTGAATTCAAATAATCATCTTGAGACATAGAATCACAGAATGTCTCATACTTGACAGACACCTGGACTCATTTTCTTCTACTTCTTCTCTCAGCAAAGCTAATATGAATCCTGATTTCCTAGGATAGTATTAGGTGAAATGGAGCAAAACAAGCAATAGGCCCTAGGATGACACAGAAAGATCCAATAGTTTGTAAAGCCAGCATTCAGGTCACCAGGGTGCTGTCTAAGCAACATCTAGACATGGATGCCAAAGAGGACCCCAGGTTATTCAATAACTCACCTAGGTGTCCTACTAGCCTAACAGAGGGGAGAGTTCCAACAGTGATTGAGAAGGAGGATGACCTTTCTCCTTCTTCATCTCACATTGTACCCAACACTGACAGTGAGTCCTGTGTCCAGTTCTGGGCCCCTCACTTCAAGAAAGATATTGAGGTGCTGGAGCGTGTCCAGAGAAGGGCAGCAGAGCTGGGGAAGGGTCTGGAGCAGAGGTCCTGTGAGGAGTGACTGAGAAAGCTTTGGTTGTTTAGCCTGGAGAAGAGGAGACTCAGGGGAGATCTTATTGATCTCTACAACTGCCTGGAAGAAAGATGTTGCCAGGTGAAGATTGGCCTCTTCTCCCAGGCCACAAGTGACAGGACATAGCCTCAGGCTGCACCAGGGAGGTTTGGATTAGACATCAGGAGGAATTTCTTCATGGAAAGCATTGTGCTACATTGGAAACAGGGAGGTGGTGGAATCACCAAACCAGGAGGTGTTCCAGAAACAGCTGGATGTGACACTTGGTGCTATGGTTTAGTTGACATGATGGTGGTCACAATCTTGGAGGTCTTTCCAACCTTAATGATTCTATGATCAAATCCATTAATGGAATTCAGACAATGGCCTGTAGAAGTTAAATCAGAGATCCCATATAGCCAGGCAGTTCCTAAGAAGAAATGGCTGAGGCTCAATGTTCCTGTTAAGCTTTCAGTGACAAAGAAGTCAAATCTTCCTTTGTGCTTCTCCTTCCTCTCAAAACTCTGAAAAGATAATGGTTGAATTGAGACTCCAGTATTTCTGTAGAGAAGGGAGCTTCAAAGCAGCATGAATACAGCATGCTGGCAAGTCAATAAACACGTGTGATAGAAAGTGAAAGCGCTGATAACACACAAACAGGAGAAGAGCGGTAAGAAGAGACACTTATAAGTCTAAACATAGATGGTTAAATATGGGTCCATTTTCATGTAAAAATGATTGGAATTATGTTGGAATGCTATTCATAAATATCAAAATGTTTTACAAAGAACTGTTTATTATCAGTTCCTTCTTTTGTTTTATGTAAGAGAGAGATGAAACCTAGATCTCTGTATCCTTCCTGATACCCCAGTGATTAGTGCTAACAAAGTGTGAATTCTGAAATCTGAGCACTTGAAAGACTGAAGGAAATGCCTTAGAAAACTCCCTTACTTCAACCAGTTCTGCAAGAGTACATCGTGAAGTTAACAAGCTCCAGTTCTGTTTCCCTGTCTCATGTCCCAGGCTTCATTCATTTTGCAAGCCCTTTGGTAATACTATTTCTATAGAAGCTTTGGCTCTTCTGAAAGAAAATGAAAAGCTGCTTCTTCATGGCAAGTTAGTTCTATCAGAGAAGAAAAAATCAACAGCTTATTTAAGCTTTCATTATTTAATTGAAATTAAATGTGGCTATTTAATTACAGTTATGACTGAACTTCTATTGCATTACAGTGGTATCTCTGTGAAGATGTAGCAAATTTATTAACAATGAAGGAGCAAATAATGTTAGCAGAGTTTGAGCACAAGCAGTAACCTCCTCTTAAATGCCCATTAACTATTGCTTCATTGATAACTACTTGAATATTAAATGATCTTACAAGGGATGCACAGGTAAGAGGTACAAAATTAATTCATACAACTGGACATAAAGTCTTTGCAATGAAAGAATTATTCATAGAACAGTCTGAAATAATTTTTCATTGCATTATCTTCATGATCCATCAAAAGACATAAAAATACAACACGACAAATTATGTCATTCTCTGCTAAGCATGGCCATCAGATGTGATCAACAATAATTGAAGGAGACTACTGCCTTTCTCACCAACAAGAGAGAATGTATCCATTTAGCAAGCTCCATATCAAGTTGAGGAGAGGAAAACCCTTGGACTAAAAGACATAATCTAATGGATTACTTCATTTACATTACAGCAGAAATAAAAACCAGGACAGGATCCCAAACTGGCTGTTTGGTGAGTATTGAACATCTCTTGTGTTTATCCAGAGTTCTTCAGAATTCTGAGACAGCACAAATATCCATGTAACATTTCAATATACCAGTAGAGGCCACCACACACTTCACAAAACTACCAGACTGCTTGGTCAATCAGTTCACTCATTTCCAAGTCAGGGAGAGCTCTGGGCTGGATCCCACCAGGGCCAGACTGTTGCTCATATCTTCCCACGAAGTGCCTGCTTCTTTAGAGGCTAATTTATTCTCAAGTATTTTCCCCCTAGTTTGTCTACTTTCTCCTGCAACCCAGAATTCAATCCCATCAAATTCATTCTGAAGATCCCATCTTTGTGATATGTTCTCAAATATGCCACTGAGATTAGTTCAGTTGGTTAGAGGATGGTGTTGTTAATGCCAGGGCCCCTTTTGGGCCATTCACTTAAGAGCTGGACTCAATGATCCTTTTGAGTTCCTACCAACTTAGAATATTCTGTGGTTCTGTGAAATTCACTGAAGAGTTTCCCTCAGCTTACAAAGCCACTGTGAGTGCAGTGTGGCAAGGCTTATCTGTATGGAATACCAGTGTTGGTTGAGAAAGATGGCAATGCTCTCTCTTCAGACAGCGATCTACAACAAAAACCCAGTATCAAAACCCTGGCTAATCTACTGCCTCACTCACCCTGAAATTTCTGAGGTTTGGTGATACAAAACTCAGTTTTCTATTTATGCTCATCACACAACCTCCTAAAGTATATTAACAGTGTTTCTTGATACCAAAGTTTTCCAAATATACACACGGGCTAGAAGTCATATTTGCACTCTCTTCATCGATACATACCAAGGATTATTTTCAGTGCTATTTACATTGCAGAGATAATTTGCAATTGTAGAAAGACTCTCTTTTCAAGGTTTATATTGGTACTAAATATAAAGACACACTAAAGGAAAGGAAATGGCATTTTCAGGATGATTCTGACCAAGGCATTTTAAATTTTCATTCCCTGTTCAAATTCATGCATTGAACTGCAATAAAACAGCCAGTTAATAAACACACAAAAAAGAAGTATTTTTCTGCTGTCTCTAAGGCTCATCCCTCCCAGGCCATTGTCTAAATCCGGGATATATTTGGGATTTCTTACTGATGAATATTGCACTGCTAACACACTCAGATGTTTTTGTTGAATGTAAAATGTAAAAATCTAGATGTGTCCAAAAGTCCAGTAGATAGTGAAACATGGCCCTTGATTCATTAGAAGATGCTTTCAGGACTCTGTAACTTTGAAAGATTTTCTGTAATCTATTAAAATGCTCTTTCAAGAGGAAAGTGTAAGTGTCTTGTTATCTGAAGTACACAACACATATAAAGTTGTGCAAGCAGTATTACAAAGAGCAAAATATGTCTATGGAAATGAAATGCCAGACAGGTAGAGAACTGAGTGGGAGACGGATTAACAATGAGTGATAAAGATGGCAGACAGTTCATTAGTGCTGTTTCTGAGCAGAATTATTCAGAAGATGAAGCTAAGACCATTTTATAATGTACATCCCCACAGTGAAATGCATTTAGTATTAGGCTTTCTGAGCCAATGTACAAAACATGAGGAATGTCTTTTCTTTTCAATAGGCAAAGAGCAGCATTATGGAGTCTTGTTCAGAATGTCATTTCAGTTATGCTTTGAGAAAAATACAAAACAGGAAGAATAAATTAGCATTTTAAAAGCTTACTATAAAATTTAAAACTAGCTTGGTTTCCATGTAGAATGAATCCTCCAAATCTAGAGTAGAAGTCTGAATGAGTCTGAAATCTAAAAGCAAATATAGAGTGTGTGTACCCATAGATGTGGGATTTTTTCACTTGTTCTGTTCGGTAAATATTGTCTGCTCTCAAAAAAGGGAAAGAACTAGGAACCTTCTGCTCCTGAAAACAAATCTTTAAACCATCTGTAACAATTCCTGAGGGTTAGCTCTGCAAAATACTGATTACTGTGTGTAAAACATCTGTATCTTAATTTCAAGTACAATTACACTTTGCACTTAGTATGAGTGCAGATGTAAATGAGTCTGCTGATTGTATTCAAGAACCAAAATAACTTGTATGAGTGTAAGGAACTTCTGTGGGTACAGAAAATGGGTTTGAACAGATGTAGTTTTTTAAGTCTAATACTCTGCTATCCTAGAACATATGATCATATATTTTTCTTAAAACTAGTAAAAACTATTTTCAGAGCAGTTCCACTTTTTTTTCTCCTCCCCTAGTCCCTACTCTTAACATTAGATCATACCAGACATCATTTCTCTTGCCAGAAGTCAGTTAATTCTAATTTCTGTTCTGAATTATTTCCCTGGAAACTGTGCCAAAGTTTTCTGCTACCTTAAATAACTTTTCTTTCTTAGAGTTTACTTCCATGGTGCATGAATAGTGACCTCCCTTCTCAGCTTGTCTATATCTGATGTGGTCCTCTAGCGAAACAGGATCTTGTGAAATATGATCTAGATGTTAGGTCATGCTCATAGCTCTTTTCTGAACGTGTCCCTTTTCACACTTCATGTAGGAAACCACTACTGTGTACAGCCTTTCTGATGAACTGTGCCAGTGTCTTGCACAACAACATTATGGTTTTATTATCTCTGCCAGAAATAATGTGTCCAGATATTTGCTTCACTCCCTATAGCAGATCCTGATTGCTTATCTCTAATTGTTAAGACTTTGAGCCTAGATGTTACTGCAACAATTATTGATGCATTCCTGTTATCTATGATCTCATTCTTCATAGTTAATTTTCAAGGTTTTTTGGCTTTTGTGCATGTGATTCTGGTTCCATCACCCAGTGCTGCTTATACCTGTACCTCCCTGCATTGTGTCATCCACACGTGTACTCACTGCCAATGCATTTACCTCTTCCTGCTTTGAACTTCTAAAACCTAGCTTTGAGGTAGACCACAAACAACTTCTTTGTGACAACTTCCTTTTCAGAGTGTCTACCAGCATAACTGCACCAGTTAAAAAGCTGTCACACAACTAGTTACCCTGATGGCTGCTCCTGTACAGAAGAGTTACCATATCAGTATCAGGATGAACTGATCCACTTAAATTTAAAGAAAAATTAAGGGACTGCTACATTTCTGGCAATGGCATCAGTTGGAAAGAATATTTATTCACTTGAACCCCTTCTCCCAGCACCCTATTTAGCCTTAAATTTTCAGTGGTCTTTACAAAAAAACAAGCAAAAAAAAAAAAAGGGTATATGATACTTTCTATCTTTAATAAAACAAGATAATGGAAAGAAACTTGAATTCTTCTAAAATTAAATTCTAGCATATGAGGCGCAGAAGTTCAGGGATTTGGGAAGGAGGTGAACCAAATAAACATGCTGTGAATCTCAGCAAAGCCAACTGTATGTGTTTATAAATCATTAGCAAGGTCTACAACACCCTTGGTCCCCTATGACTTGAGTTTAAAGGCCATTTTAATTCAGTCACAAAAAACCTAGCGAAAAAAGAGATTATGAAAGAGGCAAAAATACAGTACTAAAAACATTCTTATGTGTTGTCTGACTATAAAGAATGCATCTAATATGAGCACTTCATCTGGCCTGTCCTACTGTTGGGTCTAGCTCTGAATGATGTCTGGGCAATCAGAGGAGCAGAGAAGGAGGCCAGGGAGGTCCAGCAGCCAGCCACAATGCCAAATGATTTTATGTCCTGCCTGCTGGAGTCCTCTATTTCTCCATTCTGAGAAATTCAGTTGATGGGCCCCTGGGTGTCACTGTCATATTTCTGAAAAATCCCTTTCTCCAGGATTTCTTCTCCTGGGAAGCTGAGAAGCCTCAGAGAAAAATGAAAATAATAATTATCCTATTAATTCTCCTATGTTTTGCTGCTTTGGAATGTGGTTGGAGATTGTTTTGTCCAACAGGTGGTTGTTTGATTGGTTTCATATGAATTGTTTTGACTTAATGACCAATCACGTTCCAGCTGTGTCAGACTCTGGACGCAGTCACGAGTTTTCATTATCATTCTTTGTAGCCTTCTGTCTGTATCCTTTCTCTATTCTTCAGCATAGTTTTAGTATAGCATTCGATGGTGTAATATAATATAAAATGATAAATTAGCCTTCTAAGAACATGGAGTCAGATTCTCAATTCCTCCTTCATCCTCGGGACCCAGCAAATACCACACCTGGGTGTGAGGGAAATTCCTGGGTTACTCAGACACAAGCAGACTTTCCCTGTGACAGTCTTGCACCCCAGGAACTACACAGAATTACACTCTGATTGCCACCAAGAGCAGGAAGACAGTTCTACTTTGTACCTCTCCCTGCCTTGAGGCCAGTTCTATTTCCACATGCAAGAAGAGTGAAATGGCAGATTTTTACACCCAGAGATTGGGAACAATTCTGGAAGCTTTAATATGCTAGTGTGATATATATTATGTAAATAATCTCAGGGACATAATTCAAGAATTCACAGAGAGTAGAGTCACTGCTGGAGACCAGACATAAAAATGGTCCCTCATAACTTCTTGGGATTGATCTGGGCTCGTACGTCAAAGGGCAAATAAAATGGAAGTAGCAATTTCATTACTGCGTCTGTCAAAAGAATGTATTAATTGGTCCAAATTCTTTACTGTCTTTAATGGATTGAGCTGCCAGAGAGAATTAATGTCTCACAAATTTGGGTGAATTATAGGTTAGGATGCTCACAAGCTTGTCAGAAGAAAAATGGTCTCTCTACAACAAAACTGATGGCTAAGCTGAGCTTCTACAAGGGCTAAGAAGAAACTGCTAAATTAACATGTTTAAAATATGTTTTGAAAATAAAAGAAAACAAAAGGAGCAAATCAAAGAAGTTTTCTGCTATCCAGTCTTATATTAAATGACTTGATTTCAAATTTACCAATCCCTCGCATGAAGATCTGAGTAACACCACTGCAGATTAATATTTAAAAGAAAGGTGCCTTTGGGGTGGACTAGAAGAAAAAAATTACCATTACTCTCATGCAGGGAATGCTCACTATTTTTTTACAAAATAAGAAAATTCTGTGCATAGAAATAGTATCCCTCTACGGACTAATTAGGTAGACGCTGAAAACAATGTTCATAGTGAAAAACAACACTGACAGACCCTGCATGTGGACATAGGACTTTTTTTCTGTGTGAAGTTCAAGGTCTGAGCTTTTGACAACTTTACATCACTCAGTGCTCGAGGACAGGCAGGGATTGTGGCTGATATAGTGAGGAACGCATGGATACAGTGACTGAATCTTTCATAAGGAATGGTATTTTCTCTACCACAGTTATAGCCAGTCTCTGCAGCTCTCTCCTTATAAAGGCTTTGTTTGATAGCTTTTCTTTCTCTGTTGTCCCATGTTTTGGCCAGTGATGTTTTTTTTCTCTATTTTGAAAAGAGAGAAGGAGAGGGGGAAAAAAAGCCAGAAAGAATGGGAACTGAAATGAAAATAGTCTTTTGATGTGTAGTGCTATTTGTCATTCTTCACCCAAAACAGCAGAGGTCTAGAAAATGTTAACTGTCTGGAAAATGTTTTCCTACCTTTTAACAAAAAAGTCCTTATGATGCATGTTCTGCCAGCAAGTGGGATTCTGGTATAAAAAAGGTCATATAGAACTCAGATACTTTTATTCAGAAGTCTTGCAATGAAGCTTCATAACTAGAGTCAGGCAGCAGCTTTCCTTTACACAACCAACTTATTGGAACTACAGTGATGATCATATGTCATCTTTTCCTCGGTGAAATCCCTGCCCATGGGGAGTAGGAACAGAGGATGTACAGCTGGGATTTCCGAACCACAGACGAAATGCAAGCACGCTATAATAGGGAAAAAATATAAAAGAAAAAAAGTTATCTGAATCTAATTCTTTGGATTTGCAAAAAAAGCAAATATTTCAGCCAGTTAATTACCAATTTTTGAGGCTGTAGTCAGTATTTGCACACATTCATTTCAATTAATTGTGATTACCACTATTGGAAATGTTATTAAACGTTATGTAGAGCTGATACAAAGCCTCTGTTAATCTCTCCATTTGACAGAGGATCCTGGTTCTATAGACATACCCAGAGTTGACAGGTTCTTGCCATCTCCCTGCAGTCTTTCTAAAGGCACTGAGAAGCAGCAGGGTAGAGAAGCACCATCAGTGGTTCCCAGGTACGAAAATCATGCTGTCTCCCTGAAGCCCTGCAGTGCAGGCTTCCCAGGATCCATTTCATATCTCCCCAGGATGGGAAGGGCTGGGATGATGCTGGTGATCATTAGTGATTTGCCTTCTTCATAACTGGAAGTCTGAATTTTCCAGCAGCTCCTGGACAAAAACAGCTTGTTGCTTGGCACAGGACAAGGCAAACAGGCTGCATTTGAGTTGCTCAAGCATAACACACAAACTGTCTACTCTTGCCCTAAATTTAGAAGCTCATTGAATCCTTCTTGTTATTTCCTACTGCCTTTACATGATATGGAATAAGTGGAAATTTTGATTTATAACCATTGGCTTACATGTTGTCAATCTGCTAAAGAAACTGAAATAAAGAGATGGATGCAGCATGTTGCCTGTAGCATTCCCAGGGTGAACTTCAGCCTTTAAAGACAAACTCACACACTGAAAACCAGTGAATCCAGTCTGGTAGCTGGTCACTGCCACCACGACCCACAGGCAAACAGGTGGACACTGACATAACCAGGACCTTTCTCTTCAAGGATGTAAAACTGAAGCAAAACACTTTCAGTAAGAGCAAAACTGCATATAGTTCCAAGACAAGCAAAGGGGAACTGGGCTGATAGCTGTCTCAGCAGTCTGGTTTAGAAGAAGTGCAGCTGCATCATAGTCCAGCTAAGCTTCCACAGAGATTGTTTTGGTACATCCAAGGAGAAAGGATTGCAATCATCCATATAATAAAACCCCCAAACTTGAATTACAGAGGCTTGGTTCCCCTCCAAAGCTGGATTTCCTTGCCATCCACAGGCATTCCTTTCAGCGTTGGTCATAAGCACTCAAGAGTGGAGGAAAGCCTGAGTAGCTGGACACAGTGCTATAACCTAAACAAGGGATGGCAGCAGTCCACCTGTGAGGCTTTTCATGTAGCTCTTTCCTCTCATCAAAGTGATGTCCCCTTTCTAAGAAGTTACAACTCTCATTTCTTTACCTTGAGCCAGGTCCTTTTCATCTCAAATCCCATTTTTCAGTGAATTAGGATATCATTCATGTTTGACATTTAAGGCACTATAAATGGACGTTATCTTCTGTGACACAGTATTGCATGTAAGCTCACCAAAACTAGGAAAAGTGGCACTCAAGAGATGTTTGCCAGGTGAGAGCTGTTGGAGAAGGAGGTAGAGGAAGTCCCTAACAAACAGTTTCAGACTTTTCAGAGAGGAATAGAAAAATGTTATTTTGAAAGGGAGACCCCCCCACTCTCCCAAATTTCTCAGGCAAGTCAGCTACATCAAGTGCCAAATAAGCTAAAACAGGACTAGAACTTGCTAGAACAGCAAGTTGCTGGTAGCCCTAAGCAGATCATCTATCAGTGGCAAAGGACTCTCTATCTCTGCACATAGACCAGCATGAAACTTCCCTGGCAGTCAGTGAAGCAAAACTTGGCCTGACACCAGCTCCTCAGTGCTGATGTGAACCAGGATGTGGCTGGGGCCGTGGAGGGCGCTGATGTCAGTGATGACTTCTTAGCCAGAAGAAGGGGATATCATTTAAGAAATGGGCAAATCAACAAGGCAAAAAAGAAAACAAGAAAGCCCATGGATGGTTTCAAGGCTCCTACCTGATCTGCAGGATCCTATCTGCTGGTTCAAAATAATTTTTCTATGAAGCTGAGAAGGCCTGAGGCTAAATTCAAACCCTGAAAATCCTAAAAGGGTAGCAAAAACCAAACAAACAAAAAACAGCACACCCCCCACAAAAAAAAAAAAAAAAACCACCACACCCAAAAAAAAACCCAAAAAAAAAAAAAAAAAGCCAGTGGAAGACAGTCTTGGCAGAGTAGTAGATGTCTAAGTTTTCAAAGTCACAGTGAGAGTTCATGAGCTCAATAAGAGAATGTATTCCCTGGACACTGAATTATGGTAACTTTATTTCTAGCATTTCTAATTACCATCTCTGTGCAGAGTTTGAAACTAAACCACAAAGCTTAAAGCAGTAGCTACATCTCAGTCCTTCATTTCTTGAAAACTCTTCATGTATTAGAAAACTCTTCATGTATCGGAATTGCAAGCATAAACATTTTTATTGAAAGACAAAGCCTGGATATCTTAACAGTGATTTTGTACATTTGACTCCTGCAAAAGTAGCAGACCTGTGTCAGACAGTCATTTTCAACTTTTGTGTTTTGAAAAGTGCTAAAACCATAGTAGCACTAATGCTTTTCCAAGGTTTGTTAACCTTGCTGGCTAAACAGCTGCTCTCTGTCATTTTAGGGTTGAAAAGGAGTTAGAATGGCCTTGGCATTGCCAGAATTTGGGAAGCTGTGCTCTAAAAGCTTTAGACCAATTTCCTTCTTAGTGAAGGATGATTGGCAAATGTCGACAGGCTGAGGACGTTTACGTTGTGTGATGATGAATGTCACAGACATTAAATAGCGCTGCTGCAAAATTTAATGGCTGCTTTAGTTGCCTCATTTCTTATTAGAAAAGGTCACTTATTGTCCTAGCTTACTTGATTAATGTGAGCTCCTGTATGTTTATGGGGTATATTTACAGTATGCTTTGTTTGTTCTTCTTTTCAGACTATACCAAGGTTTACTACTCAATGTGATTTTAGATTTGTTGTTGAATACAGGCATTTTTCCAGAAAGCTTGTGTAAGCTATCCTGCTGGGAAGAGGCTTATGTCTGTGGCCTTAACAACACTTGTAGCCCACTTTAGTACAATTTACTCTGGTGGGATGGCTGAAGTTCTTGCCTGCAGCGCCATTTTAAATAAACAAATTACTAAATCCATGCAGCACTCCTCTACCTGCATTCTATGAATTTGAAACAGAATTTTTTTTTTAATCATTGTTACTTTCCTGAGGTCTGGGCAGGTTAATGCCATCCATACAAAGGAAAAGCATTAACAAGTCATAGTTTCCTCATTCCAAGGATTTTCACCTTATATCAATGAGCTTAGCTCCTTCCAATAAGTCTCATTGCTGGGATACTGAGAAATGAAAAACACTTTTCTTCTAACAGGAAAGGATAAGTGACTTTGAATAAGACCTGGGACAGATTGGTAGGCAAGGTCACATTTGATATAGGAATCTCCATTTGATTCAGGAACCCTCAGTCAACTACTGTAAAGTAAAGTTTGTACTCAACCTCAAACATTTAGGCTTAATATCCTTTACTCAGAAGTCAATCGCTGGACAGCCAAACGCAGCTGTGCATCAGCCAAACATGGAAGACAGTAGTGAAACTAAAAGCCGTGAGATCTTTATACTGACTACACTTCCCAATTCTACCCTATTACTTAATTATGCCACAGTCGTTTTACAATTCAGATAAGACCTATCCTACCCACAGTCCCTCAGTCTGTTCTTATTATCAGTACTTTCCACTTTGCTTTGCAGGCTTTTACAGAGGCAAGGCACTAAACAAAGAAGTTTAAATAGCTGAGCTAAATATCTGCCACAGTAGTCAAATTGTGCATATGAGGTATATGTAATACAGCCATATTCATAAGATAAAATGTAGTAATTTTATGACAAGCTAATGTCACAGACAGGCCATCCTTCCAAACTCCTGAATTATTAATAGGTATGCCAAACCTGTGAAGAGTTCTAAAAGGTTGGCATTTATACAACAATTTCCAGGTTATTAGGAAATAAAAATAGAAATAGAGATATTTCATATATATTGTGTCTCAACCTAAAAATCTACAGCTTGATTTTGCTTCTGAGTTTTGAGCCCCAAGCTTTGTTTAGGCTCCATTTATTGCTGTAGCTACCCCTACAACGTGTCCAGCACAAACTATCAAGCAAAAGAGACAGCTGAAGGCTTTTGCCTGATATTCTTCAAGGTTTCACAGATATGTCTCCCATTAGAGCAAGATCATCTTATGCTGGTGCACTAAACGGCTGAATATGGATAGCAATTATTTACCACAATTTAAAGACATTAAGAACTTGTCAGAATCAAATCAATTCTTGGTTAAGTAAGGTACATTAATAATTGCCAGTTGATGAAACTAATATGGATTTAATTTTAAATGGAGAGAGAAAAAAATATTCATCATCCTTGCCATTTTTATGGAGTTATTCAGAGAATGAATTATTGATTATAGACACAGGACAAGTGAGTAGACTCTAGATATTTAGGTACCTGTCAGACTAAGAAGTATGATTACATTCAAATGCAGATATGTGACAAAATGCGTGCAGTGGCTGACAGTCCACTGCCAATGGAGAACAGCTACACATGGCTTGAATTAATTGTAAAGAATCAGGCAAAATAAGAAAGAATTTGGTTCTGGGTAATGCACAACTCAGGAACAAAACACTAATGTCAAAACAACACCAAAAAAATGCCCCTCCCCTATCTTCTACGTTTCTGGGAAGGCCACATTCACAGCTAGTCCCCAAACTGGCAGCTCTGTGCCAGTACAGAGGTTCTTGTGTTCCCACAGCAAGTCTGCAAGGGGGAAAGGAGAAGAAGAGCTTGGGTGCTCACCTGCTCCAAAGCTTTTGGCACTGCAATTGCTCCCATGAGTAGATCAGGTGTAATTTTATAGCTGTAGGCCAGTGTACACTGATCAGGGATCAGCCATTAATTTTTGTGCAAATGGCTTTCTTGGATTTTTTATTATATTTGAAGGAATTATAGTATTAGAAATAATTTGCCTTCAACTGTTTCCTTGCTCTCAAAGGTCATGCTCTGCATTTTGAGCTGCATGAAGGCAGTCATGATCTTTCTTTGTGAGATAACCTCTCCACTAATTCTATTTTTCAGCTGTGCTTATTAATAATCACACAAGGATGTGATTTAGGGAACAGCATAATGATAAAATAAATTGTTACATTTGGTTAATGTTATAATTTGTTGGTGCAGCTATGCATGTGTGGCTTGGGTCACCATCTTTGTAGAACTGTGTAGCAAGAATAACCTTTGATGCTAAGAGTGATCCTGCTGTTGACATTTTAACTGGAACGTTTTCATGGGGCTACTGAGAATGACATACAAACTGCTCTTTGAAAGGTCATACATATGTGTCTATTGATTTAATATTTAGAGATGCTTTCAGCAATCAAGAGGTACAGGTTTCTGCAAACATCTGTTAAAAGCTCCACATGGGTTTCTTTTAGGACTGCAAGCAGAGTATTCACAAAGCTAAATTAAAACTGGGATTTAATTCTAATTATTTATTTGCCCTTTAAGAAATATTGAGCATTGGGAAGAAATTCGAGCTCATTTTTGTTTGGAAAACTGAATCTCAATAGTTAGACTTCAGTTATATTTCCTCTTTTGGTCACTGACCCCCTGATTATTCACTGAGTTAAGTGAATAATATTTTACTGTAAAGCATTTGCACCACCTGTAATGTATTATATTCCAATATATTTCAGACCGCTGAACTGAGATTTTTTTAAAGCTGACTATACAGATACATACATTTGAGAATTTAAGAAGCTGTTTTTGTAGGAATTTACCATATAATGGGGAAGACTTTAAATTTTCATTTATACAAATACCATCAAAATGAGATAGTAGATGCTTGTCCTTCATGAGTAAATAAATCCTAATCCTTAAGGGGAAAATGGGCATTGGATTACCCACTGCAACAGCTCACTTGTCAGTCCTTTGGATAAACTGATGATTAAGGAAAAGCACTTTGTAATGTGTGATTTTACCTTGCTGATTTCATTATAATGATCTGAATGAGATATGTATGATGAAGTAACTTAAAATACATTAATTTCTCGACTGTAAAAGGAAAAAGAAAGCTGCAAAAGGAGTCACAATATGCCACACACACAAACAATTTGAGACCCTGCTGATCCTTCATAGGTTTGTTGTGGAGGAAGACACAAAGATCTGGAGTTATGAGAGGACTTCATTTCCACAGTGCTGGTGTTACATTATTTAACTTTGGTGCTTGGTCCTCCAAGCATGGGCCACAACACCCCCTAGAGTGACAACACAATGGGTAGGAAAACAAAAAGCCTCCTAATCAGCTCAAACGTCCTGTACAAAATCCCCTCCTTAAAAAAAAAAAACAGCAGAAAAGCCATGTTATTTCATTTCATTAATTTTGGTGAAGTAGCTGTTACAGAAGTGTACCAGGCTCTGTCCAAGCTTCTCAGAAAATGAAGAAAACATTGATCTTAATCAGATTTATTTATGAACTAGGTTCTGGACTTAGCACGTCTTAACTACATCTTCTTTGTATTCCGGTCATCCTCAAAAACAGGTCCTGATTTGGGGGGAACCTGCAGTAGCCCAAGTACAGTGGAGCTGGGCAGCAACACAGCTGCAACCCTGAGGATCAAAATTTTTCATTGAGAACCATAAAATATACTTAAATCACTTTTGGGATCTGTGCCCAAGTTTCTTTCTGGCATTTTCTCTCCAGCTTCTGCCTAACTGGAGTGTGTTTTAAGGGCCCTGTAAAAAGGATGTTTTAGGGACTGGAAAGCAAAGTCTGATAGGGGATGGAAACCTGGATGAAGTCAGTGGCATATCTGGTGGGGATTTACAGTGGAATGTCCCCCAAGGCTGCAATGACACTGTTTCCAGTTGCCAGTGTTCCTGCACTGGTTGCTTGGCTGTCACAGTCTTTTTCTTTGTAAACTCTGCAGAGGCCAATCTATAGAGGGTGTGATAGTAAATGTCTTTCCTGAGTCCAACCCACCCACTGATCCCACAGCCCACTCCTATCTTTACAGCCATGGGTGCAAGCTATTGTCTGTCACAGGGTGCTCATCTTCCTGAGGCAGATTTTTAATAGCTGGAGAAGCCAATTGGCATGTGGATTGTTGTTTTTAGGCATATAACCTGTAGGCATATAATCCAGTTCAAAAATGTCTTATTCCTTTTCTTTATATGCCCTTTTAATAATTTCAAATCTGTACACCTTAACAACTTTTTATGGCCATTTTTCATACAACTTTTAATTAACAATAACTTTTCACATTAAAATTTAATTAATTTTTCCCCCATAGTGAATCATTGGTCAACAATTCACAGCAAGTCTTATTAAAATCCAATGTAATTACTCTCTGCATGTACTGAGAACATTACAAACACTTGGTTCTTATGGTCACAATGATTAAGGAATTGAATTTGCTGAATATTATTGTTAGAGCTTACACGTCCACCAAATCAAATGTATTGGTCCTTTGCATTAGACTTGTAAAAACTCCACTTCACCCAGCCAAGCTACTCAGCTAAATCCTTTCTATCAGATTAGAATTGGAAAGGACTGTGGCATTGGTAGGAAAATTTGTAAGTGCCATTCTTCTTTTTGCTCTTATTGCTTGGATTGCTGATTGCATTCTCCCCCGTCTGCCTCACTGGATTTTCCACTGGGGATTTACAACAGCTCACCATATAAAGAAGGAAAGAACAGAATGACCCATTGATGCCTGCCAATTCTGAAGAGGTTATTTACCTGGGGCTTTCAAGTATTTCATAATTATTTGACGCTACTGATGGCTTTTGCCAAGTCCACATATTTCTGGACTCCTGCTGCAAGCTGCACAAATACATTCCAGGGTTCCAATTATGCACCGGCTCAGCCCAACACGTAGCTCTTCCGCTCAATTTACGATGCTAACAGGTGTTCCTTAGGATTTATTATGTGATGTGCCACTCATCACATACCTGCCATCACCTCTTAGGTGTCAAAGACTCATTTTGCCTTCTTTGTCCCTCCTCACTCTCTATACTTGCACGTAAATCACCTCTACTCCAGCAAACTGCAAGGTTCTTTCCATGATGCTTCCTTCATAGAGGCCACTTCACAATGACTGTAGAAAGTAAACAGGCAGAAAATTAATTATTTAAAATGCAGATGACCTCTGATCTACATTTCTAAGACCTGGTCAACATTTTCAAAGCAAAATTCCCAGTCAACAGGACTGGATTAAATGTGTGAAAGAACTTTTCTGGCATTTTGATTTCTCAAAATCTTTTAAGATACAAAGATGCCCACACTGCAGAGTAAGGATCAGTGCCCTCACAAGTCTGAAGGCAGGGTGCATTTCTGTTGCTTTCGTTATAATCAAAAGTGTTGCAGACCCTTCACATCCATGCACTGCTCTGCAGGTATGGACATTAAACCCTGTTCCCATTCCAGGTGGGCTTGGCTTTGATTAACAGTGACCTAATCTATACTGGTAAAGGTGTCCCTTTGGGTGTCAGTGCAGGTGATGAGGATATAGAAGCCTGGATTTACAGAAATGCAGATACACAGTGTGACTCCTTTCTCAAGCTAGTAGTGATTTTCAGATCTGTTCGCAGTATCTCACACTGATGATAACAACATATTGTATTTCAAAGAGTAATCAGTTAGGGAAAAAGCAAACATCCAATCTGTCAAAACAAAAGGAATGGAGAATAAGAAGATGTTTCCTTCACAGGACTACTCACCGATTTCGAAATGCAACTTCAAGGCATTTGGGTGCAAGGATCTACTTGCTTCTTCAAATGATTCAACTAATTGGCCCAACTAACTTGAAACTGTAGCCCTTTAGTAGATGAATCATACCAGAATGACTGGTGAGTCTCTGTATATGTACAGCACCCCAAGAGCCCCTTTATATGTACAGATCCCTATGAGCTAGGTGTTCCTTTTAAAAAGAGGAAAGATAATTTCCCAGATTTTTGTCTAGCTGCCATTATCAACAGACAGGATTCCTAGGAAAAAATGAGAAGGAAAAAGCTACAAAACACAAAGAGGAGCTGCTAAGTCACACTGTTAGGAAGCTTTCTTCAAGTGAAGTATTGCAGAGGAAAATGTATGAAACAAGCTATCAGGGGAAACCATTGCAGTGGGACTGTCTGCTTTTTTGCTGGTGTTGTTTTTCCTTCACACCTGAGCCTTGGATATCACTTATTAGACCATTCCTGACAGAGCAATATAACCAGGAGAGGTATCTGGACAGAGGTAGAGATACAACAGGGAAGGCCAATAACAGTTCATGACACAAGGACAATTTTGTGTCTCTTCAGATCAAGTAACTAAAACCTGTAGGGAAGACAAGGGACTGAAGAGGGAGATTATATTAAGTATCACATGAAAAATTAAGTTCCTACTAGACCTCTAAAATTCCTAGCTTCTTTCTCTTTCTTTTATTACCTTCCAGTATTAAATATTTCCTCTGATTCTATAAATTTACTTTCGTATTGGCAGAAATTTTTACTCACAAAAAGAACAGAGAGTTTTCTAAATCACAGCTAAGATCTAGCATCTACAGTTGCTGAATAAAAGAACCAAAAGTTACACTTTCTTTGATGACAGACAGAAAAGTGTGATGACAAAAGCTGTGTGAAACTTGGTGATAAAAACAGGAGCAGTCTGCATGGCTGAGGCAAGGGTTTTAAAGAGATTTTCTCTCTATGTGAGCTCACAGCAATGTTCATTTTTAGTTTTGAAAGTTACAAAGGAATAATTACACCCTTTAGCTGGGAATGAAAATGCAGAAAGGCATTGTGGGCCCACAGTAAACTTTCTGATGGAGGAATTCTAGGCTTTCAAACTTGCAATACTAGGTTAGACTTGTACATCATAAGCAAAACACATTCCAGCTGATTAGGTTCTCCATCATGTGCTTTATAGCACATGAATGCTTGCTTCTTTAAAAATACTTCCATGGTTAACTTTAATGCCTATTGCATAAACTATTAATGCCAGGACTCTAAAATAGTGCCAACACAACCAGTTGTAAGCAGCAGTATTTAATGGCTAAATACTAAGTGTAAATATGAAAATGAGATTGGAACAGGCCTTGCTCAGCACTGTTTAACATTGAGTTTAGACTGTTCTCTTTAGAGCACACATAACCTTCCACATCAGCTTTCCCTTATGTGTGTTTGATAGGTGTTTGAATGCATCCCTCAGCCCTGATGAAACAGGTGCTCCTATAGTACCCTCAGAAGACCCACCTTTCATGAAGAAATAAATGACTGCAGTGGCAACTGCAGAACAAACACAAGTTGGCTACTGCATATTGTCACAGCAAGGATTATTCCTTATGAGAA
Source organism: Camarhynchus parvulus (assembly GCF_901933205.1). Taxonomy (NCBI): domain Eukaryota; kingdom Metazoa; phylum Chordata; class Aves; order Passeriformes; family Thraupidae; genus Camarhynchus; species Camarhynchus parvulus. The sequence continues at coordinate 106,722,906 of NC_044572.1, forward strand.
CTTTATTACACTTTCTCATATTTGTGACTAGGCAGCTGTGAAAACATATAAGAATCCTACACAGATTTTCCATTTTCTGCCAGCTCGCTAAAAACAAAGCAATGTGACAGGGAGAAGCAGGGTATATGCAATGTAAATGGTGAGGTAAAGCTTAGCAAGCCCGTTCAACTTCATGGCATGCTTCAGGATGGAGAAGCTCATGAGGTTTGTAGCCATCCAGCCCTCCAAGGCAGATGGATTGAACAGCTGGAGGAGTTCTTGTTTTAGCATTTGTGAGCTGGGGAGCTGGAGTGATTTCAGCACACAAACTCCCCAGAACATGCCCTTCTCCATCTAAAAAGTTGGAGACAGCAGCTACTTCTCATTCCAGATAGCAAATATATCCAAGGCCCACCTCTCCCTCCTTGAATCTTAGGCTGGAAATTCTGGTTTTGTACAGATGGTCAGAGAGTGCCTTAAGCACCTGGTTATTCTCATTTCCCATTTTCCCCTTCCCCACTCTTCTCACTACTCCTCTGATTGCCTAGTATGGCTGCAGAAGATGATTAGCAAATAGAGACAAGCTAAACGAGTCTACTTTAGGGAAAATTTGAGCTCTTCACTGCAGTATCACTATCTCTGCCCTTAGGCCTGAGGTAGCAGCAACCTGAGAAGAAAAGCACAAGGAGTACTAGGCACAAGGGAGAAAGTGGCCACTGCTGTGTTACAAACTCCCTTCACATCCCAATCTTCACAAAACTCTGCAATTCTCTCCCTTCATTCCCAGAGAATGTGTGTAGGAGATACCCACCTGCCCCCAAAAGTATAAGGCTTTTATTAATGCAGCTTGATCAAATACACAACAGCAATTCTTAGTGGTTTTGGGGGAGGGTGCGTGTGTGTGTGTCTCTGTGTGTGTGTGTGTGTGTGTGTGTGTGTGTGTGTGTGTGTGTGTGTGTGTGTGTGTGTGTGTGTGTTTGTGTGTGTTCCTCAATGAACAGAACTTTTTCAGAAGCTTATATAAATAGGTTTTCCAATGAACTGCAGACAATCATGAATCCTAGCACTTCCATTCTCCCCTAGGAATTTTATAGTAGCTTGCATGTAAAAAATGAATCAAAAATCCTTTTGAAACCAAACATAAAGAAGAGACACCACTGTCCATGCTTCTCTGCAGAAGAACAAAAGAATTAGATGAAAGATGGCAGACATGTTGCTTAGGCAATATGGTAAAATGCTCAGAGGTTATACTTGTGAATGAAATATAAGACTCTGTGGAACAGAAAATAGAAATAGAGGTTGAAGATTTATAAGGGGCCCTTGTTTTTGTGTGTTTTTATTTTTCAGGAAATTGGTTTCATGTTCCCAGTACTGAATGTATTGAGTGTCTTCATTTCCCCGTTAGTTTTCTTGACTACATACCTGAAGCTCTATTGTGGTGGCATTATTTTGAATTTCCTGATTTCAGGACAGGTGCTTGAAATCTAAACTAAATAGCCTGAGATGATTTGAACATGTCCTTAAGTAGCACTGGGCTGCTGTGTATTTGCCACTTTAATGAAGTGACTGCAACAACACATTCTGTCATCCAGAGCAGCAAAAGCCTCACTGCATGCTGCAACAATTTAAGCTCAGCTATTCTTTTTTTAGATTTAATATCTTTCCTCATTTTTTGCTTCATCTCTTTGGTCATGGTGTCTACATTAGGAATTTCAGCTGTTTCACTCCACAGCTCTTTTCCTATTGAGCTTCGTGTCCTGGTGTACCATCGGTACCCATTAACAGCTGCTAGATTTGTCCCAGCTGTTTTATGGAGCTCACCCTGACACATTGTGGCAAATTGGTGTTTTACAGTGCATTGTCTATTTATTTTTCCTGTGTATCATGGAACTTGCCTCCCTTGCTGTTGTAGCAGATCCTATCATTAGTGGTATTGCTTTACATATTATTCCCACATATGCTACAAAGTATGAAGCACTCACAACAAATATGCCAGTGAAAGCTGTTCTCTGGTCAGCCTTTTTTTTTCTGCTAAAGAACTTTCTTTTTCTGGACAAGAAAAGTCATTAAGGATGTTTTTATTCAAGTAAGAAAACAAATGAGCAAGAGGTTGGATCAGAAAAAATAAACATCAGATGAAGTGAGGCTGTGGACTAAAGATAAATTGCAGAATAATTACTGTCAATAATTTGTTATTCATTTCACCATTGCCAGTCTCCTGTTTTTTCATTGTATAATATTTAGATAAGAGATTACCATTGGGAATTACAAGAAGAAAGACAGGAAGAATAGCATCCAGCTATCCAGGCTCTAAATAATCTCACAGTCAGGCTGCCTTTGCAAAAAACCTGATGGTGGCATTAGACTATACTAAGATTACCCTGAATCAATCCTATGTACCTGTCTGCCCAGCTGGAGGCTAAACAGTGACAGATGTAGGGCAAGCACACATCAGTTTCCCTCAAGCATTCCCCAAGCTGCAAGCAGCCCTACTCCTACCACAGAGCGCAAATGAGGTGTTTCCAAGCTGGAAAACTGTTTAGGAGAGGGTCTGCATCCCAATCCTCCACAAGCATGTTGTAAAACTTTGAGGCAGTGAGGAGTGAAGAAAGCTGTGTAAGCTCCCTGTGAGCACAGGGAGGAGTGGGTTTTGGACAGGTCAGTCTCACAGGTGGCCGTCACTAGAGACTGACAGACCAATAGACTTGCAGTCTTTGCTCAGTCCATGACCCTTTGTTTTGTGTCAAGCCTGATCACATGTCATGTGCACACAAGACCCAGAGCGCTCCGGATTCAAGGAAGTCTTTCTGACCTTCAGGGAGTACATGAACTTTAATGCAGCTCTGCCATGAAAAAATAAACAGAACCACTCTACTGTCTCTTTTAACAAGCAAGGGGGCACACAAACCTCTGTGTCCTTCACATCTGTGAAGTGGTTTTCAGTATGTGGCAGGTTGAGATTTTGTTCTCCACCTGTGAGCAGACAGAAATCCCAGCGGTGCCTCTCCCCCCACAGACCACAGGCTTTTATGGTAGATGAAGCCCTTATCTAGCTGTGCCCTCCTTCCTAGAAGTAGTCACAAACCACCCCAGGCAGAGGAGGCAGGTTTCACATCACCTTCATTCAGAGATGTAGATATACACATGGAAGTTGTAACCACAGGACCTTGGGATGCTAACAGAAGCTGGATTAAAACTCCTCAATAAACCTCAGACTTCCGTGAAAACTACTAGCACTTGACCTCCTTTTGTGATGGATCTGTAAGTGTTAATTCAGAAGGGGTAGCTGGTGACACTTACCTGATTCCCCCTGTCATTATCTGCATTAACTGGACTGCAGACTCAGTAGCTGGCATCAAAAGGTGGACTTGATTCTTTTGGGAGCCTTTCCAGCCTTAATGACTCTCTGACTAATTCATACAGCCGCAGTAGTACTACTGTCCGTCTGTTAGGGGAGATTCCAATCCCAGCTTCAGATTGGGGTCCATGTTGTACACCCACAGAAGATAACCAGCAGGTTGAGACAGGTTCAAAACCATTAGGAGCAGATAGAGTTGCAAATAAGACTGTGAGCACAAAACTGGCTGAACTACATGTAGGGGGAGTTACTAATGTCACCAATACGGTGTTCTGTAAAGATCCGTCTTGTGTCCACTAGCTTTCCATGTGGTTTTAAAGGGCTGGATGGTGGAAAGGATAATGATTCCTAAATCTACAGGGTACACCAACATGGAAAAAGAGAAAGGGAAGAAAGAACAAAAATTCTGACATATTGGAAACACAAACAGACAAAATGGTCTTAGGGACACGCAGAAGCACTGACTTGCGTAAATACACCTGGCAAACTTCTGGAAAGATGGGAGTTTTGCAGAAAAGAACCTGGGCATATGTTTTGTTTGAGTGAATATAATACCTGCTGTCCAAAAAAAAAAGCAAACAAAAAATAAAACTTATTGCACTGTATGAACAGGAGCAAAATCCGCAAGAAAATGGCAATTTTCTTTGAATTGTAAAGGTTCTGATAAAACACTCTATACATTTTTAGGTAGTGTGTAACAAAAAGGGTGCAGGGTAGAAAAAAGAGTGAAAGTGTATATTAATAGACCCAGCTTGCAACACAAGGGATTAGGCATAGATGTCAGGGAAAAACTTTCTAGTGGTAAATATAGCAGTGCACAGGGATAGATTTCCTGGGAAGCCTCCCAAAATAGATTGGCATCTGTCAGCTAATGTACAGTTGACTACTGTGGGTAAAAGGATAGATGGGATGATCTCTTGATTCTCTAATTTTCGACAAAATGTTTAGGCAAAAGCAAAAAATGCTACTGAGCTCAAATGATCATATTACATGGCACAGCTTAAAATGCAGCTAAAAAGACATGAAGTAGTTTATGTTTTATTATTTTTATTGAAAAGAAAAAAATAATAATGAATTATACACAAGTTCTTCATAATAAGAAGATACCATTTAAATGACTCCAATAGTGCACTAAAACTCATATCTTCCAGGAAATAAGCAGTCCCCTCTTTGACTAACCAATATTTGCATGGAGACTAATTATCTGTGCACATGGCTGCAGCCTCACAATGACAGATAGTCAATTTAATATGAAGAATAATGGAGATCAGAGTGCTGAAGGAATTTAAATTATTACTTTTTTTAAATAGAGGAAGGGTGTACTTGTGCATGAGTGGATGTGTATACATGCACACACACATATGCTGTGTTTCTTTGAATATACACATTAATGTCTAAATTCACATTGTATCAAAATAATGTTTTATTGTGTTGGTTTGTTGTTTTTTGGTTTTGGGGGTTTTGGGGGGGTTGGTTTTTTGTTTTTTTTTTTTTTTTGGGGGGGGTGTTTGTTTCCAAGGACTCTGGCTTTACATCTTCATAGTGTTTATTCATTGTTAATGGCAATTTGAGCATGGTGGCCTCAGTACCAGCCTCTTATCCACACAGGCAGAGGAAATTTTTATAAAGAGGGTTGCAAATGGTGCTTTGCAGAGTCTTACAATCTTAGCAAAACACTCATTGAGCACACACAGAGGTGGTCTTATTTTAAACCTTCTTCCTTCATCTCCAGCCAAAGAAATCCTTAGCAATTGCTATATACAGGCCAAGCTTTTATCTTCAACTAGTTGCGCTACATTATTCTACTAGAAAAACACTGGGAGAATATTTGGATAATGGATTATACTTTTCAGCCTGAGGTAATTCAAAAGGTTGAAGGGATTTTGCTCAGTGTTATATCCAGTAAACAGAGTATCACCTTTCAGCACAGCCAAGAATGGAAATGTTCAGCTGAAAATGTAAACATGTTGGTAAGTTATGAATGTGAAGAAAGGAAATGATATTGTTTTGCTATGAAAGTTCAAAATAACCACTGAAATGGCTCTAAGCAAACCTCAAATCTTCCAGTCGCATACAATTCTCAGCACTTCTTATTTACCTTGCTGTTAGGAATAAAAAAAAGGAAACAGATTTTTATATTAAATTGTTTTCCTCTTCTAGAGAGAGATTCCAAAATGCTTTAAGTGCTCATATACAAAAATCAAATACAGCTTGATGAAGCCTCAGTTTTAGAAGTATACAAACTGTATGTGCCAATTTTTCTAAATGCCTAACTGAAAACTGAGGTTTCAAACGCACTAATGGCACAGATTATCCTTGGGGTGCTTGGAAGAACAGTCTGTTACTGTACATGGAGTTATGGGCTCCGGGATCATGGCAGGTCAGGTTCTCAACTCATGTCAAGGACCCCTTGATTAGAAAAATAGTCCGGCTAAGAAATGATTTAAATTTCCTCCAGCACTTCTGGAGTATACAATTTCACACAAAACAAACCTGAGCAAGGGTACAAGTCTTTCAAATCTTTTTGCTGAAACTGCCTACAGTCACTAAATGATGAAAACTTTTAAAATGGCGACACTCTGGTGCTCTTTTGGTGGAACTTTACTTCACCCTATGCTGGCAGTCATGTCCTGCACCTGTCCCACTCTCTGCCACATCTGCTCAGCTAGGTTCCTCCCATGTGCTTGCACAGACACAGGGATATGTTGGTTGGCAGGAGCTGCTGGAAAGGGTGGTGCTGCCTGCTCAAAACAGGTCCTTGTCCAGCCCTTTGTCAAGGTCAGCTCTAGGTGTTTTAGACATATGCCATAATCTTCTTCATCTCTCCCCCTCTTTGTATTGGCTAGTCTTGTTAAGGTTTTCAGGAACTTCATGAGCACTCAGACCCACAAAAACATAGTTTTCTGTACCATACAATGCATTCTACAAAGAGATTTATCCGAGAGCTATTTGCATGAAGAGCCAAAATAGTGATAATGCACCTGGTTACTAAATATGTATGAATGGCTGCTCAGGTATGCAGGAGAGAATGGAAACTCTCACATTTGGACCTCCAGGGCTGTCAAAGTGACCTCTTAATAGACTGGCAGGCTCTATAAATATAATTCATTCATTTTATCAGCTTATTTGTTAGAGCTTGAATTTCTTCTGATGTATTTGCCTACTCCCAATTTCAAAGGTCAGTTTGGCTAGTAGGAATCGTATTCATGACTCACAGAATTACACTCTGTAATGCTGCCAAGAAAACAAGCTGAAACACAGTAAAACAGCCCTAGGAATAACATTCGCTCTCTACCAGGTATCCTGAGGGTTGTCTCTTATGCTGCAGGAAGAAACCACTTCTATTGCTACCAGGAGCAGAAAGAACATCCAAATTCTGGTGAGCAAGCTCTCTTTAAGCTTGAATGGCTGCTGTTGTTCATCCATTAACTGTAGATCTTACTCATACTGTCCCTTCATGGTTACTGAGTTTTGATTGCTTTGGCTGGGTGTAACAGAAAGACTGTGGTTCTTATCAACAAACACTGTCAATCAGCTTATTTGTTGACTATGGTGCAGAAATTCACTGGCTTGGCTTCCTACTCTGTACACAGCTCTGCAGTGCATTTCCCCGTAAAACAAATGTGCTTCTCCATAATCTTCCTTTTTTTTGCCAAATCTCATAGATTCTGAAACAGTGTCCTGCTATATGGTGATAGAAGGCAGCACACAAGCACCACATTTCATCCACAGTATTTTGTTTCTCTATTTTCAGTTTGCAGCTGGCTATTTCCAAATGATGGATCTATCAGTGTTTACCTTAAAATTAAAAGCTATAACTGCCTGGAATTTCACCGCTAGATATGAAAGCTCTGTAGTAAACCTACTGCCTTTGGATATGAAGTTTAATAAGGTTAGTGTTATTGCTCTGTACCAGTGGGATTACCTTGAATTCCACCACATTTCTAGATATAGAAATGTTTGTCTATTAATTGCCTGTATAATATTATGTATTGAAGACATTTACTGCAGGCTTGTAGTAAGGTAAGTGAATACTATTTTCCCCTATTCAAAGCAGCTACAAAGGAGTGTTTCATTTGCCTACTGTGGAGAGCCTGCCTACACCCCATGGCTCTCTGCCTCTGCCCCTCAGTTGCCTGCCTGTGCCCCACAGCTGCCTGCCTGCCTGCTGGGCACCCCTCAGCCCTGTGTAAGTGATAGGCACCAAAGAGGTGGGGGTCTAATGCCAAGTGTCCTCTCAGGTCTCACCCTAATCACAGCAGTTCCTGCTTGGGGTTACTTGCTCTATTTAATCATTTCTATTCTTCCTTACCATTGCAAGGAAATGCTGCAGAGTGCTGCAGAACTTCGGTTTCCTAAGCATCTCCTACCTTTCCAGGCACTCTGCATGCCTGGCTGCCTGCAGATACCTTCCTCATGAGTGTGAAGTGCCAGAAAAATGTTCCTCAGAGAGGCTTTTTGTTCCTAATGGCCTTCTCAGACAGGCCACAGTGGAATTAGGAATCAGTGTGGTGATTTAATTGGACAGCTTGCTTTATTTTCTACACACTAGAGATTTTCCCTCCATCTGCTTTCATGGGAATAAAAACTACAGCCCTTAAATGGAGGAATTGGACTGAAATTAGTGTATTTTCCAAGCAGGAGGGATGAGTAGAAATGAAAAAAAAACATATTCTGAAGAAAAAATATTTCCAGATGATTTCCAGTGAATCAACGCTGCTAACGTTTCTCTTACCTTGGTATAGGTCAGGAATGCCTCTTCTTCAGCTACATTGCACACAGTGTCATCTAAGCCTGGGTATGAAATACCCTCACCTGACTTTGAAGAAGCTTTTGAACTCTTTCACTCTATCAGTGTTACTCCTTCAGGCTGCCTTTCCACATTTGCAGTGCCCCAATGCCTCATGGTTTGCCGGCAATTTGCAGGTCTAATATTGAGCAATCACTTCAGCAATAAGAAAGTATATAATTATGCTAGATCTCTTCCCAGCTATGTCTAATGACAGGTTAGTCTGCCTTTCAATACTCAAAGTACATTTTAACAACAAGCTGTGTCAGGACTAAGGGCAGAAATTGGCTTAATTGAACACTTTATATGAAGGCAAGGGCTAATGTTACTTTGACAAAGTTAAGATCGCATCAAATCAGAGATGCTGTCTTCATGGTGAGCTACTCAGACCTATTAATATCCTGCTTTATATAAATAAACTTTTTCCATAGGAAAATGTCTGCTGTGCGACTAGTTCTATTTAATTCTCCAGTCAGGAGAAAAACATGCCCCTGTAGTGATCGAAAACACTTCCAGTTTGAACCACATTACTTAGCAGACATTGATTTTATTAGTCACATGGTGTTGTTCCTATTACCCAGATGAGTGCATATTCAAGCTCCTTGAGCAACAGTGCTTACCTTGGCAAAATATAGTATTTGGTTTCTAAGGGCACTTTAAAATAAATTGCTAAAATTGTTTTTCTACAAACATGGAGGACAAAATCCTTTTCACTTGAATGTTTATAGAAAGAGAAAACAAAAGGAGTAGAGGCACATATTGCTGCTTTCAAATCACTCTATTGAGTAAACAGAAAATGTTTTTACTGCCTCAAATTAAAGGTTTCAAATATCCCCCCTTTCTCAGTTAGGGGAGGAAGAAAACATTTCAAACTGGGATGAAAAAGAGGCCTTGATAACTGGCAATGAGGGTCTGCACTTATGGGGGATAAGGTTGAGTCTCAGTCTAACTCTACAAAACAGAAATGCTGCAGGAAGACCTGAGTTGACGCTGTCACAACACAGCTGGTGGTAGATTTTGTGTTACTGATTCAAATTGAGAAGTCAAACCCTGAAAATTTAAATCCTTGGTCCTTGTTCTAGTGTAGAGTTATTTCTTATCCAAAGATAAGAATCCTTATCCTTGTTCTTTCTGGAAACTCCTTGTTCCTTTGAAAAACTTTAATGTTAAAGAATCAAAACTTCCCAGCAAAAACCAGTTTTGTCAGAGAGGTGCTATTTTGAAGGGAGAAGATGGTGAGCTATGTGCACATCATCTCCTTACACTCGGACTGATGCTTACCTGTGGATTTTGACATCCAGATGTGAATGGATGCAAGCATGGCAGGGCTTGTTCCTTCTCAGAAGAAGATGAACAGCATTTCAAAATTGTATTGCATACAGATGGATCACTTTTATCTGAATGATTCTTTGCCTAAGAGACTACATAAACTCAGCCACTAAGAGTGACACTTTTCACTCATCCCAAGGCAAAGGATCACTACTGGTATGCTTTAGGACTGAGTCCCCAAGACAGCAACCACACTAGAAATATCTTCTTGTTTAACTGAATATTTCTAAGCTGTACTAATTTATAGATGAAACCTCTTCTGATGCAAAGCTTTATACACATAACAGGCGCCATTAATAAAGTGTTCCGTGACATTTGGCAAATCAGGAAACTTCTGGCTACATTAATCAATGGGAAGCAATCATTTCAGAAAGTCTGCATTCCTGACAAAATGCATGCATGTTGAAATTAATGTAAATGGATGATAACAAAATCTTTTCACACATTACTGACAAGTAATGGTAGAAATCATTATCCTAATGGTTTATGAACTTTTTACACTAGAGTGATGTACAGTGGAAATATAATGACTTTCTATTCTGCACTTGGCATAGTAAATTAATGGAAATTATTAATGCAGAGGATTTCATTTCTGTGTATGTTTTCTGTTAACTACAGAGAGAATACAAGTGGTGTTCTGTCCCTCAGCATGTCTTAACCTCAAGTCTTCATCTGCATTATTATAACAGGCTCTTTAGCTATAAAGGACTAAAACCAGGACAGTTTCTCCAATCAGAATGCAGTTAAATCTGTCATACCAATAGAGCAGTTCCCTTATGGGCAAGAAAGTAAACCACTTATAAATCTTTCCCTGTCTGCACCTGTGCCATTGATGAGACCACTTTAATTTATTTATATTTAATTTATTTATAATTGTAATGTGATTGGTATTTCCAGCATAGAGGAATAACTTCTTTATTTGGATCCAACTTCAATTATAAATTGACATCAGTATTTCTCTGACTCCACATGCTCTCATTAACTTCATGCTGTGGCCGAGGTTATCATCACTGATATTTCAGGTAAGCATTTCTGTGCTCTTGGGAGGAACCAACAGTGTCCTCATGGAAGGTGGAATGGCTGCAGCACATCAAACCTGTCACTATACAGTGCTCAGCGCTGCAACAGCCTTGATTCTGTATTTTGCTGGAATTGCTCGAGGTGAAGCACTCTATATCACCATAACTTTCATATCCTGTATTTGAGGTGGTTCTGCTAGCAAAATCCCAACAGGACAGTTGCAACCTTGATATCCTTGCCTATCCCTTAGGCCTTTCTGCTGCTACCACCACAAACTACTTAATACAGGATTAATCTGTAGTTAGATATGCCACTAGAGATACATTCAAAACCTGCGTAGGACCTTTATCTCGTATATCTATATCCACATTCTTGGGGAAGAGAGATCTTACACCAGCAGAGTTAACGCAGAATAAACAAATAAGGCTCTAGAATCTGTAAAACAAAAGATTTGGAGCCAACTGCCTGAAAGATAGAAAAAGAAGGGTGTTGAATTTTGTGCCACTGTCCTAATGTAACTTGAGAGTAAGAAGAACACAACCAGCTTTCCCTCGAAGACAAGAAAAAAGAAGGAAGAAAAACAAAGAAAAAAGATAAAAGAAAAAAGAAGAAAAAAAAGGGAAGAAAAGAAAGGAAAGGAAGAAAGGCCAAAAGGAGAAAGAAAAACAAAAGGAAAGAAAAAGGAAAAGCAAGTAAAGGGAAAAATTCAAAATGCAAAAAGAAAAAAAAAAGGTAAAAGAAAAAAAGTGCAGCTTGCAATAAGTTCAGAAAAATGTAGTGATGTTTACAAAATATGTAATAATTACAGTTCTTCAGTTAGATTGATCCGTTACCAAAAAGAAGAAGAAGTCTGACACTCAGAATCTCTCTTCTGAAGAGCTTCTCCATCAGCATGTCCTCCCAAGCAGGTAGCCAGCTTGACAGGTTGAGGAAGCTTTTGCACTTCCCATGGTGATGACGTGCTCTCAGCAGCCCATGCATCCCGAGCCAGGAGCAGACAGAGGAGATGTCACCTCTGGGGACAGTGGTAGAAATAGCCATTTGCGTGTAGGGTTTTGTTCTTATCGGCAGGAGAAGGCCTTTGAGGAGTAAAGCCTAGGTTACACAAAAGCATAAAAGCAGAACTCCTTTTTTCTTGTCTGCAGGCACTTCCATTATAAAAGTTAGGGCCTGCTGCTCACGGAGGTTTCTGTGTAAATGAAAGTCTACCCTTGCACCGCTGCGGTGGAAGAAAGGAGTCTCAAAGCAGAAGTTGGCACACGGTGATGTTACAGTTTCTCACAAAGGCCATGTGGAAGCAAAGGACATGTGCACGGCCCTGGTTCCTCCCATGCACGGCCCCACACACACACAGGGCGTGCTGAGCTTTGCCCTGGAGCCGTGGCCACATTCCCATCGGGAAGGCACACAGCAGTGCCAGTTGTGTGATGATGGCACAGTCAGAGTAATAAATGTGTGATGAATTGTGTGGCTCTCATGCAATTCATCACACATTTGACTCCCAGCCAGCCTACCCCCACCACAGTGCCCTTCCTGTGCTCAGCTCTGCCAGAGCACCCCCAGGACACTGCAGACTGCTATTGCAAACAAGTAAATACAGACACAGAACTTTCTTTTGTAAGCTTCTGTCTCTTCCCTCATTTCAGAGCTTTCCTACCCACCAATAGCTGATGTCTTGCTGTGTATTTCTCAAAAGCCAGGAAAGAGTAAATTTAGATTCTCTCAGGGATAGACTTAGAATGAGAACATGCACAGTACTTCAGGGGGAAGAAGAAAAAGTCTTTTCTGGCTCACATAAAATTGGACTTCTTAGTTAAATACAAATTCTCTGCAGTTATTATTGTCTGGTATTTCAGCTGACTCAGCTGCTGTCTATAAACACAACTGTTACTAAAGGATGCTCAATCTCCAGAACAGTCAATTAAAAAAAAAAGTTTTATTCCTGCAAAACCATGATCAGAAACAGCAGCACTTTTCAGAATCTAAGGAAGGAAGCAGTGACTTACTGCTGAAAGATTTCACAGACAGGCAGTAAGCTACCAAGTTCTGCTTCATGCACTGAAAGAAGGAAACCAAATGCATATCATTCAACTTGAAGAACAAGACAACAGGCAAGTTCCTCAGCTAATACTGAGCAAACTCCAAGGAATCTCTTCAGGGTACAAATCAAAAGGTAAAGGGCATTCATTAATCTACATGAATTAGAGACACAGGGGGGAGAATCCCCTTGGCTCTTGCTTTCTACTTATGCCAGAGCTGTTTGATGGTTGTGACACTAGGACAGAACAAGCAGGAGAGAACTAAAAATCCATCCATAACCTTTGAAAATGAGCTCAGGAGTCTTTGGGGGAGTGGGTATTGTTCAACTCACACCAAAGGATGAGCTGCACCTGCAAGGAAAAATTAACTATCCATCTCTTCTTTATGACTGCATGTCACCAGGATCTTTTTGAAGGTCATTTGAGACATGAATCTGACTTCTCAGGTGCAATTTTTTTTCTTCTTTAGTTGTAAAACAATATTGGACAGCTCAGCGATGTGATCAATATATTTCAGATGTTTCCTGAAGTTGAATCACCTGACTTATATAGGAGGGCAGTATATAATGATGTTGTTTTGCTTTACAGCTCAAAAGGACAGGCAAGGATGATACAATGTCTTCAGGAATCTTGACATGATTGATACCTACCCATATACCCAAGTAATAGTACAAAATAAAACAACAAGGAAGCAAACTCTGATCAGGGTGTGCCCTAAGCACAGTAGTAGAGCTGGTTTCATCCCTGATTTGCCAATGCAAGAAAGACTGGCTAACACACTAGTGGGGACATTGCTACTTAGCTAACAGAAATGAACCTTGCAAAGCTGCCATTAAATAAAAGAGGAAAAAAAAACCCACAACTAAACAGTCTGTCAAAGTACTCTCAAGAGAAGAGGAATACTGAGGAAATGTCAGCCTGGTTGCCATCAGGCATGGCTTGATGTTTGTGGAGAGTGACATTGTGAAATGCTCCTGAGAAATCTCCCTTTGGCATGGGGGAGAGTTTTCACGTTTACCCTGGAACCACTTACTGAGCTATTTGCACTCATTGCCACAAGAGTTTCTGTCAAGAGGACAGCTGGGAGCTCTGGCAGGAAAATGTTTCTTAGGGTGCCATTCACTAAGAAATACATGATACAAGCAATCCAACTTTTCTGGGTTGTTTTAATTGTAATGCAAACATTACCCAGCTTGAAAACACAGAGATGCTCTGGATGAAAAAAGGAATGTTAATGAGACCACAGAGGAGCCAAAAACTGTGAGTGTCAGGAGAAATATGGACTCCTTTTGCCCTGCATGGCAAAGATGAGTAAGTGCTTCAAGAAGTTTTCTCTCTTCTGCAGTTCCATATTTCAACAAAAAGGGAGATAGAAATATTTTGGTGCTGTTAAGGAGGAAAAAATATTTTGGTGAGGATGAGGAGGAAAGAGGTAGGTGGGCTGGTTTCTTGTTTACTGTTTAAAAAGAACAAAATATTTTTTCAAATAAAAATCTTGGGAACAATATGAAAGGTACATTTCCAGAAACATCAGCTTTTTAGAGACAAATTATCTAAAGCTTGATTTACATATATTTTAATGCTCACAAAGTAGAACAATATAATTAATTATAAGTAGTCAAGGTAACTATTGAATGGTGCTTGACAAGATGAACTAATCAACCCTATCACACTATTGAAAAGATACCTGTGCCTTGATTTCCTCGACTTGGTAGGTAGCTCTTTTTTCAGAAATGGATGCTTCTAATATTATATGTTAAAAGTATCATAGCCTAGCTGATGAGCTACTTAAATGTTTCTGCTCCACTAGGTCATGCTGGATTGTTACTTGTCTGCACAAAGTTCCATTCTCCAAGTGACAAAACTTCCCATGCCTTTGGATACAGAGTTGGGGTTTCAAATCAAATTGCCTGTTTTCTGCAAAATTATTTTGCAGAAGGAGGAGGAACCTGGCTGGGCATGTTAGATAAAACCTTGCATTTTCATGCTCTCTCTCCTTCACTGTTCCTTTTCTTTAAGCAACAAAATCATCTACAAAGTATGCTTTCTGTTAATTAAGACAAGGATTTTGGCCTTGCTGCCCTCCTTGCTTGATTTACATGATCTATTGAAAGTTGCCCTGCTGACACTAATCACATACTACCTTGTTGACAATCTGATTTCTGCTCAAGTAATGCACTTGAATTGTAAAAACTCTAGGTCTCAGCTGTCTAGCAAAAAATTCAACTCTACCTGCAAGTAGACCAGACTCTACCATTGACCAGAGTGCCTCATCAACACAAGGCATTAGGTAACTTCTTACTTATTGCCCTAGTGCAGAGGCATCAGGTGATTGCTTTTTTGAAGCACTCATCGAAAACTCTGGCTGCACAAATCACATGCCCACTACACATGCAGTCTGGATTTTAAAAGGTAAAAGCAATGGGGTATATTTGCAGCTCTATAATGGTGGGAATTAAAAGCATAAATCCTCTCAGGGTGTACAGGAGGTTTGTACCGTAGTTGCTGTTAAGTATGTGAAAAATTTGGACTAATCAGGCCATCACCAAGAGGTACAATTTGCAGGGGGGCCACTCAGTATAAAACATATTAGGACTTTTCAGGTTCATTCTCTCTTCTACGAGTTTTAGACTTTTTGCCTTACTTTGACCCTATCAAGCTATTTAAAGGATGTTAAGTGCTTTGTTCCCTGCAATTCACAGTCCATAGCTCCTGTCCTCTCTTTCATCTCTGAAGAAAAGGACAAGAAAAAAGGAAAAAGGTGGGGAAAAAAGCCGCTCCATCCTCGTTACAATCATATGGCCAATGCTAATGCTCTTTACAGAAGTGCCTCACCTGGGATGTTTTACTCATTCCCCTTCGACTGATTGTTATTAAAGGTCTTTGGAGATACTTTTATTTCATCCTTCTGTTCTAGTTTAGCAAGGGTGATGACATACCAACTGAAATGTCTGGAGGCTTGTTAGCAAAAACCCTGTCACTGGGAGGGATCAAAGTGTTTTTGTGCTGAGTCCCTGGGGCACTGATCCTGGCAATACAGATGGACTCAGATGCAGCCTCCACATGGTTTAACATGACAAGCAGCTGGATCCTCAAGCCAACAGACAGGGAGTTGTTTTCTCAGGATGAATAGTGTTTCTCAAAACCAAGGGGTGAAATGAGCACCACTGCCAGAAAACCTTAATTTATTTTGGGATATAGGGGAAAAATATTACTTCTTTCATCTTACTGAGAAGAAAGTGATTCTTGTCTCTGCAAAAACCACAGAATAACGATCTGAACAAACTCATCAGTGCACTTCAAATGTTTTTAACAGCAGAGAAGCTGAGAACAATTCACTTTCATGAGGCCAGCCTTCTGTGTTAATAAGTAATGGTTTTTAGCTGAAAATAAGAGCACATTGGCTGTCAAATGTATATATGTAATCTTTTCAGTCTAGCTGGAAGATGATCTACAAACACAAGCTGGCTGTACGTCCATAATGAAATAATTGACTGGCTGACAACTGAGACCAGTATTTGGCTTGATGCCCCTGACTAGACAGGAAATGGCATTTCCTGCATCTTGATAAAACAGATGTCACTTGGTCCCTCCAGCAAAATACATGGCTCCGGGGGCATCTTTAGTAAGGGTTTCTTCCAACACATGCAGTATTGGTCAGTTAAAAAATATCCTCCTGCAGTTTCATTAGGCACTGGCTCTTAACAGGTTAAACATTTAGGGGAGAAATTATGCAACAGATATGTCCTCATAGCTGGCTACATCTGTTGCACTGCTTGTTTCCCAAACTGGCACTCCTGCTCTCATTTAGGTTGTGTCCCTCCCTGAGGACACAATCCCTCCTGCACAGGAGCACAGCACTTTCTCAGGAAAGCAGGGATATGGCAAAGGCTCATGAGTTTAGGGTGACTCTTGAGTTAAGTACAGCTTGGTAGTTCTGAGCTAGTTGTTGTGTTGTCTGTCTTGGTTTCCATTAATTTAACCCACAAGGTTTCATTCTCGTTGTGGTTTGCTGGTACAGAAATAGTAACTGTGACTGCAGTTAGTAAATAGTATATGATTGATGTTTTCCAGTTTGAATATGTGCCTTTCTTCGGCAGTTTACTCCACAGATGTGGATTAAGCTTAAATCCCTAGGTAACCTCACATGCTGTTTATTTTGTTGCCTGGCACTTCAGAAAGTCTTGTGGAAGGTAGTCAGCTTCTCTGAGGGTAGCCAGAAATGTGGAGGAAGCAATGTGCAATATGCGCAAGCACCAGTCTCTTCTCTTTCTACCACTGCTTTTCAGTTGGTTTAATTCCCTGGACCAGCTCACCTCAAAATCACACAAATGCCATCGAAGAAGAAAGAGAGAAGATGAAGAAGGGACAGGGGGTCAACTGCAATCCCAGATGGCAGCTGCCTCTGCGAATGTGAGATCAGGATCCCAACAGACCTCTATTTATAGTCTTTCCCAGAGGGGAGGGGAGGTAGTTTAGTTCTTGCCTTCTGGAAGAAATAAGAGCATTTCCATCTTGCCAGAGATCAGTGCTGCCAGTCTGTTTTGCCAAGAAGCATTTGGGACTGCAGAGTAAATGCTCCCTTGATGAAATATGAAGAATTTGCATTATCAGATTACTCCACCAATCTAATGCACGTTCTGTCCCTGACAGCAGCCAGCACAGGTTCTTCAGAGACTAAAGTCCTTATAATAAACAATTTTACAGCCAACAGAATTGTGAAAGCCTGTATGCAGACAAATCCCTGCAGTTTTCACATTCAGTTTGCAGAAGTTAAAACTGAGAGTTGACCATCGGATTTGGCCTAGAAGAAAATGTCGAGTCCCCGTTACCCTCAGAGCTTATGAAACTAACAAACAGTGAAAACACAGAAGCAGTCCTAGAGTTATCTGCACAGTAACAAAGCACTGCCCTTAAAGGACACAGCCTTTAGTTTATATTTACAGGAAAGACGGGTACATGTTCCTGTGACTGCTTTTTTTCTTCCCACTCCAAGTGCTGATGCCTGAAAGCATCTCTCCAGGATGAGTGCTGCAGGATTCCAGATGTAAAACATAACCCCAGTGTGATCCATCAGGCTGGTTATGGCACTTGGTATGCTGCAAGGATAGCTGAGCTGAACTTAAGGAAGCAAAAATCAATCCATAAACAACGTTTAGATTTGAAAACTGTCCAAATGTTTACCGCTTGGGTGCAGATAATTGTACTTGCATGTATTTTTGAAATCTATGGCCAGGGTGAAAATAGGTATCATTCAATAACTCATCTCTCAACAGTAGCTGTAAATATACTGGTTGATCCATAAAGATAGCTTGGATTAATTTTTTCTGTTCTTTCCTCCGCTAGTTCTTCATTGTCTCCTTTTTCTTGTACTCTCCCAACCCCTTGGAATTAGTTTTAATTTGCCCAATCCCTGTAGTACAAGCACATCATACACTTATACAGCCTCTCCTTTTCACATGAGGAGTAGAAAAAGCTCAAATTTTATAAGCATTAACACTTGCAAGAAACAACAAACACTGCAAGGACTGCTTTGGAAGCTGGAGGCAAGATCTAAGGAGTTTTTCATTCTGGATCCATGGGAGTGATATAGAGTTTTCAAGGCATGTCATTGGACTAGACAATTATTTAGGCATAGTCTGTAATCAAGGGCTATATATAGCTCACTTCTGCCAGGCCTGAAACAACATTAAACACAGAATATTTAACGAAGATGTGACTTCTTAGTAAATGAGGTTGATTCAAGTCAGCTGTGCCCCAGCCCAGCATCACATCCAGCAACTTTGCCCCCAGCAGTGATCTTGCCCACTTCCTTGCAACCAGGATTGATGCCCACACTGCTGCATAAAGAGCTTGTTTGGGGAGATGACACTAACTGGATAAAACTAAAAAAACAAGCTTCAGAAGTATTCCCTTAGTTCAGATCTCATGTCATGACCTTACAAGCAGCAGCAGCAAAAAAAGGAAAGGAATATAAAGTTGGGGTCAGAAGAGATGGCAGAATCAGAGCAGCTCTGTTTTGGACTGTTTTATGCTGCATAATATTACATTCGTGCTCCTTTCAGGGCCTACTCTTACACCTGTTTTGGGGGGGCACAGAGACTTCAACATACATCAGAGTCCTCACACCTCAACATATTAGGGTCTCCTCATGTCTCCAAATGCAAACAAATGTGCACCTTGAAGGAAGGGTCTGACTCGAACTCTAAAACCAGGCTTCTGATAACACTGAGAAGACTGTAGGGTTTTGTGCTGGTTTTTGCCCCCAGTCCTGGAGGAGACGTGTATTGGGCAACTGCACTGCTTTTGCCTGTGCACCCCTAATCCTGCAGTTTCCCTTATTTCCATTTACCTAATACCCTGGGGATACTTCATTAATGTATAAATTTATTTATAAATTCTCTTCAATACTGTTTCTGACCCATCTGTTGGAGCAATTTTCATCCCATGATCTGTAGAGACTTGGTGGTTTATATCACTTAATGATAGTCCACAAAGCAAATGAAGCTCTGGGGCTTAAGTCATCATAAACTTGTCTTGCCCCCAGGAAATTACTGGGGCTGCAGATCTGTCTTCCCAGTTGGGCTTTTCATTTCAACCTCCATGTAATTTTATCTTTTGATGAGATGCAAGCAAGAAGGTAATGCAGAGGCAGGACCAGAAGGCTGAGCGTGGCACAGCTTCATCTGGCTATGGCACTAGTCTTACACTGCCTGAAAGAAAACATAATATAATAGACTGAGAAGCTGGGGATATTGCTGTAGGCTAAACTTTGCCAAGGATCTCGTGTTCCTCTAAAACATTTTCTGTGGGTTCACAGAATAGAAGAGGCTGTAACACCACAGCATTACAATATCCTGTGTGTATCAGGGCTGCTTCAAAGAGGAGAACAACTGCCATCTGACACAATGCAATCAGACCTCTGGCTTCTTCTTCATGCCTTTGGGATTTAAAGTCTTTCTCTTTTTTTTTAACCTTCAGTTCTCCTGCAAACCTAATCTATCTCTTATTCTACACAAGCATGTAAAGGTTAAACTTGAGTTACACAAAGTTCATAGTGAGGTGAGCATCTATTATTGCTTCTAAGCACCAAAAGCCAACTTGTTTCTTTACTGTCCTCATGTTAACATTTCACCCTTGTCTAACACAAAAAGGGTGCTGCAAGAGAGCACAAAGCACATGGTGGAAGCTGAAGTCAGTGTATACTCTGCTTGCCTCTTGAACAGTGTGTTGAGGTACAAGCAAAATGTTTCACCTTCACGTATGAACCTGATTTGCAGTGGTACAACTGGTACAATGAGAGAAAAACAATTACTTGGGAGAGGAGGGGAAATATAGGGATGCAGTCCTGAGCTGCTCCTGTCTAATCTGCAAGCTGATGAACATAGATTGTGCAGTGCTGGACTACTGCCTGCAGACTGCCCAAATCCTGGATTAAACAATCATGCACTGAACTGCTGACTCCACTACATTCCTGTGCAGCCCAGTGCCACAGATCCTGTTGTCACTTCTGTTTAATAATAAAAGCCCTTACTGCTTTGAATTGTGCTACATGCAAAACCAACAACAGTGAAAGAACATTGTGGGTGCAAAGTCAACTGTTTAAAGGTTAGGAAATGGCAGGTTTAAGATTTTCTAGTGCCCCTCCTCTTACAACAAAGCCTTTCATTATGAGGCCACATACTATTTTTTCTGATAAAACCCTGTGCCTCACTCAGTGCAAAAGACGGTGCCAATGCACAGCTGTGCAGTGTATTGTTTCATTCCTTCACCTACCATCTAGTTCCAGCCTCTGCTTAACTGTACAGTAACCAAATCCCTTCCCTCTGCATAAAATAATTTATCTCCTCATGGACTCTCCTGTGGTGCTTCTCAATATGCCACTTGAATGCTTCAGAAGCAAAAGTTAATTTATCTTTAAATTAGAGAGGAGTTTATATTCCCTCCATTTAAAAGATGGGAAGCTGATGAAGTGAGGCTGCACTTACAAAGCACAGCAACTCACCAAAATGTACCCTTGCACCCCATTTTCTCCACTCATGCATTCACGATCCCAGCTGTGCACGCACCTCTCTTGGGGTGTGCAGGCAGGTGTGGGTGTCTGCCTCAGAAAGGGAGGTGTGAGAAGAGAGTCAGGCACCTCCACTTCACCCCTCTGATGTGGGGCTGCCACACAGCACGTGCAGCTACCACTGCCATGCACCCCTGGCTTATACATTAGCCACTGAGATTAATTGGAAAAGCCATCAGCTGTTTTCAGGAATCACACAAACAGGCTCTAGATTTTCAGATTTTTACTTCAGCACTGTCAAATTCAACCACTCTTGATCTTATGTACAGCCATAGCTCAGCGTTTTGGCGTGAGGTTGTAAAATCTCTAAGATCTCCAGTTGGGGAATTAAGAAGCACAGTCCAAGCCTGTCTGCTGCTATATTTAGTCCTGCATTTTTTCCAAATGGAGGAGTGTCTGCATACAAAATACAGGATCTTTAGATTGGACCAGACACTTCTCAGTGACTTGAAGCCTACAACACAGCCATTAAGAGCAATAGGTCCATTATTCCTACAATGAAGAAGGAGCTTGTGCAGAAGAGCCATGCAGCCACATCACAGCAAGACATAAATCTCCTGGCCTCAGCAGCACAGGTTATTGGTGCCCTGGAGCCAGAACCACTATCACCAGCACCTCAGCTCACAGCAAACAGGTCTCAGTAATGTCTTGTCCATTTTGTAGCTAATCAGCAGCAAAAGCCACACACTTCCTCTGGAAGAGGAGTTATAGATGTTTCCTTGCCTCTGAGACACAGAACTGTGGATCCCCTCCCAGGCAAGGATGCCCTTGCCATGTGTCCTGACAGCCATGCACACTCCTTCTTTACCCTCCAGGGCTCACCCCTTTTTATTCTATCCTGTCCAACCAAGCCTGAGCCTGAGCCTTCTCCATGCTGTCAGTTTTTTCTAGCAGGCCATAAATAAAAAGCTTCTGTTTAGCTACTTGTAGTGGAACTTTTTTCACACATTTCCCAGGCCTTTCATTTGTATGCCTGTTTCACAATGATTACTTCATTCACCCCAAGGACATGGAAAACCCTTCTTCCCTTTCAGATCTTTGATTATCTTTTATTCTTTTTTTCTGTTTTGTCTGCTTGCATCTTCTCCCTGAAACTGCTGACCAGCTGCTTTGTCGCAGTAGTTTTTCTAGACCCAGTATTCTTCTGGCGACAGTCTTTTTTGTTTCACTCTCACATCTAGAGCAGTCTCTCACAGCCTTACTGACTGCTTTGTATCCTCTGAATTTTTCATGTTCAGTGAAATTGTTTTCAACAACACTGTAATTATTGTTGCATTTATAATCTAACCTGCTTTCACCTTCCGGCACAGCAGTCTGGGCACTGTTTTTGCTGGCCACGGGGATTCACTCCCGGGGTACCTGAGTTTATTGGAACATTTTGCTTCAGCCATCACATTGCTTCCTTGCAACAGTCAGAGAGAGACTTTAGGGAGAATGCCTTGCACTGAACAGTCACCTTTCATTTTCAAGCCAATTCAAGAGATTTCAGGGACTCCTGTACAGCCAGGAGGCATTGCTATACTTAAAGCAATCGTCTCTTAAGCAGCACTGGATTAAAACAACTTGTGCTTGTTATACCCATAACCCTTTCCACTCTCAATCAAAGGGTAAAATGTTCTTTTCTAAGATCTGCCTCTTTTCCTGAGAGCCTGTTGGGTGATGTTTATGCTAGAGCAAGGATTCACTAATGATCTTTCTTTGGCAGCATTTACAGCACTACTTGATGGGTTCCTACCTCAACAATGTGTGGGATCTGACAGCTCTTTCCTTTCTACTGTTTCTCCCCCATTTCTAAGGAGCTTTGTACTCTCAGTCCTTGCAATCCGATCGTAAGATTTCCACTCATTTCCACTTCCTTGTTCCCAGGTCTCTTTGCTTGGTTGTGAACATCAAAGGGGTAAAGGGGCATCTGCCACCTCCCTCTCCATGGAAGTGGTGCTCCACAGGTCATTTTGTCCAGGACCTGATGAATTTGTTGTTTAGTGTTGTTTTTCCTTTTAACTTCCTGTATTTCTAGCACAAATGCTGGGGCATATTTTTATATTTATCAATTTTGAATCTGTTTTCTTTTCCAAATCAAAAAAACCCACTTCATGTACTGCTTAAGTGACACTCCCCCCTACATCACATCACACAATAAATCACAAAATAACAAAACATGCAGCTATTGAGCTTCCCAAAATAAGCCAGAATACCCAATGAGGAAATTACCACCCCTTTTGCTCACAGTCCTTTTCTCACCCCATAAACCAGACTGTTCCCTCCAGGTCCCAGCTGCTCCCAGGACAGCTGCAGCAGCGCATGGCAGGACCTGGGGTGCATTTCTGGGTGCGTGGTTTGCCATGCAGCCGGCAGCTGGGAATGCAGCTCAGTGCAGGTGGGACAGCAGGGCCCTGCTTGCCTGCAGGCAAACAGAGAGGAGGACTAACTGTGGCTGATAAGGGCATAAGAGGAGAGGAGAAGGGAGAGAGAAAGAAACCTCTGTACAGAGGAAAAGGGAGGAAGGGTTGAAGAGCAAGAAGCAGTTTTGGAAGAAAATAAAAAATAAAGCCCATTCTGAATTTCTAGACACTGTCATTTCCACCTCTCTCCACTTATCACCTATCATAGCAACTAATAATTTCATCATATCTCTCAGAAGGGGGAAAGGATAGAAAACTAGGAAAGAAACAGCTTGAATCCTGAGAAAAATTTCTGCTTATAACCTGGCAGTTCTCTCACATTGCAGCTGCCTGACACTAGTGCTTTCAGAGAGTAATAACCTTCCCCACATCTGTTTATGTGGAAACTGTCTAATCCAGTCAATTCATCGCAAGGAACAGGCTCTGGCACCCCCTCCCACTCCAGCATGAGCCTTTCTTTTTCCTCCCTCATTCACATGGCAGCAGAAGGATCTCAAAGTATTCACTTAGTCCTCAGTTCTTTACCCAGGTCTCAAAAGCCATATTTCACTGTATCAAATACTAAACATGGGATGACATTTAATTTTCAGCTCAGGTTTTATACCATTCCAGAGTAGTGATCTACAGATCTAATGCCCTGATGTGTGCTCTGTATCTTTTCAGCTTATAACTACACATTTAGAGAAATATCATTTCCTCACCATTCAGCTATTTTAAATTAATTAAAAGGAGACTCAATTTTCACATCCAATCCCAAATCTCTTTGCAAGTTTTCAACCTCTGCTTTCTTTAGACACTTTTTTTCCCCCTTTCTCACAGATATCACCTTTCTTGGACTATAAGACATGCAAGATAACAAATTAAAACTGATTATGTGGGAAGGAGCTGTGTGAGTGGTCATTCTCACATATACCTAGGGCAGGATGGCCTTCCTTTTGACTCATTCTCACAGTATTGTTGGGAGCTCATCTCTCTGCATCTGGTACTTTTTAAGCCTTCAGAGTCCAAATAGAAACCAAACCTCAATTTAGCTTAAAAAATGTAATCCCATTCCAGGGCTGCACTTCATCTGCGGCTTCAAGTCTGTCTGTGAATATGCCCTCTCTTCCTCCCCCAGAAACTGATCCCTTATTCTAACTTTTCTGGAACTGGACTCCCAAACTCTGTCAATTTACAGAGAGGTCTGAGGAACTTGTGACAGTCACCCCCCCCTTATGTTTTTTTTTTTCTTCTCCTGAGTGGCTGCGCTAATGGTTTGAGCCCTTACAAACACCAGAGCAGCTGTACTTGGGTCACATCAAAGGTCCAGCAAGTCCAATACCTCATCTTTAACAGGAGGCAATAGCAGATGCTCATTATAAGCTGCTATCAGTTTACATTAATATGCCAGGCTGCACAAATCACAGCTGAAGCCTCTGACTCATCATCTATCTTGGATTTAGCTGCCCTTGTTACAACCCTCACTCCTGCTTTTGGGGGTGGATGTGGTGGGGAGAAGGTAATCAGTTTAGCTGCAGCTATATGAAAGGAAAAGTGAACCAAAACCTTCAGACTTTTCCCAGTGGTTTAAATGTGACCTCTTTCTTTTCAGTCAGAAATTGAGCTGAGGCTCCAAATTGCTATAACTATCTGCCTAGCTTCATTCTCCTGCCCCTGACCCCCAAAATGAAAGCATTTCTTCCAAAGATTTATGTATGGTAAACTCACCTGAAACAAGAAGAAGTGTTTGAATGTGTAAAATAAACAACAAAATTAAAAACAGGGTTGTTTTACCTTTGCTGGTCTGAGCATGTTGATACTACTTGCAGTAATGAAAGTTGGAAATTTTTAGATTAAGGTGACATTTAAATTGGAAGATATCCTTCTTTAGAATAGAGTTTTGCACATTTGACAGGGTGTTAAATCCCAGTAGAAATTCTCATGGATTTTCACCTCTGGGAAAGGCTGTGAATGTACAGATTTTTGTTGAAATGGTCATTGTCATTTGGAAATGTAGCTAGAGAGACAAAGTTTGGACCAGTGTGGGCTGGTAAATTAGATCACCTGGTAAATTTTCTTTGTTTAATGGGCTTGTATGTGCTCAAATAATTTACAAACTGTGCTGTTGCTACATGAAGCATTGGCAAGTACTGAGTCACTGAAGTAACAGGAGATACTTCCAAAAGGAGGGATATGTAGGAAAAGAAAATGCACAAAGTCTGTAATATTGGTATGGTGTTAGAATATCTTGGCTACTAGCAGATGGCAAGACAGGTTAATATTTTGAATTTATAAAGTTCATTAACTTTATGAACGAACTGTATAATTTTAACACTAGGCCTGGAATCACCACTGCTTTACCACCCTTCCCTGGACTTTGGAAGACCATAGGGAAACAATCTTAGCCAAATTATAAGTGCAGTACTAGATGGAAAAAATGAGCTTTATAGGCTGAAGGGATGTTTTCGCAGAAAGTACTCCTCCTCTTGCAATTTTTTTGTCATTGTCAAAATAACTAAATGCTTGGATAGCACCAGAGATCTCTCAATTTATCTGAAAACTCTTCCTTGGCCTTCCCTCTTCTAGACAGAAAGACCTATACTTTTCCTTCCATGGAACCTACTTTTCTAGCCAAGGACACTAGTAAATCAATATTTTTTACTGGTTTTGCATATGTGTGTAAATAGCTATGCAAAGTGATGAAGAAAGGGGCTGTGGGATTTCCATGTACTCAGGTTTTTTTTCAAATCCCTTATCCTCCATGCTTACAGTGGGTTGGTGTTTTTTTTTTCTCTTTAGTCCTGATGCCTTCTTTTTGCTACACAGTAAACATTAAAAAAATCCCAAAACTTGAAGGCAAAATTCATAACAACAGCAGGTTGGAACAACTGCCAGCTTTCAGAAACCATTGTTTAATTGAAAAGTTATAAAGTAAAAGCAAGTACATGAATTGTAGAAATTGTCTGCATGAAACATTTATTGTGAAAAACTCAATTTCATAAAGATAGATGGAAGGACATCTTTTATGCAGAAATAAAACAATTTATCTGCCTGCAAAGCTGACATCTCATAAGTGTGCCTCTGAAGAACAAACTGGAGCACTGAGCTGCAGAAAAATGCAAACTCTACTAGCCAAAGCATTCCTGCATCCACATGAGTGACCTAGGGAGGGAACCAAAGGTGGCACTGAGATGAAATGAATTAACCTGCCTCCTCCCATGTGAAGAAGTGTAAATAAAAATCAAAGGGATCTTTATCCCACTGACAATATGGTATGCAAGGTCACGTGGCCTAATATTTTAAGAGGATTAAAGCTAAATCTCTGCAAACTTTGAAATGGCCCAACCGACCCTGTAAGCTTTTCAATTTAAATGGGTGCACAGCATGACTCTTATGATCAGTTAGAATCTGGTAGGATGAGATGTAGTGAAGTGGACTCTGAAACAATTCAATCCTGTAGTGATAGGTTTTACACATTATCTGTTAATTTGGAGCTGTGCAGGAGGTGGAAACAAAACAGATCACCAGAAATAAAGCCCATTATGAAGAAAGTTTGTGTGAAAAGGAAAAAATCCTTCATATTTATTATTCATCAAATTAGGAACATCATTTCTGTACTTCTGCTTTATTTCTAGGAGAATTGAAAACTCCAGGGTATAACTGGAGCACACAAACCGCTTAAACCACACTTCCATCACTCTTAAAAGCCGTAGTTCTCTGAAAACATGAGCAGCATAGAGCACAAAGCCCTACTGTAGATAGGGAAGAGCAGACTTTCACCAAAACATCTCTGTTTGAACCTCAGATATTATCACATGCAAGGTGCACGTGGAGTAAATCTATTCACCAGATGGGGAAAATTGCTAATTGTCCAGCAGAATGTAGCCACCAGCTGGCAGGCAGCTACTGACATGCAAACAAGAACCAATCCCAATAACCACACATAAAAATAGCATAACAACATGCATTCAACCTGAACCATCAATTCTTGTGAGGGGCACAGCTGACAGAAAAAAAAAAAAGAAAAAAGGAAAAAAGCATCTGCTCTGAAAGCAGCATGTGAATTTATGTGCTTATGTTTAACTTGTGTTTTGGGAGCATTGCAAAATGTTTCCACGTTAAAAGCAGTGGTAGTAAAGCAGCTGGGAGATACATTCCCTCTAATGCTGCTGGCTGCCCTTTGGAGCTCAGACTTGAACCCTCACATATGGAAAGATGTGAACATTTGTTTTCCAGAGTACTGTCCCAGACAAGTAGTTTTGAAATAATTGTGCCAACATGGTACCTGCAATTACCTAGGAAATGAAACTGCTGCTGATCTCCTAGAAAGTCTGGGAAGATTCAACAATTTTGGCATGAGTGCAGAACCCTATTAGATCTCAGGAAAATTGCTCTTTTCTTAAAAAAAATTAGAACAATTTAAATTATTTATGAAAAGGGGTACTGATGAATTCTGATTAGCTCTGTACTTTTTATGCTTCCATGTGGAAATGCTGATGTGGAGACACAGCATTTCCTTTCCTTTGCCACAGCTAATGCTTTTTTTGCAGCTCTTTCTTGTCCACTTTATTCCAGCTTTCCTGTGGCTTCTATTAAACAAATTCATGAGCTAGCCAAGAGATCCTTGGGTGAAATGGGAAACTATGAGAGAGACAGCATATTTTCAGGAAAAATTGTAAGGAGTGTTTAACTAATCAAGTTTTTAACTCAGGCTCACTCAGGAGGCAACATTTAGAATGCACGGACTGAGACTCTCCCAGTGACTCTTAAGACAACGACAAGTGGCTTTCAAAGTATTTTTTTCTTCTCAATGTTATTCAGTGCCAATGCGTTCCCAGAGGCTTCCTCAGTAAAATACAACAGAGGCAGCAGGACCAAGAAACTGCAGTGTGGGCTAAGCATTCTCCAGCTACACTTCACTCAGAACTGCCCCGAACACCTCTGTGTCCCTGAGAGGTCAAAACAGGGTGGGAGGGCTGTTAAGTTAAAGAAAACAACAACAAAATACTCAAGAAAACAGTATTTTTAAAAGGCACATTCAAGTAAGCAACATTCTACATAATAACCCAGTTTTAAGCACCTATCTGAAGATCTTAATTAGCCCATTCTGCTGTTAATTTCACATATCCCCTCTTTGCCTTCAGTATCTTTATAGAATAATTTTCAAGCAACTGCATCTATGTTTAAATCCATATCCATCTAGGCAGGATATGATTATGATTATTTATGATTAGTCCTCCAAGCATTCCCTCTTGATCAGTGTAAGAAGACTGAGAAATTAACCCGCTTCACTCCTGTCCCTAAGTAACCCCCTGCACCCCACTAAAATAATAAATGCTCTTTTCCCAACAAACTTTTTATGGGTTTGTTTTTTTTTCTTTTCTGATACACTGTTGTTAGTTTTGCAGAACAATCTCAATGTTTTCACTTGAAAGGAGATTACTATCTTTTTATTCATAGATATTCTTGGGACAAAATGTCAGTTTGCAATTTGGGGCCAGCAGGTTCATCTGTTACTGTCCCAGGTAAGGTCCCAGGGACTGTCCCTGACAGTGTTAGCTGTCGGAAGTGACAGCTGCCAGTGCTCTTGAGACTGGAATGGGCATGGGCACAGGGACATTGGGATGCTACTCTGGGTCACCCAGCCATCCCCTTGTGGAATCAGAAGAGCACACAATCCCCCAGCCTGGAACTCACAGCCACAGCTTTGGCCCCTGTGACACAGTCAGAAGACCAGGTTTATCTTACTGGAGCAGGGCTGGCCCTCAAGTGTCCCCCAGACAGCTCACAGTGCCTGTGCACCTTATTATCCCTTTTCCCTCCTTTCTGCCATGCTCACAACTCCCCTTGCCTACTGCAGCCTCTTCCCAAATAAACAGCAGCCTTTTTATTTTCCCATGGCTGCCAGTTTTGTTGCATCCACACCCAAATAAAGCATTACTGATGTGGTTACCTAGGCACTTGCGGGACTATGGGCAGGAAGGTCCCAGCACTCCTCAGCTCGGTTATCTGTGAAAGCTGACCGTTCCTCATGTATATCCTCCTTAGTCACCTGCAAAACCCATCCATCCATCCATCCATCCATCCATCCATCCATCCATCCATCCATCCATCCATCCATCCATCCATCCATCTATCCATCCCTCCTGGTGCTACCTCTAACTTCTGCCATCTCCTCACATGTTTATCTGTTACATTTAGCAACTTCCTATGTCATGCCCTGTTCTTTTCCACTGAACATCCCACTTATTTGGATTAATGGCAGGGCAGGACACAGCCAGAGGTGCAGACAATTACCTGCAGCCCTAAAAACCAGGTGAGGAGACCCAGCATCTGTGTTATTTTTCCTCTTCCAAAGCTAATTGTTATTTAGTGCCCAAATGATACCGTAAACTCAAGTCCAGTGTTTTCTGACAAATCCTTCACCAAAGACTGGAGTGCAGGCCAGTACCTTTGACAGTCCATTTTCAAACTTTACTATTTTCTTATACCTCATGCTTGAGTTTTCTTCTGGGTTCTTCTGGGTTCACTGCTTCTTTTTTTGGACCATAACTGAGGCAATACACTGCACTTTTTGAAAGAATAACTTTCTGCCCACAAGCCTAACAGCAATGAGCTTGTGTGTAACAGGACACATGAAAATGGGAGGCCCTTCAGATCTTGAACATGACATGCCATTGGAGTGGTCTGGCTGAAGTTTAGCAGCTCAGTGAGATGGGTGTAAAATGAAGCTTCATGTTACCAGTAAATTGATCGAACAGATACTGAAAATTCAATCCCTGGTTTTCCCAGCCTTCTTGCAAACTCTTCCCTTACATCAGCTCTGGCTATTCATCCAATCTCACAGCAGAATGTTGCAAGAAGGGAAAATACAGCAGGAAGCTCTTCATCAGTATAGACAGCAGCTCACTACTGCAAGCTTAGTTTAGGCTGGAGGCTCCATTCATTTTTGACTCAAATCAGAGTCAGAGATTTGACTCTTCAGAGCAAATGCAATCTGGAAGACTCAGGCTTCTTGCACCCATGCTAACAGCCATATGGAAAGCCAGCTGTCCCAGATGTGGACATTGTTTTCTATCTTATTTTTGCTATTTCATTGGCAAGGAAAAATGATCCATCTCTCTAAAAAAAATTGATTCTGTCAGATATCCCAGGTTAGTTACCTCAAAAGTTAAAACACTGAGAAGGGAGAAAACAGTCACTTTTGAAAAGTCCAGAGATATATATATTTAGCCTAGACCTGTATCTTTGTTGGTCAGCACAAAGAAAGAATAGCGTCTGAAAGAAGCCAATGTATTTTCAATATCGAAGAGGAAGAATACTTTGTACTAAATTTGTAATATTGACTTTATTGCCATTCATAAGCATCTGAAGCATTTGCCTCTGCTGTGGATGTTCAGACAGTACCCTTATAGAGCAGAAATAATTTTCTTTTATAAATTTACATGATATCAACATAATACTACTTTAAAAAAATGGAAGGGGGTGAAAATAAAGGCTGCTAAATTAGCTTCTCTGGGGTTAGAAGTGCATTATGGGTAGCAATTAGAAAATGCTTGCACTAACCATCAAGCAAGTGAGCAGATTTAGCACATCACAGAAATTAATGAGTCTCCATGTAAAAGATGATAGCAATCTTTCCTCAAAACTACCACCTTGCTTGCAGCACAGCAAATGCAATTTAACTTCTTGAGGCAATAGAGGTCGTTTTCACTGAAATGTTGAGAAAGATGAATGTAGATGCCATGGTCCTTGACACAAGGAATGCAATAAGAACGTCTGACCTAACCTGCTCTGCCTTCCTGCAGCATTACTCACTGGCCAAGAGGCTCCTAAGCCACATTCCTGCAGGTAGCGTTCCCAGCAAGATATCTGCTGAAACACTTGATCCTTTCATGCTGTTGTTCTCCCTCCACATCTTCCTAGTGGGCTTCCTAGGTAAGGTCTTCCTTGAGAAAGAGAAAGAGAAAGAGAAAGAGAAAGAGAAAGGAAAGAGAAAGAGAAAGAGAAAGAAAGAGAAAAACTTACATGAGAACTAACAAAGAGAAAGAGAACAGAAAGCTGAAAAGTAAGATAAGCACAGCCTGGCCTTGTGCAATCGAGGTTCCCATGCTGGTTTATTTCTAGCCAGTATCAAAACTCCCCAGGCCAGATTCATACACCAGAGATGGTCCATGTGAAATAAACAGCCCGTCTCCTCACTGAGAATCTGCCACAGGCCTAGAAAACAAACAGCCATAAGGGAGGGGAAAAAATGATGAGGAGAGTGTAAGACCATAACACTAATAGAAACAGTGAAGCAAGACAAAGCAGAGGAGCCTGGAGCATCCTCACCTCCTTGTGAGAAACCTGTAGGGAGAAGGCTAGCAGCTTCCAAGGGAACAACTTCTCTTTGAATGCTCTGCAGGAGCTGGGACTTCAGGTAGACCCCTGGCAGAAAGCAACTGCATTTCAATCTGCTGTGCCCTAATTAGGCAGCTGGCCATCTTCCTCACAGTAAGTAAAGGAGTGGGGAAAAGGGCTGATAGAGAGAAAATAAAGACAGATATTAAACAACTGTAAGACTTTGATTTGCTGTACTGCAAAAAGCGCATGCTTTTCTTTTTTACCTCCTTTTCTCCCCTGCTTTTTTTCCCCATTTGTCCAGGGAATAAGAGAATTTCATCATAATTGTATTCAAGTCTTGACTGAGTAGTTGAAGGGTCAGGAATTTGCCTTAAAAGTGATTAGTGAAGAACAGATCAAAACAGAAATATTTAAGTATATTTATGAATTAAGATTCATTAAAAGAAATTCCTTCATTGTTGCTTCATTCTATCATGTCTAATGTCACTGTATTTCTGCCATGAGAGGACATGTTTCTAAGGTTTTTTTTCCCCACAGAGACTCATTTTCTGTCCAAATGTATTTTTTTCTCCTCAGTCACTCCAAGCCTTTTCTCTCTATCCCTTAAATATCATGCTCCAACCAATTGGTTTCACCCTTCCTGAGCAGTGGGTCCCTGAGCTGATGCTGCATTCACACCTTTGCCCATCTCCTGCAGCTGGCACAGCTCTGCCCTGCCACCCCAATCACTCCAACACTTCACACGCACAGCGGTCGCCTTCCTACAGAGCAACACCCAACTGGATCACGTGGAACCGTGAAATCCAGGAATTACACATGGTGTTCTGCAAGGGAGTGATTAGAAAAGGACTGTGTGTTCATCCAAAAAGAGGACTGATTGAAGCAGTGTACCATTCAAACAAAGGTGATGGCAGAGCTACGTGCACTAAACGTATTGTCATGGGGATTGCAGGCCCTGCCTGTTAAAAGTCCTACTACTGAATTTAAAGAACAGTTGAGTAGCTTTCTTCATCTCTGACAGAGTCTGCTGCTTGTCTGCCAGCTGTCATATTGTCCCTATCTGAGGGAGCTTTTATACTTGGAGATCATAAAATATACTTCCGATGAGCTCTCTTTGCCTTCCTAACGAGACAGATATTTTCAGACATGTTCTCAAGGAAAAAATAAATCCAATACTCCAGAGGGAAGATTCACCTTAAAAGTAAAGCAGCATAAATGCTGCGTATCTCTTCCCCAAAACCATATATTGTGGTTCTGCAGCAGAGTTCATTGTGGTATGTCTTTACCAGTTGTTTTTTCTTTCATAATTATGAATGACATATGTGTGTTCAGCTTAGGAGAAGAAAAAGTGTCAGGCCTTTCCCTCAGTCTGTACTACATAAATGCTTTATGTGGAACATGTACTTTTAGTGGAGTAAAAAAGGTTTGTGGGTCTCCAGTATACGGGAATCTTATCACCAAAATACACAACCACGTGTCTTAGACAAGCCTGTGTGTGATTTTACAAAAAAAAAGCAAAACCAAAAACCAGTGGAGGCATGCTCTTCTACTCAGTAGCTTCAGTGGGGCAACTACACCTGTTTTTGACACCTCCACAACCGGATGATTACTCAAGGTGGAGAAAAAGTACATTACAACATAAACAAAGACAAATATTACCTGTTTGAAAACCTATAAAAACAATAGCACCCACCTCAGTTACATCTCACATAAGAGGAAAACTCATCCAAACGTTGGTCCCAGGCTCGTAGGGTGCTCCATGCAGATGGCAAGATTGACATACAAAGCTATTGAGGTCCACACAGGAAGAGGCCACATCAGATCATGCATCCATACATTCTTCCAAGCCAACTCCAAAGGAAAAGCCTGAGTACTGCTGTATAAACTCATCATCAGGTAAGTCATGAAGACCACAAAGAGACACCAAAAGAGAGTAAGAGTTTCTTCTGCTGTCTCTTCCAATAGCATGAACCCTCTCCAAGTCAGGTTAAACTTAGAAATTAAGGAATTACCAAGAAAATGACCGTGTTACAATTATTTATGTCCATGCTGAGAAGAAAAGCATTGTCAGTACTATCTGTATTATTAAATCATTGCCTAAAGCATATCTACTGTATTCTTGTAATGAGGATGCAGCAAGCTCCTTTCCCAGTCTTGTGCCTTTTCTCTGTGCAAAAAGTCACATTTTCCAAGAAATCTTCTTTCATTCTTCACCAAGAGAGGCAGAATACTACCCCCAAAAGAGTCTGTTTGTTGAGGTAGTCTTGTAGGAGGCAAGCGTTTGAAATTGTTAACTATTCAAAACTGTACCTCTGACAGGCACCTGGTCTCCCGGGTGAATGCTATCACAGATATGCCTCCTCTGTTAAAAGGAGGCAGGATTCAAATCTTTCAATGCTTTTTAGAAAGGTTTGCCAGAGTCCCTGTCTTTTACATATAACACAATGCTTCTGATAAACGTGAAAAGCAGGTACACCAGGGAAGCTGGCCACAGAACACATTTTTGGCTTGTGATGAGGTTTAGGTAGGAGACAACTGCTAAAGTGGAATGGTTAGTACAGCAGAAGGTTTGGGAGTTTCATCACTGAAGATAAATTCCAGGTCAGGGAGCCTTCCAACCACAAGTCCAGAGTGCCATCTAACCACAGAAACACACCAGCAAACAGCTGCAATAAAAATTATTTGTCTGGACAATCAGGGAACTGTCTCCTAAGGCTATGATGTTAAATTTGGATGCAGCAGTGGAGAATTTTGCACAAGAAAGCAAAATTGACTACAGTTTTTCAGATGTAGAATAAGACAGGATTTAGGCATGATTTTTTTTCTAGTCTTAGGAGCAGAAATCCTTTTGTGGGCTTGGATTGCTGTAATTTAGTTTTTTGGTCGCATATAAAGGATTCCTTTACCTCTTTCAGTGCCTTAGAAAGGATCCACATGAATGATTACCTTGCATATGGTCAGTCAAGCCCACCTGGTTGAGTGGTGCAGGCAGCTGGGTCTTCACCTTCTAAAAAGAAGCAATAGACTTTTAATAGCTGACAGTCCATTTACTGGTGCTTGCTTCTCTGCATTGCTGTACTATTTTGTACTTTTAAGGGTTTTTTGTGGATCTAAATGAAAATGAAACTGCTGGAATTCCCACTCCTATGTGCTGGAAATGGGCAATGTTTAGCAAACCAGTTCCATGGGAAAAGCTGGGAGAGGATCCATAGCCCTACCAGATTGGAGTTGAGGCTTCTGATTTGATTTTTGTACACTTGATGGGTTGAGCTGAAATAATCCGAAAAGTGGCCTGTGACACAGGTCAATCTTAGAAATATTGACCAACAGCCAAGGTTTGGGCTTAATAAATGTTTAGATGACCTTCAAGGCTTTTGATGATAATCCTTACAGGCTAAGACTGGGAATAAAACATTTCATGGCTTCAAATATTACGTTGTCACACCAGTTGCTCTCATCACAGGGTAGAAAGGGGAGGATAGCTTCATTTAAATCCCTTGTGGACCATAGCTCCCTCATTGTCTACACTGTTTCATCACTTGCTCTTGAAAATCTTGTAGGAAACTGAAGGACTCCATGGAGAACCAAAACAAATTGTGAGATGAGTGAAACAGGGAAGGTGGAGTGAAAATATCAGATAAGATGCATTCCCACTGCATTTGTGACCAAGAGTGAAGGAATTTTTTACAGCCTATCAGGACAAAAATTTCTTCCTTTTGCCCCAGCTGCCACTTTTTAATTTCTTTTTTATTTATCTTATAGTAATTGACGTTCATGCTTGGGCTTTACTTAGTTTTCTGTTAGCATTTCCAAAGACTTTACCACGAAGGGGTAAATCCTGTTGGAAAAAGCCCCATACAGTGGATGGTGCTGTATATGTATAATCATCATAAATCGTGGAGTGATTTGGGTTGAAAGAGCCCTTAATGATCGTGTAGATTCAACTTGCCTGCCATGGGCAGGAACACCTTCCACTAGATCAAGTAATGTTTCTAATCAGTATCTAATGTGTATATATATATATATATTAAAAAAAAAATCAATATCTAAGGTATATATGATTTATGATGATTATAAATACAACCATATGCATGATCCATACATGCATTTGGTTAAATCCCCTGTCCATGTAAAGCAACATGCAGCCTGACACATTATTTCCTTCCAGAAAACCTTGCCTCCACATAGACAGAGAAGTCACGTGTGAGGCAAACAGGAGCCAGAGCTGGCTCCAAGAGGCATTCAAGAATCAGCCATTGTATCATTTTTTTC
Source organism: Camarhynchus parvulus (assembly GCF_901933205.1). Taxonomy (NCBI): domain Eukaryota; kingdom Metazoa; phylum Chordata; class Aves; order Passeriformes; family Thraupidae; genus Camarhynchus; species Camarhynchus parvulus. The sequence continues at coordinate 106,758,490 of NC_044572.1, forward strand.
TTCAAATCAAGTTTGAGACTGTTCATAATCAGTTTATTCACATAAGTGTCTGTTTCCTCACTCAGATTCCAGTCATCTGTGGTACAATTAAATGCATGAAATAAAAGAGCTTTCCCTGGACAATACTAAATTACTACTCTCTTCTGAAAAGGAAAATTGTTTTGAAGAAATTCATAATAATGGCAAAGCTGTTGATCTACATAGGCAGAAAGACATACCATGCCAGGTTTCATTTATGTATGTTTTTGTTTTTTCAATGTTTTGTCAAGCACCCTGCAGCACAGTTCAGTGATAGCGGGTAGTGTTTGAATGAGTGGGTAAAGGATGTCAAACTGAGTACAAGAATGAGTGCATGGCCTTGACTATGGAAGGTCTGGTTGATTTAAAAGCTAATTCAATGATACAAGCCTTCACTCAGCTGGTTTGTTCAAAGTATGCAAGCAGACCTTTTTCTCTACTTCTTTTTTTTCCTCCTTGTCTTTTCAATGTGTGCTGCAGGCCTCAGGCATCTGTTCACAGGCTTTCTTTTTCTTACTGTGGAGAAAAGTCTTCTCACCTGCCTGAAAGATGGAGTTAGGACACCACACCACTCTCATTAGTTGTGAAAGAATTTTCTTGCCTCCTTTTGGTTCTGGGCATGCCTTTTTTTGTGTCACTCATGCCTCCTAAACCTCCCCCAGCTATATCACCTCAGGACACTCACAGCCTAGCACAGCAAGCTGTGAGATGCTCAGCATTTCCCTCTGATCAGTGCTGGTCCTCTGTGAGCCAGCTGCTGTGCCGTGAGGAGGATGGGGTGGGCAGGAGGCAGGGATGGGAACTCTGGCTGCTCGGAAATTAGGCCAACAAGCTCCTCCTTGATCTTGTTTCTAGCCCACTGGTCTGCAGAATGACAGTCTGGGGGTCACTTCTTGGTCTAGATCTCCAGCTGGGCTTGTCGTGACACCTAATTCAGAGCTGAGGGTGTCTCATCCTGTTATAATTGGATCAGTCTTCTGGCTTGTCTGAACAACGGAGGAGTTTTGTAACACTTGTGTGTATATCCAATACTGTATGGACTTGTCTTGTAAGGACTTGGTTTGTCACAACTGAAGTGACATAGTCATGTAAAAAAAGCAGAAAAAGAATAAATCTATCAATCTGCCAGATAAAATAGCCTTCTTGAATCAATCCTAATTTGACATTAGTGTAATTATGGATTATTTACCAAGATGCAGTCTTCTACTCATAGCATATAAATTGTGAAGGTGCCTGGCGCTAGTAAATTAGATAACAAAGAGGGTGATTTGTCATTATTACAGATCATTAGTTCTTTTCATGTTTAAACTTGCCCTTTCCAAAGACAGACTTCTTTTGGATGTCTGGAAGATGCAAAATTCTTCATTTAAGGCCCAGCTGGTCTGTTGGTCATTGCACTGCATTGATTCTGCCCTTGCCCAGAAAACAGCATTAAAAGCTGCCTAAAGTGTGAGCTAAGAAAGCAAGGTGCAAGTGGACAAATAAGTCTTTGCCAATAGAGAGATTGTAAGGTCAGGAGCTTTATCAGCAGACAAAATGTGAAAAGTACAGTTTTTTCACCTGTTCCATGGACTGGTATATCCTCTGTTCTGCAGCTCTTTAAGAAAAGAGATGGGGGATACATGAAACTCCTAGAGGTTTGACAAAACTGTCTGAACTGGACCACTTGGAAATTATGGCATCCTAAAATCCTTTTCTTTGAAGGAAGGAAAGTGTTACTGTGCTGCCCTCTAATGCTCACAGCCTTGCATTCACTCGTGGATGGAGAGGTTTGAGGTTAGTGTTGCTTAATAAGCAAACCACTGTTTTTGTGTCTGCTCTCATCAAATGAAATTGGAAAAAACAGGGCTTTGTGCTAAATTCCATGTCACTTTTCCTATGCAAGCACACTTGTTATTATGCAGTGAAATCATGAATTATGGAGTGTTTTGGGGCGGTAATCCAATTTGTGGATGTTCCATTTGGAGTGTGCCATGAGTGAATTGTCCCACTGTGATGTATCGATAGGCCCTGGGCTCATAGTGTCACTGAGAGGTAAAATAAGGCAACTCAACACAACTGGGAAAAGTAGGGGAACCATCCTTTTACAAAATTGTGATAGACATGTCAGGTTCCTGTGTCTTTAAATTTTAGAGCATATAGAAATGATGCTCTGTGGTCTATTATATCTTGCAGAACCATTTCACAGGATCACTTAATTTTTTTCAGGAGCTTCCCTACATTGAGCTCCTTATTGTGTTCCCTCTGCATCACCTAAAACCCTATCATCAAAACTTAAAACTGCCATTCTAATCCAAGACTGAACACCCGAGATTTGTGCTCTCATACCCCCTGTTTTGCACTTAAATAGAGGCCAGCAGATCCCCCACTTCTTCCTTGCAAGGAGATGCAGAAAAGGGGGAAGCAGAAGTGGTCCTCCAATTGGCCTCAAATTTAAGGCTCAATAGTATTCAGGGCCCTTTTAACTTCAAAACTTGACCTTGGAGTCTGAGAGCTATAGGGAGCAGCCACACAATTACTACTAGGACAGGGGCAGGAGGAGGAAGAGGAGAGAGGGTAGGGAAGCAAGCAGAGACACATCTCCACAGAAACCCAGTGAGGGTCAGGAGCTAAACTAGCTTATCAAGCTGCATAAATATTAATCATACTGTTTAAGACTATATTCTGCTCCATCTGCAGAGTTTCACTCTAAGAGGTGTCTCTAACAGGTCATGATGTCTCCAAGCATCTTTTATTAATAATTAAAACACTATATCTTGAATTACCAACTGGTTCATGGAAGATATTGCTGTGTTGGCAGTGTCAGGCAGGGGAGAGCCTAGTGCATAATGCCGAGGTGAAGGGGTTAGGTATGCAGCCTTTTGCCTTTCTCTTCATTATTTACATTTCAGTGCTTCCTAAAAGCTGTGAGAATGTGCCCTTCTTGTGCTAGGCTCCTGTTCCACACCTCTTTTGCCCATCTGAAAAATGACAATGCTTTCATTTGTCAAAATCTTTGAGGCCTGCCAGTGAAAAGCTATAGACGAGATGTCCTGGAAAAGAACTTCTGTGTCCAAAAGCTTGTTTGTTACAATGTACTAATGACATTGTTAAATGCCAGCACCAACAAATTTTGCTCTGTCTGTGGCCTTAGATGGTCACAAACAAGCTCCCTCCCTTCAGGTTCTGGAAAAAGAAAATTCACATTAAGGAAACAAAAATATACATGTCAGAATTCTTTTCTGCCAAGGAGGAACAGGAGAAAATGCAGCACAGTGATTCAGCAGAGCATCAGCAAGGAGTGCTGAAAGGCATTAGCAAGAGTCAAGTGGTGATGGTGGAGGAGTGTCAGAGCCATGCACTAGCAGGTGGAAAGGTGGAAGGATGAAATACCAGCTCATCATATGGCTTGTAGCACACAGGAATATGTGTGTGATCAGCAACCACCCCCCTTCAGGGATCTCCGCCATAGGAAATGAGAGCAGAGTAGTAAGAAGGAGAGAAGATGCAACCAATCCAAATATTTTAACTCTGGGCTTGTGTTTCTTTTCCCATTGGAGGTGAATTTGCATCTGGCAAGAGGCATTAAACTGTGTACAAAGGCAGGTCTGTGGCTCCTGGTCTGCCACGACAGTAAAGGGCAGGGGATGAAGTAGAAACAGACAGCATTGAGGCCACACAATGCAAAAGGCCCTCTGCAAGAAAGATGTCCAAGGAAATAATGATCCAAGCATTATGGTTGATATGGTGTAATCCCTACTCTACCAAGATTATGGGTTTAGCTATGGATGTGGTGAAACTGAAGCAACCTGGACTCTTGTGGAGTGTGGTATTAGAGCGCATCCATGCTTGAAATTAATTTCTTTCTGGCCACTTATGATGTCCTTGGATCACTCTCTGCTCTACCAAAATGTGCAGAAAAACTGAATCTGTGAACCCCTGTGTCTCAGGCCATAATTAAATCCGTGCAAGTAGGTGTTGCATGCAGTTATGTTTGAAATTCCTTGTGTCAAAAATCTTTTTGTCTTTGGGATGGTGTAAAAGGATTTCAGAACTGAGTTCACATCATTTGCATAACAATGTCACCCACATTTTTAACTCCTATGCACATTAACTTTACATGGGGATGGGGGAGGGGAATCTCTGATGAGAACAGTTGAAGTTCCCAATGAAGCTGTTGGGGAGCTACCTGATTTTTCCAGACATGGGAATTTACTTGTTCTCATCTAGTCATAAGATTTCTTTAGTTCTAACAGAAGCCTGGATGCCAAATTTATTAGTTAACAAATCTGCAAGAAGTAAAAGAAATCCCTCAGAAGCAAATGCTGATGAGATTGCTTATAAAAAGTTTTGTATAGTATAAGGCACTCACACAAATGGAGATGAACATTTTACTTCCTTTTTGGTAACTATTTTAGCACCTTACCTCCTTTGCTTCCCTTTTGTGCTTCTTTTGTCATTGTTTTCTAATTCCACTTTCTCATGATAGCTGATTCACAGGAGGCCCTTACTCTTTTGGCAAGGTGCTATAATTCTGTGAAAAAATATTAGATAGCTAAGCTGAGGGAAAAGAGAATTAAGGGATATGTCTGAGGTCACACAATAGGTTAATGGCTAATCACAGTTTGAATCCAGGAACTTCTAGTTATTAGACTTTGTCTGCAATCGACTGTGTTGTCTCCTGGAACTCTGAAGTGCTATAATATCACTTAAAAATTGATATAAGTGTCGCATAGGTGGAAATTAAAAATGTGGTCAGGAGAAAAAAATTGAGTTATTTGGAATCATTAACAAGCTTCCAACACTGATCACCTCTTAAACAAACAGGCTGGATTCTGATAAGACATATCTGACACCCTCAGAACAATTAATCAAGTCTCAGAAGTGGCAAGCTTCTGTAATAATATCTTACTTGTAGATCACTGAACATCCACTGAAGACTGTGCCTGTAATAAAAACTTTCTTCCTTTTGTTTCCATGGTGGAATATGTTGGCACTTACTGCTCTTCTGGGAATGTTACGTGGGAGAAATTCTGGACCAAAGCAGAGTACTGCTCTCCTTTACCTGTCTCCTTCCAATTAAACCTCCATAGATTTATGTCTTAATAAAACAGCAGTTATACTTTCTTTTTTTCAGTTCAAATTGCAGTTAAAAACCACTACTCCACACATAACAGGTGCTGTCTGCAATTGCTTAAATTGGGCATAAACATTCATTGCCTCCTTAGCTAACAAATGCAACCTTGCTGTTCAAAGGAATGAGGAAAATTCCACTCAAGGTCAAGTGATCTGATGTTTCCAGGCAGCCTCATTACCCACATTAGCACTGTAGAAGACGAGGCAGAACATCTGGTAGTGCCATAATAAAGATAAAAAAGTATGCGCATTTGCTTAACTCTTCATGTCGACGTTGAGCCTGTGCTTTAATTTTGGGTCAATGTTCTGAAAAGCTGCTAGTCCCAGTGTTCAAGATTAGGCTCAAATGGTTTCTTGGTCTCCACAATTCCTTATGTCCAAAACAAAACCATGGGGATACTGAAATTATCATCTCTTGCTGCTTGGCAGCACTATCAGATTTCAGGCAGAGATGGCCCAGCCAATCTGATATGCATTTTGTTTCACACACCTGACACCTACGAGGTAGGTCTTTATTGGAGAGTTATTGGCAATCCTCTGTCATTGTGTCCATCAGCAAGGTTTGCTCACCATAATGAAAATGAGTAACAAACCTGGAAGAAAAGAGGATGCCTTTGCAGCACTAGAGCTTTTGAGCTCCTCTCTTACTGCCCTCTAATGAGTTTCTTCCCCAGTGGCTTTGCTTTCAGATTTTTGGAGGGTGTGGAAGAGCAGCAGCATCTCACCAGTTCCTGCAGGAGCAACCCTCCTTAGATCATTTAAGGTGCACAGCTGTCATTTACAGAGCTCCCTGCTTCTTTGCCTGACTCCCATCCTTATAAGAGTACTTCTGGATCTATTTTGCATCCATAGGTTATGATCACATACTGACAGCTGAAAGACATTTCTCTCTGGCTTTGCATTTTTCCTGAAGTCTGACACATCTGAGGTGTGGAAGGATGGAAGTGTAAGATCTGGCTGGCTCTACAACTCCTTGTCATGTGGAAACACTGCTGCTCAGAGTATCTTAGTATGGAATTTAGAAGAGCTTTTCCTCCCTTAAAGGCAGGGTAACAGTGCAAAAGAGTGTTGCTGGGCTGAAAAGCTGCCTGAAATACATGTTCATTACAGCCCATCCACACAGTATGACTGCTTTGTATCCTATTAGCACTCCTGTTTGTTTCAATGCAGTGCTAATGTCTCTATTCAACATTCAGAAACTCCTGCTGCAGGTGCTATGCTCATCAAAACCTGCACCTTTTATGATCAAAAGATCCCAGAAACTCTTGCTCCCAGAAGGTCCAGAAATAAAGTAATGAAAACAGAAAGTTATTCAAAGGGTTGCTGTGGGGTATGCGATGTTGGTCTGGAACTAGATGCAGAAGGCAGCCAGGAAAAAGGAAAGAAGCTGGGTGGGACATGAAACTGGTCCTCTCCCACTCCCACCCATTTCTTCCCTACCTATATATTTTCATTTTAAAATGTAGAAAGGACAGCAGGATTGTCTTCCAGTGAAAATATTTCAGCCTCAGTCATCATAATGCTGCAACCAGGAATAATAAACACACACTTCTGGACTGTTTGGAAACTGACACAGACAGAAGCACAGGAACAGTACCCAGTGATTAACAGTGGGCAATGCTGCCTTTTCCAAGGGGGCCTTAGTGGAGTTCCATGCAGAGATGTGAAACCAAGATAATCTAAATCCACATTTCATTCCATATGTTGTATTGCCTTAGCACACTTCCTTGCCTGTATTTTAAAGTGCTTCAATTCAGAGTAATTTAAAACCTCATCAGTACTCACTAGAGGGTTGGGGTTTAGAACCTCAGTCAATTAAGTCCATGCGGATGAGTAATAGGAGTAAAAATCACAGTTTTCAGAGCAGAAAAAAAGAGAAAGGAAAAGAAGAAAAAAGATTCTATAGCCTAGCTATTCAAAAGCAATTATATTTTTAGTTACACAGAGAGACATTTTCAGACTTCTAATTGCTCCAAATCTATCTGCTAAAGAGTCATTACACTCCATTTTAACCCCTCTCTGACACCAGGAACTAATGCTGTAATCGAACTGTGTCACCAGTGATCTCAGTTCAAAATCATTAGCGGAGTTGTTCTTTTCCATATTTGCTCTAACATTTCTGCTCATTGCTTACAGGCATGGGGCCAGATTTGCTGCCAGCATATGTGGGTACAACACCACTGAGATCGGTGCTGTTGTGTCCAATTAGGCCTGTGATGAGGTTGGCCCCATGTGCTACGAGCTTTCATTAACCAATATATTCCCATTACAGACTATGATCTGTTCACCCAACTACATCTTCTTAAACATGTGGCTATGCAGTAGAATAAAACTCAGCAGGGTCATGCTTTGAATTCTCCCCATTTTTATGTGTTTTTTTTAATATCGGAACCCCATCTTTGAGTAATTTCATATCCACACATGTGATTCGCATTTCACATGCAGACAATATTTAAAAAAAAACTTGGGTTGCTGAGTGCTCTCTGATTCCTTGTTTATAGCAATGGCTGTATGTAAAGTAGCCTGGGTACTTTCCATCTCCTTTTTCTCCACAGACCTGAATTGAAGAATGAGAGAAACTGAATCAGAATACCATGGTAAACATGTTAATAAGGTTCCATGCAGCTTATGTGTTATGGGTTTTGTTGCACTTCGCCAACCGGCTGCGGGGACAGCACACAGCCAGCAGTAAGCGGAATGCGCGCAAACTAAAGCCTAAGCAGCGACCCCCACGGCAGAGGTGGGAGGCCCGGCGCCTTAACCCTCGGAAAGGGAAAACACACACCAAGACAAAAACAAAAAAGCAGTAGGCACCCTCAGCAGGAAGGGGTCAGGTTTATTCAGGGAGACGAGAGATCTGCCAACAGGGAAGGGTGCAGAGAGTGTCTGCCACAGAATGCAGGGCACAGCCTGCTTAAATACCCAAGGGGGTGGAAACGAGGGGTACAGTGTTGATTGGATGGGCAGACTGATGGGCAGAACATGGAACCATTGAACTCCCCCTGGGGGAGGGACCCGGGTGGGGCCAGGTACGAGGAACCAGTCACAGCCCTGCCAGAGAAGAACCCTCTGGAAACAGGGCTGGACTGGGGGGAAGATGGACGGGGAGGAGGGGGATGGCCAACAAGGAAAAAGGGGCTATAATTGGCTATAACGGGGAGAGAGAGGGAGACTGGCAGCAGGGCCTTGATCGCCCAAAGGAGGGACCAACCAGGGACAGAACCATCAAAAACGAATAGGGGGTAGAACATACCAAACAGAGTACAAAGAACTAAACCCGTACAATATAAATTAACATAAAAACGCGCACGCCGCAACATTGCACTTATGAAAAAAGAAACATTAAATGTCAGGGATATTTCTAAATGCGGGCTTGTAAGGTGATATTTAACCATAAACAGTATGATAGTCATTGGCAACTGATAATGTGAGTCCTATAGCAATCTGTTAATTAAGATTCCACCCACATTTCTAGTTTAAACTCTGCCATAAAAATATGCTCTGTACTATAATCTGGAACACAGATTTTAGCACAGCAGTGCTTTTTGTTTGTTTTGTTTTTAATTCCAAAAAATCGTTCAGCCATTTTATAGCTGAGAAAGGCAAAGACTAAGCTAGAAGTTTCCAAGCCCTCAGTTATGATCTTGCACAACTCATCTGAACTCAAGATTAATGCTTGCAAATGCAATAACTCAATCCCATTCCCATGGCATTTGACAGCTTAGAGCCCAGCATTTAGTCAGCAGGTACTGGAGGGGTTTGCTGGTGCCAGTGTCTATCAAACCTGATTCATAACCTACCTTACTCTTCTGAGCATGTGCAGGCCAGACAGATGTCATTTTTTATGACCCAACTCTGCCTGTGCTCCCTGTGATGGAGCGTGCACCATTTGGCTGTGTTAGCACTTATTGCAAAGCTCTCCTCAGTATTACTCTGGATTCAGCACAACCATGCAACCAGCATTTTCTGGCTCACATCTGATTAATGCAGAGCACAGGAGAAGCTAGTTTGTGGCCATCTATATGTGATTGTGTAGACAGAACCTGCGGAGAAAATACTTTCTGGGCCAAACTGTGGCTCACGGCCTGTTTGAATGCTTATGTTGAGATGAGCAACCCAATTTCCATTTTTACCTGTCTGATGTTGAAACCAGGCTCCCTAGGGACAGAAAAATGAGCTTGTTTCTGGGTCAAGATCCTGGCTAACTAGGCCACCACCATGAATATTCCACCTGCAGTCAGCTTTGCTCCCCGGGGAGGAGCAAATGCCATGGGTGACACACACAATGTCAAACATGCTTCCAACACTTCCATCCAATGAAACACAACTTCTTTCCCCAGCTCAGTCAGCTGGTGGCTCAACAGCCCTTCCCTCTCTGAGGAGAGAGCATCAGTGCTAGTGGAGACACACAGTGGTATGCAGTGAAGAATGGATCGTTGGTAAAACCAACCCAGAGGTGAGAGGGAAAAAAAAATGGACAAAAAAATCCTCCCAGCTAGTTTTAAGCTCCTTGGTTTTCCCAATCTTATTTACTTCTGGCTGTGTCAACACTTATGGTCTCATCCACCAGTAAGATCTGATGCTGGTCCAGTGGGAGAGCAAAGCAGAGGAGAGTGCAGAGTAATCTGCTTAAACAGCACTGCTGGCTGAAGGCAACTTAATATGTACAGGGATCTGTGGCTCAAAAATTCAGGTGTGATGGTGTAGTGATGACCAGCATCACTCTGTAATCTACTATGTTTGTTTGCGAATTCAGTTTTTGACTCAGGCTATAACCAATGCATAATAGTGTAAGACCAGATTGACTTCATGAATCTTTGATCTGGTTCAACTTCAGCTTCTTTCTTTGAAGCTTAATAAGAGGTTTTATGTCCTTTTTACAAAATTGTATCTAAATTTACATTAGTTTTACTGTTATTATGTGACTACCAAATCAATAATATAATCTTTTTCAGTATTTACATGGCATAATAAAAGCTGGAAAATTACCCAAAAAAAGTGAAATGAAAACATGCCCCAAGCACAAATGGAATTAAAAGACTATGAAAACTCCACATTCCCAGCTCCTCTCACTTTATGTAAACATTAGCCTGAGCTTCTCTTAGGCACTCAGTACTGTTTTAGCTCAATTCCCCAAGTTCAGCACCTGGCCACATAAACATCCCTGGCCTTTTCATGGCAATTGGAGGGCAGCTGTGTGAGACCTTCCTAACAGCCCTACTCTACAGCAGGTCACAGATCTACTTCCCCCCTACTTCCTTCATTTATCCAAAAGGTACCTTCCCCTCAGCCATACTGAAGGCATCCAGATCATACAGGAGGCAAGACACCAGCATAAATGCTGATTATTCTTATTACCTGTTGGAAAATAATAATTATCATCACATTTCCAAAATTAGGTTCCACAGTAATGTCTTCCTGTGGTGCCCTTTATATTACACCATAGAAGTCTAATCTACAACTAGTTTCTTGTTTCTGTGGGATTATTTTATCACCTTAATGTTCCTCTAATAGACAGTATTTTTGGCACACGAAATGATGAGTGTGTATTGTAAACCAATTAGGCTTCATTTAAAAAAGAAACTGTCATAGGCTATGGAAAAACATCATGAAGCACTGAGAAATGCTTGAATTTCTTGATAGCTCCTGCCATCAGAAACTGTGTTGTTTAGTCATTCTGCTAAACCATTGGAACTGTTTTATTTTTAGATTATATGGCTCCTCTGCTAACCTTTTTCTTGTTCTGTAGAACTAATTACCATCCCATACACTATTGCAAATACCTTGAGTTTAAAGGAAAAGTTAGATTTATTCAGTGATTCTTTCTAAAAGAGCAGGAAACAAAGACATGCATGACCTCTAACGAATATTATTCTGTGGAAAATTTCATTTCAGCCACCATCATATTTTAAAGAGTTAATTTCCATTTTGACTGTGTTTTATTAATAGGCCACTGGAAGCTTATAAACACTTCAAGGCTTTTAAGATTGTGTTTTTGCAAAAATGATTAATTATGCAGTGTTATGGATTATGATGCCCTCCTTTCCATGGTTTCCAGACTTCTTGCTTGTTGTCATGTAGCTCCAACATTTTGATGAACACAAGAATATATCTTTCCCTGTGTGCTCTAAAAGGAAGTGTGATTCTTTATAAAGGACATATTGCAAATTGAAAAGCTGCCATCACACAGTCAGGTTGTCCTGTGGTTTATATCATAAATAACGGCTCTACACTTCCTAAAGACTAGTTTAGCTCTTGTGCAGGACCCCAGACTATCAGCTGCAGAGACTGACAAGCTTGAAGCCAGTAGAGACAGTGGTAATCATCAAGACTGATTTCCCACACAATACAGACCATCTACATTCTCTCACTATTTCTTCCAAAGGAGACAATTTTTCTTCCTGGAGCATAAGAGCTATTTTATCTCTTAGACAGCAAAGGGATGGTGTCACCTTGTGCCATGTCACCTCATTTTTTGACAAAACAACGTCTGAATAGTTCCTTAGTAATTCATATATTCTTTATGGATCATGTGAACCAGAGCTGAGTAAATCTTGAAACAGGTCTACTGGAGAGTATCAATTTCAGTTCTTAATTAATATAGACAGTGTGTCCCAGCCCTCCAAACACAGACATAGCTTTCCTACTGTCTTCCTGAGAATACCACAGTGAGTGAGTGGATTTATTCCCAGGAATATTAGTGATTTTCTCAGTACACACACACTGCAGAGAAATTACACTTTTGACTTAATTGCAAATTCCCATATCAGAAACCTGATAGAACAGGCTTGCTCTATTCTGCTGGAAGGGCATCCCTGGGTTGCAACAAAACTGTTTTACAAATGCAGGCAGAAGACAAATGATGTGCCAGGAATTGTGCATTGATGCTCCCTGTCTGCAGGGCAGTGTGATGGCCAAGTGCATTCAGGAGCCCTGGGGCTTCCCTGCTGATGAGGCACCAGCAGAAAGATGTGGCAATCATGAAGAATCACATTTTGACCTGGCCTGTCCATCCATGTAGAGAAGCATGGTAGGGAGGTAGAGAAATCTCTTATTCCCTCAGGGATTTTTCTTGTTACAGGAGACCAGCAATCTACGTCTTGCGCAGTAAACAGGCAGACAGGGGGGCATTCCTCTTGTCCCTGATATAGTAGCAAGCTCAACTGAGCTTTCATGGACAAGAAAATAGAAGAGCCTAGAAGGCAAAAATGACCTATCTCCTCCCTAGTCTAGGGCTGGGGGTGGAGGGGGTTGCTGTGACCTATAGTCTGGCATGCACTTTTCACGCGGAGCTGGACAGACACATGAAGCCTTTCCTCCAGGGACACTGGGAGATGGAATTCTTATGTGCCACGAATAGTTAGCATGGAAACCATTTACTTTGTTTCATGGCTAAAATGCAGCAGCTATGCCTGCTATCACTCTGTTAGAATCTGACACAGCAATTCTTAATCATGCTTGGGCTTTTCTTTTTGCTTTCCGTCCTTGTTCTTGGAGGGGTTGGCAAGCTGATGAATTCTACCTTGCATGAAATTCAGAGGATGGCATCGAGCCCATGTTACAGACAGAGCACACTGACCAAGAGTGTGTGGACACGTGGCACCTTCTACCTACACCTAAGGTGACAGAAGGAGCTGCTGCAGCTCTCCCAGTGCCGTGGCAAATCACTGCTCTCACAGCAGAACCTACTGCTCCTTCAGGCTCCTTCAGCTGCTCATGGGAAAACTCCCCAACTCAGACAAGTGGGCCCTGTTTGAGAGGGTGATGAGAAAATCTCTGCTACCCCATCTGGATTCAGGTACTTTCCTGAGAGCAGCTCAGGCTGTTTTGCCTCTGGCAAAGATGGGTGGCTAGGAGGCAGGGTCGTGTTGATAACCTCTGCAGCCGGCACTGCTGCTGCAGCTGGAGAAAGGATGCGTGCTCACACAGTGACTTGCCCAGGGTCATGCTGTAGCATAAGGAGACTTACAGTTGCTTTGGTTAATAGGCAGAATACCAGCACGGGGAAGGTGGGAAAAAGTTCACAGCAGAAATTCTACATTGCAGTAAAAAGAGAAGAAACAAGGGAAGCAAAGGGGAATAACACTTTTTAGAATAAAGGCATTTATTCAATATTAGAATAAAGCACATTTTCTGTCATTCTTCACTTTTTGCAACAAAGTCTGTGTACAAACAACTCCTAGCTTTATGAGGGAGCTACCAAAAAATCCTTCTTCAAAACTGTTAGACAGCGATAATTAAAGCTGCTTTTGAAGAGACTGGATTTGAACCACTGCTTGACAGGAGAGAGCATTATGCAGTAACCTGCGTTCCCTCTGCATCATACAGCCTTTCTGTTGCAATGAACTCACTCCAAATGAAAGTTAAATCACATCAGACAAACACATAATGAGCTCGTGCTGCAATGTTTAATAAGTTAATCAAGTATGTTAATGATACATATTTACCAGAAAGGACTTTGACTCAAAATCAAGTCAGGAAACAACAAAGGCTGGTAATAAGAACAGCTTTGCATTGACAAAGTTCAGATGAATATGAGATAATTTGGGCATCAAAAAGAGAACAGAGAAACTGGTAATAGATGGAGCTATGAAGAAGAGCTGAATTTCACAGCCTATCCAATTACAAAAGTCATTACTGATGGGAATAGCAAAAACACCTTGTCTATACAGGACATGAGTGGAACTCAGTGGATTAAATTGTCTAAATCTGTACCACATTTCATATTTATTTTTAAAAGTGGTTTGATATGTGGAATCTGAATCCCAGACTCTTGGAACATCTGGAAGATCTTGGGTTTTTGGTTGGTTCATTAGAAATATGGGCAGTTGTGAGTTTCAGGTCTCAAACATTATTTCCCCCTTTAAAACATAAAGCGTGCTTGGAGTAATTTGGACTGAGGTTTCTGTTTTTCTGGTCAATTCTCATGTCTTTAAAAATAAAATGACTGCAGTAGAATCATCTAATTGTGAAAGACCCCATTTTAGATAATGTGATTGGTTGACCCTGGCTGGATGTCAGATGCCCACCAAGACCACTCTATTACTCCCCTCCTCAGCTGGGAGAGGAAGAGAAAATATAATGAGAGGCTCGTGGCTCAAGATAAGGACAGGGAGAGATCACTCACCAATTACTGTCACTGGTAAGAGAGATTCAACTTGGAGAAATTAAGCGAATTTACTACCAATCAAAGCAGGGGAGAATAATGAGAGGTAAAACCAAACATTAAAACACCAAGAATCACTACCAGGGTCACTGATGAGCTCAGCCTCAGCCAGCAGTGGGTTTATCTTGGAGACAGTTTACCTCAGCTCTCTTGGGCATGGGGAAATTCCCAGCAGCTGCTCAGAGAAGCCCTCCTTGTAGACCTCCCATCACCAACAACTGGTCATTCAAACCCAATACAGATAAAAGTTTTATCCTCTCTTGATCTCAAAACCTTGAGACACATTTAAATGGTTAAAAATGAAGAAAGACTAAAGTGTATCCCAACTGGGACTTAACTATATCTCTCACTGAAGAGAATTTTGTTTCCACTTTCTTTCCATTAGAGAGGAAAATTATTGGTCCAGATGCAGAAATATTGCTTATGGTTCTAGTGCGAGCTTGAAGCAAGCCTGAACCTAAAATCCCTGAGTTCAGATGCACACCTACTATGCTGTATAATCCACTTATGTGGGTACATTTTGTTCATCTCCGCATTCTCAAATCCTTCATGGTCTCCCAAGAACATGTTATGCCTATTAATGTTCAATGTCTATTTGGCTGACTCTGGTGCACCCACTTTGCTTGAAGGAAAGCTCCCAGGGGTCAGATGGAACTGGACCTTAAATGTGTATCTAAAGTATCTGTGTTCTCTTTAAAATATTTTTCTTCCTTGAATTTTCTTAGGTTTATTCTCAGTGGTAATAATTCAAACTTGGAATTCAATGATGCTCAAACATTTTAAATTTCTTTCATCACACATGTTTATTTTCTTGTATATTTTCATGTATTTTAATTTAGTAATCTGGTTTTGTTTTGCAGTATTTGTCCATAAATGTCCATTAAACATCTTATCCCAAAATGAGGGCTGTTCTTAAGCACCGTGCTCTTGGCTATTTGAGTTTTGTGACTGGTTAACTGAATGGTAGAGACTGTTTCTGCTCCCTCTCTCGGAGGGCAGAAGTGTTGCAATTTAGACAGTAAGCAGCAAGAGAGCTCTTTGGATACCCAGCATTTTCTGTGCTTGAGTACCCAACACTCCAAAGGACTGATTTATTTTTCAAGGTTAACACTTTTTAGCAAAGTGTGATTGTGAGCTGCCTAGTGTTTTATGTCCAAAATTCAACTTTGCTTGTATTAGGGACTGCACTAATAGTTTAATCAGAAGTCTAAAGATTTTGCTGAAGGATGAAAGACATTGTGATAGTACTTGAATGGTTAATGCTTTTCCCTTGTAAAATTCATAACCCAGATGTTACAACCACTTGGAGCTACCAGTGGTGACTCTTGTTAACTCATTATGTGTCATTGGCAGTGGCTTTCAAATTACAGCATCACAAAATCCCACTGGAGGCCAATGGCCAGCAGGACAGATCATCTGATGTCTCTAAAAGGTTTTTGTTGGGCTGCTTTGAGAGCCAGAATTCAGCATGCCTCAGACCCTCGCAGAAAGGGAGACTGCAAAGGACTGCATAAAGGAACAGAAGCTTTCCTGGTGCTGCTTCTCTCTTCCTTTGTTTCTTTCCTGCTCTTATCTTGAGGGTTGCTTTCACTTGGTGCTTCTGACTGCTGCACTTTTGCCTCACAGTTCTTCTCTCATCATTTTTTTTCTGATTTTTAGGGTAAAACACAGAGACCAGGTAGCAAGGGGATGTTTTGTGCACTGCAGTGAATATCCTTTTCCTTCAGGGTTAATCTTATTGCACACACTGAAGTTTTCCTGTATTCTTCTTGGCTTTTTTTTTTATTTATTTTTTATTTATTTTCTTTACACTGAAAAGCTTAGCCTCAAAGTGCATTTTTCTCTCAGCACTTGCAGCGGGGGGAAGAAAAAAAGCAGCTGTGTCAGAGCTTTAGTTTTTAAATTTTCTCCAATTGTTGGACAAACTATCTTTTTTCCAATACAGCAGACTGTGTGTCTATGTCTAGCCAAGAAATAATGGAAAATAATAATAAAGCAGTTAACACATTGAATAGTTGTGTGAGACATGCACTTCATCCCTGTGTGTCTTTTCTGCTCTTCATATGCTCCTGTTTAGTCCCTGTTATTGTTCACTCAGCATTTTATAATGACAGGCGTATAAATATTATAGAATCATGCAGCTGGAGCAAGCCTGAATGCAAATTACCTCGCAGAGGAAATTGTGTAGCACACACAGTACCTGAAAATAAAGATCTAAATAATGAACATGGAGAGTCTTTAGATGTGAGTGGAATTGCACTAATTTACAGCAGCTAAGGATTTGCTTATGCATATACCTCAACAAGCAGGTGAAAACCAGCTTGTCCCCTTCATAATTGTCATCTTGCTCGGCACAGTTCCTCTCACCAGCCCCTCAAAATTAGATGTAAATTTACCCCCTTCCCTCAAGATTGAAACACTGGGGCTTGAGGGATTTGACTTGTACATGATTTAGGTATAAAATGGTTTTAAGTGCACAGACATGTCAATCCAGCACAAAGGTTAAATTTCTTCAGGGAGAGAAATCTCTATAGTCTTGTCCCTTTCCTTGAACTGGAATGTCCTCCAGATAAAATGCCAGACAGTTCAGGAGGCAAGGAGCAGATTTAGAAAATTGTAATGAAGGGAAGACAGGCTCTTTGGCGAGGACCTGATGCAGCGTAGCTACCAGAGAAAGCAAGTCAATTGAGCTATGATGACAGAAACTGAAAATTCCTTTCTCTCTTTGTTCTTTACAAAATTTAAAAGGGTTTACTATACCCCTATGACAACTAATAGGAGCAGACCTAAAATTAGTTAAATAAACACAGTCCTTTCACAAAGAAAATGAATTTTGCACCAAAACATCACCAACAGTTAACTGTTTTGGATGTGGCAAATAATAGTAACAAATACTATAGAGAAAATAGTTTGGGCTAAAGTTCTAATACAGTAATTTTACTTGCACCATGTGTTTCGCTTTAATTGCTGCTTTGTGAAAAACTCCAGTTACCTCACATACCACACAGGCTTTAAGGAGGGATTTGTAGTGTTTCTTGCCCTTCTATTTTCCTCATGGAAAACGCTGACCTGTCTGCCTGAAGAGCCATTGAGATTCTGAATCAGGCAAGGAAGGAACAGAGAATACCCCTGCCTTACATCTTGAGTGGCTGTTTACACTTCAACAGGAGCAGACTGAATCAAAATGACACTTTCTGATACTTTGTGTTATGCAAATTGCTCCACACGGGGTAATGCCTGCGCACAATGTGGTCCAAAGACCCACAGAAAAAAGACTTGCACAGAAATTAAATGTGAGCTGAGTGAAAGTCTGATGTTAATTCCTAGGGCCAAGGGCCAAATGTCTTCATTTTGCAGCATGTGGAGAAACACTCGGGAATGAGGCAACCACTTAGAGCAAAACACAGACTTCACATAAACCTTTAAAGACATTGCCCAGGCACTTGGAATGAAAGAGCTATGTGATAGCAGAATGTATTATCCTATCATCACACAAAAAATTCTCTCACCTTTAATATAAAATGAATGGAGATGTCTCCAATTGATAGATATGAATTCTTCAGCACTGAATACCAGCAGTGTTATCATCCTTGGTTCATTGTGACAGCAATGAAAAGCATGTTGTACACAAACTAACACACAGTTAGTGTGTGAGTGACACACAGTGACACAGTTCTGCTGCATGTTGGGAAACATGGTATCTGTCATAATAACACAATCCCCCATGCATGCCCCCATCCTATTTTATTTTTGGAAGTTTTGTCAAAAAAACATGAATTCATCCATTGTTTAAGAGCGATTTTGCATATAAAGAAACCAGAATTAAGTTCAGAAGCTGCCCGATAGTATAGACAACCAGTATCCAAGCAATAGCTCATCTATCCAAAAATTTAGCAGAAGACTAATTAGAAAAATACTTTAAAAGCTTTTCAAAACATAATCTTCAGTACTGTATAAATACTCTTCAGTCATGGAATTCCTCAACCTGACTTGAAAACCTGCCTGAAGGTTCAGCTGGACCACTGCTATTCCCTCGCCAAACAGACCTAAGATAAAAGTGAGCTAGGAAAAAAAAAAGTAAAGCCTATGCAATTGTGCCCTTGAATGTCTGGCCAGGTTTCTTGGTAACATGACATCAGTGAACATGTTTGTTTTAAATTCCTTGAGTGGTCGCTTAGCAGAAAGTGCAGAAAGGTCAGGGTAGCACAAAACTAATACTGGTTTTATTACTACTTTTGTCCTTATTAGCTCCCTAACAGGAAGAAACTGCAACCTCCATCTCAGTGAAGAGCAAGAGAGGAGCAGAGCATCTTTCTGAGCTTGTCTTCCATGACACATTCATAATTTTGGTTTCAGAAGTATAATTTCAGAAGTATAAGTATTATTTACCAATACTACACTAGACACCAATATTCTTCTGCTGAATTTTGGGGTGAACCATGTGTTATCATAGAATCATGGAACTGTTTAGTTTGGAAAAGACTTTTAAGATCCTGAATTCCAACTCTAACCCACTGCTGCCCAGTCTACCATGAAACCATGCCCCCAAGTGACAAGTTATACACCTTTTCAATATCACCAGGGATGGTGATTCAACCACTTCCCTGGGCAGCCTGTTCCAATGCTTGATAACATTTTTGGTGAAGAAATTTTTCCTAATATTTAATCTAAACCTCCCCTGGTGCAACTTGAGGCCATTTTTCTCATTGTATTGCTTTTTCTCCAGGAGCAGGGCAATCCCTACCTCAGTAAAAATTCCTTTCAGGTTGATGTAGAGGGTGGTAAGATCTCCCCTGATCCTCCCCCTGAGCTCCTTTTTCACCAAGCAGATTTCCAGACACTACCCCTAGCATCTAGTACTGCATGGGGTTGTTGTGACCCCAGGGCAGGACCTTCCTGAGCCTCAGGTTGTGGATCTGTCCTGTCCAGATCCCTCTGTGGATCCTTCCTGCTCCTCAGCAGGAGGAGTCTCCTGTCCAGCTCAGTGTCATCTGCAAGCTGATTGCAGGAACACTTGATCCTCCTGGCCAGATCATTGATAAAGATATTAAACAGGACTGGCCCCAGCTGAGCCCTGGGGAACACCACTGATCACCAGCTGCCAGCTGGGTGTAACTCCATTCACCAGCCTCCTCTCTGGGCCTGGCCATCCAAACAGCTTTATATCCAGCAAAGACCGCCCACAAAATCCATGAGCAACCAGTTTCTCTAGGACAATGCTGTTGAAAATGTTGTCAAAGGCCTTACTAAAGTCCAGGTGGACATCATCCACAGCTTTTCCTTCATCCACTAAGTGGCCTCATAGAAGGAGGTACAGTGGGTCAAGCAAGACCTGCCTCTCATAAACTCACACCAAATGGGCCTGATCCACTGATTGTTCTGTGTGTGCTGCGTGGTGGCACTCAAGATGATCTGGTCCATGACCTTTTCCAGCACTGACATCAGAGTGTAGCTCCCCAGATCTTTCTCCCAATCCTTCTTTTAATTCTGTAATTTAGTGTACTGAAAAGTGCATTTATTTCAAGTTCTATAAGGTCAGCAGAGGAAGACGTGATGAAAAAAAATAATTTTAAGAGTGATTTGAAAATCATACCACTGACATGTTTAAGGGTTCTGCTCTGGTCCTGTTAACATTTATGGAGAAATTGTGGTTGATAAGAGCAATCATGTGTCTAGGAGGAGGGGATGGTCATAGGGAGAGTAGCAAGGCCCATTGCAAGATCAAAGCTGATGTCCTCTCATCCTTGGGGAAGTTCGAGGAATGTGAAGTCAGAAATGTGAACATGGGCTTTTTCTCCTGGGCACCATCAAATTCCTGTTCTGTTTCACTTGATTGAATGGGATCCCCACCAGGGACATTCTGTGCTTCTGCCTAATCAGGGGAAAACACAATGAAAGATGTGACTAGCCATCTGTAGGGAACAGTTTCTGGGCTACAGGCAGGAGTACACATTTGTCTTGTTATAAATTAATTCAGTCCAGGGATTCATCACCCTTCTTGAGGCCCTGCTTCAGAATTCACTGTGATGGATTATATATGCCATTACCAAAAACATCTGAGAACATGTCTCCGTGGGCTACATTTATCAGCACAAATACAGATATTCTTTCTTAAAATGGATCTTATACCCAGTCTAGGTAGAAGTAAGGGTGATTGGGTTTTTAGAGGCTTTCATACTGGAATTGTAAAGAAACTCAGGAATGAAAGTTCTATTGCCTTTATTATTATTGGTGGTGGTGGTATTGTGGTGGTGTTTTTTGGTTTCTTTTTTTCTTAGTTTTTTTTCTAGCTGAGAAAGGAAGCATAGGCCAGTGACAATAGATGTCCAAGGTCACCAAATATGAAATGAGCCCAACACAATCAGTCACATAATGGTTGATGGCTGTTCCAGATGATGGAAAAAAAAGGAGGAAAGGATCTACCACACACTGTGGAGACATAAAAAGAAGAAAAGAGAGGAAAGAAGCCCAATAGGTGCAGAGAATAGACTGAATTCAAGGGAAGGTGGTCTTACTGTGACATGGTTGGGTAAAGAGAAAAGGTTATGATTGACTGGATGATTAAGTGATTTGCCAACATTCTCAAGCAGCAACTTTCCACATAAAGAGAGGTTTCTATTTATCCTGTTCTTTGTGCTGGGAATACAGGTGTCTCCTCTATCAGCATGTGAAATAATACAGCACACAATAAGACTCAATAAAACTTTTAAGGCATGGGCGCAACAGTAAAGAACTACTTTTTTTACCATGTATTCAAAATAAGTGTCATCTTTGACATCAGCAACATCTTATGATGCGCACATGTGACCATTTTCCACAGAAGCGCAGACATCTCTTTTTGTTTAAGCCTCTGAAATAGGACTGGGAGATGTAGCAACTTGTGGAATCTCGGCAGTGAGTTTATGAATGATGCATGAAACAAAATCTACCTCCGCCTGACGCACAAAGGGAATATCAGACAGGGCTGCAAAACCACTGCTGGGCTGGGGTGCTTGATGTGATATTCAGTTCAGGCAAAGCCAGGAAAGTCCACCAAGTACATTTTCAAAGTGTTTGTGCAAAAGTACAATGAGAAAAAAGAAAGAGATCATGATATTATGTTGTTTGCATAGTGGGTTTTTCCCTCTTCCTCCTCTTCCCTCTTTACCATTCTCTTTCCCCAAAGCAATTTTCTTCACGACTTGGGCAAGAGTAAAGACTGTTTTCATCACTCCTTAAAGAGCTTCCTTAGAAACTTGTTGTAGTGAAATATGCCTAATATATTTTCAAGGGAGGTCTTTCACTCTAAAAAAGTGTTCTGTGGCCTTTTTAATAATGAAATATCATCCCATATTGCACATACTAGTAGAGGGATCTGAGAAGCACTGGAATATATTTCTGCGGTGTAAAAAATAACCCCTATATTTCCCCCAGATTATTCTGATTTTTCAGATGACAGAATAAGAAACAGTGGCAGTTGCCAAACCAGCTCATACATGTATGTATCTAAAATAGGGGGGTTATTTCTTAAACGATCACCAAATAAAAATGCAAAGCCTAATGAAGTAAAAAGGTCAAAAAATGTCTCTCAACACCCCAATGATCTTATCCATCACTCGGAGTTCTAAATTTTAAGTCACAGAAACCGTATCTACAAAACAGCAATGGAGGCAGAAAAGAATCTTGAAACTATTTTCTTTCCTGTTCTGCATTTCAGCATAGGCAATATATAGTTACTAGAGCCTCTTTTTGGTTAACAGGCATTTGTAGTGGCCTTTAACTGAATTTCTTGTGCCAAGGGAGAGATGAGTATGAGGATCAATGCACCTGTCAGTATCAGCAGAGATGACAAATCAGCAGGCAGAAGAAGTCACCTTCCTATTTTTATGAAAAAGCCAAACACAGTGTTTTCTTGATGCAGATGCACCATCAAATATTCCACATCACTGTAATCTAAAAAAAAAAAAAAGGTTTGCTCCATTTCCTACATCTTCACACTGATAATCTTCAGAATGTAAGTGTTAAGACTTACTATTTTCTCCAGCATTTTGTTAAGATCTAGGGTTGCAAAAACTTTTATTAGATTTACAAAACAACTAGGGGGGAAAAAAGTACAGATTTTAGAATTTTTTTCTGGTAAGAAGCATCACCTTGAAAAGAAACCTAAAAACAATTTTGATATATTTGCTCATAGCTTACTCTAATTTTGCTAATTGACTAGATCACTTGAGTGGAAAGTAGTGATAGAGATGTGACACACATTACCAGGAAGACAGTTGACAGATCCTATGGAACAGACACAAGAAAGAAGCTATTCATGTCCGTGAAAATAGGGTCAGATGGCTGACTGGAATAGCACATAATGCAATATATTCATTATTGTCCTTTTGAGTAACCAAGGGAATTACAAATTGTAATATATACCTATTATTTGAAGGGATTTGTGGGTCTCCCTTGAGGAATGCTACTGAGGAGCCAGACATGCTTCGTGAAAAAATATTGAATTGAAGATTTCTGCCCTTTATTGACTATCTGCAAAAGTTCTTGCTTCTGCGCACATTATTCAATTTTTAAATTACAGCAATGGCTGACATTCAAATAATTTTTTTCCTTTATATAATTTTCTGGGAAGAGTATATGTAAAATCAAAATACTTTAAGGGTCTACCTATGGGGACATTCTTGATGCATTCATTGTATCAGCCTGGAAGATTTGGGTCCATTTAATAGGTATTAGTGTTTGGAAAGGTTTAAAGAGTTTGTTGAGAATTGTATTGTTTCAGAAGCAAAAATTAAATACTACAAAGTGGTATTTACATGCATTATTTCCAAGATCCCATTTCTGCTGTACAGTGCAGAATAAAATGAGTGTATCTAACAGTGGTCAGGTAGACCTGTGCCTGGAAATAAATTATATTGGCAGATAAAAATGTTCCAGTGTAGAATTATATCTGAAGATTGATCCTTCAGTGGGAGCTTGCTAACTATTTGTTTTTCTGAAGTTTTTCCAGGGAAGAGTTGCTCATTCCTTTCACTGTGGAATGCCTATCATATCTGAAGCACTGAACAAACATTATTTTAATTCAGAGAAGAGAGGGCAGGACAAAAGACAATCTGAAGGCAGAAAACCTTGGGGCAACTCCTACATCATAAAGTTCACAGAATACCCCTCCAAGTCTGCTTTTACTTCCATGGAGAAGTAAGAAAAAGCACCCAAACTCAGGCCTTGGATATTCAACATATTCCCCTGGAGTGATGTGAACTGCACCTTCAGCAGCCCTGCATTTAACGCATCTGACACAAGATAGCAAACTAAGACAGCTGCTTCCAACTGCTGTTGTCACTGGTCAGGAGAGAAGAACGGAGAAGGTTATGAGATAGAGACAAAAAAAGGTGAGAACAATTAACCTCTGACGTACAATATAATGTATTATGGTCATCACCAGCTTAATTGAGGACAGAAGCTGCAAGGAATATGGTCCAACATGTGCATAAGCTTTTCAAGGTTCATTTGCAAAATGCCGTGTATTTGCATTATCTGGGAGTAATTTGCATTTCTGTTCCCCAGTCATTTTCAGACAGGTGAATGTTAATAAAGCTCCCTGGGTTACAAAATATTAAGAAGATTTAGAATGTGGAAAACCACTTAATGTGGTTAAGGGTAACCACATTAAAGTGCAGGTCATCTAACAGTTTAAAGGAAGATGCAATTCTCATTGTGTCTTAAGAAAACTTTAGTCATGATGCCTTCCAGTGACAGGCACAGGCCAGCACACAGCATGCTGTCTTGAAGCCTGGAGACCAAAGTCGTCTTTCTAGATCCATCAGTTGTTTCATTTTCTTGGGCATGTTGTTCTGCCATTTATCCCGGGGACAGGGAAAATGTCTGCACACAGACCGATTCTGCATCTCAGCATGCATAAGCTCTACAATGTACCTTGCTGACAGACACAAAACACACTTCAGCGGGCAGGGAAGAATGGGTGGTTTGGTTACAGTAAATAGGAGCTGGCAGTAAATGGGTAATATCTAATTAGATCTATCTCCACATTCCTTGCTCCTCAAATGGAGCCATTGGAACTTCACTCCATTGTCATACAGTTTCACATCATGGGGGTAAAAGCACAGCAAAATGTTTGGAATCGCTTGAATTCCCCATATTAATAGAGTGACCTGCCATCTGCTGCTCTGCCCACGCTTATGGTCTGTTGCTCCATAGTTAAGCATCCATTCACAAGAGAGGAATGTTTGTGTGGCAGGCAGCTAGGACTCTATTGTATAGGTCTTTACAAACATTGCACTGTGTTTTCCCACGCATTTTTAGCTCTGTCTCTAAACACATAGTTTGCCTATGTGGTTTGGTTTCTTGATTTTTTTTACCTCAAGGAAGACAAATCTCACAGCTTAGTGAATATTTTTGAAATTTAGAGATACACATGCACACATATAATATTTTGATGTAGATTTCTATGCATATATACATATGTATAAAAGTACAATTACAGAGAAATGGGATGAATCTCAATTTTGAAATTAAATTTTGATGTAATTGATTCTAGAGAGAGACTTTTGGGGCAGTTAAATATTATTTTTTGCTGACAAAACTGCCTTGGGAAGTTCCTCGGCATTGCCCTGACCCAACTGCTGCCCCTCTGCTGCAGTTTGCTGTCTCCTTGACGGAGGCAATGCAATTGTGTGTCGAACACTCTGTGTCTCAGACCCTTGATACAATCCAGGGCAAAAAGAAAAACACCAGGAGAAAAAGGCTTTTGTTCTTGTCTTTTGTTTGTTTGCTTGCTTTTCAGTACAGATCTTCGTAATCTGGTCCATGAAATGATCCCACAAGCAGTTGTGCTGGCACATCTCAATGAGAGTGGGAGCAGGCACAAAGGGCTGAAGGGCGGTGGAGGAAGGGCAGCTCATTTTGCCACCAAGGAGCATATACCATGTAACTAATCCCAGCAGCTCTCAGCAGCAGTGAATCAGAACTTCAAACATTCTAAACTATTACTATATTTGATTCATGTATTTGACTCTTTAAATAATCTAGGTGTAGAGGTATATTTTTTAAAAAAATATTCTCTCTTGTTTTTTCACTAAGGCATACTGACAAGAGACTATCCATTTCTTCCAAAATAGGGTGTCAGACAGTGAAATGAAGCTTTAAGTTAAGGAATTTTTTTCTTTTATGTAACATCTTTCTTGCCAGTGAAATAAACAACCAGCATGTATTTCCAGTTGGTGCTCAATTCCTCCTCATATTTCAGTCAGCTCTTGTACATTCTTATAGGAGTTCTATTGTTACAGTTAAATGTATACAGATCACTGGGTGTTTGTTCCTCAATGAAGCAATTTTTCCCCTGGGATAAATAATTGTGGGCATTTTATTTATGAAAAGCTCTGTACTCAACATACTTATGCAGGTCCAGCAAAAAATGTAAGTGTGTGCTTAACTTCAGGGGTATAATTTCTGCTGCACTCATCAGGGACAATATTTACCTGCGGAGAGCAAAGCATGGGTCTCACTGGATCACAGCCAGCATGCTCAGAACTTCCCAATACTGAGATCATAGCTAATTGAGGTCACTACATTTGTTTCAGTAGGAGTTAGTCACCTGAATACCATTGGAGATCTGGTCTTAAGGACTCTTTGGAATCCTACTGATCCCTTTTTCTCAGTCATGTTTTACTGCAGTGTATACACATCTGCATGCTATTCGTGCTTCCAGAACTATCATTTAAAAAGTTTTAAATTGGTTTTCTTATCATTTATGGTGTCTCTGTAATTTTTTTCTAGTTTGAAAGCAAACAGGTGCCTCTGTCTAACCTTCTTTGTTCTAGTCAGTACTGGATGTATTTATGCTATGTCATAAGTTATTTGCTCCTTTCTAAAGCATTCACCTTTATAATCACCGTGCACACAGGAGACATCTTGCTATTCCTCTGATACTTTTTTCTCGTCCTTCTCTGGATCCATTTGCTTTGCCCTTTTTGAAGTGCTGTGCCCAGAATTGTAAGCAGTATTCAAGGTGAATATACACTCTCAGTTTACATTATGAGAAATTCTTAGTGGCATTCCTTTACTTTCTTAAGATAGACTTGTTTATTTTATTTGAATCTTGGCTTCCATCAACAGGTGATTTTCATCAAGGAGACTATGATGAAGGCTTCTTTATATTTTTTTCTGCCACGTGGAACTCATAAGTCATCCTGCAGTTCAGTATTTTGCTGTCAATTTGCTTCCATTCAAATTCCTTGACTACTAACATTTTATCTTTCTCAAGCCCTTCTCAATCCAAAGGTTCAAACATGGAGAAACAATGGGACTCATCCACACACAAAATCATGGCTGTATTCCCATTTAGTTTATCCTTCCTTCCACTGTTCCCCAGTACAGTTTAGGGCATTCTCCACACAGCCATCCAGCTAAGGTGACAGTCACATTAAGTGTATAGGTAGGAAATACTTCCCTTTCCATGCTACAATAAGCAAGAAAATAAGCAGAAGTCCTACATATACAGATCTCCACGCTCCCAGGATGCAACTTCTTTTTTCAGCAGCAAGTTCCTCTACCCAGGAGTGAGGGGCTCCATTGTCCAGAGATTGGCACAGTCTGTGTTCCTAAGACAGGTCATTATTTTTTTTCCTACAACTATGCTATTTAGCATTGTTCACAAGCTTTGCTTTATCCTCCTTGCTTCTTTACACAAACATTGATGAATTTGCTGCACTCTTTCAGTGAAAGGGATGGGGTTTTTTAATTTATTTTGCAGGCCAACCCCTCCCTGGACTGAAAACAAACTGCTTACTACAGCTTATGCTGCTGACAACTTCACAATTTCTAATTAATTGTATAACCCTTCTTTCTTATCCCACAACTGCATAGCTCCCTTTATGATCTCCCAAGGGACATTGTGAGGAAATCTACAGCAGGTGGGAGAGCTCATGTGTCATCTCCTACAAATGGAGGCTGAGAGACTACTTACCCAAGCTCAGGCACAGATAAGTACCCTAAAATTAGCTGGGCATTTGGTGGCAGCAGCTGTATGTAGCAATGCACTGCAAGATGTAGAAACAGATGGCATTGCAGGAAATACGGATGTTGTGTTTATTGTCTGATGGGAGGCCTCTCTGCCTCCTTCCTCTAACATCTTCACAGAGCATTTGGGGGATAAAATGGGATTCCCTTTCTGCTTCCCTTTCTACTGCTTCGGTAGTCAGCTTCTCTGGAACTTCCCTCCATTCAGAGTTGGCAGCTGGTCATTCCTACTGCTTCCCTTCTGCTTTTGACTGTTTTTTATTAGAGTCTTCTTCTTTTATATCTTTTGCATGACTTTTACTTCACAGGGCAGCAATAAACAGAAAGATATGGTTCCTAGAGCATGTTGACATTCATGAGGGGGGCAAGTGTACATATTAGCATCTAATTCAAAGCTGTCAAAGGAAAAAATTTAAATATTTATACCAAAGGATGTGCATGGATGTATGTTCAAAAAAAAAAAAAGCCAGAATACATAGAAAAAAGCTTTTTTCTTTCTTTCTTTTCTTTCTTTTTTTTCAGAAAAGAACCAGAAATGGGAGACCAGTATAATTTTGGCAAAGTTCTGGGAAAGTTTTTAACTACTTCTTGAAAGAAGTAAAGGAATTTTTGTAGTTTAGTTGAATTTTGGGGACATTAAGTTCAAAGAGATTTCCTCAGCATGAGTTCCCTGAGCTCTGTCATGTACAGATGGTTCCAGACCTGAGATACCCACTGATTTTCTTACTGAAGCAATAATATTACACTGCACTTCTTGGGGAGCAGGAGGAAATTTTAAAAAATCGAAAAATTGACTAATAAAACGAGAAATTCCAGAGGAGGTTAAGTGACAGTATCAGTGTGTCTCAAGGTGTAAGAGGGGTAGTATCCATAGGTAAGTGTTCCATGGGCTCCAGAACACGTGGGAATAGATTGCTGTTTCAAACATCCCAGATCAGCTGATCCATCCCTACAGGATGAGGTGGCACAACCTGCAGTGAGACCAGTGATATGTAGGTATTTACACCCAAGGCCTAACAAAAACACACAAACCCAGCTAAACTTATCACTTCCAAACAGCTGGTGGTCTTCCCTCAGCAGCACTGGTGCCATCCCTCTCCTCAAGAAGTACATCAGCAGCTAAATCTTCTTCTTGTGGGCCTTCTGCACCTCCACTCTGCTGCTCTGTACCTTCCCCTTCTCAATTCTTTCACACCAGTCTTCTCCCCACCCTCCCTAATTGTCCCTCCATGGCATGGTTTTTGAAGTCACTCTGGCCTTTGATTTTGGTTTGTCGGTGCTGATACAGCTCTCACAGTCTGGAAGACATTTTCTCCTTCCAAAAGACCTTCTTCACAGCTTCTTTATTTACCCTCTTCCCTTTGAAGTCCTCTTCTCTGTGAAGGGCAGAAGTTAATCAGGTCTACCCATGAGGGACCCACCCTGGAACAGGGACACTCAAGAAGCAACCTGGCAGGAAAATGAGTGGGTAACAAAGGGCAGCAGAAGAGCATTACTCTTTGCTTCTCCACCTCCAATGCCGCCCATTGCCTCACAAGGCCAGCAGAGACTGTAAATGGATGATTTACCTATGTGTTTGTAAGTCCTCAAATTCTTTTCTACTTTCAACTGTAATTTTTTGGTTTCGTCAATGAATTAAATAAAGTTTTCTCACCTGAGTCTGCTTTGTCCAGATGCCCTCTAAATTCACTCCTGCCCAGGGGGTCTTTAGTCTACAAATGCAACTATATTTGGACAAAGAGAGGGGGTGCACTCTTATGCTCCATGACACAGCTTTCCCTAACTACTTTTACCCTATAATAGCTACGGCTGTAAGCCCTGAGCACTTGCAGACTAGATGACAAACTTGTGTTCACATACTCCTGACAAACACAAGCCGCAAAATCCCCAGGCATTCACCAGCCTGCTGAACACTGTTATGACCTTCACTCTGACATGGGATAGAGTGGCTGGGGGCAGAAAGGAGTTGCTGATCTGTGATTGCTTTTGAGGCAGTGAATCATAGTCATGTTATCCCAGAACAACAGGATTGCCTATCTTCCAAATCACGGAAAATTTCAATTTCAGCCCATCAATGGCATTGTACGACCTGTTTTGTTAAGAGCTTCTACCTATCTTTCATCAACTGAAAATAACTGAAATGCAATTTGCAGTCATCTTTACCATTTCTACAATCTTTACTTCTTAATTAAAATCTGAAAATGAGATTTCCATTACATTAGGGGATCTTCAGCCTACAAGTATTGTCATGTGTGACAATGTTTGTAAATCAGTATGGCCATTAGGAACCTCAGTGATGAGACACTGGTGTCTTGTGGAAAGAAACTCTATCAGAATTTGAGGTACCAATTTATAAGTGTTTTATTTTTGTTTAATTTTGGAGAAAAATCAAGGATTGTTGCTTCACAGCAGGTGTTAGGGATAATGCCGTTTGCTTGTGTTTCAGCAGCTATAAAGTAAAAATTTACATAGTTCCCAGCTTCTGCCAGAGTACACAATGAATAGAGAAGAAATAGACTAGAATTTATAAGCATAGGCATACCTTAAGGAATTGGATATCAAGGTATAAATGCTTTCTGTTCCTTAGGAAAAAATATTGTTGCAATCACAGGCTGCAGGAACTCACAGTTCTTCTGAAACTTAAAAGAAATCCACTTTTTGGCTATAAAATATGTATTATTCATTTTGCCCAGGTTAACTTTATTTTTCTTTTAAAGGAGCCTTGACACTTTAAACTGGCATTTGTGAATGTAGTGTAAATCTTTGCAATATAACCAGGTGACAAGTTGGCTGCAGAAAATGAGAAATATGACCTGTGGAATAGCCCATTTAAACAGAAGCATGAGTTAGGATTCAGTCTATTTACAAGCACTAAACAAGGTGCTCAGGCATCTTTGCACTGCACTTTATCTCAGTGCCACAGTAGTTCTTGAGTTATATATAAATCACTTTTTTCCCCCATCTCTTTCCTAATAAATTAATTTTAAAATTAGTAGTACTAAGTAAAAATTTCCTGAGGACAATCACTTAAATACAAAATTGAATTAGGTCTGGCCATGTTCTAACCCACTTTGCTTTTGTGTTTCACATGCCTCTAAGCAAGTAAATTTTGCTAACATAAGTGCTGAATAAAAGTTTTTGAATTCACAGTGGGGACAGCATATTTTAGGACATTCAGTGTTGTTTACACAGAAAGTGTCTGACCTTCCAAAATCCTTTCACACATCCTTAGCGCAGAGACCAGGCGATGATTCAGGAAATGTTTTGGCCACACCTTCTGATAATTGGGAGTGCAGATGCAGCCATATTACCAGAGTGGTAAATGTTCATTGCAAAGTTAATTTGGGGAATTAACATTGGGAAAGATGAGCAGAAAAAGCAGTCAGGTTGAAAAGCCAGAGCATGTCACTGTCTCTACTGGTGATGCACTTGCGTTATTGCTTCTGTATCTCATATTACTGTTAATTAAAGCTGCAGAAAGTTGGGCTGCTCCATCACAGTGAAATACTGGACAATCTGTCTGCCTTTTTGAACAAACTGCTGGAATATAGTCAACAATTTAGTGTTTTAGGATGGGCACTGTAGATGTTTCCCAAAAGGGGCACTCTTGGTGCACCAAGAGTATAGCTAAAGGGTAGGAAAATATCATAGACTCCAAGGAATTCAGTTGCAGCTCTTCCTTTGTGGTAAAAAAGCCATATCTTTCTCACATAAAACATCTTTCTTTCCAACCATTACATGGATCTCTGCTACCCTGCAGAAACAACAAGATGGAGTCACTAGGAAATTTTTCATGGTTGGGTATAACTGGTTTTGAGTGGGGGCAACCGTGAAACAATACAAGGAAAAACCCACATTCCTTTCTTCTTTTCCTAGAAACACTGGCCTGAAAAAAAAAATCGAGAGTTTGAAGCTAAATATTGACTGAAACTTATTTTGAACTGTAAGCAAATGCCTTGCCTCCCAGTGTTTAATTCTTTCAACATTAAGGGTCATAGGAGTAGAAAGGTATTACCTAAGAGATACTCAACTCTTTCATCCACTTTTACTCCTAACACAGAGCTCTGAGGCTCATGAACTTTGACAAACACAAGAAGTCAAAAGGGTCTCTTCCTATACCAGCTGCAAAGAGGACATAAATGAGGATGGGCAAAGGATGTCAGATATCAAATGGTAAGTGAGAGCAGTAACAGTGAATGGGTGAAATGATCCACCCAAGCAGCTAAGACTAGAGGGATTCCTAGGGAAATACTGAACAAGCCAGGCAGAATATTTCAGTGCATATCAGCACAAGAGAAAAAAGGTCTCCAGTGGAGTAAAACTGAAAATCTCAACTCACACTGTGCAGGAGAATAGGATTAACAAAATTCATTCACCTTTGAACTTACAGAATGAATAAAATGAATGTTCCAATCAAAATATTAGAAGATTGTTGCACCCAGAAGAAAACTCTGCACTTGGTCATCATGTGTTCCCAACAGCTGGCAAAAGAAGGCAAGGCATCTGATTACTTTACAACAGCCTTTCAAATATCTTTCATACTGATTGTGGAACATCCTGCAGAAAGAATAATTTATAATGGATTTACAAATTTTTTGAAAAATAGCCAGTAAGGCAGTGAGTAAGGCAGTGATAGCACAAACTAGAGCAGCTATAATCTCCATAAAGTGCGTGGAGTCACACAAGGCAAAGAAAAATCTGTTCATGGCACAAGAACAAATGCAAAGGCTGACATAAGATTGCACAGTAAGCTCTGTTTAAAAGGAAATTGTGTGATAGCAGATCAAGGAAACAAATGCACACTTATATTCAAGAAAGAGAATGAGCTTAGGCAAAAGTCCCCAACAAATCTCAGAGCTGTGAGCAGCTAACAAAATCCTCCTAGATGGCAGCTTTGAAGAAAAATAGTTTTACAGGAAAGGTACTAGGCTGAGCCTCAGGAAGTTGGTGTCCCCATTGCTACGCTGCTGCACATGTTCACTGGGACTCTGGAGGAGAAAAAAGATTCAGCAAAGCTTTCCTTTATAGAATGGAGAGAATATTTCCCTTCCCTGACATCCTCTGCCTTATGTATTTATGAGGTATGAACATCTTTGCATTCTCTCTCAACGAAACCTGCCAGGATTTACTGTGGAAAACAGCATTCAAGGGACCCCTTATAGAAGAAAGCGTGTACCAAGAGAACCCTTCAGAAAACCTGCAGATTCAGAAGGAGACTATGAGGCCATGAATACCACTTACACAGAGGATGTCTTTCATGAAATTGCAGGGAGGCTGAATCCACTCACTTCCTTTCATGTCAGTCTAGGTACTTTTATGCTCTACAGATTGTCAGCAGGCAAATCTTGCAACCAAAATGGGGTTTCTTGAAGTCCATTGGCACACATTTAACCAAAGAGACCTTTAATGGTCTCTTTGACCTTGCTGTGAGCAGACTGAAAGACATCCCAAGGCCGATTCCAGCCCAACTGATTCAGTGACTATTGTACTATGAAACGTCCAAATTAATGACAAGATTTCTGGCATGGCACACTTAGAGTCTGATCTTATGATATGATCTGAGACAAATAGTGTACCACTGTGTAAGTAGCAGGTTCAGCTTCATTCCTGAATATCTCCATCCTTCCTCCTCCTAGCCATGCTCTCCTACTGCTCACTTTGAGATGACTTTCATACTTGTGTAAGTCACACAGCAAGACACAGCAGCCCAATCAGATGGCAAAAAAGGACCAGACAAAGCAGTTTCATTTGAGATCAGATGAGCCATTGTAATGGAATCAGGAGGGAAAGCTGATTGCTGCGGTGAGAGATGGGGAGGGGAAAAGGGGAGGGTGGAGGAAAGAGGAGTCAGAAGAAAAGTTACCATAGTTTCCCCCTTTAGTCACTGGTGAACTTGTACATCAGCTTGGCCATATTGCGAAAATGTATCCTAAAAGACATAGTTAATTTAGATCTACAATTCATCTCAAAATTATCCCACTCTACCCATATCCTATCAAGATGTTGTTTTCAGTGAGTAGGGGCTTTGGAACCTCAGCAGAACTCCAAACTCAAGAATTAAGTAGTGGTGACAATGACACAGGACAGAAAAAGCTGTTGTTCTTGTTTGCTGTATGATGGCACTGCAACATGTGAAAGTAAAGTTGGGAAAACGAGAATGGTAGAAAACACCTGGTGTGGAGGGCTTGATCCTTTACAACACAGACATAGCGTTATGAGTCAGGATGGAGGAGAACCACAGCTTTCCATCAAGGAAAGGACTCCACTGTGCCTCCAAGACAGAGCTGGCTCACAGTTTATCAGCAGCAGAGGCAAACTGAAATATTGGAGGAGTGCAGAACAGACAGTGAGGCTGTGTGGAACAGGCAGGTGCTGGCACAGGGAAGCTAAGGCAGTTACCACTGCCACCTCTCCTCTGCTGCCTTCTTTCCTGCCAGGCCCAGCTAGCAAAGTCAGTTTCCTTTTCATTGCCTATTCCTTCTCACCAGAGACAGATTTATTTTCACACCCCCTAGCTCAGCTGATGACCCTGCTCTCACACAACAGGACAATGATCAGCCCTTTCTGAGGGGCTTGCTTTGCTGCCCATTACAGACAGTTGTCAGCTTGATTCTTCCCCAAAGCCAGCCCTGCTACCAAATCTATTCCTAGCAAGAAGTGTAAATCTGGAGGGGAGAGTACACACCTACTCACACTACAAATTATGCTAGGTTTTCCCTCATCAGTGTCCTCACTGAATTTCCTCTCAGAATTATTCCAAACGGAGCAACATGATTACTTCAGTGCTCTGTAACCTCATACCAGGATATGTCTTTCTTCACGTGTTTTTCTCCATATGTTTTTCTGTAACCTGCCTGTTACAGAAAAACAATGTTGTGTGTATATGTGTCTGGTTCCCAAGGCTATACAGCAAAAAGAGCCAACACCAAAATGCACTAAAAGGGCCATAAATGGAAAATGACAAGTCTTTGATGCAGGAAAATTTATACATTGAGGAAAAATCTCAGGATAATCTATAGCTGCTCAGGTCATGATGAGTGGTACAAAAATATCAGTGATAATGGACACGCAGCTTGCTAGGCAGAAGAACACATGCTATGTAGCAATGGCTTTGTGAGTAAATGCCATTTAGGGACAGTCAAACTAGAGATACAAAAGACTGTAAAAAATGACTGTACAGGAAGCAAGAAAGCATCTTTCCAGACAGAATAACCCAGAGCTGAAAGCACGCACTTTGTATTATTAAGGAAAATTTAATCCCAAAGATTGAAAATTACTCATGCCCCAATAATAGGGATGGATTTAGATCACCATGCTTTTCTTCTAAATTTGACTTCCCTCACACCTTACAAGCATTTAAGGTCAGGTTTTCAAAGCAAATCTCTCCTAAAGAGTTGCTGTTACCACTATGATAAAACAGCAGCAGTGGCTGGCTCCTCTGTGTTCTTGAATGGAAAGAGACCTGAGTCTCCTAGGGCTACCTAGAAATGGAGAGGACTTTCTGTTCCCATCGTCTGAAGGAGACTGCATGGCTTAGGAACCTGAAGAGTAAATAATTTTTGAGGATACCTCCTGCTCATATCTGGTCACTGTGGGGTCAGTAGAGCTTAGTACCAGAAAGGACCACCTTTTAGGGCAAGGTAGGATAGCTGACTAGGGAAAAGTGAATTCAAAACAGCCTGATTCACATTAGGACTGTGCACAGGTTGTGTGCACTGCTGACTCTGACCACGTCTGAAAATAAAATTGTCTCCATTCTGGTCGCTTTAATGTTGTATACTGCCATAGTCCATTTCCATTGTTTACTGATTGTACTCAAGTTCTTCCTCTCCCTGGTCTGAATATGTGGATTAATGCCTGGTAGGAGCACAAATCTTTCTTTGGTTCAGCAGAATGTATTGGTTTCTCAGCTACCACTGGCTACTTGATTTATTTTCTCCACTGTTTGCAAATGGCACCAGTTAGTGCTAACACAGAAGAACAGCCCTGTTGGTAGCCTTGCAAAGCTCCAGCAGATGAGCTGGGACCACTTGTGGCATGGGATGGCAAACTGGTACCTCCACTTGCCCGCCCTGCCCTCCTGTTGTCCACCCGAAAGCCTCAGAGAACATTCCTGTCCCTCAATGGTACCCACTTCACAGCCCTACACATTCATCTGATCCACCAGAGAGGGAAGATGGGAAAGATTGCTGAAGTGGACTGGCATGGCAACACATGGCCCCTTCTATTTTGGGGTGAAAGCCTCTGGTGGATGTGAGACAGTAACAGCTGAGGCAGAAATGCCTTCTGTGGCCAAAAGGGTTTTCACACTGAATGAGTGAGCTAGACCTGTTTGAGACACAAGAACAGGGTTGCAGTTTGAGCAAGTCATTCCCTCAGAAGAGATATGCAGTTCATTCTTGCCAAGAAAAAACACTAATGTGACTTTTCAAAGTTTTTCACCTCCTATAAGGTCAACTCTTCTCTGAGTTCATTAAGCCCACAGCTGTATTTCTTTTCTCTGGATGAATGGCTGCCCTAAATTGTTAGTGAGGTGCAGTTTAAGAGAGTTGGTAATAGATTTGCCAAAGTCTTCTCTGTAGAATCGATATTAGCCTGTACTCATAATAGCATTTCAAACCATCGTGTACCGGAGCCCTGACCATATGGGCCAGAAAATGGCAATGTGATTAGCATTTCTCCTCTGTTGGCCCCCAGTATGCTACCCTGTGGCTATTACAGCCATCTATTTTGCATTCTGGCTCCCCTGTGATATTGACAATAAACAATAAACAGTGCACTTGGTAATAACTTCTACAAAGGAAAAAGAAAAACAAAAACAAACAACAAACAACCCTCAGCAAAAAAGCATAAAGTAGACACACTCTGTAGGAGTTTCCAAGATGGTTTGCAGCAGCTACCCAGGCATCAATGCCAAACAAAATTATCTGAGTGGTAGAAATAGGTCCCCAAACAGCTGCCACCAGCTGTAGCAGGCCAAGATAGAAATAATGAAAAGAAGATTTTCTTTTTCCCTGAGCATTACAAGAAATGGAAGCAGAAATACATGAAGTATCTGCACCTTCTCTAAAGACTCTTTTGTTACACATAATCTTTATAGAAATTTACATATGTCACCATCTGCTGGCACCCTCCATTACTGCATCTCAATATTATGCTACTCTACAAGAAGATGATTCATAAAATTCCAATGACTGTGTTTAGAAAAGAGTGGATTGAAGATGTCAGTGTAATGAAAATGGCCAAACTGAGGTGAAACCACCAGAGCCTGAGATTAGTTTGCAAAAGTTCAGCACATATTTTCTCCAGGAGGACAAGACGTTTTATAAAGCCATGCTTGAGAATGGGAAAAGGGATTGCCATACAGTGTAACTTGCTACAGACTGATAGAGGGATTTATTTGATTGCTTGTTATGGATGAGAGAAAGGAGAAGGTCTACAGGCAGCCAGGGATGAAGAAACACTTTAAGCAGTTTGCTGTCCAGTTGCTAGGACCCTTTGCCTTTCTATCCTTTCTATTGCCTTTCCATCCTTTTTGCTTACATCTGCCTGAGTTCTCGTCCAAACTCCAATCCTGCAGTCACTAATTTCAAGTTTTTTTTACAGCAATCTTCTTTGGCTTCTTTTGAAGAATGGCTGGAATCAGCACCTTGTAACTCTTTTGGTAAATCTGCCTAGTAATGCTTTGTTTGTCTAGAGACAAAATTCTTCAAATGGATCAGCATAATGCTTACAGGCTAACATTGTGTAATGGTGAATCCAGGGAGTTTTACGGGTTTAAGATAAAATAATCTTCCATAAATTAATCTCTGAGTGAAAAATATAATGTAAGAAAAGTATTTAAACATGCCACTTAACAGATTTGTTCTCCTGCATACATGGGTTTGATATGTCCATCTATCTCAGGGCTTCTTTTCAAGCCAAAAAAATGTTGTATTTTGAACTGCAGGGAAGTGACAGGGCACCCAGTGAGGATCAGTTGGGTAGCATTTCCTGCCAGGTAAATTTACTGAAATCTTAACTTCTTGGGGAAATGGTGTTGGTCAAGTTGAATTTAAGTTGGAGAGAAACTGGAATGTTGTTTTCATTATGCTTTTTTTTGGATAGAAAACACTTCCCAGAATGAGAGAAAAAACCCTGGTTTTTTAACAATAAAGACCAGACACCAGAGAAGCATGAAAAAAAAGTGAACAGAGGAACGGAAATCTCTGAGGACAAAATGTCAAAATTATACCACAATTGCTTGGTTTTGTAATCTTTCTTATTACTTCTGAAATTAACAATAAGGTGTCTCTCAGTAGTAAAAAAGGAGTTTGTGGATTATTTTTTTGGTGAGGGTGGTTTTGATGGAATTTCTATCCTCACACTCCAGGCTTGAACTCAGCTGCTAAAAACTGAAACTTCAAATCATCACTTTACTTTAATCACCAGTTTAGACATTAGTCTCTTAGTCTTTGTCCAGGTTTCATTGTATATATATTACATGATTTGTGTTACTTCACTTTTTTTTGGTGTTTTTTTACATTCAGGGGACATGCTTTAAGCTTCAGATAAGATTTGAAGAGAAGAGTTAAATTCTGTACTTTATTTTAAGGAACAAGTCATATTTCAGAAACAGCTTTATCTAGAAAAGAATTTGAATTTTTTCATAGCTTATCATGTTTCTGTTTTATTCAGGCAAAATGTCACACATTGGCATCTATAAGGGAGCTATTTTCAGTGACC
This sequence comes from Camarhynchus parvulus, assembly GCF_901933205.1. Lineage (NCBI taxonomy): Eukaryota > Metazoa > Chordata > Aves > Passeriformes > Thraupidae > Camarhynchus > Camarhynchus parvulus. Next base: position 106,796,531 of record NC_044572.1, read on the forward strand.
TTTACACCACCTTGAAAAAGCAGTAGAAAGGGCTTTTTTTCCCATTTGGTCAAGCAAAAAATAAAGGAAACAACTCTGAACTCTTTCATTAGCAGCTGAATCTTTGCTTCTTAACAACAGTCCTTGCCCAGAGTAGGTAACAAGCATCCCAGTCAAGGAAAAGAACCTAAATAAAAGAAAAAAAATAAGACCTGAGAAAGCTTTAGAGTAAAGCTGCATTGTATGTGACATTAAAAGACACAGGTTTTTGGAAGCTCAAATATTTTGTTTTTTCTTCATGGGTCCCTCCACAGAGGGCAACATAACTGTGAGTGCTCCACTGTTCAAAACCAAAATTAAGACCAGTTTGCACAGTGCTGTAGATTAAACAAGAGAAAATGTTAGGCAATTAAATGCTAATGATTCAAGCTGGGTGCTTATGTTTTGTATTACTTGCCTAATAACGTTAGCATTTAAATGGTCAGCTTTGAAGTTAACAAACAGCCCATTAAGATGCAACCAGGGAGTTGTGGGCTCTTTGGGTGCTATTGTTTCAGTCTGGCTAGCTGCAGATTCAACAAAACAGCCGCGATGGGATTTACTGAGTGAAGACTATTTTTGCAATTGGAAGGGCTAGAAGTTGGTTTCTTTTTTTTTTTCTTTTAGTGAAAGCTTGTATTATTGAGAACACAGCATGTGGGAAAAGCCTAAATATACTCATTTTCTTCTGAGTGCTGGGATTTCTATTGTCCCTGCAGACCACTTAAATACAAATCAGTTGGTTCCCAAGCTCTGTGCAGTGATCATCCTACTGCAGCCATCAAATTTCTACCAGATTGCTGACTCCAAGATGGTGCTTCTGGATACTTGCAGGGGTTAATATAAAAATGTACTCTTGGCAGTAAAAGTTAAAGGAAGTTCAGTGATGAAAATTGCATCACATAATGAGAGATCCTCAAAGCAGCAGCTACTTAGAGGACAGAAATAAGATATAATTGTCAATGGAAAGAATATTATCCAGGATAATGGGCTCCTGCAGATGCAAGAACAGCAAGGCAAAGCCAAAGCATTTATGGAAAATAAATGGCATGGTACAGCTCAGGTTTGTTCTTCTTCAAAGTGCACAACATTGATCCTGTGGCAATGGTCTCTTATTCCAAATCATTGATGTAGACTTAATTATTTTATGTAATAGAGGCTGATGTGGGAGTTACTTACTGTGCCTCTGTAGACCTATTGCATTAGAAGTGCCTCTGAAGAGAAAAGCACTGTGGATTTCAGTGCCTGGATTTCATCAAGCGTTTTGTTATCCCTACTGTGACTGTTATTCCCAGCACTTTCCATGTGGTGTTAACCAAGGAGAGCTAGTTTTCTGCTGTCAAAAGGCAAGTGCTGTGACAGTTTGATGTTTCCTGGTGGCAACTGTAAATATTGACATTTTAGTCAGCAACATTTGATGCAACACATTAAATGTAATGGGGCTTTTTCACTGAATTTAAAGTGAATAATTTCAGGCCCTGTTTGGTGCATTAGGAGGAACAGAACTGTTCTTAAACTGGCTTTGTTTTCTGATGTACTCAACATGACGTATAAATGCCAGAACAACCTCCTAGTAAAACTATATTACTTCTTGGTTTTTGATCTTTTGTGGCCTGCTAAAGGGCTTATTTAAAATGCCACAAAATATGTACTGCTAGCTCTCACATCTTAATTGAAGAAATAGGTGGTCTGGATGTTTAACAGAGACTTCGGTGTGTCAGAAATATGAAATAGTGAACTAGTTCTTAGTTAGAAACATAAACCAGGTGCACTAAAACAATGCATTCCAGTTATTCACTTGCTATCTCCATGGTCATGATGTCATTTCTGTAATTTATCATAGGGCTTTTTTCTGAGAAATGTTAAATAGGACATAGCTATTTATTTTGGTCTACTGCTCCATCCTGGGTTAACTTAGGGAGACTAGCCGTTAAAGGATAATTCTACATATTGCCACCCACACATGACACGACTAGCAAAATGATGGTCATTTTAATGCTGTGTGGGCTCTGTGTAGCTGTACAAAAGATCACAGATTTGGTCCTCTGTGTTTTATGCGGAAACTGAATGCAAAATCTTAGCAGGTTGCGTAAAAAAGGAAAAAAACACACAGACAAAAAATCCAGAATACCATAATGATATAGGTAAAGGGAGATCAATAGTATGATTAAAGCACTAGGATCCCACTGGGTTTTTTCCAAGCATCTACAGCCGTGATAGCGAATGCCTAATGATTTTTCAACTAGCACAATTTTAATTGGGTAGGTGACTGGGGGAGTCATGTAAAGCCTGCCTTTCCTTCTGATGTCTTTTTTTTTTTCTTTTCCTTTTCACAATGACGAGAGCAGCATACGGTCAGCTCTGTGACCTTGTGCAAGAACAGTCAACAAAGCACCCACCTCTGTCAAATCTTTCCAGAAGATCATAGTGGAGATTACGCCATCTGCATCTTGAATTTAAATTGCTCATAGCGAGGCTGATGACCACTTTTTAGTGCAATCTACTTGTTTTTTGCCACATGTAATGTTTTTGCCTGTTTCTAATGCTTGAGAATATGTGTGCATTCATTCTGAACAACTTGGCAGGCTTTTTATATTTACTTAAATTTCTCTGGCTCTTTGGCCGCTGTATGGATTCCACAAGTAATGTAGATTGCGGCAGTTTTCCCATACTCTTTTTATTATGTGTTGCAGTGTGGTCATTATAGTGCAAGAGTTCTATTATCATTACATTGCAAGGGTTCCATATTGCTAGAGTTTTGTACCTCCTTGATGTTTCTTGTAGGCATCTCCTCTAGGCACTAACTCTTCCTTGTCCTCACAACAACCGACTCCAGTTCCCACCAATCCACTCTTTTATAACACTCTTTTTATTGGCTACAGGTGTGGCCTGTTAACATCAGGCCTGCTCCTAATGTTTAGTAATTGGTTCAGCTGTAACTCTTTAGAGGAAAAGATTACATTCTATACCACCTTCATTTACCAATACTCTATCCCCCTACATTGCAGCATTTTCAAATGGCAGTCACAATCTGGGGCCTGCCTCTGAGTTCCAAGGAAGGCCAGTTATAAACTAGCTGTGTCTGTCTGCCTGCTAAAACCATGTGGAAGCTAGGAACTATTGCACTGGCTTCTGTAACACCTTCTCATGACCATACCATACCCCCAGGTTCTCTGTCCCAAAGATGCAAATTCTTTGTTTTGCAGCAGCTTGATCAGAGGACTGAAAAAAGCTCCTTGAGGAGCTACAGACCACCAGAGTATATCTATTTTTCTTAGCACTCTCCCCAGAGACATAATTTTCAATGCACTTCACTGCTGACACATTTATCCACTGAATGACTAGTGTAGTCTACACCTCCTCTTCTTCAAGTCCTTTCTCCCGTGCCAGAATATCAGACTGTAGGATTTACACAGCTGCTGGGAAGAAGTGATAAAACAACATTCCAAAGAGCAGCTTTCAGGTGGGAAGGTATAAGCAGCCTGTGAGAGTGTGGCTGCATGACATGCACAAGTTTCTCTTGCTAAATTTGCTGTTGACCACACTCTTAGATGTACCTACTTGATGATGATGTCAAACTGTAGAGAATTTGCAATGCTTTTCAGAAAAGAGGCCTTATTTTCCTTCCTGTGTCTGAAAGTCCTGCCTTGTGCAAGTCCCAGGCTTTCTCCAAGGTCAGTCCTTGATTTCTGCCTTTACGTGGTTAGGGGCTAATTTCCTTACAATATCTGCAGGTGCTTCAGATCTCCCTATCAGCTGAAAGACTCTCCGTGCCATTATTTCTGTAGGCTGCACTTACCTGGCCACCCAAGTTTGAACTCTCCATCACAAGGAACAGAGGTCCTGATTCCTTCCTCATGGAATTTCAGCAGTACTCATGAGAGGGTGGATCTGGCACTGCAAGGCTGAAGCCTACTGTCTTCAAGCCAAGAAAGTCAGTCCAGGGTAGTGTGGTTCTGCACCTGTTTCTGGGCTGTCCTGTTCAATATTCAGATCTTGAAGAGTGACCAGCACTGCTTATGGTGCATACAAACACATTGCTTCCAGAACAGTTAACATTTGACACATAAATACAGCCAAACCATTCTCTATGACAACTACTGACTGTCCATTCTCAACAGGTATATAGCCAAAAACCAAAAAACTATATATAGCCATCTCTTAATTTGCCTTATGCTATGGAAGGAGATACAAGACAATTCAGAACTTGCCACAAATGTTGCCAACAAACCTCCACTTGGTTTGGTGACAACAAAAAAGGCAGCTATTAAAATACTAATTTCTATATTTTCTGTATTACTCAAGGCAGAAAAACTATTCTAAAATTCTTTAATTCTCTAATTTAAAAATGTTTTAGAATTCAACTAATCTTAACAGAAAACTAGGTGTGCTTCAGTTTTAGTTGAAACCCAAAGAGATTTGAACAAACACTGCTCATCCACAAAACAAACTTTAAAAAATGTAAATTAAGTGCTTAAAAATGTTGTTTTCTAGGGTAAAGTTATTTTATACCAGCCTAGCTGTATTCTCATGGAAGCAATGGAATGGTTGGCACTGCTGTCAGCGGAAATGGCTTAGTAGGTCTAACAGTTGCAGCACTGTGTATAACAGGTTAAAATGAGCTCAGAAAGCAGAAAATTGGAATTTCACATGGCACTCTCACCCTCTGCTTCTTCAGATGACTAACTCTGCGTCACTTTCTACCTGGATGTCATTCAGTGCTTTCACTTTTTTGTCCAGCTCTCTCCTGATTCCACCACCTTTCTTTGCTTACCTCTGCCATTAATAGATTTGCAATATCTCCATGCTGGCTCCCAAGATCTTGTTCGTTTGGAATCACCAGTGGCTGGAATTGTGGTTGTGGTTGTTTTTGAAAAGAAACCTCATGAACAGTTTATTTATCAGCTTAGTGAGATGGAGGTGAAATGGGAGAGGCAAGGGGCCCAGAGAAAACCTGGGGCCTTTGGAATACCTGTGGTACTGATAGAGGCAACTGCAGTGGAGGAGAGAGCCCCCCACTGTTAAGTGTGATAGCAGAGTGGGAAACCAGCTGTGCCTGTGACATTAGAGCCCCTCTACAACTGAACAAACATATCAAAGGGCTGCATCAGATTGTGAAAAGCAGAACTACTTGAAGCAATTCACTCGGCTGCTGCCACTCTGCTTTGATTGATATGAACAAGTCTTATCTTCAAAAATATATACAGCTAAAGTGAGTATTTCTAGAATCACTTCAGATTGCATCTTGGAAAGGGAGAAAATTTTGCCTCCTCCCTGCCCCTCCTCCTCCTCTTAGGCTTCCTCCACTCTGGAAAAGTCTTATACATGGCTAAGACATATGCTAAATGTGGGAGGAAAAAAAGGCACCTTCCAAATCTTCATGTCTTTGACAGCAAAGCAGCTGTATATATCCCTGTTCTTTAGAAGTATGAATTAGGGCTGAAGAACTACTACTCCAAAATCTCTTACCTTTTGACAGATCAGTTTTTGTTTGTGGTGGCTGTGGTTGTCAGCTGCAGTTTGTCAAGCTTGGAACAGTATTTGGTATTGGAGAGAAGGACCACCTTTTTTCTTTTAAAGGAGAAATCGAGGAGGAGAATTACTGTCCATGCACAGCTGTGCATGCATTTTCAGTTTGGCTCAACTAATCTTGCAACAACTGTCCTTGTTCAACAGCACAGATCTTGCACTCTACAGGGCAGAGTGAAAGTTCTCAGGGATGGAACCCCTACTTCCATCAATCTCAGCATGGAGACTCAACTCTTGATCCAGATATAGCAGCAGTGCTAGGCGACAACACTTGCAGTATCAAAAAATTTCCTCCCACAAGGTACATTGAAGGTGATTGTGGCTATACAGGGAGTGAATGCAGTCCTCTATTTTCTTAATATCAAATGAATTTCTAAGAGTGCTAAAAAATATTTTCATTTTACAAGCTGATTCCAACAAAGGAAAAAAAAATCTAAATATTGGGAGCTGGCTACAAAAGCTTAAGGGAGAACAAAACAAGAGACCAATAGCCACAGGAAGACGGAAAAATGCAGCAGATTTTGATTAAGAAAAATAAAGTTCCCTGAAAAGACAGCTGTATTTAAAAGTAAAGATGAAGGAAGCAGGCAACAAAATAAAGAGAACTGACTCTAGGTTGAGGACAATTCACGCAGGTTGGCCAATCATATTTAATTGCTGTGTTGGTGGTCTTTATTTAAAGGTCAGACAAAATTGTACCAAAATCCCCAGGAGGATTATTAAAATGCTTAAGACAGTAGGTCACCTGTGGGAGACAGGGCTAGTTTTATTATATTTCTAACGGTGTTTAATTAGTTTATTATTGCATTTGGAATTACTTTCTTAGAGAATTTTGTCTTTTTGTACTGTTCAATACTCTCTTCCATCCACGTTTTCTGCCAGACCTGCAACAGAAATATAATTTCTTGAGTTTAAATTCTATATCTTAATCTTTGCATCTTATCAAAGCTCTCAGGCCTCACCAGTAAGTTCCTATGCAAACAATCAATCAAAATATTACCCTCTGCCCCATTTGTCAATGCTCATCTTCTGCCCCTGATATTGCGGCAACATGTCATGCACTCCATGCACTTCAGAACCTTGTCATTCCAAGATTGATGATGAAATCATGGCTGTTTACCCTTTGGAAAGCTTAGTTATCAAGTGCAAGGTGACAAAAATATTTATCTAGAATGGTCTTCTGACCTTCTGTTCTCACAGAAGTTGGATAATTGGAAAACATGTGCAGTAATACAGTCTGCAGGGCTGCACAAGCAACCAAAGTCTGTGCTGTTTCTGAATGCAACCAACACAGAATGCAAAGCCCTTTTGGAGCACGAAAAGCATTGTTGGATATTCTCTTTTTTCCTGTAACACACAACAATGCTTTAAGTCAGGGACACAAGCTTGTGAACAGTTTCCCAGTGGCTGAGAATGCTCAGTATTTCTTCACTAAAATACCTCATTTTCCTTACCCACTGAAGGGAGGAGCTGAAACTTTCCAAAAGACAGTCCTGTTTGTGATTGCAGTACATCCAAAAAAGTTTTTCCCCCCAATCTTGCAGCTCACACCTGTCCAAGGCCTTACAGCCGGACCATTTAAAGCCTCCAGATACAATTCTTTGGCCTTCCAGTAGCTAAAGGGGCTACAGGAGAGCTGGAGAGGGACTTCTTACATGGGCAGATAGTTGTAGGGCAAAGGGGAAGAATGGCTTTAAATTGAAAGAGGGTAGGTTTAGATTGCACATTTGGAAGAAATTATTTACTGTGAGGTTGGTGAGACGCTGGCACAGGTTGCCCAGAGAAGTTGTAGATGCCCCATCCCTGGAACTGTTCAAAGCTAGGTTGGATGGGAGTCTGAGCAACTTGGTCTAGTGGGAGGTGTCTCTGCCAATGCAGAGGGGTTAAAAACAAATGTTCCTTAAGGTCCTTTCCAACTCCAGCCATTCTATGATTCCATGATTCCTTGATCCTATGAATACGTGAGCATACTGGCCCTGTGAAAGGCTTAGGTTGTAAACACTGCACTTGTTAGACTAAGAAGCTTAAAACACATTTTTTGAGACTAAAAAGGGATTGGCCCACACAGGTCTCCTTCAGGAACTTCTTTTTCTCATGCTTTTTGGGCAGCCTTCAGCTCTCAGTCAGCACCCAGCCCCCTCAGCCAGCTCAGTGCTGCAGGCACCAAGGACAGGAGGACAACTATTGAGCAGCTGTCATCACTGCCCATCTGACAGGATAAAAACCAGGGGGAACGAGCACTCCATGAGAAACATGAGGTTAGTTGATGCTTTGATGAAATTAATCCTTCTATCCCATTATGGTGTCCAATACCAGAGTGTGAGCAGGATTTGAGCTTGTGGGATGTAGCTTGTTGTTTCAGAGAGCTCATCCTTTTCTCTTGGCAGTAAAGTTGTTGGCCTCTACAAGAAACAGGCTGAACTATTCCTAAAAGTGGCAAAGCTAAGCTTGCCATGAGGAAAGTCTCTGCTACCAAAAATAAGATATTTTTTAGGAGTACTAGTGTGGAAGGTGAACCTTGGTTTGTGGAGAGAAATCAGATTCAACAACAGTTTATAATGGAGCTACAAAAACCAAGCACCTTGACGTCCTGGAAGAGTTAGGTGTTTAGTTCAAGCTGGTGCATGTATTGTAAGATCTAACTGGAACTTTCAAGACAAAAAATTCTCAGGATGTGAACAATCCAGTCTCTATTTTTATTACCGTGAGTTTAAGCTGAATTTTATACAGGGCCTGAAATGGGAGTACTGTTGGATCCTTGTACTCTCACTATGATATAAATATATAAGGGGCCCAGCAACATACAGACCTACTTTAGGATTGAAATTACTCTGAAAATTGTCCTTTAAGGCAAAATTGATTTTGTAATATGTGAGTTCTGTAGGGAACATTTTCCACTTTTTTTCTTTTTTACAGAGAGTGTGCAAGTTGGTCTCTATCTTTCACAAAATGGTATTTGATATGAGCTATTATTAGGTGAAAAAGATAATCTGTTCAGTGAAACATGCTCATTTTCTGGTCCTAAACTGTCTCTGCTCCCTAGAAGAAACAATGCCACAGTAATTCAGAACATGGGCTCTGCTAATGCTATGCTTCATGCACATATTTATCAATCTGATAATTATGCTTAAAATAAGGCAGGGAAATAAAAAAGGCTGACTGAGATAGAATTCTGATCAAATGCTAGAGGCAGATACAGTCCAGGTCTGCTAGCACAGAGTTTTACAAGAAAACAGAAAGATAAAATGCAATTTTACATTTTATTCAGTGCTGTTTATTCAGCTCTTTCTCCCTAAGAATCATTATCAATATGAAGTTATTTATGCTTCCATTTTTGATGGAACTTGGGCTTGGTCAGCAAATCTTTTCCAGAATACAGTATTCTTTCTTTTTTATATTTGCGCACAGATGTTTTAGGATAAGATATTGATTATCCTGCAAATGGACAAGCAGTTTCTTTTGAACCAAAGGGTTGTTTTCCTCATTGCAGTTCTAAACCACTTGCTGTTTTTTTAAACCTATTCAATCTCCTGGTTAAATTTCATCAGCTTCCCTTCAGGGTTGCTTTTTCTTGGCCTGTCCTCTCTCAAATCCTTAAAGCTGCAAAATTCCTGGGATATTTCACTATTCTATTAATGCTGCAGAGCTGAGACAACTAAGGGATAATTATGTGTGTGTGTGTTTCTTTCTATATATGTTTGAAAAATCTAATGATGCTGTGATACTGCCACTCAGTTATTATTGGTGATATGTTTTTGTGGTGGGCTGACCTTGGCTGGCCACCAGGTGCCTACTCAGCTGCACTTTTGCTATCCCTCCTCTACACATGGGTGAGAAAATAAGACAGGGTCACGATACAGACAGGGAGATCACTCACCAATTACAGTCAGGGGCAAAACAGATTCAACCTGGGGAAAATGAATTTAATTTATTGCCAATTAGAGTAGGATAGTGAGAAAAACAGACAAAACTAAAACACTTTCCCCCATCCCTCCTTCTTGCCAGGTTCAATTTCACTCCCTCACTCCTGACTCTTTTATTGAAGTAGGGAGGGAGGAATGGGGGATGGGGGCTCGTGGTGAGTCCATAACATTTCGTCTCTGCTGCTCCTTCCTCTGCTCTCTTCCCTTGCTCCATCATGGGGTCTCTCCTATGATGTACAGTTCTTCAAGAGCAGCTCCAGCATGGGTGCCCCAGTTTTCTAAAGATCTGTTTGTACTAGATACAGATAAATCTGGAAGATCATGAGTTTGAAAAGCAAAGGAAACACAGGGGACAGGGATGTGAGGGCTGAAATATCAGAAGAACACATATATATAAAAGTAAATAGATGCATTTTGTACATTTTTGACCCCACATGATCTGCATGATCACAGAGTAAATATGAGGCAGTAGTAGTTTTCTGAAGTTTCTGAGCTAGAAAATTCATTGCAAGCATTCCCTTATTTGTTTCCCAACTGCTGCAAATTTTTGTAATAGGCACCCTTATTTTTAAGTGAAAATGTGTGAATGAAAAAGAATCTTAGCACCTTCAGGCTTTGAGTGGTGAGGCAAAAATTGCTTTTGGCAGAAAAAAAAAGTTTGAACTAGGAAGAGATTTAACATCCAGAGGCTGCTGTTATAATAACCCACAAGTGTAACAATATCACACACAATCTAATGCCATCATCATTCTCTCCTACGTGGATGGTTGTGGGTGCAACTTTTGCCTTGTGGTGATAAACATGAATGTCAAGGTCTGTGAAGTTACATTCGTGTAAAAACTGTATCGTTGGATGCTGTCATTTAGAAAAATGATGAATGGACTTGCAATATTCTTTAAAAGTGTTTTTGAAGGAGGCTTGAGGCATAGCATCTGCTATAATCAGTGCTTCCTGAAATGACCCCCTTTATGAATGAGTGACAAAAGCACATGAAAGAAAAAGCATTTTGCATCTTACCTATTCTGTGACCTAGACTAACAGTTTTCCATTGCAGTACCCTACCCCATGCTTCTGGTCAGCGAGAATGAAGCACATTCCAACTCACGCATGGGAGTAAAGCAGCTGAGCAGGGTGCAGCATGGAGGGCTGCTCCCTCTCCTGGCGAGGGCTATCTAAGAGGCAGCACCCTGCCTCGCAGCACGCCCATCACTGTGTGCCCTGCAGCTTTACACCTCTTCCCTTTCCTTTTCTCTGTTTACGGTGGGGCTGTAATTGATTCCCGACTATTTCACACCTCCTTTCCCTTCCTGAGAAGTGGCTGAACAGCCTCCAGGCTCTGGTAGGACCCTGTCTCTCCCTCAAGCTGACGCTCATACATCAAATCCTTTGACAGGCCACTTCATAAATACAAATGTTGGAAGAATTTGGAGAATTTGATAAGCAACAAATGTTTGGCTTGGTTAAAATTTTAAGCTAACCAAACCAAGCTGAAAGTATTCACACCTGTTTTCCTCTTGTCTGAGGTATGTTCCAGGCTGAGCTATCAGTGTAAGACAAAGACCAACCAGCGAGCATAACATAGAGAGCAGTACAAATTGTTTTGATCTTTCAAGGAAGGACACTCTCAGATAACCAAGCAGGTGAAAATTCTGCTTTGCCTGAGGAGTTTTGAAGGTCTGGAAAACACTTTGTGTATTGGAGAGCCCAGGAGAGTCTGGAGGGAAAGTCAGCTAGGGAATGGTGACTCCAAGGGTACACATCATTTTGGGGCTAGACGTGGTTACCATGTTACTCCTTCTACATCCTGCATCACTAAAACCTCACATTGAGAGACACTAATTGAATGATGCAGATATCTGATTTCTGTAAACACAAAGCAAGTGAAATAAATAAAATTCTTGGCTAGTGTAAATTAGCTTAGCCTGAATGGCTTTAGCAGTTATGCAAAACTGAAGCAGGAGATCAGAGAATCTTTCCCAATATACAAAATATTAAGTAGTATTAATTTATTCATTAATTAGTAAATATTAAGTACATGTCAGGGTATGTGTATTATAAGACCATAATACAATAGCAGTATTCTGTTTTTATATTTTTAAAATTCAACCTCAAAATGGATAAAGTTGATGATATTTTGAGGATACCAGGTTTTATTAAAAAAAAAAAGAGTAATCCTTGCAGTATATGAAGCTCTATCTCAGTAATACTCTTTCCTATTTATGGCAAGTAGTCTATGTGGCAGCTCTTCAGAGCAGAACTGGAACAGGTCTCAGGTTGGGTGACACTGACATGCTTCTCTGACAAGATGAGCCACGCAAAAGTAGTGTCATTAAAAAGAATGTGCCATTTTCTGACACAACTGAATACAGGACTTTGCCTTCCAAAAACCAGAAAAAAAGTGCTCTACCTGGAACTTTTCTCATTTCTCTCAGAACTTCAATAAAAGCCCCCATGATTCCTCCCTGCTACCAAATTATTTTTGGCTTCTAAAACCATACTTTTCCCTTTAGCTTCTGATGATTAACTCTCCCTGTAAACTGCTTTGTAATACTCTGCATGGAGGACAGTATATAAAAATAAATTGCATTGAGCTTGATCCAAACCTCATTTGACTCAAAATTACACTGAGGTTTTGGGCTGCCTTTTTTTCTACCTCCACATTTCTAAGTCTGGCTGGCAAGCCAAATTATTTCTATTTGCTATCATAAAGGCTAAATAAAAGGGCAAACAACTCAATGCTTTTTCAATAAAATTCATGTTGTTATTTCAAAATGTAGTTCTCCTTTGTCAGTCCCCACCCCCATATACTCATTCACACACAAGGCCACTTGGGTTGCTCATGTCTTTGCATATTACAGTCTGCAGAAATTATGGAGTAAGGTTCTACCTCTTTTGGTAAACCTGATTGCTGAAGAAAGAGCAAGTCTGTTGGAAAATTAGCCTTTATTTACAACACTGACAGCAGTGAAAAGATGCAGCTTCGTGTTATTGCGTTGAGGTTATTACCTTCCTAGTAGCAAATCTCAGGACACCCAATTAAAGTTTAACTTGCAGTTTGCAACAAGCAGCCTGTAAAGTTTGCCGGAGAGGAGCTGCCATATTGTCATCTGATTATACTGCAAGAATAGTTTCTTGCATGCACTGAATTTTGCATACCATCAATGAACACAGAATGTGTGCGTCAGTGACTCATATAAACACAACAAAAAAAAAAGAAAATAAGATAGGACAATGTGTCTCTGCTACTATTGTTCCTAAACTGCGAGTTTTGCCTGTACATCAAATTAACAGTGGGGATTCTGGGGAAATCCAGCTCAGGAATAGAAGTTTCTTCTGTTCTGGTTTTGGCCCTGTATAAGGTGCACGGATGCCAGAGACTGGACAGTCTGTGTGGCCACCAAGGTGAGAGCTGTGCACCAGCTGTTTGGCAAAGGAGGTGCTCCATGGAGCCAAAAGATTTTTCTGAGACGATGAAGTGAAAAAAACCCCACAGTCTTAGTCTTATTATTTCACATATGCCTGCCCCTGCCACTGTGCAAGGAGCCCTTTGGAGGGTGGTTGGGGCTAATAATAATGTTCCTGTGGTGTGAAGGAGGGTGGGGATTAGCAGCACTTCATGAAGAAGTTCTTGTGCACTTGCTCTTACCCTGGAAAAATCTCAGGAAGAACATCCAGGATCCCTGGTGGAAACTCAGATACAGACAGTTAGAGAAAATGAATAAATTTCAGTTTTATGCCTAGGTTTACCCCACAGCTGCTCATTTCTCTGAGCAATTCAACAAGCGGCAAAAGCAGAAGAGCATCAGCAAGGATGCTGCACTGTTTCCCATGACTGCTCTGCTGCCTAGTCCCACCATGGCTGGGTCACCAGCTGATTGCACAGATAATATATCTGGTACTGCATGTGCAGAACTAAACATGGGTAATGCACTCTCACTTCTTTTTGCTACAGTTTGGGGTAGGACAGAGGGGAGAAAAGGGTTTCTTTTTATATCTTACAAGACTAAGAAATTCAGCGGAGGCAGTTTTTTACCGTGCCACTGCATTACTGTGAGAATCTTTACATCAGCCGTAATACAGTCCAACTTCTTCACAGTTCCAACTCTGTACACCATTAAACACAAATCATGGCCTCTAGAGATCCCCTTTTACAGAATGGAGAAGCAATTTAGCCTCCATAACATATCAGTCTCCCGCTTGTCCTGAAAAGGCTGTCAATTGTGCTGAATTATGTATAAAATCAATGTGAGGTGCTGTCTGCCAAAGATGGGTTGACATTAGCAATTTTATTTTCACTGAGGGGGGTCACAAGTCCCAAATCTTCAAGATCACAGAATAAGTGCTCATTCTCTCCCTACTTCTCTGGTTCTAAAATTATACCCCTTTTGACTCTTTTTAGAATAAAAAAAAAATTCACAATAAGATGCTGCTACTATGAAAAACCTCTTCAGTTGTCTGCAATGGGCAAATTTAGATATTGTTGTTGATGGGTTGCTATGGTAATCTGCCCTTTCTACCTACTTTCATTATAATCTCTGTTAAGTGGACATTCACAAACATTTTCTTTTTGTCAGGGATCCCACAATATTCAGTAAACAAAATTAATATTGTTATATTCAATTAACAAAAATTTACACTTAAGACTCACTAAGGATTTTCATGTAGTGGAGAAAATCTCCCCTGCAATAAGATGCATAAATATGCAGAAGCAAAACATGTTCATGTGAATTGAAAGGACAATTAACCTTGTGATGATCTTCAGAGAAGCCTGGTATTTTATTTGAGACTTAATATGAATGCTGTCCTTGCAAAATCACCATCACTGTGCAGGTGGCCCACAGACCTAAAATAAATACTTACACAGCATCTAGCTCATGACCCAGCATTTTACTTTATGTTTTTTCCTACTGTACTTATGCGTGGAGCAGTGTTAAAATCTAATTTCACAATATCATCTTCTCCCTCTCCTCTAGAATGGCAGCTGATCTGATATTCCTGTGGCAGCTACTAAAAGTCTGAGTGTCTAGTGGTCTTTGAGATCACCAGCCAACAAAATTGCCATCAAAATTCTCTTCCAAATACTCAGATCTGAAATAGATTTCTGTAAAAGCTCATTTCAACAGGGTCACCTGTCATCACAACACAGTCCAGAGTTCAGCAAACACAGCACCTTAGTGAATACAGTGAGTTATTACAAAATATGAAGTCATTAAACGACATTTTTCAAAATGAAGTCAACAGATAATTGATAACAACTTGGAATTGTTATGTCAGTCTCTATTTTCTGGAAGAAATATATTCATGCATACATTACTGGTGATTCAAGGTTGTTTATCTTCAAATGGTATCAAATATGGCTGCAGAAATAATACAGATGTAAACATTTCCCTGTGCTGAATGCCTGGGGGGATCCCCAATGGGAGCATCTTGGCTGACTCAGGAGCTTTGGGTCTGAATCCATTTTGGAAGGGCTGTGTTCTGCCACTCTCACTTACCTTCTGTAACACACTGCTCCACTATATATGTTGACACTACTCAATTTCAAAGGAAAAACATTTTTCATGAGAACTTGACCTGATGCACTGCTATTCAGCAAAAAGGATTGCTTTCCAGCCTCTGAAGGTCAAGCCTGAAGGCTAGGGCTCAAAAGGTTCCCTTGTGGTCATCAACCCATATGAAAATCTTATTGCCATTTAAGTCTTGCCTTCAAATAGCTGAAGGCTGAGTGGGAATGTCCAGAAAACAATTCCTTTTGTGAATAAATGCGAACGATTTATGAACTGTTTCCTTCACAATAAAATCTAGAGATTTCCACAAGACTTTAATGGAAAAACTCATTAGTTTCAAAATAATGGCATTCACTCAGCATATAAAACAACACAGCATAGCTCCTGAGCATAGGCTGGGGCTTTTTTACATCCCAAATAGTAGTTCAGGTGTTACAGTATTTTCTTAGGTATTTAATTAGTCATATCAAGAAGGAACAATGGGAAACACCAAAGTAACTAACTCTAAGTTAGAGTTTGGATTTAGACATTCTGCAGTCAGATAATTTGGTTTCTAGTCAGTGTGAACTTTTGCCACAAAAAATGGGAAGATCAAAAAACTTGGCAATAGCCTGCAATTCTTTGTTATGAAACATGACAGCAGAGCAGGTCTTTGAAGTTGCCTCTCCCATTCCATGAAGAGTTTTTAAGGGTTGGGTTGACTATTTTTGGTTGTTTTTCTTGTTTAGTTTCATTTTGCCCAAATGAGGAAAAATCAGTTAGCAGAAAGATAGGGTTCTGAATATTGCCTCCTGACTAAGTCAGTCTAAAAGACAAATTTTTGTTTATTTCTCAGTTTATCTCGAAATACCCTTACTGAGCAAACTGCTCTTTGTTAACTTCAAGTCAAAACATACCAGCAATGATTCTACATTTTTAGTGTAATTCCCTCTAATCATCCTAGCACACTGCTTGTTTTTATAACTGCTTCACACAATGCCACCAGTAATGAATGTTCTAGAATTGGAACATAATTTTGATTATCTGGCCATTACTTTTGATTTATGGCGCACAGAGACAGCTGGGTTTTTATAAGCTCACTCTGCAGTACTGCAGATAACAAATGTAATGTAACAATCAAACTTCTGTAATTTGGAACCCAGAACGGGTGGGCGCATGGAGCTGTCAGTCTGTGTGTACCTATACCCTACCAACACATTTTACCTTCAGAAGCAAGAGTATAAAAGTAATTTGCACAATCCTGCTATTCCTTATTCATACCCATAGCAAAATATGTTTTTTTCAGAATCAGTATTTAGGCTCTTTGGGAGGGAGAGAACCACCTGAAGGTGGTTTCATGAAGTTGCATAAATGTGTACCACCACGAGGTTTAAAAATGCATTAGTGCTTGAAAAAAAAGCCTCTCAAAATGAATATATTTTAAGAAATAGTCATAAATAAAATCCATTGTGAACAATGAAAAATCTAACTTTTTCCCTGGGTACAACACAGGAAAGTAGGAACTCTACAAGCATGTTCTCTATTAGGAGGGGAAAATAGCCAATTTAAAGAAGAAGAGGTTGGTCACTGTTTTTTCACAGAATATTGATTTAAGGTCTAAAAACAAGAGCAAAAGAGATTCTTACAAAAACTGAAAATGGGTAAGTAGAAATGGAAACAAAAGTGGAAGCATTTTCTCAACCCTGCCAAGAGAACTAAGAAAGTAGAATTTGCTTATGGAAGGCAAAAGGGTTTAAAAACTATATATTAGATGGGAAATGCAACAAGCAACAAGAATAATAAACCAGAGTTCATTCCCTTTTTTAATGAAAGACAAATGCTCTTAAGTATTTTCTGAAACATAGCTGGGGGAGAAGAATAAAGATGGAAGCAAATAGAAAATAATGACCATCTTGTTGAGGCAGTAAATGATTATAAAGGTGGCAAGGCATGCAGGAGATGATGTTGTGTGGGTGCATTCCATGGGCAGCTTTTTTGTGCTCAGAGAAGAGTGGCAAGAGATCTGCAATTATGCGTAAATCTTCTGAGAGGCGACAGTTACACACACAGGAATGCATTCTCTGCAGCCAGAGCAACAGGAGAGCAGCTCACTGAGCACACGTCCACCACCTCACCCCGGCTGATCTTTCCAAAAAGCTCTCTGGGTGGGGTTGCAGTGTCACGTTGTCACCACAGCATATGTTCCTCTGTGGCACAAATGTCAAGAGAGCACATAAATGTGAAATCTGATTATAACTGCCTACTGTATCACTGGCAATTGCTGCATTTTCAGATGTCCTAGAAGCACACAGAGGTTTCAGGGGTAAAATACAGTTCAGGACACTGAACTTTGAAAAGGAAGACAAAGCCTTCCCAGCTATTGCTGTGTGGAGAACACGTCCTCCAGCCTGCAGCAAAACAAGCAAAGCAAAACAAGACTTAAGACCTTGATTCTTTGTGGCTTGTAAACTGAAGGTTACATAAAACCTGGAGTGAGTTTTGGCACTGTTCAGCTACCTGGGTAAACTGAGGAGGAAAACTGGGAAAGCACAGTGCTGGAATGTAACCCACCAGGACAGGAAGCAGCACTGACACCAAGAATTCCAGAAAAGGGACATCTCCAAGTCCTCTGTTGCACCCAAAAAGATGTTTGGCCAGTACAGAGGCATAGGTTGGCTGAAGGGTCTTGCATTGATTCATCAAAGGGTCCCTCACAAATGGGATGCTCTTTCCCTGTGTGATGGAAAGCACCCTGGGTCCCTGTGGGGAACACTCAGCCCTTTTTCTTTAGCCTTTCTACCTCACTTCTATTTCCCAGCTGGGCTTTGTTGCTAAAGGGAAATATTTTTGTTATTCCTGTGACATATATTAAGTAAAGAGAAATTATCCTATGCTTTAAAGAAATTCCTAGGAAAGATCCTTGTCTAGAGAGAGACTAAACATTAAAGTTTATTTAAGCAAATGCAAAACAAATAAAAAATAAGGACACCATACAAATGTGGATCATCCCTGGCTTAAAATTGTGTATAAAATATACCACTGTGGATTAGGTATTTAAGCATTCGTCTGACTTTTCTGATTTTTATTTGACTAATAAATATTGACTAAGGTAAAAACTGGAACTTTGCTTTCACACTTCTGCACCAGAAAGGTAAATCTGCCAAAATCATGCAACCACTGCTAGCAGAAAGGTTCCTTAGGAAGGTGGGAGTAGTTGTATAAAGGAAGAATTGGCAGTGGCTTACATGAGACATCTCTAGTAACTACAGAAAGGTTTTAGAGACCTTTTTGGGGATTGTGTGTACCCAAAAGATATTTTCAGAAGATATTTTGAAGATGTCAGAAGATATTTTCCCTCGGGCGTTAAGGTGAATGGGACCATGACAAAGTAGATGTAAATATTCTGGGTAACATTTGTCTAGTCCAAAAAAGTACTGCATACCAGGAGAGAGAATTCCCAAGCAGCAGCCTTCACTTTGTTACTTTAGTACCAAAAGAACCACTTCAGAGTTCAACTACCTGGAGGGAGCATGGTGAGTACATTTTAGACTGTTACAGGATGATTATTAGCCTATATTCATCAGTATTTGGCAATCCCAGAGAAAATGCAGTAGGGCAGACCCATCTGCCATAAGGCCATTGGTATCCATTTCAAATGTTTATTTCCTGAAACCACTCTTCCCCACCTTTATCATCCCTAAAGCCGAGAAGGATATAGGCTATGAAAGACTAGAATCGAAAGAAAATACAAATTGCAGAAAGGCTGAAAGGTCAAAGTTGCTCAAGCCTCATTTCTTGCCAGTAACTTCCCTTGGATACAGTGTCTATAAAGTAGAGGTAATATATGCCACTACCAAATGCTTTTTACAAATTAGGCTGCCAAAATTTCCATTTTTCAAAAATATTGTAGGGCCCAAGCAACGTTCAGCAATCTTCCTCTCAGTGCAGCCCTCTGATTGGCATTGAAGCAGGTATCCTGTGTACAAAAACCTGGCTGCACATTTCTAGAATACGGATGAACCTGAAACTTGATGAAAGATGATCAGTTCAAACATCTTTTTTCTTCTTCTATAAGCAGTCGAGATGCATAAAATCTCTTTGTTCTGTTCAGCAGACCCAATGTTGAACTATCACTAGCTCTGAGAACTGTTGCTACAATTTCAAAGGAGCTGTAGAGCTGGCTGGCTGTCTGATCAAGATAAAGCTCCTAGAGCTGCGCAGAACAGCCAAGTGCTTACAAAAGATGACCTCTGTCCACTTCTAACAAAAAATTGTGCTATAGCCCAAACTGGGAATCTTTCACAGATCTCTCCCCCAGTGTGTCTTTTAACATTCAATGTCAATGAATAAAGTTCATTTAGCATTTTCAGTTTGTTGGTTCAAAGTAACAATAATAGATTATGCTTGAAATACATTTTTGCATAATTTTGTGTGCTAAAAGCTGTCTTCTGCTTATTTAACATGCACTGACAGTTTAAATTCTGCCCTTTATGAAAGTTGTCCTTACTTAACTATGCATGGTCAGACTTTATTTCCATGTCCTGATCTACATCCTTTGTTCTGTATATTACAAATTGAATTTGGAAATAGCTTAACAGTGCTTGTTGGTAACTTTGACACATTACTCAAAAATCAAGGCTATACTACAGCATTAAGTTATGGTTGCAAATGCATGATATAAATAATAGCCAGGTGTGCAGAAGCGGAAATAGTATATCCCAGCCTGAGAGGACTGCTACCTTTCATCAGGAGCAAAAAAAGGAGACATTCCTCATGCAGCGTTAACGCCCCCCATATCACATTTTGGGATTTACCTCCCAAAATCATATTATGTAAAATATGGTGTGAGTGCTGAGGAAGCACTGAAGTGGCATCAGTGACAAGCTTTCCCCCCAGATTAACTTGCTGCCAGAGCCTGGTTCCCCTCCCTGTCCACTGACAGCATTTCGTTGAGGCTCACACCGTTCACAATTAGGTCCTTAATGTCTGTAAATGCAGGCATTGAACCTGAGCAGATTGCTGCAAGAGAACAAAGACAGAACTGTACCTACTATGCTTGCTTTGTTTGCAAGTAAATCAAGGTAACAGGTCAGAAACACATTTACTAGTGACAAATCTCCTAATGGGGCTTTTTGATAGAGCTCCATGAACGTAAGCACCTCCTTGAAGGACATGATTTGATGTGCACTCAGGTTACCAGGGGCTTGTCTTCACTTCAGCACAAGAAAGTCCAGGCAGCAGAGGACTGCCACAATCTGCAATTTATTTATGCAACCTGCAGCATGATCACACATCCATTAAACTGTCAGTTTAGAAATTATGCAAGTTCTTATTTAGATAATGCACATTAAAACCAAAGAGCTAGCCATCACTGGGGAACTGAAAATTATGAATTCCCAGAAATCCCAGCACAGATCACTTTGCTTTTACCTGGGAACTTGCCTTCCAAATTTGTGCTGGGCTTTCTTCTACGTGCAGCTTGTTTTCAGTCTGGCAGTAGGAAATGCCAAATAAGCACACAGAACTTCTTAAAGAACTCAAACACATTTGGGGTACTTTTTATTTACTGCTGTCAGGGCTGCTCAGGTGGAAGAAAAAATGCCAAACCAAGCACCAGATCCAAAATTAGCATTTTATTCAGAACGTTGGGGTCAGAGGTGTATCATTCATATTCTGGTACACAATACAGAGGCAAAGCTGTTCTCAGAAGTCTCTCCAGTTTGAAAGCTCCTTCCCCCACCTCCCACCCCGAAAACATACTGGGTATTTTCTCGTGCCACCAGTATCAGGCCAACTCCCCCCCCCCCCCCCTTTTTTTTGGTACAAATTATGTAAAACTTTTTTGTGCTAAGAACTTTTCTCCCTCCCCAAACCAAAAAAATAATAAAAATAAAAATAAAAAAAATATTGAGTACTCTAACTACAGTTCAACAATTGAATCAATGTCACTTGTTTGCAACCTGTTTTGTAAATACTTTATCCATAAACGAAAGATATAAACATGCAAAAACCTGAATCCATAGTCCAAATAATACATACACGTGTTCTGAAGTTTCTGCACTTCTCCACAGGCTATGCCAATAAAACATTATGTACACATACCATTTTTTACAGTGAAGTGGGAAAAAAATACTAGAAATTAAAAAAAAAAAACAAAAAACCAAAACGTGTACATGGATTAAGACCAAAATGTGTCTAACATTCTAGCATAAGGAAAAAAAAATCAATTCTGCTACAAACTGGTGATATGAAAACTCCCTTTATTTGCAACCAGCTGCATAATTTTTAGAATTTTAGTGAAAAAAGTCCCCTAACATCTAAAACTAGAAGTAATGTACATTGTTCCACCTCATGGTCCTCTCTCCCAGAAAATAAAATTGTTCCATGAGGATTTTTTTGTTTATTTTTAATCTCCTTATTTTAATAAAAGCAATGCGATGTAACAAAAGCATTGTGAAGTATATTGTGTTTAACCTTACTCCTCCCCACCCCAACATATTTTGTCTCTTTAATGCATCATTTCACAAATCAGTACCATTAAAGCCTTAAACATAAAACTAATTCCGATCTGAAAAAGGTACAAAAAGGCACATAAAATCCCAGTGCTTCTGTACTGTAAAATTCAAGTGTAACTGAGCTCAATATTTTTTTTCCAAACAGCATTGGATCACTGATATTCCACGGAGCCCAAATTGGTTTGCAGCCTAAGCCAAAGCCTTCAGCAAGCACTTGTGCTAGTAGACTACAAAGTTAAAGCCTAGCTTCTGTATGCTTTTGGGGAATATCAGTTGAAATGTTTGTACTTGTCCAAAACCAAAGTTCACTTTGAAGTTCAGTCATCACCTCCACCGTACATGTCAGCAAGTTTCTTGAAACGTGGGCCCCAGTCATTTAGGTAGTCATAGTCTTGCTCACCACCGCTACTTGAGGAGTTAAGAGAGCTCAAGGATCCAGCAGTGGAGCCGCTTCCTTCGTAGTCAAAGACTAAGAGGGAGTCATACGGTGGGGCTGTAGGGTCATTGTCAGCTGCTTTAAGTCCCTGCAAGAAGGAGAGGGGAAAAAAGAAGATGAAGTTCTGTATCTGAGAGCGAGACAAAAGCATTTCCAGAATATCTGCAGTGCAGTTATCTATCAAGCACCACTTGAGAAAACAAAGTTCTTCCTCTCCTGCCATTCAGTGAAAAACAGGATTTGCATTTTACTCCTTTTAGAATGGCCAGGTTTCCAGCATTGCAGCACTGGACATTTTAAACGTAGCCGCAATCACAGCCCTGAGTCAAAACCTCAAGAGAGTCATGGCACTGGGACTGAAGCTAGTAAATAAACAGTTTCAAAGATACACAGCTCACAACCTGTGCCAGGGGCAATGTGGGAATGGTTAGACAGATGAGGAAGGAGAAATAAACATGTTTGCAGAGATTCAATTCAACAGCCATCTCACTTGGTCAACAGCATATCCACTGACTTTTCTGGCCTGCAGTCCATCTGCACGTGCCAAAATCCATATTTAGTTAGTCCTGTAAACTCATGTACCTCTAGGCTGCTGTGAGAAAAATATATGGTATGTTGTCTTAAGCCTTTTATGTTTTGCCACATCCACCCATGAAATCCACCTGCTCTTCAGAAAATACACAGTGACATCAAAGCTGAATACAAGATGATGACTGTTTTTGTTTCCTCTTTCCAAAGTACTGAAGTTACCAACACACGAACAGTGGGCCATCAGCATTTTTACATTTCCAGTCTATGGAGTTGAATAGACAAAATTAAAAGCAACACAAAATGAATTGGAGGAAATGCTGGGGAATTGAAGAGGAAAAGCCAAGAAAGAACCACACTTCTTCCAGAGAAAAGCCTCTACATTCTCTATTTTGTTACGTAAGTCCAAACCTAAGTGCTTATATGAGTAACTAACTTTAGAATATGAGACAATTTCTCTGTGCTTATCTGGGGAAGATTTACAATCTGAATATAAAAGCCTGAAGCCAAAAAGCCCTCTTATGATTTGTATTTTTTTTAACCTCATAGTTTCCTCCATGGGATTAGCAACTCTCCTTTAAGACCTTCCATTTTGAATAGGATCTACTCTGGCAGCCACTGACAGGGGATAATGCATCTTCCAGAATTCCGTAAGGCTGTGCTAGGATTTTAAACTGCTCACTATTAATTTTTAGCAGTGATATCTGTGCAGGTTTTACTTTTAATTTTTAATGTTTATTTATTTTAAAAATGGCATTATTATACTCCTAGTTATTTGAAGGAATGAGTGTGCCTCCTTCAAGTTATCTAAATATTCTGGTTTTAGAAAAGTACTCTCAACTGTGTTTTGTCCAAATATGACAAAATGGAACCAGAAGCTGATTTTTCTTCTACAAATATGTATTATGGAGTACATACATATTAAACCCATTAATTAAAGCATTTGGCATTGATAAGGTAGAAGTGAATCCTGGTTCTTTATTATCTATTTAAGTAATTCAGAATTGTGCAAAATGTACATAAAATAATCTCCAAATCAGTGGTGGGAAAGCCCAGCATATTTATCAACCCAGTGACCTCTAATCAAGAAGAAATTTTGACCTTGAAATGATCATTTCATGTGGTATAACAACATCAAGCAGGTCATTAATAGCCTGCATTAAAAGTGCAATTTTGAATTATGAGATAAGAATAATTGGTGATGCTTGTTATCTCTCTCTGGCATTTTCAAACCTGATGGCCATAAGAAGCAAAGAAGATGTGAGATTTTGAAAACGCAACAGCGAGGGTTGGAAGACATCCCTTATCCAGCTTCCAAGGGGCAAGTTCTAAGGCTTTCTCTTATTTTCTGCTGCTGAAGCACAAAGACAACTTTACTTCTTAGGCAGTAACTGGCCTCATGGTATTCAGATCTTTCCTTAAGCCTGCTTGGGGTGACAGACACCCACGTGTTTGGAACGCAGGTGACAGGGAAGGAGAATAAATGCCAGCAGAGGTTAAGGAGTGCTGAGGTACGAATGCCAGCTATCCATGTGTGAAAGTCATTTAGAAAGTTGGTTTGGAGACAAAATGTTATTTCCCTGCAGTTCTGCCTACTAATAGCCAGCCAACCATGGGATACCAATTTATTTTAAAAAATCAGTGAACAAAACATTTTCCTACAGCACAGCAAAAATTCTGATACCTATCAGTCATCCATGACAAGGCAGAAGGCAGCCTCTTTCCATCTGTTTTTCCAAAGGGGAAGTTGTAATATTTTTTTCAATTTGCTGCTGCTATCATGATAGCATTTCAGAAAAGGAAACTGGTTTTGAGTTACTGACTTACAAGATAGGATCTCACTAACAAATTCACTTTCTCAAAGGTTGTGCTGGCGGTGGAATCCATTTCATTCAGAGAACATAGCTACGGGTCATGTTTTGGAAGTATTGATTCAACTGCACAGCACAAGTTACACTGACATTTTCACCTATCTTCTGGTTCACAGTGTAATGACTGAACTTAGCGTCTAACTCTTCAAATGACAAGATTTCTGCTATATTTGTGTCACAAGTTACATACTAAAATGACAGAGAAGCACTAC
This sequence comes from Camarhynchus parvulus, assembly GCF_901933205.1. Taxonomy (NCBI): domain Eukaryota; kingdom Metazoa; phylum Chordata; class Aves; order Passeriformes; family Thraupidae; genus Camarhynchus; species Camarhynchus parvulus. The sequence goes on from NC_044572.1 coordinate 106,821,049, forward strand.
AATGTTTTCTCTTTCCCTCTGCTAAGCTGGTATTTCGAGCATACCCAGTGTATAGTGCTGCTCTTTGTTGTTGGGTTCTACGGCATGCCAGACAGCCCTGGCAGTGCCATCAGCTTAGAAGCTCCCTTTGGTTTCAGCACTGCCACCTTATTTCTTTTAATATGCTGTCCCTTTCAGTGGGTGGAGGCAGTGTGGATATATAACCTGCTGCACCTGCACAACCAAAAAGACAACAAATGGCTGCCTGGAGTGGCTTCTGCTGATTTTGTTGCCAAGGCATTCATTGTCAGTCACTTCTGAAAAGAGATCTCAGTTTTTACTAGATGTGTTCAAGAACCTTAGAGAAACAGAGCTGTTACAGTTACTTGGTTTACAGTTTCCTGATCTGAAAACGTGAAGTTTTCATCAGAGTGAGAAGCTCATTCAACAACAGAATTTCTGGGGCACATCCTCAGGAGCAGGGGAACCTGCTGGGACAGTGAATTGTCACATTTCTTTACATGTGCTACACCACCAGTGCACAACAAGCAGTCACAGAAGAGCCACAGCAATAAAGAGGCCAGAGAAACCTTGGACAGGCTCACTTATTTCCTTTTCCTCTTTTATATATAGTAGAGCTTTCACTAAGGAGGTGATAAAGGGCAGAACTGGAGAAATTACAGGGCCTTGGCTGAGGAACAACAGTAAACATGCCTTAATACAGGCAAGCATTTAATACAGGCATTTCTCTCAAGTTAAAGGAAAGCAACCCTCTCAAATCTTGAACTAACATGGAACATTACAAAATCTAATGCTTCTATTTTCATTAATCCTACTACCTAATCAGATTCAGCAGACTTTTGATGAGAAGGAGTGGAAGAACTGAGACCTTCAGGGAAATACAAAAAACAAATTGGTTTATACCTGGAACCATCGAGGGAGTCCATTTTGCATGGAGGTGCACTGTATCAATAACCATTTACTAAGAATGCATTGAGGGTCCTCCATGTCTCCATGGGATGAGACCTTTAGTTTGCAATTTAAATTTAGTTTACCTCAGGCTATGTCCTCTATTGATTATAATAAATATATTCTTAGCCACAAATTCTCCACCACAATATCACTTGCTTGAGATTTCTAGGGACAATACAGGTGGGTTTTGAAAACAGGATTAACAAAACTATTTCAAACTGGTCTAATTTATACTGTCCTGCAAATCTTGACTATTCTAAGTGTTAATTATGCTCCACACTCTGCAGGTTAGGCTTTGAAAGGCTCAAAATGGAAAACAAAGTCTACAGAGGATTCTTAACAACACATGACTTATTTCACTGTCTTGTTTGTACACTGGACTGGAAGAAAAGGAGGTTTTTCACTTTCCCTCTTAGATTACAGATTCATCTATTGAAACAGACAAAACAAGAAAGTCCCCGAGGTCATTTAGCTTATGCTTGCAAAACCTATTTTGACTATCAGACACCTCTGTAACCTTCCTATTTTAAACAGTTCATAGCTTTGCATGTGCTATCTCAACTTTGTGTTATAAAAATGCATGACTTTTTATTGTAATTCTAACTTGTTTTTCAACAGAGAAGTCACCAGAACACGACAAAATACTCTTACTTATGTACGTCTCGTTGAGTTAAGTAGGTTTAATACAAGGGATGACAGGTAGAAAATAATATACCAGAAGCAAGAGAATACTTCTGAAAGGAAAAAACCTAAATGACCCACTAGATATTTTTTTTTTTGCTTTTTGTTTCTATGACTCTGTAAGGAAAATAAGAAGAAAACCCCCATGGCTTGCTTGGAAATGGGAGCTAGACCCTCCAGTATGTGAAATCAATTTTCTGTCAAAAGCTAAAGTAATTCAGAAGCTAATCTGAACAGTGTGTCTGAGGTGCTGGTGAGCATTCAACAGATTAAATGAATTTCCACATGTGGACCAGCATCCCAAAAGACCATACTGACCCACATCTCCTGGAATAGGGTCAAGTCCTCCAAAAGATTGGACTGATCTCCAAAAGTGTTGCATCTTTTCAAACCAGGGAGCTAGTGCAGACTTTTCTACTGAAGTGCTGACAATTCAAAAGCAGCCTCTCCCTGCTCAGCTAGGGACTGGGCTAGTTTGGTGGGTGGTTTGGGTTAGAGATGCCCAAGGGAAGAATTACATCTAATAATATTGAAGCTGGATGCAGAGAGATATGAACTTTGCTCTTTCTTATCTTGCTATGTTGTTTCCACAGCTCAGCTTATCTTCTGTAGGAACTGCCTTAAGAAATGTCTGGTACAGGCTTTACTCAAGATATTTTTTCAATTTACCTCAAGTAAAACTGAGAGAAACTTACCAAGTTTCTTGGGTTTAATCACACCAGGACTGCAGGTGCAATTTTCTGGAGAGTCTGAAAACCTGTGCAGCCTGAAAATTTATACTCTAGACACTGATAATTTTGAAATTTAACTGTAACAATCTCCATAGGAATACTCCTATGAAAGACAGACCCATTTTCTCCCACACCCAGCAGACAATTTAGAATCACATCTGTCATGGGAAATTTTTTACAGAAAACACAAATTAAGCTGACACTATTTTAGAGAAATAAAATGCCTATTTTGCTCAGTCTTCTGGGAAAACAGAGCACAGACAATCTTTGGGTGGCTACTGTCTGCTACAGAGAGGGTTAGATGGAATGCCCCACAGTAAAACAATATATTTCTGACAAAATCCTCAGGAAAAAAAACCTCATGAAGAAGACAAGCTAAATATATAATCCTTAAAACACAGAAACTACCTCACACAGTTCCTTTCAATCAGAGAATGTAATTAATTCTGAGCTAACTTGCAGACAAGAAAATTGCTGTGTTTTCTTTAACTTCATATATATTTGCACATATTTTCTTAATCAATGACATTATTTTACTGTGTATGAATAGCTGGGAGAAGTGTTCTTTTTTGGTGGATGGCAAGGGGAAGCATAAAGGGAGGTACTGATATAATACAATAGACAGCAGGGAGAAAACAACTCCATGCTTGTCTGTAGTGCATTATAAACTTATGGGGTTAAATCAAGACAGCATATACTGTTTCTTCTGCCCCATGTGTATACACTGATGCTATCATCTTCAAGAGTGGTAACCTACTGAAAAATAATATTGCAAGAACAGCTTGCTATGTCATTAAAAAATTGTAGGAGACTGGACAACCTCTGGCCCCTTTCTGGCCTTCCAGCAGAATCAGAGCCATTCCCTGCCTTCGCTCCATAACAGAGCCTCCTGGCTGCTTTGAGAACAACAAAAAACAGGGTTCTTCACTACTGCCTGCCAGGTGGGCACTGTCTGGCCACAGCTGTGTGAGAACAGGATGGGAATCTCCAATTGCTTGGAAGGACAAGGAAGTTCTTGTGTGCACACTGCCTTGGCCAACAATGTGGGCCTTTTATTGTCCTGTGTCTCCACCATTTTCCAGAAGCCAATTATAACTGTAATATTTAGAAGTGTAAGGCAAGCAAAAACTGGAAAAAATACAATGTCTAACAAGAATATTTGTACATTTCCTGCTAGTCAACTCTCCTCTAAGTTTTTTGACAATTGTATCACTATATACCTTAAAAGGGGCAAATTCAATTTTCTGCAGCTTTCTAATACAAAAGACTTTAGTATATTACCATGACTTTTCTTCAAGGCAAACAAGAATAAACACGTTTGCAGAAACTGTTCTGCAATACTCTGCAATATGTGTCCAGCTCCAGCTGACAAGGAAGATATGAGAAATAATTAACTACTACAATTCAGTACAGAATAAAGTAAAAATAGAAGTAAATCCTGGGTTAGCTTTTTTTTTTCCCTATAACCAGCAAACACAAGAAACACGTTCTATCATAAGTACCACAAAACCAATAATTTAAGACTGACCAGTGACAGAAATAATGAGGATAATTTCTTTCAGTACTCTGGTATAGTCTGAATCTCAATTACATTTATTAGATTGAAGAATCAAAGATAATGCAAAATCTTTGAAAGCTCTATGACAAGACAAGTATTAAAAGCACTTACATAACATTTAATTTATCTGCCCTGCTCACTAATCGTATTTGACGGAATTCTTTTGGTCTTATTGAAGGTACTGAATTTCCACTATTATCTGGATTCAAAGGGTAATGTACAAGGAGAATTAAATGAACTTCTTCCATTATTAAATTACTGTGAATTAATAAATGAGTTTAGGCTACATACAATTTTGTTATTCTGTTTATTACTTGCAACCCATTGCATAATCCTGCTTGGAGATATTGTGGTTGCTGCTGATAACGTACTATGAATGTAATTAATACGGATGCACAGAAGTTAATTGATATATCTTCCCTTTCTGTTTGAATGAGTTAATTAAATTTGTCTGTACTTTAGAAGACTGTATTTATTTCTGTCTAGTGAGACAATTTTAATTGTCTGAAGAAGTTTTAAAAAGTTATTATGTTCTAACATAACAGCTACTCATGCGGAGTAGAATAAACAAAATATAAAAGCTTATCAGATCTTAGGAGGAAACCTTTTTTCGCTTCTTTACCTCATTAATGAAGTCCCCAATGTCCCCAGGATGAGGAGCAGCTGATCTGACTGGATACTGAGGTTCTGCATGGATTGGCCTTTCATCAAGACGCCTGATTCCAACAGGTTTGATGGCATCTGGTTCCAGAGTGTCAGGCTGCTGGAGCTGGCTCAAGTCATAATCCTGCAAAATATGAAACAGACTCAGTACGTTAGCAGAATTTCAAACAATATCTGTCAGGGGGAAACATGAGAAGGAGAAAAAGGAAAATGCAAAGTATCATTTCACCAGAAGTCCTGTTTTCAGGATTGTAATGCTTACTGAGGATAAGTCAATAACACTGTTATTTGCATACCAACAGGATGTTATTTGATTTATACTCCCTGAATCTCCTGGTTTGATTCTATTCCATCAGATTTGTAGAGCTTCTCATAAGTTTTCCCTTGAGAAGCAGGGATTTGAGTAGTACTATTAAGGGACTAAACACTTTACCTAGTAATGATGATTTACAGCACACAGCAAAGATGCCAAATCCAACTCTTATTTTTCTAAGAAAATAAATGCCATACATTCTGTGTGAAAAAGGCAAGCACAGTGTTCTGCAGTATTTTCTAATACCTTCAAAGAATGAATTTAAGACTCCTTGCTGATTTTATGTGGCTTCCATAATATGAAAGCCAAAGGGGGAAAAATGTCATAAGAAGTACAAAGCTCCTCAGATTTGGCCTTAATTCTAAGCATTTCTAGAGATTACTCATGAATCTGTTCATTAAGTACTTGATGCTGCAGTTTCAAACTCTGGCAGACTGATGAAGTTAGCATAGCAGTATGAATTCCAATAAGCAGTATGTATGTATGGAAAAAAATTTAATTAGATCAATGTTTATGCATTCAACATAGATATTCCTGAATTCTCTCTGCACAGTGTGATCCTTTCATCATTATCATTCTCCTCACTGTTGCCATGTCTAGAAGAAAGTCATGCTCTAGGATGCCTTTACAAGGCATTGGTGAGAATGCAAAACAAAGAACTGGACTTCAAGGCTTAAACGAAAGCCATTCAAGAACTACCAGCAGATGGGGGCTCATGCCAACTCTGCTGTATGCCAGATACCCTGCCCCACAAATAGTCCAAGCAGTTATAAACATCCTGAATAGGCTACTCTACCCATCAAAAATATCAATTTTTCAACACTGCTGTTCTGGTAAAAATCTTATTTATAATCTCAACTTGCTGGAAGTTGTCTGCTCAGACTATTTTTCATTAGTTCCTTACTAGCTCCTAAGGGAAGGAGTGCAAGCTTTTACTGCTGCTGTTATCTCATGGGATGTAGATCCTTTCTGAGACTATGACCTCCTGCAACCCCAAACCCAGACTTTTCAACAGGAGAGGAACTCTTTTTGACAGCAGTGATGGTAGTTTGTGGGGAGAACTGTAACTGATTATCAAATCCACTACACCTTCTGATTTGTTACTTGGGTTCTCAGATGACTGCACACAAATACATAGTCAAAAAAGGTGGAACAGCTCCACTGAGATCTGAGAATGCAGTTTCATATGCTTTAATTAGATTACAAGTTCCTTGGGGCAGAGCTTTAACTCCTACCCTTCGGTACTTCATGTACCAAACAGAATAATAAGTGATCTCCAGGAAGCAGTATGAATCAGAGAAAAGTAAACAGAAGAGAACTTTTTATCCTTTCCTTTTTATTACGTGAAATAAATCAAAATAGTTTAGAGACATGCTATCAGAAAATCCTATCAAACAGAGAAGAATGTACTTTTTAGAATTTATAAATATGTAACATGAGTGCTTTTCATACCCACCCAAAAGATAAAGGTGGAAAACATCAACAGGGAGAAATGAAATATGTATAATTTTTTTAAATCTAAGCATTTCATTGTGGAGGAATTCAAACTGGTATGGTTAAATAAAAATGTATTAAAACCAGAAGAGCATCTCTCTTCATTTCAACTCTATGATTTTTTTCCTCACCCACACACACTCGTATACAATTCTTTTACTGGTTAGTGGCAATACAGAAATATAAATCAAGCTTGTCAGTCCATTATGTCCACATCTAAGGCATCCTTTTGTATGTATTTAATAGTTTGAGACATATGCAGACTCTAATAGCTAGAAAGTCAGCAAAGATAGCCATCTGTGAGGTAACAGCAGTGCAGAACATGTCCTTATGTGGAATCCCACTTTGGTTTTCTTTTCTACGGTAATTTATGACACCGCCATTTAGCCTTCTATCAGAGAAAATTTATCTTGCAGGTCTAATAGTCTCTGGATGACACTAATACATACAGATCCACTGTATATATTACCTTGGAGTCTCAAACCCCTCCTATCATTAAAACCAGTACTAACTGCACAGCAGTGGGGAATGGCCAACCCATCCACCACCTCCCCAAACCCACTGAGTGCCAGGCACCACGCAACCACTACAGCTGTTTCAACATTCTGCCTAAAGTCAACTCTACTCAATTACTGCAAAGTAAAATGGAAAAATGTTTTAAAATGCCAGGTCATAAGCTGTTTAGAGGTGCTGAGGTCCCATCTCTTCACTCAGTGCTGCTTTCACAGACAGGAAAGCTTTTCACACACTACCTAAAGCTCCTGAATGGACTTAAAAGGTTAGCCTCAAACAGAGTTTGTTAAGATAGTTAACTGCAGAAGAGACAGCTGAATGGAAAACTGGCACATCAAAGAGAGAACAAAACATGGTGGGATAGGCAGGGACAGACAGCTTTGATCAGTATTCTGGGTCATCATTTTAACTGTTAATTTCAGGACCACAATTCTACAGTGCTTTGGTTTTGCTCCAGTCTTTTCCCCATATAACTTCCTGATAGTTAAGATCTCTTATGGATTACTGGCAGTTCACTGGGGAAAAAGTCTCGGCCCTCCATTGGAAATGTACTTCAGTGAGAGTTGTGGGTATCTAATTCATATGGCTGCCAATTTTTGTCAGAGTATTTACTTAGTTAGGGCTGGTTAGCTCCAACTCCAGCAATTCTAGAAAAAAATCCCTTCCTTCAGTTTGGACTTGAGCACACTCAAATAGATGCTTCCTTCAAGTTTTCTCCTTGTCAAACTTCTGGACAAACTTAAAATTGTTGATGAAAGAGAGAATCTACTTCAGTTTTTCTCAATTGTAATACTGCTAAGATATATAAGTTTGCTCTCATTTTGCATCTAGAAAAACTCAGGCCTTTGGAAACCAGAAACCTGGACTAGTCTGATAGTACAAACCTACAGTCGACAGGGAAACAGAAACCTCACATTCTACAAGGGATGTAAGTGAAGCAAGCTGAATGATTTTTTGCTTTTCTGCTTGTTTATGAAGGGATCTGTTATCACTGGAGAAACTACAGCCGCCTTTTTGACAACTGGTGGTTAAAGAGACGACAACCTTAATGTGCTAGAAGGACATTTTATCAGAAGTTTCATCTTGTGAAATCAATTCATCTCACTGCCCACCTCCCCCCTCCAAGTTGATTGCAATACTGACATTATTAGCTCTTCACTTAGTTCTAACAGCTTTAAGAAAAGACTTTAACCATTATTAGTTCAAAGCTTACATTTCTGAAACATGCAATCCCAGTGAAGAATGCTAAACGTCAAAATCAGGTAACCAAGCCCTACAAATCACCAGAAATGTATGCAGAAGGCTCCAAAACCCCCCAAAGCACTTTAAGAACATCAACACAGTATGCCAAAGCACAGTTCAAGTATCTCAACTTGAACAGAAGAAACATCCAGAATAGAAGAAAAGGCCATTTTACATTCCCCAGTAATTACTGAAAAACAGGATAACGCAGCCTTCAACAATCACCTCCTTAAAAAACTTCCTTTTGGGCAAGGCAGCTATTCACTGAACAGCACTTGAGTAATAATCCCTCATAGAGCAGTGATCAGTTACAGCAGAAGGTGTTTTAAACATCTTTTGTTTTTTTCGTCCTCATTAGTTGTTCTAAATTAGAAGATTTACTTAAGTTCTTGGAAAAAACCCTAACAAAGTAAAAATGTTTACAGTAACTGGTAACTGCCTTTTATGAATGTATCCTGGAACATTATGATGCAGAACTGCAAACAACAGAATGAAATAACAATGAACTAAAACTATAAAATGCTATGCAGAGACAGGACGGACTTTTTTTGAGAAAGGAAAACTCAGAAAATATTTTAATACGTTACATCTGAATTGAGCTTTCCACTACCACAGCCTAGTGCCTGGAATGTGACTGACATTCATCAATGATTTATGACTCTGGCTTCTCTGCTGTCTCGGAGCTCTTGGTTTATTTCCTGGCTGCTCATGAGACTGCGTGTGATACTCTAGGGATGACTTGGGTTTTCACCTTCTACAGAACGAAAGCTTTGGCTAGCCACCAACATAGGACTGGACACATGAGTAATGTAACAAAACCACTACACCTGTTTCTCATTTTCAAGGGATGCACCCTTTGCAAAGAAATATGGAAGTTCAGCTCTATCTCCACACAAGAAATACTGTCACCAGGTCGCTCTGACTTAATTTGATGGTGAGACCTGTAAGTGTCTTTCACTGAACACAATCAGCTGCAGTGCTTTAGGAGCATATAAAGCAAGAGTAGCAGAAATTTGAATTTTACCTGCCCCTTTTAGAGGATGGAGCCTTAGTATAAACCCAGCTTTTTTATTTTCTAAAGAGAACAGAACTAATAATGACTCTGAAGTACCTATGGATAAAACATGTGTTCTGCTTTGCCTTTTTGTCCCAAAGGCAATTACTGTCTACTCCAATAGAAAAATGAGATGGGGAAGTAAGGAAAGAAATATTTTACTCCTGCATGTTCCCACTGAAATCTTAAAAAAAAAAAAAAAAAAAGAAAAAAAAGAAGTGAAAACCAATCCTGCTATATATTCTACCCTCAAACCCAGCAAAATCACCCTAAAAGGCTATCAGAAATTTTCACATAAAATATTGCTTGAGTTCTGCAAAATACTACAACCTCCCTTAAATCTTACATTTCCTGAAACTATGAGACTTCAAAAAAAGCAAAGATAGAGAACTGACTAGATAGAGAACTGACTAGATGTAGGCTGCAGGTGGGAGAATAGTTAAAATGCCTACACCAATAGTTGCTCTTTGTCACTTGCTTTTAGATTACTTTCTGCCATACTGCTTTTCCCATTTGTTTTTATTATAGATGTATCTGGAGTACTACAAGTTAATAATTTTTAAGATAACAAAGAGGCTAGCTTATCTTTTTCATAATAAAAAAGGTGAAAGTGAAGCTCCAGCTGCAGATGCAATGCAGTAACTGGATGAGGTTCTAGATATGATAAAATAAACCAAAACAATTTTGTAATGGAATTATGAAAACATTACTTTTTATATCATAAGATAAAGATTCACCAAGGAATGACAGTAATTCCTCCACAGGAGCACTGTATGAGTCACTTATTCAAAAAAGTGAAGCTAATGTCTTAGTAAGCAAACACAATCCCTGAAATAACTACCTTTTAATTATAGTATTGTATATTCATGGGGAATATCATAGCAACCTTTATTTCATTCATTATGTTGGAAATTTCAGAACATAAAACATGTTCTATTCTTAATGCAATGCAAAATGAAGGTTAAAAACTGAGAGTAAATGATCTCATTAACACAGGCTGGTGAAAAAGAAAATCTAATCACATGGATTTATAAAGTTCATGGAGTAGGTAAGGACCATTATCATGTTTACAAGTGGTAGAAAGACCCAGCACAGAAGACTAATGTTAGCTCAAAATGTGGGCATACAGGAAGTTATGACAATATGAAAAAGAACCCCAAAACCCACATACAAAAATTCAGAAGGATTACCTAATTTTGCTTTTATCTGTGACACATAAATGCTGGAACACCGCTACGCTTTCATAAAAGAGCAATTTCTGCTCAGAATTTAGATCCTGCACACATACAATAAACCATTCATCTTTTATTTTTAATGCTATTAACAGTGTTACATGCTACTATTTTCTCTCTTTACGTAAATATGTAAAAAATATGACAAAAAGCAAGCTATTGATTAATGTAAAAAAACCTGATGTAGGAAGGGCAGTGAAGACTCCTCAGCAAGTAAACTACTTTGAATAATAGTAAAATCATTGCATTGAAATTCTTGTGCTGAAAAGATCTGAGGACTACATTTTCCTACATGTTCAAAACAACTCATCTGCAATACTTTAAAAGCATACCACCCACTTGCTCAGACAACTTGCTTCAACAGGACTACCTGCATGAGCAACTACTACTAAAATTCAGAAAACATCATAGAAATGAACTCAAAGGAGAGAATCATGTTGTGCAACGAGACATATACAATAGCAATTAGATAAAAAAAACGTATCACAGTTATCAGGCTGACATATGCTGCACAGATCCCAGTCAAGCACCCACCACCTTGATGTAAGTCACACAAATAGCCCGAGATATGTGACAAAAATGAGTTAGTGATGGTTATGAGTTGTGATGTGCTGTGTGCGAACTACGCTGCAGACACATGCTAAGTGCTCCTACACTCAGTCAGCAGGTTTGGGTTCTCTGGAACTGAGACTAGTGTTAGAAGTTCAGAGCACATTATATCAGGAAAGCATATTCACCATTTGCACCTTACACCTCCCCGTTTGCTGAACAACCACAAGCTACGGATCATGAGGTTCATTAACAGCCAAGAGAGGCACTCACTATGGTTTCCTAATTTGAACTTTCTGTTTCAGAATTTAACAAATTATACTGTCCCCCATCCACAAGAATTTAAGATACAGATACAATATTAGGAAAAACAAAACAAAATACCAGGGGTTTAACAAACAAAACCAAACCAAATCAAACCAAACAATGCCAAAAAACCCCCAACCCCAACACTTCTCCCCTTCCCAAACCAGTCACATTGACTTCTGTGGAATAATGCTGACTCAAACCCTCTCACGGCCCATCCCCTCTTAAGTCAGGTAGCTCAACTGTTGAAAGCAGAAAATAGTAAACAGAATCCTGACAAGAATCCAAAGTTTTCTATCTGGAATACTTCTGCTTTCTCTCATTCCTCCCTTATCCCCAACTTCTGCTGGTACATTCATTGTTCAGAGAACCCACACAGCTGCTGCCTGGAACAACAGGAGTGCTGTAAATATTTTGGAGCCTGTTTTTCAGCCTGCTTTTTCTAGGTGAAAAAAGTCCAAAAGACTTCCAGTGTTGACAATGCTCTTTGGAGGCGAGCGGGTTGACTTCAGTTATGACCCACAGATCAAAAGCTTTTCTGGCTTACAGAATTAATAGCATTTTTCTCAGCTGCTGTGGAGATCACACGACCCTGTGCACATCATGCCAGGGTAGAAGACAACTATGAATCATTCAAGATCCTCAATTTTCTTGACAAGCATTCAGTCTGTCAGACTGAACAAAGCAGGCCAAGATGGCCTCAGATGGGATTAACAGAAGACCTTCACGAAGGACTAAACTGCTCTTTTATTACAGATTTCACTTCATAATTCCTTGGACTTGCTGGCATGGGAGAAAACAAACAAACAAACAAACAAACACACCAACAAAATGAAAGAGGAATTCCAACTTGTTTCTGGCAGTTGCTGCGGCTCAGAGGAATTAGCTGGAATTTGAACTCATCTAATTTTTTACAGGAGACACCACTCTGATACAATGTACAGAGAGTTTGAAAGGAACCTGGTGAACATGTTTTAGGAGTTTCTGGGTCTGCCATGACAGCTAAGAAACCCAACTTGCACAGTTTCAAAATAAATAAATTAAACCTCTCAAATAAATAAAGTATTTAAGATAAAAACATCCCAAGTTTAATTTGTTTCAGGATAAAGAGAGATCTAAATTCTATCACTTACCTTCAAGCCCTAACAGTCATATCTTCAAATAACCTAAACATCTGGGAAATACCAGGCCACACAGGGTAAATCTTTAAGCTGTCCTTCCAGAGAAGCATGTGATTTTAAAAAGTAAATTGCTGGCTATAAATAAAAGTAACTTTGCCTTTTATGAAAATGTCTGAAGCTTTTAAAATACTGTTTTCACTGAGACGCACACGAGGCTTTAAAATTGCCTTTCATTTCACCACATGAGATGCACCCTGGCCAGGATGGCTCTGTGTTTTAGTCACCTTGTTTACTGCCTTCTACTGAAGCTGCTTGATTAATCAGTCCTCAGGATTTTAGGGATGGTGCACCATAAAAAAGTTAATATTGACGCAGAGCATTTTCCTGTTATTTGCTGATGACTTATGGATCCAAGATTGACACAAAGCAATTTTTCTTGATTTTAATAGAACAGTGGCAGTTTTACCCTGTGAGGCCTCATTCTGAAAATACATTTTTGATGTTAGTCCCATACTTCTTTAGAACACTCACTTTGACACTTGAATACTTTCATTAACATTGACAAAAACACAAAGATCCTTCTAGCCAATGTCTTTTGCCCACAATGATGTATGCAGCTTTGCTTATGCAGTATTTTGCTAAGCCATGGTCTGCAAAAATGAGATTACTGCTTGCAGAGAACTTGTTGGGACATTCAAAAATCTCTGCATTCTAAGTTCTGAAATCTTACACCCCCCAGAGACTGGCCTATTGTCAATGGATCGAAAAAGGGACCCACGTACCTGAACAAAGTGGGCGCAGTGAAGATAACTAAATCGCAGTAGTGGCTTTAAAATTCATCTTTAGAAAGCAAGAAGGGGGTTTGTGACTAAAAATCATTCAATCTTTTGTAAAGCCCTTAAAATTCTTTAGGTTTAGATGCTTTCTACATCCACTGTGAGACGAAATGGTCCTAATTTCACATTCCTTACTGTTTTCCTGCCAGTCCATCTGCTGGCAGTTCTCCTTTCCCTGCGTGCAGCATGTTCATTCACTGCGATTACGGACAGTTTACATTGTGCCAATCCCCACGGCACTCCCAGCGTGTCTCACTCCCTCCTGCCACACCACCCGGACTATACCTCTCACAAAGACAGCACTGCCAACTGGAGAGGAGCACAGCACAAGACGGGCAGAGGAGAGACTTCAGAACCATTCCCATTTTGCTCTCTCTCACTGCACATTGTTACTGTGCTTAATGTTTCTGATCTGCAGCACAATCCCTCCCAACACTACCCTACCATCACCTACGGCTTCCCAATGGACTATACTCACAGAACCTAACTCACTTCTGTCCTGAGGGTTGTGTGGACAGTAATTAAAAATCAAAGATCCACGACAATTGCTGAACAGATCCTCCAGAGAATTCAGGATGAACAGGAGCTGGGAATATGTGAACTGAAAAATTACTTCTCACAGGACTGAGTTTTCCTAATTTTCTTTTAATATTGCAACTTTTCTGTACAACAACAGATGCATGAACAGGATGCAGTTCTTGTACTGAAACTATGCACAAATAACTGGAATACATGCATAGACTCAAAGGGCTGTTTTCACTTTATTTAACATAAGCATTTTTCCAAAACTGCATAAACTGAAGTTTCCTTTGAAAACTGCCTAAGAAGAACATTATGCAGAAAAGCCAGGAAGTAGGAACAGTACTTGGGGAAATGCAGGAAGCATGGAAATTACTAAGGGGAACACAAATTTCAGATAAACAAACAAATGAGCACAAGGAAACTACAGAAGTCTGTACTAGTGAAGGGAGACACTTTTCAGATAACTCAAGTGCCAGATGACTGAGACTGGGGATGTGTGGAAGAATTGCCCTTAATTTTTCAAGGCTTTTAACTGGAAAATTTCTTAGACTCTATTATACGCACTGTTCCCTTTGTAATTACTACACTCACTTCTACCATTGATAATGTGCATAAATCTGCTGTTTGTCATGTTCATAACGCACTTAATAAACGTCCTCTGAAGGAAGGAAATCACACTGCTTGAAAATCCACTAACTTGGAGAGAGAGGGGGGAAAAGATACTATTCTTAGCATATACACATCACTCCTAGTCCTCTGACATATCAGCAGTGGTTCAACCAGAGGTGACATGAGAGTAAATGCACATGGCACCTGCCTGGGAAAGTATTTGAATAAACACAGATGTGCCCTGACAGCTACTTGAAACCTAAATGCTTTCCAAGTTTGAAATCCCAGTGTGGCAAATCTGTCAATAGCCAACATTACTATTTATCTAGAAAGGCATTCACCCACCACCAAGAAAGGGTTGTATTTGGTTTTGATGATATTAGGCACCCTGCACTTGTGTTGCTGTACAAGTTCCCAGATAGGGAACAAGGCAAGTTTACAGACAGAAATGGCAGTAAATGTTAACTTTCATTTAAATATAACAGCTTTAGCTGGAATCTGGTCAGAATGCTATTACTGCAAGAGCACAAGATACTTATCGAAATGGCAAGCAATTGGTATATCTGTAATAGCAAAAAAAAAAAAAAAGATAAGGCAGTCTTTTATTTAAAGTTATTGCCTTTAGTACTTAATGTAAAAATTAGCTACCTACCAGAGTGTTTCAATGTAAACAAAACAAAGTGCAGTGAGAAGTGTAAATCTATACATAAAACCCATTAACCTTTCCTCACCTGATCTTCTTCTCCACCCCCTTCTTCATCGTATTTCAGAATGTTGTCCCTCACATCATCTTCAGGATCAATCAAGAGCTGCTTTGCCTGACGCTCTTTATCACGGCGTTTCATCCATACCACAAACATTAAAACTAAAACTGTAATGCAAAAATGGAAGAGACAAAGCCACACCTTAATTCTGAACTACAGCCATAAAAACTGTAGAAATTTAATGTGAAGATTTAAAAGAAGAAAAAAAAGAAAAAAGCAATGAAGTTGGATTTGACTGTTCTGGAGGTTTTTTTAAAATTAATAATTTGACAGAAGGCAGCTTAAGTAAGAGATGTTTCAACTCAGACCACTATACGCAATTCAGTTTAGAAATCAATTGCATATTCAAGGTTGTAAGTAACAAATCCATTCCACATCTGCAAAATAAACTTGCCATGAAAAGAATTAAGAAAGACTATGCTTCATAAACCACTATATTCAGAAAATCTCTCCTTCAATAAGGCTCTGCTAGTTTCATACCTAGCATTTAAAAAATTTCTTCTATCAAGGAAGTAAATGCACTGCGTGCTTGTATACAATCGTGCATATCCAAGCTTTTTTTTTTTTAATTACTCCTTTCCATAATTTTCTATGTTCTAGATGGGTGCATAGTGTACTGTGACCAGGCTAATCTCTCCCTTGTGTTCCATCACAATAGGCAATCAGTTAACTATAATGTGTAGGAGAGCTAGCTAATTTAATTATCTAATTTACTACACTGGACAGACACTTACTCATGATTTTTAGTCATTTCCCTTACTCAATGCACTTCACACAAAATAAAATACTAGTACAGCTTTATGCAGTACTTAAACATACACATCACTGCAACACCTGCCTTTCTTTTCAGGCCTTACATGAAGGGCTCTGATGCATTACTTTCCAACAGTAATTCCTATTTGCATTAATCTGAAGCACAGTGGTAGTAACATCAGAACACTCCTTAAAAGCATTTTTACCTGCTATGGGTGGCACCAAATTGCACAGTACTGGCAGCACAAGACAGATTAGAAGCCTGGGGACTAATCACATCTTCAACCTGGCCACTCACTGATGTAACACTTCAAGTGTACACGAGTATAAATAGAAAATCTCTTTCACAAACCCAATGCAGGGCTCTGAGTGCCAAACAGGTGCTAGCTGTACTCTGTCCAACTCCAAATCCTGTACAATCAGGAACTTTTCATACTTGTCCAAAACACTGAAACATGCAGAAACAATTCCTGGACCTGAGCCTTTAATAACTCCCCTGTCTTTGTCAAGGTACCTGATACTAAGATAAGTAATATTGTACTTGCAAAACACGAGTAAAGGAGTTAAAATTAAGAGAGCTATCTACTCACTGAGCAAGATGATGATACAAAGCAGAATTGCAATGATGGCACCAGTGCCCAGCCCTGCACCAACAATCCGGTCAACATCTGTGCAGTCTCCATTTAAGTCACACTGGCAAACTTTCACCTTCAGCAAGGAAGTGCTGGATGCATGTGGATTTCCAGAATCTGTAATTACTATGGGCACATCGTAGATGCCGGCCTCCAGGAACCGGATTCTTAAGGAGAGCTGGGCGTGATCGCCTGTGTGTGAAAATAAGGTGCTGGTTAAAAAGTAATATATTGCTCACATGAGATTAAAATAGTATTGGTAAAAACAGCTCATGTTTGAGCTCAGTGTTAACTTCTTGCTCAAAGTGCTCTGTGACACTCAGGGCAACAAATTTCCAGACTGCTGT
Organism: Camarhynchus parvulus; assembly: GCF_901933205.1. Classification (NCBI taxonomy): domain Eukaryota; kingdom Metazoa; phylum Chordata; class Aves; order Passeriformes; family Thraupidae; genus Camarhynchus; species Camarhynchus parvulus. Next base: position 106,837,920 of record NC_044572.1, read on the forward strand.
GACCATCTTTTCTTTCTTAAAATTTCTTGTCCTCTGGGGAACTTACACTAAGGTGATTTCTTGTTCATATCAACCAAACTCATGTACATTGTGAAATAATACCAAAGAGAAGATATTTGCAGAAGTTTCTTTAAAACTGTGAAGATTTCCATAATGTTAATTACCACTAATTCGAACAATGGTCCAATTCCTCTTAATACTAGCAGGTGTGTCAGGCAGCTCAAAGGCAAACGGGCCTGCATTTGGATCTATGTCAGGGTCTACAGCAGTGATGTTAATAGCATTAGGCTGCAGTGTTTCACAAGTTGTGGCTTCTTTTGGATGCACTTGGGGGGCATTATCATTGATGTCCAGCAGGTGTATCTGAAGTGTGCCAGTTCCACTCATTGGGGGTATTCCTAAAAGAAAACAAAATAGCATTCAGCCTGTTTCCAGTTGCAAAGTTATTTAAACGAAGCTGTACCAACACACTTACATGTTTACTTCAGTTTTTGGTTTCTTTTACAAAACCAATCTAACACTGTCACTGGCCCTGCTAACACAATAATTCTTACTTAGTCTGCACTCAGAAAAATGGCCCTACTCAGCAAAATTCAGCAAATAACTGCACATCCATAGATCATGGACTCACCCACTTCACTGACCAGATGGCCAGTTAATCTCCAGAGATGGGCCACATCAAAGGCTTCAAAGAAGGTGCAAAATTGGGATGGTTTTTCCTCTGGAAAAATTATTTCCTAACTTTGAAGGCTTAAGATCACCCTTTACCATAACTGCGCTATTTAAATTCTTTCTAATAGTGAGTATCATCATGCTATTTCTGGACATTCCTGCCATCCATATCAAATGTGTGATGCTTCCATAATTCTAGCTGGAATCACACACTGATGCGACCATTTGGCACTGAATTTTTCAGTATAACTAGCAATGGTTCTCATTCCACTTCCCATAATCTTCCAGTTCCATTTATATCTTTTCTTCAGAACAGAGCCAAAGTATAGAAACAGCTGATATAGCTTCCAGTTCAGAAATTTTTACCATGTCTTCTTTCCAAGGCAAATAACTCCAGTGTTTCAGTTTTCCCTCATAATGTGAAAATGTCCCTGACCGTGCCTGTCCATCTTTCTGCTATCAGTTATGAACAGTACAGCCCTCCAGCTGAAATCAAAGGACTAATTTCTGAGCAGTGTTAATTGTCATTAACAAACTGACAACCAAAAGATACTTTTCCCTCTGCACTGCTGCAGCCTGAATGTGGGAAAATACAAAGCCCCTCCAATGACACATTACTCCCCATAAAGCCCACTCATGCTGTGCATTCACTCAACCTACCACACTCCCATGCAGGGCTTTTTCAATTTGCTGTCAACTCAACTAATGTAACCAAGACAGTGCTTTTCTATAAACTCAGAGAATTATTCTTCAGCCATTTCCCAAGTAGCTGGGAAATTATAGTCTTATAGTAATACAGATTTCCAACGGGACATATTCTAAGCATATCCTGTTTTCTGCCCCAGTAAAACTGAATGCCATTCAATCACAAAGATGAAAAGCTTTTTGAAAAAAACACAATATTGATACATACCATTATCAGAAGCAAGAAATGTTGCATTATACATATTGTTTTGCACATATATTGACTCTCTGTCCAAAACAGCTGTAGTAGTTATTTGTCCATTAACAGGGTCAATTTTCAGCCAGTTTGCAGGGTCTGAAAGTTTTGAGTACCTGTGTATTTAATCATAAGTTATGTTATTTATCTACCAACATAAACATTGACAACAAAGACAGTATTAGTATTTTAATTTGTATTCTGAACATATTTTTGGAATTTGAAGATAGTATTTTATTTTCCATAATATCAATTTCTATTTATCAAGCCCTGTCAGTAAATTTATTGGAAATACATATTAAAATCAGTCCTGCATTTCGATTCTTCAAGTGCCTTGCCCTGTAAGTTAACATGTAACTGGAGGAAATCATAAAATTACCATAAACTATATAACATTAATACTCAGACTCAATTAAAATACTCAGTCAGGATCCTCCTTGGTTTTTCTACACCTACAGAGCTATTCATACTAATTTTCATATTGTCAGAGTGCTAAGAGCAGGAGGGAGGTAAAAACGGATAGTGTTAGTTGTACTAACTCACATTATTCTAGCACTTCAGTATCATTTCTTTTTCAGAGGCCCTGGTTTTACTGCATGTTTCTCATCTTAACTTGAAAAAGAAGTGTCTTTCAAAACCATTCTTCTAATCTGGTAAATTTTCTCTCTGACTGTCATTTCTACGATAGTTACGTCCAGAAACGAGCAAAAGTATTACAAACAGCTAACCAAAAATCAAGATAATATAAAATTGCAATCATCTTGATTTTGGAAGGAAAGACAGAATAGAAGTCCTGGAGTTTCTTCTGCATGAGCTAAAAAAAAAAGCTGGATAAGGTGAGTCCTGACCCATGGTCAGTCAGAGACTTAGCTTTGCAAATAACGACCATGTCTTCTTACATGAGGCATGCTCGTGTAGAAAAGTTTTAGACATAAGAAAAATTATGATCAAATTATGATCATAGCTGTCCGTACAAGAATTCACAGACAGACCACACCACCACTTTGCATTACTGGAGAAAAAATGAAAAGAAAACCCTTAAGATTTCATCAACAATCCGATTTCGTTGCCATGTGAAAATTACTGCTGAATTTTAATTGCAAATGATCTTAATTCACAGAAGCATGTGTCTGCTCTGACTAAATTTGTTGGGATAGAACATATACTTTACCACAGATGCATAACTGAATTCAGTCTTGATGGAATGGGACTTAGGATGAGAAAATGACCCAGTTTAAACACCTGGTCAGTTTACCTTCTCTACAGCCAAAAAATCCCTTTGGAGAGAGCTGCACAAAACCCACAGGATGTGTTGGGATAGCTGTGCGCTACAGTAAATGCAGTCATTTCACAAGTCACTTCTTTGCTCCCCACCCATTCCATAACACAGACATTGCAAAGTGCTCATATAGACCTTATGGAGGTTTGCTGCATGTAACGATCCGGGTCCTGAGCAGTAAAAGTTGTCAACATGCTCCCAGCCATCAGCCCTTCTTCCTGACGCACGAGCTTGGGGTTTGGAGCAAAATATGGGGCCTCATTCACATCAATGACCGTAATGGACACGGTTGCTGTTGACTGAGGAGGATGCTGAATCCCCTTAGCCAAAGGCACTTGATTTTCTGCAGCTACGGTAAGTACAAACATCCTGTTGGTCTCGAAGTCAATAGGCTGGGAAGAGCAAAGAGCAGGAAGTGTTAATGTTCACTCACAGTAGCAATGGACACACAATAACATTTTAAATTTGAAGCACATTTTTCAAGATTACTTATACTTTTCTGAAAAATGAGCATGGAGTTTGAAGAGAGCACGGTATCGCTTCAACACAAGCCCATGCGCTGGGGTTTTGCTTAGCAGCATGTGGCAGTTTCAGTTCTGCACACAGCAGCAGCAGCAGTTTTGAAGTCAGAAGAGCTAGAAACCTTTAGAAATCATTCTGGGATTTAACCTACTCTGGTACTGCCATTAGAGACAAATGAGGAAATGAATAGTTTAATCACAAAATGATGAAGAAGCTCCTAGCTTTGTGCCAGGCACTCACATGTGCCTCCTGATGATCTCTCCTGGGGACAGAAAGCTGCCTCTTTCTGTTAGAAGGATGGAAGTTTCCTTCAAAGAAGTTCATGACTATAGCTATTCCCATAGATCAGAGATTCTCATGTTCTCAACATCCCACTAGAAAGACTCTTGGTAATCCCACTCAACTTGGTTTCTGATACACCTATAGCTTCCACCTTCCCAGTGAAGATAACCTTCCATTTGGAGAGTTCCTCACTGAGCCAGAATTCCAACTTAAGAAGAAGTAAAAACAGTGTGAATCTAGAGTTCCACTGTCATGCTGCACAGGGTTGAGGCATTCCTGGAGACAGGATTTCCCTTTGTACTATGCACTGTACTACTCACACAGATCCCAGATTGGAAGAAAACCCTGTACCTTACTGGGGCAGTTGGCATGTGACAGTATGAAGTAAGTGACGAGAGACAATCTAATCTTCATTACAGGTTGACAGATCAACTCATTGCACTGCCAATAAAAACTGTAGGCAGGTTTCCAACTCTTCCCGTGTCTGGGCACTTAAAGTAGTGCTAAAAAGCACAGACACTCACATAATTCTTCCTGGAAGACTGCAATGCAACAATTGGTACCTCTGGGGAAGAGCAGTTATAAACCAGAGACAGTTCTTAAAAAAACCCACTGTGAATTACTATTAATGCTGCATGTAGGCTGTATCTTTTTGTCACCTACAGACTGGGAGGATTAAAATCAAACAAAATGAAATTAAATAAAATGAAACAAAATGAAATGAAAGAAAACAAACAAACAAAAAAAGAGAGAAAAGGAAAAGTGGTATTTTAAATTTCCAAATGGTATTACTGGCATCGCACATTTGACTTTGAAACGGATCAGCCAAAACCAGAGTAGGCCAACTCAGAGATGAGACATTTATCAGTGGGTCATGAGGAAAGGGGGCTACTGCCTGGCAGGTTTAATTATAGAATCACATTGTTATTATCACTTGAAATAAGTCATCCCTCAACACAGAGTTGTGTTGGCTAGAGAATGAAGATAGACAGGTTATTCCATAAAAGGTATTTAAATGAGGTTTTAAAAATAGCCAGTCTTTAAATGTCTCTTGTAGAAGTACCCTCCCACCTATTATTTTTTCCTCTCTGATTGTGCTTTGACTGCCTGTATCTCTTCCTTAATGGAACATCTTGACATAAAATGTGCAGACGACACGCATGACTACTAATTGAGGAGGTAGGAAGTTGTTTAGACTAGCAAAAAATACTAAGCAGACACTTTTCCACAGAGTAATTTTTAACTTTTAGCAAATAAAGATTCAAGATTTGCAATTTCTAATAGCCTAGCCTGATTTTTAAAACTGAGCAGGCGGAATACTATTGATAGCATTAGCAAGGTAACATTCGAAGAGACAGATTCGATTCCACAAGAAAGGGAGCATCCATTTCATTCCAGATTCATGCTGGCCTCAGGAATTCACATTTCCCACATTTTGGTGTTCTCCCACTTCTTCCATCTCTGCTGAACTCTCTGAAAGGCAGGCACACCTTACCTTTACGACAGTGACCAGCCCGTCGTTGCTGTTGGGGTCGGTGAGGATGGTGAAGCGGCCGGTGGGGTCCCCCCCGGTCATGCGGTACATGGCGTTCCAGGCCGGCGTGTGAGGCTGGTCCTTATCTGTCACTGTCAGATTCGCCACGATCACATCCACCCTGTTCTCCGGCACTTCCCCGTAGAACTGTAGAAACCACGGAAACACTTCACCTCATCTGGGGGAGCATGCAAGGGCCACACCAAACTGAACATTCATCAAAGCGGGGCAGCCCATCTCTCTTCACTGCAGCTCTGATAATTTATCTAATGAAGTTTACCTGAGGCCACCCAGAGAACCAACGGCTCGATTCCCTTGTCAACTTTTGCCTTTTGGTCAAAAGCAGAACACAGCATGTAAGGGATATATATTCTGCACATATTTTGATTCTGCCTGCCTGTATGGTATTTAATAAGTAATAAATATTTACTGTCTCTGAATATAATGAGAGAAACAGAGAAGGGTTATAAATATGCACATCCTTCAGTAACTCCTATCCTGTACTTACAGTCATGGCAGTGAACTCTGGAGGATTGTCATTGACATCTGTCACAGCGATGACAGCAGTTGCTGTGTTTGAAAGACCATATGTTGGGTTTCCTTCCATGTCCGTAGCTTGAATTATTAATGTATATTGTTGTACTTTCTAAAACACAAAATGACAACATAAGTTTTAGACAAAACTAACATTACCATAGGACAGCGGGTGTTCCCAAAAATTGCACTCTGCTAAGCAATGGAGCCTATCACACTGTTTATTCTCATTAGCATCACCCAAAATGACAGGAGTAACGTTTGTGCCACAGGAATACAGCAGCAGGTTGCTTATACTCAACTACTGCTTGACTTTCTTCAAAGACCATCAAGGTAAGGACAGGTTGACTACTTCCTACTCTAATAAATCAAACCACTTTAGACAGTTAATGCATGATCACAGGTTTAACAATGCTTTTCAAACGGGGAAAAGAGAGCCAGAGTGCATTTTATACTAAAACAGGGAAAGTCCTCAAAAGCATTTGAGAGCACTGAGCCAAGGTAGGTTTGTTGGCCAAACGGCCACAAGTGCCAAGGTTTTGTTTCAGCCAAGCCTGAGTATAAAACTGCTGCTGCAACTTCTTGTGATCTCTATGGAAACCAATGATGTCGGGGCCAACACAGACGAGTAAGGGCACTGGAGAAAGGGGGAGGGAAGCACCAAACGGGCTATTTCCATAAATGTTAAACACCCTGGCCGAGTATGGCAGCCATGGGCCCCCTCTACCCCCACTGCTGCTAACGGCTCTTGAGCTAGGCACTTGCTCCCCCCTCACAGCTGGACTGGGGCCAGGGTCCCTAAGCACCTGAAATGCCTGGCAGAGACCTGACCTCAGCCTGGTGAGCTGCTTAAAACAACATCGACAAGGTTCTATTAAAAAAAAAAGCCATCATAAAGATGTTTTCTGTGTAGAATTGCTGAAAAGTTTATTTTAACTCTTTGCTCTCAAATATTGCGCATGCTCCTTCATTTTTCCAGTTCATCATCCTTCCTTGCAGAGAAGTGTTACCATTCAGTTCTTCCCAAAAGAACGGACACAAACATAAGGAGCTGCTATTACTTTGAAACAGCACTTTCGCAAATGGTTTCCTAACACTGGCAAAAACCTTTTGGCAAAATAAAAATAATTCAAAAAGAGCCTATCTTTATGTTTTGGGGTTTTTTTTCCCACTTGGTACACTATTTTCTTCCACTGTCTAAAGAGTGGGGTGTATGACAGATTACTCCTCATGGAAACGGTTTATAGAATCATGAAACATGCTGAGTTGGAACGGACCCATCAGGATCAGAGAGTCTAACTCCTGACCCTAAGCAGGACACCCCTAGAATTACATCATTTACAAACAGGAATTACAGGTATTGATACAAAAAATAAGCAAGGATAATTCCATGGGTAGTATTTAGCTTTCTTTTAAACTTTGGCCAGACAGTAAGACAGATATGAGAGGTTTAACGGTTTGCACATTTCCAAGCAGCAACAATGAGTCATGGAACAGAAAGTTTTAAAAATAAGCTCTATGGATCTTTATCTCCCACTGAAGACAACGATTTATGCTCATGCTCTCTTTCACACAGAAACTCTTACAAGACACCCCAAATATGTATTGCTACATATGCATCCCACAATTCTTTAAAAATGCAAGACTAGTATTAAATCTACAGAAATGTCTACATGTTTAATAATGCATAAATATATATACATAGATGTACATGAATTCTGGCTTGGAAAATATACTTGCAAACTGACCTTCAATAGGCTTTAAACATCTTAAATGTTTCCTTCATGACACCAATAAGAGTAGCAGTCATGAGGGAATCAAAGAAATGCTTTTACCACTTTCATCCAGGAAAAAATCATACTTTACTTACTGTGAAGCAATAAAATCTAAAGCAGTATTGAAGCAAATCTCACTGCCATATGATTCTATGTTATTGAAACAGCAGGTTCTTCTGATTCATCTGGGTCTTAATACATTGATCCCAAGAAGCAAATTTCATTAAGGAAAACTCCATTATTATTACACAGAGACTCAGCTTCCTTACTGCCATCTTACTTAATTCCAACAGAACCAGCACACTAAAAACTTCCCCAGAAAGTGCCCCAAAAGACAGCAAATCAGTGTTTTTGCTCCGTTCCTTGTTTTTTTTTTCCCTCTTCCCAGCACTCGCATAAAGCAGATCAACTGCTGGGAGTAGAATTTCAGAAATCAACAAGCACACAACTTTCCAGGCATGGGGAAATTGGGGGAGGTGGTCTCTTTTTACTGTGGTTTGAGAAGCAGCCAGAATGAGCTGTGGAGCATGTGTCAGCAGCCAGCACAGAGACTTAGCAGCAACACATCTAAAAGCAAACTGGCAGCTTCAAGAAAGAACGCAGACCTCATCAGTTCACATCTTTCCACTTCAACACAGGCCAAATAAAAGAGCACTTCACTGAATTAACCTCACGTGAGGCAGGAATGTCAGTGTGTAAATTTAAGTACCCTGCCTGACTTCTTCCAGCACCTCCAGCAGTAAGGCAGATGTTTTAATGCTGAAGTGAATTCCACAGCAATAACGGAAGAAATAAGAGCAGCTGGATCTCATGAAACAGCATCTTTTGAGATAACAAATGAAAGATTTCTTCTGCCTTAAGCTGAGTTTCCTTACCTAAGCAAATCTCCTCCTGTGCATGTTAGCATAGATAATGCATTGTGCATGTTAATCTAAAATACCAGCAGATGAGGAATGCTATCAGAGGAACCACTTTTTTTTTTTTAATGCCTACAACACTTATGCTCCCAGAAAAAATGTGTCACATTATTTAAGAATTTAAAATTCTGCCTAGCATTTTATGACTTTAATTAGAGCTTTATCAGGAGAGACATGACTTATAGAAAAGAGTGGAAAGGCAGAAGTGGGCAGACCATCTGGGGTACATGGACAACAAGGCACTCCCCAGCTCACTGTCAGAAGACGACTCAGCTTTGGCTCCCTAGACTCTCAGTCATTTTAATTTAATTGACTTCCACAAAATGACTCAGGAAATGGAGGAAGCAAAGCTTGGGAAGGAAACCATTTTATTTCATATTAGTCTAATTTAATATTTGAATGATTTAACGTTAATCATTAATATCCAACATGTTCAAGAAATGTTTATATATACCCATCTGGGTGTCAGCAGAGTGATCCATCAGGAAAACTGATGGTGAATGACAAGGCTTTTCCAACTGTTAATGTGAGGGTCTAAGCTCCACAGGCAGCTGGTTTCTTCCGAGTTAAATCCCTCCAGTATAGCTAGCCACCAAGCGATAAAACCTCAAGAATTATCGCTATGTCCTTCTGAAAGTTCATCTGTCAAAGATGACCAGGGGATTTTAAAAACAAGGGCAAAGCTGCCCATCATTCTTTTAATTTAATAGGGCAATACTGTAAAGTTCAGGGTTTTCCTTTGCTCAAATCCCTTCTCTTCAAAACCAACTTAAATAGAATGAATGTTAATAAAACCTCAAAAATTAATTGCAATATCTAACAGTCTGTTTAGCTTTTCAAATCTTCTGATTGCCCCTTTCAAACTGAAATGCATCAGAATATTAATAGCAAACACAGAACTTCAGAAAGCATTTTTATTCTCCATTTTAAATAACTATAAACAAGCAGTTAAAAGATGAACAGCAAATCCAGTACTTTGGATTTAATGAGCTAAAATGAGACTAGTAATACAGAAGTTGAAACAAGATGTATTCAAAAGAGGTTTGTTAGGATTTTACAGCTTGTTTATAAAATAATGCTTATCTCTTGTGAAGTTTTCAAGTGGTTTAAAAGCACAGTTAGTGTGACAGATTTGGAGTTGGGAGGGAAATATTTTTATTGCCAACCTCACAGATGGGTGAATCAGAGCAGAGGATCTGGCATGCTCCTTCTCCAGTGGTGGGCACAGTGAAGAACTGTCTAGACAGGAAGCACCTTGCTCAGCACACAGCAGTGAATTACTGACAGATTATTTCTTCTTGCTATTATTATTATTCTTGCATTGCTCTGCTTTAGTGTTTATCTGTTAGATGTATCTGTTTCTTAAGAGCAAACAAGCTTATCAGAGAAGATCCCTTCCATGACCCCAGAGAGCCAAGAGTAACTACATGTATGGAACACACAAGTCCAATTTTCATCCATAACATAATTATCTCTCCTCTGAGTTTTTGAACTCTGGGACTAGGAAAACAACTGGGGTCAACAGGGTGAAAAAAGGGAGTAAGCTAAGACTGAGGAGGGGGAGAAATATATCACAGAGTCATGAAATTGTATGGACTAGAAGTGACCTTAAAGATCATCTAGCTGCAGACACCCAGCCCTGGGTAGGGACACCTCCAACTACACCAGGTTGCTCAGAACGCCATCCAACATGGCCTTGAACACTTCCAGGGATGGGGCATATACAAATTCTCTGGGAAACTTGTTCCTTCATCTTACCACCCTCACAGTAAATAATTTCTTCCTTTTATCTGACCTAAATGCACCTGCTTTCAGTTTATAGTCATCTCCCCTCGTCCTATCTCTATATGCCCTTATTAAAAACCCCTCTCCAGGCTCTCCTCTAGGCCCCATTTGGGTACTGGAAGGCAGCAAAAAGGTCTCCCCAGAGCCTTCTCTTCTCCAGGCTAAACAGCCCTAGCTCTCTCAGCCTATCTTCATAGGAGAGGTGCTCCGACCTACTGATGATCTTCACATCCCTCCTCTGGACTTGCTCCAGGCAGGCTCACTTATTTCCTGTGCTGAGAACCCCAGATTTGGATGCAGCACTCCAGGTGGAGTCTCAGACGAGCAGAAGAGAGGAGATTACCTCCACTGACCTGCTGGCCATGCTCTTTCTGATGCAGCCCTGGATATGATTGCCTGCAGGCGCACATTGTCAGCTCATGTCCAGCTCCTCACTCGCCCTCTCACCCACCCACCATCCCGAGCCATAATCTTTACAATATTAAGTGCAACCCAGCCCAGGAGATTAAGACCTGCCTTACCTCTCTGTCAAGCCCAGCTGCTACAGTGATAATGTCACCAGTTTCGTTGTTGATTGTAAACATGTTTGGAGAGGGGCTGCTCGGGGCCTGGGACAAGATTCTGTATCTCAGCATCCCATTCTGGGCGTTGGGATCATCAGCATCGATGGCAGTAACAGTCATCACGTAGGTCCCTAGCAGCAGGATAAATAATTGATGTTATATAAACAGTTTATACTCAGATTATACAAGATCACTTTCCAAGCAGTGGTCAAAGCACATATTTCTTTTGGTAAAATCTGCACAGTCTTTCTTTACTTAAAACAAACTGGCTAAAATCAAGACTCACCAACAGAGTAATTAAAATACATAAGAGGAGATAAAAATACTCTATGTTTATAGAAGACTAGATTTGCTCATAACTGAAGAAGCTACATAAACAATGAAACTCTACAGTTCTGCCACAAATAACATTTCTGTAACAAAAGAACATCTTATGTTTAGATACTTATGTTATTAATTGGGCCAAAGGAAATATACTTATTGTTCAGAATCGGTGGACATACTGATAGTGACAGAAAATCAATATAAATAATACTCTTTCAAAAGTCTTTGAGATAGATCTCAAATGCCAAGTAAACACTGCAAAGTTAGAAAACATTTCTGGTGCTAACCTTTCATTTTGCACTTCTGACAAATTAAGGAAGTGGTTTCAGCCATAGTGCAAACTTTAGTCTGAGCTGATTAGAATTTTAATGAGATCTGAACAACACTTAGGTTTTCTCAAGAATTCAAATGACACTGATTTCAAATCCCAGTATTTGCAAAGCCTCTGGGAATCAGAACTAGAACTGTATCTAGTGACATTTCAGAAGTCTCTTATACCCTGACCTGTCAACTAAATGAACATCAATGTCCATCATAAAAATAAATGTAAGAACTGTGATGTTATAATTAGGATTTTGAAACCATAAACCAGAAGTCGTATACTTAAAAGCCTCCCCTGGCTTTAGTTCATGCACATAACAATTTTGCCTTTTGGAAATGAATCCCAGCATGCTAAAAAGTGCATTAAAAATAGGGTGAAATAAGAAGACAGAGGACCTGAGATTTTGCTCATCACACTAAAGACACCTTTCAAAGTATTACAGGGTCTGAAGGCACTGCCTTCATCACACCTTCAAAATGATACTGTAAATATGGTACTTCAAAATAATACCTCTGCCTCCCAACAGTCCAAATATTACCTGGCTTTGATCCTTCAGGGACTGTCCCATTCCAAACCTGGTGTAAGAATTCAGGTCTATTGTCATTCATGTCAATGACATTAATAACAATGTCAATAGGATTTTCCACCTGGTTTCCATTTACATCCACTGCATGTGCTCTCAGCTGCAAAAATCATTAAAAGTATTAGAATTTGCACAACATACAGGTGCAAATAGATATAATAATAGGAAATTTCAGGCCAGACTTTTTTAGCTCAGTGTATTTTCTTATCTGCCACTGCTCCCTCATATCAACCTTTTAAATTTCCAAGCTGCTAATGGAACTGATGCTCAGGCTTCCAAGCTATTCTAAGTTGCAGACTTCCTTCTTTGACTTGATAAAAATTATTTTAGGTCATGTAATTTTGATTACTACTAGTGCCTACTGTCATACAGAACTCTGGTTTTAATAATGGCTATTAGAAAACATTCTCTAAAAAGATGGAGATTTAGATGTAAATCTGTGTATTTAGTCCAGAGCATGGCCACTGCTAGGGAAAAGAGCAACTTCCTCCTATAGCAGTCCTGCTGATGCCCATCATGTATATACACACACACACATATCTTATGGCTACAAAGCTACTAGAAAGCAGCAAGATGGCATTATTAACTCACCACTCTGGAAATTACTCATATAAATGTAAATTCCTAAGTCAGTAAAACCTGAATTGCCAATGTCAAATTCTCAGTTAAAATCTTATGGATGCTAGAGCTGTTGTTTGAGAGCCTTTCACACACACCTCCCCCCCAGATGCTTCCTGCTGCGTCCTCTGTTTGGGAGCAGTACTCAAAGAGCTCCCCAGAGCACCAGGCAAGGAGTGTTTTAATCCACAACATGCTGGAAAACACTCTCCAGGAGCTGGGTGATTTCAGCATGGTTTCCCAAAAGCACAGGAAACTTTAGGTCACGGCCTGCTCTCCCTGTCTTCCTTGCAACTTTCCTTTTCCACTGGTACTGGAATCTGTGGTCTACTTTTTCAATTTCTTTAGAGCAAAGAATATCATTTTCATAAGCTGACAGGCCTAATTTACAATTCTATTAAAATGCTTAGATTTGGCCCTAAAATAAAAATTGGTATGTTATTCTTCCCATCCATTTCTCAAATCACAGCTGCTGCTGCAATTCTAATAGCAGTCACATCCTAATTTAAGTTGCTGAATTAAAAATAAACTTCTGGAAAGTATACAATTCAGTGGAGACTGTGATCAATGGCCTGTACTTGAAATATAAGCCACAGTACCCATATTTACATATTTTAAAATTACTTTACCTAAATACATTTAATCACTGTTTACGTATGTTAATGTATTTAAGCTGCTTAAATATAGTAAGAGTTAGCCTTATTAAGTACAATACAAATCTGCTACAAACTCCTCAAATCATATCTCATACAAAACTAAATGCTGGCTGCTCAAGTCATGTTTGAAGCAGATGTTCATCTTCAATTTTATAATCTGATTTGTGGTAAATTAAACTCTTACATGAAAAGAAGCAATCTGCTCCCGGTCTAAAGGCTTTGTGACAGACAGCTGTCCTGAGATGGGGTTGATGATGAAGATGCCTGTTGGAGGCTGGTCAGCTCCTGGGCCAGTCACGCTGTACCGCAGAGAAAGGCTTTTATCACGATCGGACCTAATCTGTGTGTCAAAAAAAGATAAAGTTTACATTAGCTACAAACAAGCTCAGGATGGGACTGCTGCTGAGACAAGCAGCAGCTCTATTTATCTTCTTCTTGCTCCTTAAGATGTACTTGCAAAAATAATTATTCTGGAAATGGTACAGAGTTGGTGTAAAGTCTGAAGTTCTTAACAGCACTCCTCGTTAGAAACTGGTCAAAGGATATTCAGAAATGTAAAATTATCCCTGTTTATTTCTCAAAATAAAAATTATTTGTGTTAAACAAAAACAAGCAAATATTTTAAGCAGAATTGTTTAGATCTTAGAGAAAACATTTAGTATCATAAAATTACACATGAAATTAAAAGCCTGGATTGTGTTTTCCCCTTTCTCCTATACCTTCTCAGCCCAAAGCTACAGGCTCTCTTCCATGACAAGCCAGCTCTTTAGAAACTTGCCATATTTGCTTAAACATTGAACTTGTTTCATATTCCAAGGAACAACTGAAGGGCAGTGCATCTGTGAGGAGCAGCTGAATCACCAGCGCACACATAAAACAGATCAGAGTGAAACTGTGTCCTATCAACTTGGGCTAATGCTCTGCCAAGTTCCAACAAATTGATCATGACCAGCCAGTATCGTGGTTGGAAGCCAGCCCAGAGGAGGCTGGTTCCTGCAGTCGCTCCTTGCAGTGGCCACTTCTGGGCAGCAGAATCCTGTGGAAGAGCTGCTGTCCTCACCCCATCAGATACAACTTCCTTTGGTCTCCTGGTGCATTCTGCTTCCTGTTCACTCCCACACCATTTCCCAGGCAGAGAACACCAGTGCAGGAGACTGGAAAACTCCTGAGATACCAGCAGAGATACCCCTTAACACACTTACCACCCAAAACAAGGTCCACCAGTAGAGATGCATAGGAACAAGTTAAACCCCAGGAAATTAGACGCATCCCAGCATGCAATGCACAGGCAGCAACAAGAAACCAATCCGAAAGCCTCTGATAAATGTCTGGATGATGAACAAGACATCATTTACACAAAATCTCTTCAAAAGCTCTCTGAGGGATACTGAAACCACACTTCTATTAACTTCCTTACCCTAACTAATTCCTGAGGAAAAGGTCCTTTGGAATTTTCTGGTAGGTTGATTGGAGGAATAACCCAGTCTCTCTTCTGCCTCTTCAGAGGGCTGCTGTGCTTGTATTGTTGCCATGGAAATATGATTTCTTCCATTTTCCTTTGGTCCTTTCCCAGGTACAAGATAAAATTAAGCACATGTTAGAAGGAGAATTACTAGCAGACATTATAAAGTAACTCAGGTACAATTACATAATTGACTGAAAGACTGTCCTTTCTCTCTGTTCATTGAACTGTTTTACTTGCATTCACAGTGCAGTTTGAAAATAACCAATATTGTTTACAATTTCACTGCCAAATTTTAAGAAACCTTTTTTCTCCTTATTTAACTAGGAAGAGAAAGGGAATTATAAACCATTTATAACATGGCACTACTGTGTAAACTATCTGGCACTTTCTGAGAAGTAGTTAATATTTTGTAGAATTTAATAGTATGCCTTTATGTATTTCTCATTAGCTAGAGCTTCAGTTCAGGTAATGTGCTACTGTACTCTAAATTTAGATCAGGGTGTGCTATAATGTAATTTGAGTTCCAAGAGAAGTTTAATACATACTGGTAAGGAATGTCTCAAATATTTATGACCCTATTAAATCCCATAGAATTAATGCTGTAATTATTTTAAACCTATGTCAGCCATGATGGATGCAGTAGATGACCCACTTTACACACTGGGCATTAATCTCTGCTGGGTGTCAACATTCCCTTCCTATTCCCTTCTCTATCTGCAGTCATTTCATCCTTTGGATGACAGCACACACACCTAGCTTGCTTAAGGTTGGAAACAGGGTGACAAAAACATCTTCCAAATCTTTTAAAAGAAGAACTTTTTTTTTAATCTAGGCAACTACATTGCAGAGTATGAACAGACACCAAGTGAAGGCCAGATTCTACCCCTACACATTCTGTTGATGGTAAGGACACCTGAATAGAGGCTTTGGAATAAACAGGGCATGCACTGGCACATCTAAGCATCTGCTCTTTTACAGTGCTTCCACGAACAAAATGACAGTATTTCCATTGTTAAAATCATGCCTTAGCAAATTTAACACAATCACCAAGTAAGCAAACAAATGAGGATTACACAGCACTAGTCTCCAGTGTGTTCTCAGGAAAATGCATTGCATAACCACATTACCTACTTTTAACATGATGCTTAAATCTTAAACGCATACCTATTATAGGTATGTTAATCTATGAATAAATTTTGTTCTTTATCTGTAAACTGAACACTTCTCCTTCAAGGAGAAGACAAGAAACAGCAGGCAACAGGTAATATGACAGAAAAAGGTAAACAACCTAATATGCTTTTCTAAAGTAAATACATTGCTAATTGCACATTGCTAGGTCTGATTTTTGTTAGAGTACATGGTTTATCCTATGGCAGCTTCCAGCAGAGGGAGACTATCTTCCTTACCAAGTAATGCTGGAATCATGAATAATTTACAGTCTCCAATTTGATTATGACGGGACAAGACAAAGCCAATATTCCCTGCCAGAAGTGCTTTCCTACTTACTGCTGTAAATCTACAGTTCCCATCTCATAAATGTGACTGATGCATTCTACCACAGATTTGTTTATTTTGTGGTTATATTTAACTGCTTGAATAAATACTATAATACTTTCAAGCAATTTAAAATAAAGAAATGGCTGTGTGAGACTTAAATTCAGGTATAAATCTCAAGCTATACAAACAAAAAGCTCAAACACAAAGAATCCTATATAGTTAAATAGGCATGTCTTTTCATGCCTTACCAAAACTACAGAATAGAAGATGATCAAAGTTCCTTCTAAAGCTCCAGCTTTGCATGCACTAGGTGTCCATTAATAAGCTGGTTCATGGAGAGGTGCATGACAGGCAAAATTAAACCCCTATTTTTATGCCTCTTTGTGGAGATACATTTGTACAGGCTGCATTAAGCTCTTGTTTTACCTTTTCTGAAGCCCCTGTGAAGGCTGGTTCAGGGGTTAGCTTCACCCTCATTTGCCATTCTTGCTGGGTTTCCTTGTCTTGAGCAGACACGACAAACTCCGTGGGCTCTGCTGAAAGCTGAAAGCTTCGCTCTGCATAGACCACACCATCCTCACCTACTCTGAAATCTTCTGGCTCACTGCTACCAAAGTGTATTTTTTTGTTTCCATCACAGCTTCGAAACCTCACTGTAAAAGAGACAAAAAATGGCAAACAAAACAAAATTGAAAAAGCAGCCCACTTGAATTCATGGTGACATCAAATGCACTAAGAACAAACTAACTCAAAAGCAGAGATGCTTAACTTGCTGCTGCTATTATCACATGCAGTTACAAGTTAGGACTTGTATTTTACCAGTCAGTCCATGCCACATAACAAGGATATTCTTCTGTGGACTGCTAGGCTGAGATTTTAACCCTTGACAGGAACAGCCTCCTGCCTACAAATTTACCCCATCACCAGCAAGGAAACCTGCTCCTTCCATGTCCTATGGTACACTTCAGTCAGTTGCTAGTTGGGTTTGCATCTCAAGCTTTGCAAAGATCCAGTCAACATGAGTCATTAAAAACACTCAAAAAATTTCATTACACTGCAACCATAACTGCAAACACAACTCTGTTTCCAGCACGTTTTCTCTGCCAGTGGGGGTAAGGCAGAAACCCTGAAATATGTTAAAAATATTAAATTCTGTGCCCACATCAGCCTGTGATTCAGCTGTGCCATCTCAGGAAGATTACTTATGAGCTCTGGGACTGAGTTTCCTTGTCCCTCACTGACAAGATGGAGGAGGCAGTAAATACCTCACAGAGAAAACCTAAGTTAACGACCTTGAGTTTTTCTTTTGGTTTGGGTTTTTGTGTTTGTTTGTTTGGGGGTTTTGTGTTGTTTTTGGTTTTGTTTTTTTTAAGCTATGTTCTGTACCACACATGTCCCTTGATCTACTCAGGGATTACCTATTCTCGTTTAATTCCCTCCTCCCTCCTTCCTTTTGTTGTGTCTGAAAGACACACAATGGAACAAGAAGTCAGTAGAACCGAATGCAGACATAATGATGTGTTGTCCACAAAAAGAACTGGTAACAGGTTACTGCCTTCTCTACTCAATTCTTTTCACCAACAGTTATCTTCTGGGTTACTGCAAATAATAGTAAGTAAAAAAATGCAAGTGTGCTTTTATAACCAATGATCACTCTTTAATGTTTCCAAAGCATTATGAAATATTTTGATTGTATGGGCAATAGAAGTGCAAAATACCATTATGAAGGTTGTGCTGAAATCCACATAGTGAAGATGAAGATGAAATGAGGCTTTATGCCTCATTTCAGTTATTGCACTTTTTATATTGTGCTAAACCATGCAAAAACTATTTAGCTTCAAAACCTAAAGGTCCCTCTCAAGAAAAATCACTACTAAATGTCATGCATCATATGCTTTCTTCTGTAATGCACCGTTTTCAGGAAGGTACCAAGAAGAATCATACTTTTTTGTATTTGAACTTTAAGGACCAGGCTGATGTTCAGATGACAGACAAATTTCTTTCCTTATTGCACTCTTTCAGTTATCCAGAATCCCCCATTTGCCCTCTCCTCACAGAAAATACTGTATTTTAAAAGAGTCCATCAGATATCTAAATGAATGATACAGCATCAACCTTTTTAATTGTAATCTTGCTCAACTGGGCAGGGATACTGCTCTTTCCAGAGAGACCCCAGAGTTTGAAGGTCTTTTCCTGTGAAAGGCCAGCCTCCCCTTGGGGAGAAGAGCATGCCATGTCCACAAAGCACTGAGCCCTGAAAGAACAAATCTCCCTGGGTAAAAGGCTGAAGTCTCACTAGCAGGGCTGCTCCTGTGATCGTCCTTGGAGAAGCTGCCTCTGGTCTTCCTCATAAGAGAAGAGGGTGGTTTTCTAATATGCAGTCTCTCATGTAAGCTTTCATGTATTTAAAAGTTCCTATGGATCCTCAAGTCCATCCTACCTGCTTTATCAGGTACAATGACTTCCTTCCCTATAACCTACAGGCTACAGGTCTGCAGAATTTGGAGATGTCAGATCCTCTGTTTCGCAGGTAACATGGGAGGAGAAAATTGGCAGGCAGAAGTTCCAGTTCCCAGATGTTAACCATCCCACTGACCCCCTGCTTTTTTCAACATGGGCCTTGCAGCTTGAGTCAGCTCACTGCAACATGAGGTTGAAATGCTACAGCCAAATGAGAACATGCATGACTCTAAGCCAAGAATATAAAGCTACTACTTGAAGCAACTACTCCAGTATGTAGAAATTATCACAGTCCTAATTCTGTAATTCTTGCCCAGCACAGAAATAAAAAGATGTCCAAGACCAGTTTACTCCAAAGTCACTACATTTAACAATAAAAGAATTTAATTACTAATTAATGGACTATTAAACAGTGCTATTTGTACTTGGTTACAGAGGCACAGACGACTCAGACCCTAAGCATGGAGGAAGCTGGGCATCCTTAAAATGCCACCACTGTTCCCAAACAAACCTCTCAGAAACAGTTCACATAAGAAAAAAAAAAAAAACAAAAACCACCAGCCAGCAACATAACCCATAGCCCTGTGCCTCTGCTAGCCTCTCATCTCATCTCAGCTACAACTGCTCTCAAAATCTGCTTTTCAAAAACGTGTCTTGACCAAAAGGACAAACAGTTCTAGAGCCAGCTCTATCTCTGGTTCTTCTCAGATTTACTTCTGAAAAGTACAAGAGTGAGAAAGAGAATGAAGATTAATCTAAACTTTGATCATTACTGTTTCTCAAAAAGGTGAAAGCTAAAATGAGTATTTGTCATCATGGTCTGAAAGACCAAGATATCACAACAATATTTCATAAAAATATTTCCTAACTATTGCACAGTAACAGAATATATTCCTATTTTAGATATTCAAATTCATAAAGAAGATTTCTTTTCGCCCATCTCCTTACATAGAGACTCCAGCAGCACAAAAATAAAACAAAAAAACCACCCTGCTAGCCACTTCATTGATATTCTTCCCCCAGGCGACCGTATCATGAAATTCAATGAAAATCCCTTCCTCTGACAGTATCCTGGTAAAAACATATAAAATTGTCAATGTGAGAATTATTCTCCCTTTGCAAGGAGCACACATTAACGAATTATAGTCAAGTATAACCATCTATAATTAAATTCTCTTGACAGAGTACAGGTTGTGCAGTAGCTACTCTCCCCCCAAACACATGGCTATCAGTCTTGTAAATTCAATTTAGATCACTTTGCTTCATTTTTCAGTGTTCAACTAGTATGAACAAAGAGTGATTTCTGACAGTAGGTTTTCAGGCAAAGACTTTTTTTTTTTGCAAAAATGCTACAGGAAATATTTTTTTTTTGTTTTACTGTGAATAATGACTGCTTATGCAACCATGTTCTTTTCTAAAAACCACAGGAAAGGGAGGCACACTTTCCACAAGTCACTTTATGTTGACAGATCAATCACAGATTTTTTTTTCCACTTAAAAAAAAGATTAACTAGATATAATCTGCAGAATGTTAGTTACTTAATATGCAATAGAAAGAGTAATCAAGTATCTGATTTTACTGCTTTTTCATAACACTCCGCATAAATGATCAGATAAGAGTAACATAATCAGTAAAAATAACCCATGGATTTTTGAGTATCCTGTGCATCTTCTGAAAGTATTTGCTTTTTAGAAGTATATTATTTGAAAGCCCTGGGAAGTATTCAATCAAACTCAAAGATAACTGTTTCAGTTTTAGAAAATACTTTTGGTCATATAAAAGCAGTAATATGCAACATGGGAGTAAATGCACTGAGTTCACAGGCTCAAAATAGGGCTGTGCACAAGCGTTTATAAATGTAGGGTCTTTCAACAGAAGAAAAACTGTATTTAGTATTAGCTTATGACTATTATTAAATATTATACCCTAAGACAAAAGACCATTAATTTCCTAATTGGAGTCTTTTCTTGTCTTAAAAACAAGGCAAGTATATTCTATTAAGTAAAGAATAGAAGAGGACCTCTGAGACTACAACATTGTAAAATGAAAGTCTACAGCTCCATGATACTAAAGGAAGTTTTCAATTTAACGCTCTTGCATGGAAGTAATTACAACATGTGCATACATGTGTAGTGTACAAAACATTAAGAACTAGACATGCAAATTCATTTAAAGTGCACTAGAGATCACCACCACTCCTGCTCAGGTCTAATGAGATGAATGATTCATAGTATCTATAAAATACAGCTGCTCATGTTGGTTTGCACTCTTTGCCAACCTGATTCTGCTCTTATTGTCCCAGGCAAATAATATCAGAATTACTTGATCCAAACAAGGACTGAGCAAAAAACTGCTGTTAATAATACAGTCCACTGTACAATATTTCATGAACATATATATTCATGTGCAACACAGAATATTAATACAGAATTTTCATTACTCATTTTGATCGTGAGACTGAGTTTGCCATCTGGATTTTCTGCACTTAGAAAACAATTCAATTCACATCCAGATAACATCCACATGCATACAAGCACACTAGTGTGTTTCCTTCTGTAAATTTGTTGGAATGCTACTCCTCTTGAATGCTCTTCTCAATGCCTAAGCAGCAACCTCAAGGCAAAGGCTCACTTAGTAGACCTCATGGAAAACTGCAACAAATGCCAAGTGCTAACAACATGTACTTCAGCAATACACTTAAGAGCATGCATCATAAAACAGAAAACCTATAGCTATTTAATCCACTTGGGATCGTTTTGCAACAGATAAAATAAACAGAATCAGAAAGTATCTTACGTACAACTACCTACTAGATACCACTTTTACCTTTGACAGATGGAGAAACTATATGGAAACATTCTGCTTGAACTGTCTAGCCATCTGCATATTTAATATCTGAACACTCTCCAAGAACACTCTGTATTAAACAAGTCTTTACTTCTCAGAGAGAGAAGCAGGAGAAAACTACACGAGAAACCCCATATAATGCCACCCCCCCTGCTTTATAAATTAGTAATTTATTCATACTGGTTACTTCTGTATCTGTAAAATGATCTGTTAGTCCTACTGGCATAGTGCACATGCTCATATTTCAGTTCATGGCTTGTTGGAGTGGCATGTGTAATGCCCATGAGACATCCTTTACTATAATTATAGATGACCTTCAAAAGAACTAGGTTTTTGACATCCTGGCAAACTGTTATAATCACAAAGAACTAAAATACATTCTAACTTGCCTTTTCCATCACCACCCTTACATTTAGTCTGATTTTAGAACTTCCTGAAACCATCTTGAAATCTTATTAAATATTATTTGATACCTGATTTTCTGATATATGGGTTGTCTACATCAGCCAGAAAAATGTTGTTTGCATCTGCAAACTGAGAATATTAGCTACGGAAATTACTGAGTCAAAATAAATATGAAATATTATCAGGTTATTTTAGGCAATAGCATTTCCCTACCTGTACTGTAATTCCATTTGTCATTACATCCTTTAGAGATATTTCCATACACCAGCATTGTTTCTAAAAGTTTTTCTAGTCTTTTTTCCTAGTCCCTTTTTCTTCTCTGCTTTTATATTTATGACGTGTAGTTTATCCCATACTCCAGACCATCCAACAATCTCAAAGCACTACTCATTTTGAGCCTTGCTGGACTAACCAAACTGTGACACTTGAAAAGAAAGCTGGCTGTCAAAAGACAGCTACTTACCAAAGCCTGCTAATTCAATAATTGCTTTTGAAAACCTGTGCCTTGTGCTGAGCACTGTGTTCTGCCACCCCCGCCCACTTGGAGTAGACGGCTGCTTCAGCAGGTCACACAAGCCCAACTGGAGTTTTGCCACTTACTGAGGGCCAAATACGGCCCATTTGCTTCTAAATCCTATTTACACTTGTCTTCAAAATCTTTACAGCCTGGTTCCATGGGCAAGCCAGGTTATGAGGCTCTCAAGTGGTGAAGAAGTGTCAAATCAGAAGGTTTCAACTGAGGTGAAACTGAGGATGTATTCAAGCTATTTACCAACTTTAGGCATTTCATGATCTGACTAATAGCAGCTCAACTTCCCACTTTTCCATGCTGAACTGTTTGCTAATTGTCTATTCAGTTAGGAAAACAATAATTAAAAGGAAAGGTGATTTGCAAGAATTAGGTTTAATTCATACTGTACACTTTCTTCATTAATTGAAAGCAGTTCGAGTGATCTGCAGCAGCCATTAGGTAAAACCTGGTACTGATACATGACTTTACTCTGGGGGAACAGGATGTCAAGTAGTCTACTGTACAAAAACCCTAAGTTTTTATAAAAGTTGTATGTTATGCTGGTAAAAGTAATTTGCACTGGTTACCACAACTGTGACTCAGTGGAATTCTCCCTCCTGCCCCACTCCTGAGACTGCTAGTTCTAGATAGATAAATATGTATGTTTCCTAAAATAACATACTTTCAAAGCAACCTGGCAGTCCACATGACAGAAGAACACTGGACATAAATCTCTCTCTCCCTATTTCTGCAACATGTTCTTTTTCATTCCTAATTTGTACAAATACTGTAAAAGTTTTTCTTTTAAAGTATTTTGTTGCAAGGTACAACTGGGAAATACTAAAGCTCCTTCCTACATTCATGAGGCCTTATGAACCCTAATGCCTCCTTATGAGCCCTAAAAATTCAAACATTAAGGTCTATTTTTAAAGTATTTTCTTTCACAGGTAGCTATCACCAGACTGCCTGATTCTTGCATTCACAGGGAAAGACTCACACAGTTCTTTAATAAAATGCCATCTAGTTTCCAGTTCCCATAATCCTCTTTGTTTACAGAACAAAGTCGTAACAGGCATGCCAGAATGAAAATGGGGATAATGTTCTTTCTATTCGATAGAAATCCTCTGCAGCTTTTCAGCACAGGAATACCAGCCATCAGCAAAACACAGGACTGGTATCTCAAACAGAGTCCAAATTATATCTGATTCACTGACCCTTTTCAGTCTTTGCCTCTACCACTCACTGGCACAAAGATCTGTGCTTTTCACATCCCTTTTGTCTTTATTTCAGAAAAAGTAAAATGTAGAAAAAGAGAATAATCATCTTCAAGAGGGAAAGTACTTGTATTTCGACAACTGCTTTTGTTTTAAAACACAAAAAGGTTTCTTTCCATTTTCTTCCACTCTGTATTAAGGCAGTTTCACTATAGATGAGCCTACAGGCCCCTGCAGAGTTCTGCACCAGCTTTTTTCTAAATGATGCTAGCTGAAAGAAAACTCAGTAATAAATGTCATTTCTGTACTCTGGAGTATGCAATGCACCTTTAATACTTTCCCAAGCACACCATTCTACACAGTAATAAAAAGAAGGATTAAACACTAATCTCTTATACCCATAATGCATCAACTGACTACACCTGCTAAAATCCAATTTGGTAATTAAAAAATGTATCTACTGAACAGTCAAACCAGGAGACTAAAGGGAAAGTACTGTCTCTGCAGATAGCTAGCAGAAAATGGTTTCAAAATTGAGGCACTTAACACAAACCTATTTTTACCTCTATTCGTTTTTATGTGACCTTAAGCAGCGTAAGAAACAAATACCTACAATTACAGTGCAGCAATTAAAGGGCAGTTTTTGTGCTACAGTAATGACTTAAACATCTAGTAAAAAACTGGATAAGCTGCTGTTCCTTTTATTCTATCTTTAGAATATGCCAAAAAAGTTAGCTCTTTTTTTTTTTCTTCCTTTTCACTCACTAGCAATAAGGAAAGTGAGAACAGAGAATAGATGCTTTTATATGTTCTCTATGCTAACTGTTCTTGGCCTGAAGTCCTTTTAGGCTTCAGGTTTCAAGTTTTTTTTTCCCTAGCTCTCCTCTCTTTCTTCTTTGTTGTTCCTTCTCCCTGCCTTTCCAGGTGTTCTGTTTTCTAGTTTAAAGAACCTTACTTTATTCCCTGATGCTCCCATTTTTCCTGTCCCCTCTTTCACCTGCGCTCCTGACAGAGGTGCTGAGGCATCAAAGCATTGCTAATTTCAGGCTGCAGCTTAGGCTTGGAGCACACCTAGGCAGAAAGATCATGGGAGACTGTCTTTACAAAAATAAACAGATTAACTAACAAACTAAATATCCAGGCACCTACAGTTTCTGTAAAAAGCCAGAACTTGCTGAAATATCAAATGGGTGCATACTTACAAATGAGCTGATGATCTATTTTATAAATTCAATCAGTCAGCAGCTTTAAACAGTGGCTTAAGCCCCTGCACCAAAAGGGGTTTAGGAACAACAACAGAACATAGGAGAGAAGCATATATCACTTTTAGGCAATGTGTCACTTCTTACCATGAAAAGAAATACAACAAAATAAAATTAGGGATTTCTCTCATTAAATTACAGGAATGCTTAGGCAGAAGTGAGTGTTGTATTTGAATTGCATTGCATCAAACAAAAATTCCCAGCACTGACAAAATGGCAGCACTCCTCTCAACAATCCATTAAAAAAGTCTTGAAGCAGATGTGGGAACACTTAATGTTTTGTATTCTGCTGCATACCCCAGGATACCACCTGTTTCTAGAGATCACATTTGGCAGTCCCGTCCATGTGGCTATGGATGCTTCAAGGGGAAAGGGGACAACCCTCCCTAAACCTTCCTTGCAGCTTCACAAACCAGCACACATTCGAATGCAATGACCCTCCACAAACACCAGTACAGATTTTCCTCTGCTTCCTTCCTTCCTCTGTCTGGCCTGCCCAACACTGGTGGCTTTTGTCACCCTCCCACATGTCACTCCTCTGGGCATGCTATGGTCTAATTTTCCAAAGCTGCAATTATTCTTTATGACTTTTAAAAGGTCCTTAGTCATACGCTAGTTACTGTGACAGCTCTGTGCACTGCTTCTTTGCTAAAAGACGAAGGCTGTTATTCCCTGGGGGGAACCTGGAGAGCCTTCCAGCCAATGGACATGGACACAGCTGCAGCAGCATCCCCACAGCAAAGAGCAGGCATGCCTGATCTCAAAGCAGAACCTCCCTGTAACACAGGGATGCTCATTTCCTTAGCAAATGGATAATGGTGAAAAAATACCCTGCTTGAACACTGTGCTTTTGTATTAAACAAGGGGAAGAAACCTGCCAGTTGCCAAAGGGGGTGGAAGAGACAGCAGAGACAGCCCAGCAGTATTTACACTGATGTGGTTAGCTAGCAATAAAAACCATAAATCCCACGGATTATAGTATCACTGGATCATGTCCAGTAGGCCTCAGGCAGAAAACTAGTTGGCTTAATAGTATCTAGTCAGACCTCAGGCTTTCATCATCATTATTCTTAAACAGAGATATCTGACCTTAAAATTCAGAAAAAGCATTCGGTGACTGGTGCGGGCTAGTACAGAGTATTTCACAGCCAGGCCACAGTAGTGCTGCCCATAACAAAGCAGAGGACTCAAAAAGTTCTATGTCCATCTGTGGAGGGATAGAATATAAGAAAATAAAGATAGTGCAGAAGATAATCTCACACCTGAGGAGTTGCAGCTGTACTAATTACCAAGGATTAGGAACAGGCCTGGCCTTAATAGGCCACAGCTGTGTCCAATGAGGATGAGTGCTATAAAAGAGGGGGTTTGTTGGCTGTGCTGTGAGGAGTTGCCTATGATAAATCATCAAGAAGGTATGGAACTTTTTGCAGTAAGATGACAACATCTATCATATCATGAGGGAGTACCTGTGGGTGAAAGTAACCCTTAAATGGGTATTCACTCCCTCTGTGTGTTGCTTTCAACATTTAAAATAGCTAAGGTGACAATGCTAATTAACTGATTACCATTAAAGAGGGGGAAATATCAAGTGAGCTAACAGGAAAATGTCTGATTTCACATATTTTGAGATTATTATTTAGGCTGTTCATAGAATCTTGTTATAGCATCTCTCTGAATATACCTCACATTCCCCCTCAATCCAATATATGTGTGCAGATGCCTTAAAAATAAATGAAGAATCACTAGTATTAGATTTAATTAGAAATATGTAGGAAATTACTTGACACTGCTGACTATTGAAGCTCACCTAAAACACTGCAACATCATAGAGAAATCTTAATGTTGTCATCAGTCCACAAAAGGGAGCAAAGAGTAATTAGTACATACATTAAATATTTTTTCCTCAAGAGCCAAAATAAGTCCAATGATCAGAAAAAAAAATCCAGTGCTGGAATACTTTCGAGTGACTGGCACTTGGTGAATGCTCTCAAACAATTATTAATTATTTTTATCTTCTTGGTTGACTACCTAAACCATATTCTGAATGAGATGAAAAACCACCCATCCTTGCAAAGTCACCAAGTATCAACAGCACAAAAGGGAAAACAAAAGAGGAGGAGAAACTTAGAATTTGTGTGTCTATGCTGCAGAGTGAGGACCTCAGACTTGAGTATTTTCAAATGATTTTTTTTATTTCATGTAAGGCCCACCTGACTGCAGGTGAATTGTACAAACACTGGCTGCAAGCAGAAGTAGCACGGTTGCTTCATGTTTGACTGCACCATACAATGCAAACTCATTAGAATGACCAACATGAGGTTACTTGTGTACATGTGACACAGTGTGAGTCAAAATTTATGTGGTGCTACTTTCCTTCAAGATCTTTCACTGTTTTTTTGAATATCTTGTCTAGGGATTACAAAATTATGAGGCTCAGATAATCCCCTCAAATTCAGACTGACAGTAATAGAATTGACAGAAATAAAAGAGGTGTTACACCAGGAAAAAAAAAACAGTTTTAAAAAACATTTTCTTAGCAAAATGCAGACAAGCATGACAGTAGCACAACATGGTACCAGGATTAATATAGGAAGGGCAAAAAGAAAATAAATCCTTGGATACAATTTGCAGACAAATGAGAGAAATACAGACAGGCTTCATTCAAGAGGGAACTTTCAGTACTGCAAAATTAAGACATACTTCAGGATTCTATGCCAAAGCAATGCTGTGCAAATTTATGCAATTTATTCCAGGTGGAAAGAGAAGAGACAGACCTGGCTGAACAGACTCTTGTTTTACAATCATGATTCAGTCTAGTCACAGAAGAACAGAGAAGAAAAGGAACAGATCTTCTGATATATTTGAAGATCCTCTTCCTATGATAAATGCAGCTTTTTTCTTTTTTCCTTTTTTTTTTTTTTCTGTGTGTCTAGACTTTCCTGTGGGCCTTGTGAGCACAAAACACAAGACACTTGACATTCAAATTGTGTTAGATTGGAATAATGCCTGAAAATAGCAGGGACTTGACTGATTGAACTAGAACTGAAAATTCTACTTTTAGCAAAGCCTAAGGATGAGAGCAGGGTATTACCTTTCTGAACCCCTCTGCTGGATTGAACAGTTACATGAGCTTTGAGACCAAAGATTACAGTTATAAATATCTCAATGAAAACCCCACATGTGATAATGGCTCCTAGAGGGAATCATTAGGATTCATTTCTGGATGTGGCAATTAACCTATTACTGTCTGTGTCAAGACTATTTTGCTGAGAAGCATTGAGCTATTGCATTCTATGCAGTCTTGATTTTTCAATTATTAGTCACAACATTCTAAGTTTCTTAGCAAAGATTACACAGTAACACCCTCCAAATGCCCAGACTGCCTCCTAAGTGTCTGGGGATTATTTCTACAGCAATTGGTTTAACAGGATTGCTCCCTGACTGGGAGTCCTAGGTACAAGATGAAAACTGGATAACTTCTAACATTTACATGAATCAAACATAATACAAATACCTGAACAATGGAAACACTCAGTAACTTGCAGAATCAATCCATCACAAAAATGGAACTAAATCTTCCTTCAGAAACCCAAGTACTGTGTTATTCCAATAGAAGGCACTTCTTGCTTTGCTTACCAGAATACTAAATATTCATTTCCAAAAGGAATCTGAATGGAAAAGCCCCATTGTAATAAACACTTTAACATTTCAATGGCTATTTCAACTGCCATCTGTATTCTTCTCAATTTTCCTCAAATGTCTGAATTCCTCAAAAAGACACCTGTGGCATTCACTCATGAGAACAAGCATCTCTTTTCACTTCCTCTCCAAAAAAACAATGCCAGTTTGCAAAGGGAATAAAGAAAGCCATGCTATGCTTGCTGTATATTTCAGAAAATACTATCCAGTGTGTTCTACAGTAATGACTGCTGATCCAGAGATATTTCTCCTTAGGATAAGCATTACCATGAACATCTTATGCAAAAATCACTGAAATCCTGTGCTTTGATGGCTAATACAGGCAGATTCATGATCTATCTAAAAGACTGTAAAGTTACGGCAAAATTCCTTCCTTTCTTGGTGCATGATGCACAGCTCCTCTCTAATGCTATACTCCAGATGTGTCTTTGTGTGCATGTGAATATGCTTTTGGTCCATAAATGCAATAGTGTCACCAACAGGGAGAACACAAAGTCATTCAGTGGAACAGCATACTGAGTTTCTGTTGAAACAAAACTGCAGAGCATGAAATAGCAACCTGTCATCGGATGTTGGGAGTCTGAAGTTCATGAGTAGCAGATAAAAAACTGTTCTCTCCTCTCACCTCCATCTGAGGGAACTGACAGATATCTGAATGCAGATGTGGCCAGTCTGCATTCATAGGCAAGGACTGGAGTCTCTGCAGTGATATTTAGGATCTATTTCACTAAAATCTGGGGCTGTGCTCTAGGAAGTTAAAAAAAAAAAAACAAAACAAAAAAAAAAAAAAAAAAACCCATTAAACCAAAAGCCCACCCTGAAAACCACAAACTAATCCATCACAAAAAGCTACAAAACCAACAATCCCCTTGCACATGCACACCCTGAAAATAAAAAAAATTAGCCCCCAAAGCTAAATGCATTCTATTCATTACAAGTAATATTAGTTCAAGCATTTTCCACTACTTTGTACTTTCTATTAAATGTGCACATTGTAACTGGAACATAGGTCCACATTCACATCACCCTAGCCATTTTATAGTAAAAGGTGAGGAATTCAGTTACCCTCAGGAGGAGGCTCCCAAGGAACACATCCTGAGAGCCTGCAAACACAGGCTCAGTAGTTGTTCAAAAGGCACCATCCAGAACACACGGAATCACAGTTTCAGCTTTGTATGGGCAGGCTGCTCACAGTCTTTGCACTGAAGACCTTCCTGCGAGTGGAGAGATTCTACATGGCTGGTGCAACACTTTGATGAGGTAATCAGACAGGTTAGCAAGCAATATAATCAATTTGATCTGCCCATCTCAGCTGAGCACTCGGACTCCAGAACAACTCTTATTAAGTTAGGCAATGCCTGCAGTAAATGAGTGATGTGTTATTTTGATTTGCCTCTCAGGGCTCAAGATCATGGTATCTAAAGCTCACCTTCCCATGAGAAATGGATCTCTGCAAACTAAAAGCAGCCTCTCCCCCAGCAGGAGGAAGCAGCAAGTGAAACGGAACAGATCTGACCTTACAATAAACATCTGAGCTACATTTTAAAATACTGGCATTGAAACGTTATTACTTTGCTTTGATATGCTGCCAAGGGAAAGCAGAGAGCCACTGAAAATTGAACTTCATTTTGAGGTCCAGTCCATTTTTCAATAATCCTTGTGGTACTGTGTACATAACTTAAGGATGTTACAAAAAGCAACATACTATGATGTCATAAAATAATAACATTCATGTGAAGTTCTTAACAGATTCAGGCTTAGTAGTGTCATAAATCAAATAAAAATATCAAGGAACATACACATGATGCCACAAATGAAATACATCTGGTACCCTGGGTATGGAGAAAGGCATTTGAGGAAAATTAATCAGATTTTTGGCTCACAAGCACACAACATGGCTGCTGTTCCTTATTAGAAGTTAAAAATTTATAAAGTTCACTACAGTGTGGATTTTTTTTGTTTTATAAATGCATGTACATATATAAAATGTACATTATAAATGTACATCTGTTGGCATTTTGTACATTATAGCCATAACTTACAGATTTTCAAAACAAATGGTATAACCAATCTACATGGTTTTTCCATAACTCTTTTATTGCTGGATGTCTCCAATATACAATTCAAATTTTTCTTTGAGGACCAAGGTAACAGAACCTGAGACGTGAAATTTTAATTGTTGAGCTGTGATTTATCTGCGCTACTCTCAACAAGCATCCATGATGAAAATCAGTAATTGCATTCAGTTCTGTCTTCAAATCACTTTCATGTGACTCACATCTCTCTATGCTACACAGCTCTGGTTTTACAGTAGTTTACCTCCAGATCCAGCAGATTTCTGCACTTTCGCCAAGTATTGCAATGTCAACTTGTTATGGTATTAATTAATATCCTTAATACAGCTTGACTCCACCATTCTTTTCTCAGCCTACCTTCTTACACATGACACAACCCTATTCTCTGCCTTCACATTTTTCAACTACATGTCTTTGAGAGGTGTTTGCCATTAAATGCCTCCATGTTTTTCAGGGCAGTACTATTGCCAAGTAGGTGCTTGTTCTATCATTCTCCCAAATGGGGAAGATGGAAAGAGAATAGGAAAAGTCTCTAAAGGTAGAAGACACAATGGTCTTCCCAAAATGTTGATGCAGAGTGGCAGAGCCAAGACAAATAGCAATGTCTTAAACAAAAACATCTTCCTCACCTGAGAAAGCTTAACTCACAGTATTTTAGGGGACAACAACATTGGACACATCACTTCTTTTCACTATTCGATCAAATGCATTCTCCCCATCACAACTAGAAATGCTGTTATCTAATGATGGATGAAGAGCAAACACAATTCATGCTGTGTTTACAAAAAAATCAGAAACTATTCTTAAATTAATTCTAAAAAGCAGGCAAGATCTAAGTTCAGAAACCTTCCACAAAGGAATCAGAAATCAGCACCAAAGTCTGTAAAGAAAAATTTGGAAGTCATACTGAAGTAATTAAGAAATGCATGAGGGAACACAGCATTAATCTCAAAATACTGTCCTGAAAATCTGTCACCACTTAAACTATGTACTGAAATCTTTGTTGTTTTATTTAGAAAAAAAAAATGAATATGATCTGTGTCAATGTTTCCTCTCTTGTCAAAGAGAACCATTCTTTCTTTGTAGTCTCATCAGGTCAAAAGCACAGGTGAGCTTGTGATTTTCATTTATCTGAAGGAAAAACTAGATGTTTAAGATCAAAAGAGATCTAATTTCTCTAGATGAAAATGGACAGGGTGCATCTTTTCCTAAGAATGTCTTCTCAGTCATGTAGCACATATTATTTTTTAAGTATTTGCTAATATTTGATACTTTTCTTCACTGTGGTCATCAGATGCAGAAAACTGAGATTTGAGAGTTCTCTGACTAAAGTAAAAAAAGGTGGCTCTGTCATTTCCATTTTTCATCTGAGTCTGAAAAACATTTAGAAAGCCTGGTCAACAAACATATATATAACTTTGAATTAGAGAACTGGCTCATCAGAACTAAACACAATTTTGATACTGCTTAATGCTATGTTTTTAATTATCACTGTTTCCCAAAATTAAATTTACCAAGTTTTTAAAAGGTGCATTTAGGTTTCCTGATACAGTACTTTACTACATTTACTGGACCAAACCTGCATTTCTCATCTGCTCATAAACATCATGCATGTGTAGTAATGGTTTGGCTATTTCCTTTTCTTACAATAGATAATAAATTTAAACAAACAAACAAACAAACAAACAAAAAAAAAACACAAACCAAACCAAAAAACAAAACCAACCAACCAACCAACCAAAAAAAAAAACCACACAAAAAAACCCCCAAAAAGCCCAAAAAACCACCCAAAAAAACCAATAAACCAGCTCAAACTTTTTAAGGGCTTCAAAAGCAGCTACTACGAAACATGATCTAAGGTAAATAAAACCATCCAGCAGGGCATGAGCTTATCCCTGCCTCTATTAATGCTGCTTTGCTGGGTAACCCCAAGGAACATCACTCCCTGGTCAAACAGGAGGAGTTTCCCTGCAGATGGAGATGGAGGTAAGAGGTGAGGAAGATCCACTGCTTCTGGTGCCATGGCTGAGCTGGGCAGTTTCACACTGCACAGGGAAAGCACCACCTGAGCCTATACACAAGCAGTTTCTGCTCCTCCTGTAATTGACACAAACCTCTGTCTTCCCATTTAGAGAAGGCATCTCAGCCTCTGCTCAGATGAGGAATTTATGCTGTGACCCACAAACATGGAGCTCAGGAATGTGATGCCAAATGCCACCCAAATGCTGTAGCCCTGAGTTCCGCAGTGACGCTGCTGCAGGCACAGCTGTGCCATGCAGGCGGGACAAGGGGTCACGCAGGTCACCAAAATATTACGGGCAGCAAATTGTTTAGTGACTATTTAGTTTACTGTGCAAGTGGCTTTTGATTAGGAGGGGTGGCAATTCTTTCCAGCTTGCCTTGGGCAGTGAAAGCTACAAAAATGTTTGTACTTGACGGGTGTCCAGGGAAATCGGCAGTCTTAGGTCTGTTTCTTTATCAAGTCGACCAAATTCTATGCTACATGTGGCACTTTATTTTTTTTCTCTCTTTCCTCCCTCCCCAATTACTCCACGTAACACGTCCAGCAAGAGTGCTAAGCAAGCCAGTTCAAAAGCAAACAGAAAGCAGGCAAACAAATTCCTCCAAAACCACTTAGCAAGCTGTTTTTGCAAAGGTTTACAAATGGAGCAAGAATCTGCCCTCGCCTTCATAGCAAACCACAATGCCACAGAGATTCCTCATGAGAAAAATCTCTCTCAGGCTAAAGATTTTCATGGGAAGTTTAAGGAAGCAATATATGGCAGAAAAATAAGTTTTATTTACAGCAAGGCAGAAGTTAAATGACAGAGCCCACTACAGGCATTACTGATGATAAAAATAGAAGCATGATTTTTGAAGTTTATTTGTGGGCCATTGTGCGGCTTATGATGTACCACTAGTACATGTAAAGTAAGAAATTGTAACACAGCTGGTAACAACAGGGAATAATTTCATACTAACCTGAAATAATCAGTTATCTTCCCCCCCTCAACTTTATCTAGGAAAAGGTGCATTTTTTGTCAAAACTCCTAAAACTGAAGTCAATTGTAAATTATTACATTCATAGAAGAAAGTGACTTCAGCTAATACTGATCCATTTACAGAGAAACAATCCACTTTTCAAATGAAAACATTAAACATGAAACACTGAAATGATCAAAAATTTAACAGATTATGAATTGTGATTATTAAATGCAACTTAGAACAGTAACTCAGAGGAAAGTGAGTTACAGATTATTTTGATAGCACACTAGGTTAAAACTAATTATAGTTTCAAGTTCTTCATTATTACATAACTCAATGCCCACCCCCATCAGTCAATTTACTGAAAATATTACACATGCATGAAACAAATTATTTATGGTGCAACTGAACAACTAAAGGATGGCAGTCACATTATTCATGAACGTGAATTCAGTGAATTATAGCAAGACCTGCAAAGCCTGAACCAACCAGCCACAGCCTGCTAATATAGTAAGACCAATCATATCACCCTTAAGTTCTTGCAAGTTTTTCTAAAATTTAAATCTCTACGAAAATATTTTAAAAGTCACATGTCCTCCTACCCTCTCCAATTTTTAGGTATTATTTACTCTACTGCTCAGTTAGAACTCTTGAATGATGTCTACTGGAAATGTAATTTCATGCTGTTTTGAAAAAAACCTCAAAAAACAAGAAAAAACCCCACAGAAACAACAAAAAAAAACCAACCAAAACAACAAAAAAAAAAAACAAAAAAAAAAAACAAAAAAAAAAAAAAAACACCAAAAAACCACCTCAAAGGTTGAAAGCATTAAGTAATCTTGGTATTATTTATTCTTGCTTTGAATGAGGCAAGAAAGGAAAAACTGAACAGACTGCTACAGAAAAATGCATGAGTCTTCACTTGTGATTTCATTTGAAAGTTGAACAAAAACCCTTTCTGAACATGCATCCAAATTGATAATAAATAAATAAAATATCAACAACCAAAGGCCAGCTTTTCTAGAGTAGTCACTGTGCTTGCAAAGTGCTAAAGGGAGACAAATAGATACCAGAAAACTCTCTGTATCACACTGGTATTGACCTGGGGGGGCTTTGGTCTGCAGAAGAACTACAAAACTGCATCCTAGGGAAATGAAAAGTAGCTCCAACACATTTTCTGATGTCTGGAATCTTACCACCCAATGGAGGATTTGCTCTTGTGGCTTTCCCTAAAATTTCTGATGACTAAAAGAAAAAGGGGAGGAGGAGGCTGTATGTGTGTGTGTGTGTGTGGGAATCCACGCTGCCAAAGCATGAAGAGCATCCCAGTCTCCTCCTCCTTTATACCATATCCTCTCACCTCTCATTTTGACTGCTCTCCTGAGACCTAGTAAAAAAACCAGAGGAAATGTTTCTAAACAGAGTGCTAAGGGAACACATGACTGGTCTCACCAACTGCATGCAGGCAAAGGAGAATGCTTCTGCCAAGTTAGACATGGCCCTGGTCATAGGCACCACAGCTTGCTCTCTCATTCATTCTATTGCAGACTATACCTCCACCAATACTGTCTTATCCACATAGTCCTTTCTTACTGTCTACAGGCGAGTCTTTGGTTATCTTTTTCAAAGTACACCAATACAGTGCTTGCAGAAATCAATTTTATCTCTAAGATACTTGATTCAGACATACAAATAAATAATAGCCTGCAACAAACACTATTAAAGATGATGCATCCATTTAAAGATTTCCCAACATATATAAATGCTATGTATCTAGATGTTTATCTCCATATTCTTACAGTACATTATCTATATATTTTTTACAGTACACTGAGGCTGCCAAGAAAACAGAATTGCCACTACTCAGCCTGGAATTTGCTATGAGATAATTTTATTTCTTTTTCTTTTGTCTAAGCATGTGGATCTCAGACATTCTGGGAAGTGATAGCAAAGTTGGTTACTGTAAGAGTTAAGCACATGCTTAACCATGCTAACTACCTAGACAAAGCCCATGGCAGGGAAGGGGAGGTGTTCTTGACTGTGGCAGCTGTAAACCACAAATAATTACATTATCTTTAACTACACTTCAGCTGGAAGAAACATGCCTTGGATTCTGCCTCTCCTAGACAACTGTAAGGAAACAGAACAATGGTAATTCCCAAAGCCCCTGACCTCACAGAACTGTATTTCATTAACCAGTTTTCACTAAGCAAGTGGCAGAGAAGTACATTACACAGAAAGGGACACAGAGGCCACAGATCTGGGGCAGGTGAACACTGGAAAGGATTGTGATGATGTTGCTCAGTAAATACGTACCATGAGTGAGCACTCACCTCCTCCCCCCAAGTGTGCGGGTTTGCAAACCTGCAAACTGACAAGACAACTAGACAAAAATCAGAAAACCAGGTATTTTGACTCTCTCAACTTAAATTTGAAACCAGTAATCATTCAAGAAGGCGGCACACATGGGCAACAAAAGAGCAGGCAGAACGCAAGATTCAGTACATCTCTATTCAGTGGCAGGAAGGCATCTATTATGAGATGCAGAATGGACCTGAAATGCAAAGAAAGCCAGCATTGTTGCACGCCTTACTGGGAACATCCTAGCTGCTCCTTACAACTATTCAAAGAAAGATGAGCTGGGACAACCCCAAAATAGTATCCTTAAAATCAGTATCTGATAAACCAGAGCTTAATTCTTGCACTAAAACTGAAACCAAAGCAAGCACATAAAGTAACTTAGGCACTACCCAGAAAACACATGGATAAAAACTGGCTAGAGGTTGGCCCTCACAGCCGATCTCAGCAAGCTCGCTATAGAGCAGCAGTGAAAGATGCAGTCAGCCTTTTAGACATGGTTGTCTTGGAGACACCAGAACACACTGTATTGATGACAAAGGAAACAAAAAGCTGGATGCACTTTCTAAGGCTTTTAGTCTGCTCTCTTTCATGTGGAGTTTACGGAGGAGGGCCTCCCTGGGATGGGTATGCGGGGAATGCTGGCAGCAGGACCAGCTTATTGAGGTCAAAATCTGCACTTGCTTAGGAGTTTCATGCAGCCTCAGAGTACCCTTTATCCCAGGAAACAGGAGCCTTCCACATGGAAACTCTAGCAAATGAGACTCACATTTGCTCACTTTGAAGGTTTAGCCCTGCACAAGCATTAAACCCTTCCACCTAAGGGTCTTTAAGAGAAATAAAGCAAGCAGTCTCTCCTGGCTTGTGCAAGGGCCCTGGAGCTGCTCTGGGGGCTCTCTCCAATTATTCAAGTGCTCTTCTGCTAGGCTCCTTCCAAACTTTGAAGCAGAAATCCAGCAAAGTACCTTGAGGTAACTAGGAGAGAAATGGCTAGTGACATTTAGGCTGTAACTGTGAAAACTCCAAGTTCTATCTCAGTGTAACTGAGGTAAGCATGGGAAAGAATTTTGACAGAAGTTTATTTTTTAAAGAGACCATGAGCAGCAAATGCTTCTTATTCCAATTACCAAGTAATTCTTGTAAGGCTGAAATGTAACTCCCATACTAGACTGTCAGATTCTAGCTTTGTAAGAAGATAGCACTTGGTCAGTATATTGCACTGTACTATGTACATGATGTACAAGAATCTTCTCAATTTGTAATACTTCTGACCGATAATGCAATTTAAACTACATCCAAGGATGCTGTGACAATAATAGTAAATACTAGCTTTAGGTACAGAGTCACATGCATCTATCAAGCCTTGAATTAAGTACTGTATCATTGAGGTCTGGCTGGACAGTGTGACTATTTAGCTGATAGTGCAATTATTTGCTGCAAGGGGTCTGCCTCCCTCTCTCTACATCTTACCTTCCTGCAGGACAAGCATGATAACGACTTCTTACCTGCAAATAGAGTGCAGGGGCTGTAACTGTTTCTCACAAGAAGAGATGGAAGGTCTCACCCTGCCACAGGCCGCCTGCTTGCATGGAAGTTTATAAATTTCCTGATTTCATAGCCTGCTGAGTTTTATATGCCCACTTTCAAATTCTGTGAGTACACTGAAAATTGTGCATGATATATCAGCATTTAGTTCTGACAGCAGGATGGGTGAAGCAGGAAAAAACTGGTAGTTTTCCACATCATAACCTCCTCTTCTTTCATGTTGCTCCTCCCTTTTGCCTGTATGGGGGATTGAAGAGGAGGGAAGCGGTAAGACTACATAGATAGATGATAACTCTTTGCCTTTCCAGTCTCTTCAGAAGAGTTATAAAATAGATAGGAAATAGGCGCCTGACAAAGGAATATTGACATAATCAGCACCACCACCATCTTAGAGGTTCTCTCAATGTCTTTATGTAAAACTGTGCATCTGTAGTAGATAATTGCTACCCTCTCATATGTCTGACTGACAACAGCAGAAAACCTGGGTCAAATGATGCAAAAGACACTCAGCCTGATGGGAGCAAATGCTACTGGTGTATTTCCACATCAGAGGTGCCTATGAAATGAAGTAGTGCTAAAACAACCAACTCCGTTAATTCTGGCTCATTTTTGTCACTAAATGCAAAACAGTGCACTGAATTAACGGAATTGCTGACAGCAGCTGTGGTTTTTTGGGACCACTGAAAATCAAACTATTTATAAATACCACAATATGGATTTTTCAATCTCATTTCAGGCATCACAAAGCTAAGGCATATCCAGACCAGGACAAACATCAAGACAGAACAGCTCTCATCTGGAGAACTTATTCTTTGGCGCAGCTACTTCATGTACCTGAAGCATCTGTGACAGTACAATTCAGTATGATTTGTGAGGAAAAATTAATTTTACTCAGTTACTAAAATTAAAACCCTTCCTGCCACAGAGAGGTTCTCCAATAGGGATACAACTAAATTTTGCACTTATGGAATCATGTCTTCTTCTGTGAAGTTTATAGGAACTAAACAGTCAAGCTGCACTATCACCATCTCAGACACTGATGCTAACAATAAAGACTAGGCTCAAAAAACACCAACCATGTGATTTTGATGATGATGAGCAAAGCAGAACACAATACACAACATCCTTTCTCCGTCTACTTCAATTTTTTAAATAAGTGAAATACTGCATGAGATTAATGAACAACCATATCCATTTTGTGACGCCACACTAGGGACACATTCTAACAGGCAGGAAAAACAACCAGAGGATGAATGAAGAAGGCACTGGTGTATGCTTTTGCACTAAAATCACTTTTCAGGTTGGATGCCTATCTGCAGCCTACCTCATTCTGTATGCTGCCTGGAATTGGGGCACAAGATGTTTTTACATGATGAATCCATGGGCATTTAGTAAAACAGTTAGGCAATGGCCACAGTGTATGTTTGTGGTAAGAAAATTTCTAGCTAGAAGAATTTTTTCCCTACATCTTAGTCAAAAACCTCAAAACCACAAAAAAAAAAATCTCCTCTTGACTCCCAGACCAAAAAAGAAATCAAAAATTACAAGTTCTAATTCTACTTTTCAGGCAAACTGTAATTAAGATCTACCATATTTATTTACAGGCAAGTGAAATTGTATAGATAATATGCTTTTACTGATAGCTAAATCGTACCATTGTGGACATGCCATACTGGATGTCTATTAAAATTATTTCACCATAACGAATCTGGGAAACAGTAAATTAGAGGTTTGTTCTTCAAAGCACATTCCTCTCTGCCCCAGCTCAAAATCACTGCAGTTCAGTTTACCAGGACTTTTTTAAGGGCCTGGGCTTTATGTAGTTTATGTACAAAGACCACCGAATTTCAGAGTTATCACTGACCTGCCTATTATGTCCTGACATAACAGAACCTAAAAGCAACAAGAAGGAACACAGCTGTAAAAACCAGAACCTAGAATATTTTCTTCCCTCTTTCCGTCATAAAGGAGTGTGAAACTCTGTGAACCTATTCACATTTGTACAATAAATCTCTGTATGTTTTCTGTATTTGCAATAATCAGCCAATAGATCAAGTTTTCACAAGATCAATGACCACAATAAATACTTGCAAACTAACATACTGAAACTTTTATTACTAAGTAGAACAGGTTTTCTAATTTTTTCGCAGCAGAAGCTACTTTCTTCCATTACTCTGTTTTATGAGAATTCTGTTCTTTATTTAGACTTGAGCACTAAAGGCTGCATGGTTTATGGATACAATTATAACCACAAGTCTGTTTCCAATTTTCTAAAGCCAAACCTTCATTGTAACAGATAAAGTCGGAATTATAGGAACAAAGCATGATCACGGAAGAATGACATCTGTAATGTAAACACACAAAATATTATACTACACAATCAAAAACCGTATTTTGCAGCCTTAGCTAATACAAAACACCATGAGGTCAACTGTAGGATTTGCCTGACTGGAAAAGAAAGCCTGAACCACTAAAATAATTTGCATTATTACAAATACTCATATGCTTTGAACTGGACATATGTATAAATCCTTGTGGAGATGCAGTCCTGGACTGTTAATATACACATCTCAGTATATTTTCACAGCAGCTGAAAAACTGAGGTTTTACACTCCTGCTGCTAGCATCACTTTCATAGCTCTGGCTGGTATTTACATCCATGCTATTCCTCTGGTGGAGATTGGCAGGTTAAAAAATTTGGTAGGAGACACTTCAGAAGGTATCTATGACTGATTGTTTTATTTAGTCATCTGCTTCCAAAAGAGCAAAATCAATTCAGACCCGTCAGAGTAGGCTCTTAATACTATACTTGAACATTACTTCCTCTAGCTCATTTCCCCCTTACTTTTTAAAATCTGTGCATTATATCCCTTCCCTACTTTCTTCAGCTAAATCCCTTCTCTATTGTGCACATGCAAAAAGAAATGCAAAACAAGCCTGTATTCCTGCTGTGGGATTGTGTCACCAAAGCAGAGAGAAGTTCACTAGAATTATATACTGCCAGCTCTGTTCTACTCCCACTGATATTCAGAGACATCTTACTGTACAGGAAGGAACAGAGGGGCAAAGCTCCAGCACACAGCAAATATGTATGGGGGGGAGAAAAATAAAATGGGAAT
Source organism: Camarhynchus parvulus (assembly GCF_901933205.1). Classification (NCBI taxonomy): domain Eukaryota; kingdom Metazoa; phylum Chordata; class Aves; order Passeriformes; family Thraupidae; genus Camarhynchus; species Camarhynchus parvulus. The sequence continues at coordinate 106,878,669 of NC_044572.1, forward strand.
CCTGGTGTATAATAAATATTACAGATGCTGACTGTATGCGTAACAGATTGCTAAGCAGAAGCAACAGGAATTCTAGTTCTATAATCAACAGTCTTCCAATTTGATTCCAAATTATAGGTGTGTATAACTCATGAAGTTGGGGGTAAATCACTGCTTAAACTCAGCGATGTCAAATAAACTATACATTAACAATTAAATGTTTCTCCCGCCCTCTAAATGCAACATTCATAACACCAAGTCTGAAAATTTCCTTTTCAGCTGAAATCACAACTAAATACACTTCACAGGAGAGATTTAGTTGCCTGTGAAGTTATTCAAGAGACTCAGAACCACTTCAGTTCTCATAGGAAAATCATTCAAGTTTCTGATGGCTGGGAATTATTTCAACATCCAAGACTTCAAAATATATAGGTTATTGCAACACTTATTCAAAAGTGGTCACATTCCTCCCTTAGAAATTCTTAGATAGAGAGTCAAAATTTGCTAATAACACTGCATAACAACTTTGATTTTTCAAAGTCTGTATCTGTAATTGGTATTACAAGTTCAATTTCCATTTTGAGAACAGAAAAGTAAGAGACAGAGAATTAAAACTTTCTGTATTAACTTGTTGCATTAAAAATGTTTTCTTTGGACTTTATCCAAAGACAAGGACTACATACATAAGAGAACCTCACATATATTGTAAAAGGACCATCAGCTAGTGTATTTTCAAAATTTCAGCTTAGCCTTAACAAGATTGATTATTGTTAGGGGATACAGAAAAATACAGAATGCATTCAGAATGTAAACTAACAGGTATTCCTGTATCACAGGACATTTGTGTTGTTTATACATACACGGATGCCCTACACACATATACCATTAAATATATATGGATTCGTAACAATGCCTTAGGACACCAAGAGCTATTTATCTCTGCCCTGAGTTAACTGTGAATTTAAGTCCTTGACATGGGGATGCTGCTGATGTGGTATTCATATAATGGCTTCTGTCTTCAGGGGATCCTCAGAAGCAGACTTCCAGAATTATCTGGCATGTTTTTACCCCATTTTCTACTCAATTTATCAAATAAATGTTAACATTTTAAAGACAAGAACAACTAGCTGAAGATGGTGGAATTCCTTGCAACCGACTGTAGCAAATTCAAATGTGTCTCATAATCTGGACACTTTCTGTACTCAACTGAAAGACAAATTGCTTTGCTAAAGGGTTAAGACAAACTGGGAAACCTGCCATCTAAAAAAAACTCCCTCTTCACTGGAGAAGCCAGAGCCCAGACAACACAGACTAGAGGATTAACAACGAATGATAAGTTTTAGATGAGAAGTATCTTTCATTTGGCCAACTCCTGTAGTTTTTAAAAAGGACACAAGACTTGGGGCAGACAAAGCCTTTTTTGTTTTAAAATCTTTCCAATGTTATTCTCAGCTGGGCAAGTATTCTTATTTTAGAGCCAAAGAAAGGCGCACATACAAAGTCAAAAGATTTGCCCTGGGCTACGTGCAAACCACCAGCAAACTAAGATCAAAGATCAAATGGTTCTAGATGTACATTTGGAGTGGGCTCCTTTCCCAGCTTACATCACTTCTCCTGATACTTCTGGAGACCTTGCACTGAACAAAGAGAGACTTGTGAAAATGCCTTAAATGAATTTTTTGCAGGGTATATTCTAATGATAAAAATATTTTGGTGTCATCTATCCAGCAAACATACTCACTGCTGATGATAAATGGTATCAGTTGAAGACAGAAGAAAACTCCATACCCCACCAACACTGTCTATTTTTTAAAAATGTCTAATTCACCTTTACAAGTATTTCCACAAAGTTAAAGAACAGCCAGCCATCTACAAAGAGGAAGAATGCTTGTTTTGGTTGCACTTGTGGTTGTTTGGTGTTTGGGGTTTTTTTGATAAAAAAATTAATATGTTATACTGAAACAGATTTGTTCTAAATAAGATTAACTGGACTAAAACAAGAGCCTGTTTTTAGGCAGTGTTTCTGAAAAGGAGAGAGAGAGAGAGAGAGAGAGAGAGAGAGAGAGTCAGAACATATCAGAAGTGGTTTATAAATAAATATATCCAGAGGGAAAAATTACTGAAATATTTGTTTACAGTTCTGAGGCTGAGACTGCCTACAGGTAAATAGTCTAGATGAGAATTAGCATCTGAGGGTGGGTGACCAGTCTTTCAAAAGTCTCTGATCTGATATAATCCTTTCACTGAGCTACAGATAGATATCTGTGTACTTGCCCCTTGGGGACTCAGACACCAGACCTGACCTCGAATGGATACCAGCTGGCCTGGCAAAGGCTCCAACCCTGGATCTGGAATAGCCCTGATGGCACAGCCAGTGTAGGTCACAATTAGCACGGCCACTTGACGAGGAGCAATGCCTTCTCTAGTTTGCGTTGCAGTTGGCAGGCACAAACAAGAAGCTTCCCATAAATTGTTCAGCAGTGCCCAACAGAGCAGGAAGAATCCAGAGGGAAGCTTTAACAGGCCATTGAAGAAAACTGTGATGAGCCAAGTATGAAACAGCAACAGAAATAACAGTGGAAGACTGAAAAACAAGGGTGCAAGACTTAATATGAAAAGATGTGCCAGATGGAAGCAGACAGGAACTAACACTGGAAATAAGAGATTACAATGCAATTCTTAAAATAATGAATCAGATAAAAAATGTAAGCTTCCTCTTGTCATTAGCCTGTGATGCATTTAGTTTCACTGCATACACAGGGATGCTGCTTTGCTACTTGACTGTGCTCCCTGACTGGCTCTCAGCAGCTGTCATCAAACTGTGCCACCAGCTCCTGCTGTTGTCCCAACAAATCACCCAACAAACCCACACCCAAATCTGAAGATGCTCAAATAGAGATGAAGATGCTCAAATAGAAACAGAGTGGTGATTACTTTACCTTCTCCTCTGCTTCCCACAACTTGTGAAAGATACCCCTTCTCAAATATAAGTTTGAAATGTAAGGACTGGACATTGTGTCACTAAGCACTGCACACAACTCCCCAGGGAGCACTGGCTGCACTTCATGGAGGCTCTGCTTCTCTCTTGGTACAACCTCACAGCGCTGCAGTGGCAAGGAAGCTATTAAGACTAAAGCACAATGAACAAACATCAGTTAGAAGATGGTATGAAGTTTCTAATTCATATGTTTACAGAAAAAAAGGGACTTGTGATTACAAAAGGAAGTCAATGGGGAAGAGAAGCCATTAAAGGCTGGCAGGTTTAAAATCAAAGGATTGTTTAATTTAGAAAAGACCTTTAGGATCATTGAGTCCAACCACTAACATGACACTGTCAAATGCACCACTAAACCATGTCCCTAGGTGCCGTATCTACATGTCTTTTAAACACCTCCAGGGATGGTGACTCAACCACTACCCTGGGCAGCCTGTTCCAATGCTTGACAACAATTTCAGTGAAGTATTTTTTCTTAAAATCCAATCAAAACCTCCTCTGGCACCACTTGAGGCCAGAAAGTACCAGCTGCTCAGTACTAGCTAACAAAAATACATGATCTTGCACTCCAAGTCTTACAAAAGCCAGTCTTAAACAAAGACATCGCTTTCTTTAGAGAATGAGGATTTATTCTCTTTAAAAATTTCTGAGATTTGAGGTCAGGTAAGCACACAGACCCAAGGGAGCAAAATTACCTGGAAGCTGAGCCCTTCAGAGAAGCTGGTGGAAGAAATCACACACACTCGAGAAGAATATCTAACTGCAGAACATCTATTGCTTGGAAGGTGGTCCACCCAAATATGTATGAGAGAAGTGTCCCTGCTATTTGTGCTTTGAGACTAGGAAAAAAGTCTTTTACATACAAGATTTCTTTATAAAATTAATTTACTCCTATAATGTTTTTAATTACTTTGATTCAACCTCTTCAGAAGTCATTATTTTACTTACTAACAGGAAGGAGAAAAACAAGTACCAGGACACAGGAGTACCAGGTTGGCAGAGAGAAATCTCAAAACTACAGACCTTAACTAAGATTACGCAAGACTTCAACTAAGTTTATGTACTTCACTGTATTAAAATCAGATCATGCAGAAGGTAGGACATGAAGGACATATAGGTTGTTCCAGCAAGACTACTACTCCTCTGCTAGAGGATTCGGTTCCCTAATTACTTATATAGCTTATAAGAGTTGATTTATTAAGCATTTCACTAAATGGTCTACATGGTAAACTGATTGAGCAGAAAGAATCAGCACAGAATTCTATCCTGCCTCATACAAGAGTCACATCAAAAACATCTATAAGGCTATTTTCAGCTGGCAGAATTGCAGTTGCAGTGAGAAAAATAAAGTGGTTCTTATCTGTAGACAGCATTCTTACAATCTGAATACATGACACATTTACACTGGTCATGCAAAAATCGTCTAAAATAAATACCCTCTATTCCTTCTGCATTCTGAAATGACCTTCAGTGGTAACAGTTATGCCCTTCCAGCTGCATGGGCGAACATGGTATCTTCCATCCTGTCACTAACAGATTGTCACTCTGACAATGATTTACAGTGACCACAGTTAATGAGTAAGACTGCATAGTCAAGAACACAATGTTTCTCCCTATCAACCTGCTGAAGTAACTGAAAAGGCTAAAATGGGATCTACAAGCCAAACAGTTTTAGATAAGAACAAAACAATTCACTTTGTTCAAAGAAAACACTTTGTTTGCTTTTCTAGGACACCTCACAAGTTTAGGTTTTAGAAGTCTACAAATAGCATAGCTGTAAGAGTCACTCTGAGCACTCACAGAAGCAAATACGCCTGCAGATAAGTATGGGCATGAGGGTCAGATTTGCCTCTGGAATATTAATGTTTGTGAAACTGTTTGTCTTTTTTAGCTTGTTACTTCAAAGGTAGTTCAAGGGTTAGAAAATGGGTACCAATTAAAAACAAACTCAAAAAGAATTATTGGGAGCGGAGCAGGTCAGTTTTTCTTTACCAACAGCCTTTACAGAAATGCAACATTTGTGTTTACTGCATTTCAAACTGTGACATTCACACTTGTAAACTCTTTCACTGTATTCTGTAATACACTAGGTGTCAGTTGCCCAAACTGACCATTTCATTATAGGTTTTAAACTCTATACTATTTTCTATACAAGAAAGGCCTGAAATTACATTTTGGTATCTAGATACAAGTCCATCTGTGTCCTCCCCCTGCCTGCCCCTTGCTCCTCGCTGTGTTGGCTTCTGACTGGTGCTGAGCAACCTGCTGTTTTTAGCCTTTACTAATACTTCAATGGCTTTTTGAGGAACAAAGAAAGCCTAATCATCAGGAGGCAAGACCACAAATCCCAGCTTCTCTACATATAACCAGCCTAGTTACTTACCAACATTGTTCTCACAGGAAGAGAAAACTGTTCTTAGAGAAACAGCGTAAAACTTACAGGCAGATTTACTGCTTGGCTCTAAAAGGTATTCATGGAACAGTTGGACAGATAATAATGCAGGAACAAAAAAATTATTCCCTGTGGTAATCTTACAGCGATGAGCCTGCCCTGTCCTTAAGTCCTTCCAGCTAACTTTTCCTCGCTAGATACTAACATTGAAAGAGAAATGAAATTATGCTTTAAGTACTTCTATAACTAAAACCTTTATTTCTATCAGTCTCTCAAAAAAATCAACTAGTCTATTGTGGATGTTATGTTAATATGTTACTTCTGAATTTAACTAGAGAGGGGGGAACAAAACTACAACTACTGTTGAATCAGACGTTTGTTTAATGCTACCACTGGACAAAATCTTAGTGGAGAGGAAAGAATATGGCTATTGCTATTTACTATCAAGGTGGAAAATAAAAATTTCCATGTTTACACTATGGAAAACAATCCTTTCATCTCTTTATTTGAATCAAGCAACTGCAAAATGCTTTTCAGAAATCCCTTTTAGTGGATAAAAGCACCTTTTAAGTCATACCTTTTACAAATGGTTAATTTTGCAAGCAATGGAATAAAACTCACCAAATCTAATATAAGAATTGCTAGCTTCAAAACAAATTATTACCTCTTCTAGAACAGAGACACATGTAAATTCATTTATCTCCTTAATGCTTCTACAATTCTGCTTCAAACCCAAAATTTCCGGGACAGGGTATGCTAGACAATATGTAATAGGGATAATATTTTTAGCCTGTCCACGATAAAGAGATGATAAATACTATGAGAGGCCCATGGCTATGCCCTGGACCATGAGAAGTCAGGGAATACTTCGGATGTCCCTTTGAACTTTTAAGAATTAAAGGCTAATCGCCTTTTTAAAACGGAGATTGCTTAAAGCTTTCCACAGAAGATAAAACCTTTACTAGATGAACTGCATCTGTTCATCACATCATTCAGAGTCAGCCACACCAGTCATCTTGGAATGAAACACAACAAATCTGGGTGGAGGCTAAAAAGTGATTATTCTGACTTCAGTCCTTGCACACACTGTTCAGCGTGAGCCCCCGAGCTCAATGGGAGCTTGTGCTCAACCACCCTTTCCCAGCCCAAGCCCCCATCTAATTGCAATTTCTGTATCCTCTGGTCCTGCAGAACTCCCCCTTACCTTCCCTTGTGTTAAGGCACTGAAGACAGTAATTTACGTCTAATTAACGGAACTGAGTCATAACGAGCTTCTTTCTTTTACGAGACTTGAATGTTAAATGTCCGAAATAACCAATGAAACCCTGCTTTTAGTCCCGCTCCGTGTGTTAAGCTCCTGCGGCACAAAGCTGTTATTCAGGCCTTGCTTTGCATACAGTCGGAGGGTCGGGGGTTATTCACACTGACAAATTCTTAAGATGGCACACACAGAGCCACCAGCTTCAATATTTCAGCTATGCAGCCATGCTGAAACAGGCTTATCCTTAGGGACCCGCTGATTTTCTCCTCCAGCTTTGGGAGGGTATCCTTTTCTCCCTGACTGAATTTGACAGCGCCCTTTAGGAGGGATCAATTTCCACACCACAGGGACAAAAGGCGGTGTGAAAGTTGGAAGTCAGGCACACAAAGAGCTGCACATCTGCCCAAAGAACAGCATGATAAAGCAGCTCTGCTGCTGATCCAAGATGAGCCACCAAGATGTCATGAGGTAAACCAAGGCTATCAAAGAAACCAACTATGTAGGAACAAAAGCATGCACGAAAACATAAGAAAAAACCCTGAGATTCTCACTCCATGAAAGCATCAACTGCTGCCGATCCAGTGAATTGAACCATAATAACACAAAAAACCAAAATGTATAAAGATACCAACGTATCATCCATCTCAAAAGACAAGGGCAAGATATTCTATCATATTTTCACCATCATGTTTTAGAAGTTATATAGACAGTGATGACCATGCACAAAGTATGCAAATACTGATTTGTTACTACAGCTGAAAGACAAGAAAACAACCCAAGAAGGACCAGGTAGATCAACAATCTACAGTCTTACACAACTTTGTTCTTCCAAGTCCATATGAGATACTGTAACTTTGGAAGTGTAGTCAAATGGATGCTTCCACCTGCACTCAACTACAAATGGATCCACAAAAGAAGTTGTTTCTACTCTACTTCATGGTCTTGGGCCTTCCTGCTTAATTTTACAGAAAATTACAAACACAGGCTCTTTTGTGGGCTACTAGATGCAATAAAGACTGAGAATTATCTCTGTATTAAAGCAACTTTATATGCTTGTTGTAACATTAGATTTAGAAACTCTTTTTTCCAAACTAACTTTAGGATAAGAATCTTTAATGTTCAACTACTATGCCTGATGTCAAGTGATACATGAATAGTTATAAATCTACCTACACATTTTTATCTGTAGTTCACCTAAAGTGCAAAGTAGTGAAACAAAATAAAATCTCAGACTAAAGTTACTAATATTGAAATCCAGTTTGTATGAAAACTTTCAGATTAACCTTTGTGTCAGTATTGTCACCTTACCCACAGCAACTTACACTTCCATATATATTGCTGCCACTAACTTCAAACTCAGCCTCACTAAAAATGTCATGAACAGCAGCTTAAACTGGCACGGCATTTAGTTTTCAGCTGTTCTGACTTACCTCCCCAGTCCCTCTACATCACTCTTCTTGCACAAACTTGTGCTAGTAAGACAAAATCCAAAGCTCATACTCTTTATACTATTAAATTAATGCAATTATGATTTACTGCATAAACTTTTAGGGTTTTTTGGTTTTAACAGATTGACTATATTAAGCAAAACCTACACAGGTTTTTTCTTCTCATGTCAGTCAAAATAACTGAGGCACATGAAGTTAATAATCTAGTTACTTGGTAAAAATATTTAATTTGCTTAAGAGAAAGAAAGGTGATTATTTTTCAATTGGATAAAAGCACCAATTGTTAAAACTGAACATTAAGAGCACTTTTAATTTTACAGCCATATGAAATGAAAAAACAATGTACATTTGAAGAATCATGCTTGTCAAACATTCATTTTGTTAATGTTCTATTCTACTCTTCCATGTTAATGGCTTACTAAATGTACTTTTCAAAGAAATTTAACATATAAAGAAAACAATTTAAGCATACCCCAGTATATTAAAACTAATCTTCACAGAATAAATACTGGTAATGAGCTAAGTTAGTAAGTGGAATTGCATTCAGAAGCAATGCAAGTTCCCAATCAATTAAATATATGATTAATCAAACATGAGTATCTTAGTAAAACTACTGCAGTCTCTTTAAACCTAACCACCAAAAGCAAGTGATGAAGTTTTCCTTTTCCCCACGTTATTTTTCTTTATACATAAATACAGAAAAAAAAAGACAACATATCAAGAACCATATATCATGAGTTTGTCAAGGATCCCATTCCTCCTTTCTCAATCATTCCAGTTCTGCTCCTTTCAAACTGAGTCAAATGGATTTGCAAAGGTTGATTATCATCAACCTTTATCATTTGCATGTAAAATGCATTTTTACTGGAGAAGTACACAGGGCAGATAAAAAGACAAGGGGGAGGGAAACTGCTAATAAAAACATACACCAAACATGAAAAATTGTTTCCAGAATTTTTCTCCCCCTATATGAGCACATAGCTATAGCATAGAAATGGAAATTTGCTGATGAGACAACTCTGCTTGCTAAGAGCACAAGGTTCAGGCTAAAGTGTACCATGTTTTCGCAGAAATTCCCAGTGCACAGTTGTCTGGAAGAGGTATTTTTGAAATAGTATGCACAGTATTTCTACAAAAAAGCACAGTGTAAGGTGCATCAGAGATTGCATGACTCTATACCTGAAAGATAAGTTTGACCAACAATGCTACACATAATGTACTACTTCAATATTTGCAAAGAACTTTAATAATTACAAATTTGATTTAACATTTATTTCCTCCGCATTATTTTCTGCTCTATAATTCACCATTTTTATGCATTATTTATATAAGTAAACTGAATTATGAAGAAAACCCTGACAGACTGACAGCATATCAATGGATGCCATTATTGTGCTAAACTCAGACTGCTTCAATGCATGCTGTACTAGACCAGTGAGAATCTTACCTTTCCTTCACTATGACAACTGAATATAAAAGCCTGCATACTCATGTAGCTAAAAGTTTAACTGTGTATAAGAAGGATCTACTCCTAAAATTTAGTAGCAGTGGTGAATAAAATTTTAATGGTAGACAAACATGCCACATAGGATTCATTTCTGCAATTTAAATCTCAAGTCTCTTTATTTATGTAGCAATGTAGTCTCCTATTTAACAGACTAGCAAAGCAGAGCTTGCAAATCTGTGGAAAATTTTATTTTGAAACAGGGATAAGATGGATGGAACACTGTTAAAAAAACTGTGTGTTTTGTTTTGTTTACAGATGTCTTCAAATGGGAACCCCTTCTGCTGGCTCTTCCAAACACCAAGTTCTTAATTCTCAGTTATTGGTTCCACCTTGTTAGAAACTCTATTCTTAACTCGGATATAAAAACCCTTTTGTTCCTATACCAACAGGAACAATAATAGCAACAAAAATTCAGGCTGGAGAGTACTACTTTTAGGCCTCATCTCTACAAAAGGGTCTTTTTAATTGCTCAGTCAGATTCCTTTCTTTTGCATTTGTGCCCCAATGCAGCTGCACCAAAGCCAAACTCACAAAATAATGGACGCAGCATCTTACAGCAGAGCAAAATGTGTGCTACCACAGCATTACATGAGGACAGGAGTTTCAATTTAAAATCAGTGTTGTTTTCCACATCCTTAAGTCTTTGCTTTATAAGGCTTCTCTTTAGGAAACAAAATGAATTTCAAATAGATTAAATTAATTGTTTTACAAAGGCAGCATCAGTGGCGGCATTTTGCTGTGTTTTTTTTTTTTGTGGTATTAGTTTATCTTTACATAATGTGGTTTCATTAGAAAATGTGAAAATGCTCTGAAGATGAAAACTGTGGCCAATGCATTTTTCCATGTCCGAGAAAACGGAAATATGTACTTTTCCTATACAGAGCAAGAGGTGTCTTGCAGGTGTTTACAGTCATACTAAGTAAAGAGCCAAGATTCAACAGCTGGATACCAGATCCATCTTTTAAACATTACCTCTCCTTTCAATCATAGCTAAATTGTAATAAATTTTGTGCAAAGTTTACCATCATGATAACATTAAAAATTAAATAAATATGAACTTCTTTGCCAGTATCAAACCCAAACACTGCTTTTAGGGTGCTCATCTAGGCTTTTATTAGGGAGATATTGTTGACCAGTGCAATGTCCAATCTTCTCTCTAAGAGATCCCAACTTAAAACTGGAAAAAATCTGAAATGTAACACTAAACAGATTTAAAAATACATTATTTCAACACTTTGGGACACGGTGAAACAAGGGCTTTTTTGTTCCTTTGTGAAATTTCTGAATAATTATACTAACAGAGACATGCAAAACCTCTTTTCAGAAAGGGACTGTGTCGTTGCCTCCAGAGCAGAATTCACATCACAGTACACATTTGATGAGTATAGGACTCAACTGAGTAACGTTTTCACAGTACTGCAGAGCACAGTATAAATCCTGGGTCACAATTAAAGTCTCCCATAGCTCCAAAACCAGCTAAAATTCCTCATGTGACCAAGTACAGCACTGGTATGTCCTGAAGAGCCTGTGAGGGCAAGAAACGTGTTTATGACTGAGGCAGAGAAATATACTGCATAATACATGGCTCTCTCTGCTGCTCATTTCAGAAGCAAAAACATGCAGACAAATAAAGGCAGTATTTCATTTTGGCCAAAATTAAGCATGACTTCCACCAGCATGGGAACAAGAACAGAACACAATAAACTAATTCTAAAATTGCACTGCTGTTTTATGGGGAAAAAAAAAAGTAGTATCCCAGGAAGGTTCTTCTCTAGCTTAAGTATTATTTGATTAGGGTTTTTTTAAAGCATAACAGAGTCTTTATTACATTGCGACTGTCTCACTATTGGGTGGACCAGTTATGTTTAATGGAATTTAGTCTTTGTAACACAAAAACTACTCCAAACTTCTACTGAAGGTTTTTATTTTTGTAGTTCTTCAGTTCTCTCCCCTCTGTGCAGAGCTAGTGGGATGTGCCTGTGGCTCTTAAAAAATAATAAAGAAAAACTCTTGTCTTGGAAATATTGAACTTGAACAAACTTCCAGAGAAACTATTCTCATTCACATGGTCCACACTTACCAGGGGTTGGTTTTTTTTTTTTGCCTCATATAATATAAATTAGTTCTCTAAGCATTGATTCTTCCAGGTATGAAAAATTATAAAGATGCCAAGATTTATGAATGAAATAATTTTAAATCTAACCAGTTATCATTTTACTATAAGGGACTATTATACTCTCCATATGATAGTAGATACTATACGATATTAATGACTTAAAAGAGGAAATAATCATGCTGTAGAAAGCCAGAACAAGGCAAATAAACTGCACAGAAAAAATTATTTCCCATGCAAAGAAAATGGGTATGCTTGCAAAAAAAACCTTTGCTATTCCAAATACACTTTGTTAAACAGCATTTTTTCAGTAATAAATAAATATCCAGCATCTAACATCTGATCAAGTCTGTTTCAAGCATAGGGAAAAATGTTTCGGATAAATTGTGGTATCTGGTGATTTACATTAAAAAAACTCAAAGCAATAAATCTTTAAAGATGAACAAAACATTTAGAGTTGTACTTCCAACAGGGTTGTAAAGTATTACTTCACTCACTGAAGCTGGTAGGAGGGCAAACTACCAGTCAGTGATTATATGTTCTCATATTCCAACTGCAAGTCACAAAAAAGGAAACAAAGGATTTGGAAAGGGGCACTAATTCCAGAAACTAAGCTAAAAATTCAAAAAGAATATACATAATGACAACTTTTTCAACTTGTTTTTCTTCTCCTTCACAGTCCAAAAGTCAGTTTTCAGAGGAGGGAAAAAATGGGCATGAAGATATCTGAAAAGAGCCAGGGACACACAAAAACAAGCAGCTGTTGGATTTTTTGCTCCCCTTTATGAGGAGGCCTAAAATGTTTTCCACTGGACATGTACCTCTCCAACAAACTTCAGTTTCCTGGTAAGAGAGCTTCTTAACACATCTACAGGGGACCTCCCAAAACATAAAAACAAGAAGCAAAAATCACAGTAATTGAATAGCTATCCTCATTGCAACTGAGATATAGAACTGATAAAAGGCATCTGGCTGTAGAGACAAGGAAGTCATGGTTGCTCAGTAATTCTGCTCAACCAGGAAAAAACCAAAGCTGGGACTGCAAGATTTAGCCTATCAAATAACAATTCTGGAGGGCAATAATCCTTTTATTATTTGCTTCAGTCTGGAAATCTGTCTTTCCTCAATGGTGCTTACAGGCACGCAGTGGGAACAATGAAACTCAAACCACATATTTCTTAGTGGGCTGCTGTTAAATTTGGAATAGCATATATAATTTGGGGGAAAGAAGAAAAATAAATTATCCTTGCTTGCAGTGATTTCTTGCAGACATCTGCCAGATGGGACAATTCCCCAGACTGATCTGCTTTCCAATTCTGTTTCAGATACCCAGCTTTCCTAAATAATTTTAATTGTCTGACATAAAATGTCTGGCAGTAAATCATACATATTTCTTCTATAACTTGGTGTAAAAATTTTACCAGTTCTCACCAGAATATGAGTTGTCATTATTTATATATTTGTAATAACATCTTTCTTTCATTCTGTCAACTGCTCCTTGATCTTTGTTTTAAAAACAGCATTCAAAGATACAAAGTGACTACTGATTACCAGGTCAAGAAAATACAACTACAAAAGGACTACAAATCTACCACCTCTCTGATAACTGGACTAATGGCTAAGTTGCTATGATTCTTTACATCAATTTCCTCTCCATCAAAAAAAAAAACAAACCAAAAAACCAAAAACCAACCAACGAACCAAAACCTTACAACCAAAGGATGCAGGTGCTACTTTTTAAGTCAATGCAATACTAAAGATGACTTGCCTCTTCTAATGACATAAAATAAGAAAAAAAGAAGATACAGCCACATCATCCAGAAAAACTGGGGGCAGGATAATTAATGATTATTAGCCATATTCTATTATCCTCCCTAACAGTATTTCAAAACTGTTGCTTGTTCAAGTCTAAAAAAGAGAAGGATAAAGACAAACCCAAAGGAAGTTAAGCAACAAACGTAAGAAGCAGCCTGGCAAGAGCAACTAATATTGGATGATTAAAGAGCTGAACATAATGGTTCACGTATCTCAGTGAAGCAACAACTGAGGGAGGCATGATATCCTCTGCAAAGTATTTGAAGGACACATAATGCGGAGGAGGATGAGGAATTCCGTAAGGCTGCAGGACCCGTGAGGGTGCCAAGAGTGCACCAGCCTGTGAAGACAGGAACAATGGAAGCACAATATCAGCAAGAGTCTTTAATAAGAATCACTTAACATGCAGTTATGTTTGAAAGAGTAACACTTCCCCTGACTGCGGCAGCTTCCAAAACCTTGCACCACTTCCAGAAAAACAAACAGCCTTTCATGTCGAACAGCTCTTAGCTCGTTGCAACCTATGTGACAGAAGCCAGTCTGAGGTGTTCACCTGTAGATTTGTTTTCTTCTCTGCAATCTTGGTGCTTTTCCACATGGGCTTTGATGGTATGGCAGGAATTATAAAACACAGATTTAGAAAGCCTTATCACTGGCAGTCCGGGGGTGATGTTAGGCGTTTCCTCCTAAATTTTGTATTGAACCAGGACACTGGCCACACAAGAGATTTTTTTTTTTTAAACAGAATCAATAAACATGAATAGCAAATTAAGAAATCCTTTGGAAAATCCTTCTAAAACATGAAAAAGCCAAAACGCCTAAATAATAAAAAACACACAATAAACCCATGAAACAACAGCAAACACTCCACCTACTTCCCCAGAAGAATCTGGAGGCAATACTTTGACATGCTCTGGGGATGAACAAACACCTTACCACAGACAAATATGTGAAAGGGATAAGACTATAATAATTTTTTGCTTTTTCTAAGTGGTGAATAAGAGTTACATCATCATCTGAAAAGTATCCATAAAACCATTTTATGAATCACTTTCCAGAGATTGCACGGAACAGGGCAGAGACAAAACAGCAAGGCTGCTGAACCTGCATATTCAGGCATGTGCCAAACAAGTGTAGGATAGAACAGATGACAGAAAGGCTTAAATCCCAGAAGTTCCTGTACTTCTATGTAGGAATTTCCTCAGATCAGCTTTCTAACTAGCATCGGTTTCAAAAAACTATCAGGGGAAAAGAAAAAGATCAGGTTTTTGGCTATGTTTCACTCATGAAAGCTCCAAAGGATCAAGGACGAGGTATCTGCTAAGGTTCAAGGTTAGCAACATCAACACTCTGAGAGAGCAAATTTACATCTAGTCTTTGAAAAGGCCTGTGATTTTCAGCTTCACTAAACTAGAGAGGGAGATACGAAAATAAATCTATTAAAAATAAGAGAAGTTACCTAATCACCCAGGAAAAAAAACCCAAATAAAATACAAAACAGCCCCAAACAACAAATATACAAATGCATCATTGGATACCCACTTCATAAGGATGAAGAAGACACCTTTGTGTATACAAAAGGAAAGGTGAAGAATGGCATTATAGCATCCTAGCTTAAAAAAACCTTTCTTGAACAAATTATGCATTGATTGTAAACTGTGAGCCAAATGCAAGAAGCCAATACACCTGTGGGAATGCTAAGCAAAATTATTTTTGGATGGCGATGGGATGGCTGATATAAGTACCGAGAGAAAACAGTTTCTTTTATTTATAAGTATACAGCACATCTTTTCTAGTACGGCCTCAACAGCTCCACTGGGCAAATCTGCCAGGACTAGAGCTGCAAAAATAAAGGCTTAGATGAATCCACACAACATTTAATATTGAAGATGATAAAGCAAAATGCACTTTAAACTTAGGTTCCAGACTGAAAATGCAAGACTAGCAGTTAGAGGGAACATAATTAAACTTGCACAGTAAGCATATTTGATGCACATCTCACTGCTGAACAATACACCAGGAAGTACAAAGCCATTTTTACAGACATGCTTTACAGAATACATGCACACAGACATTAACTTTTGAGTGACATCAGAATGGAGCATCCTCTGTTGACTTTTTGTAATTTCTCTGTCTCAATCCCACACATACCACAGCTTTCAACTCAGTATATAGCCTCCTAACCAATAATGGCTTGTTTGAATATCCTAAAGAATGCTCTGGTAATACTGACCTTTGATGTTTGCTGCTTACAGTAATTATGTCTAGAAGGAGAAAACATCATTACTTTCCTCTAAATGTGATAGTTATCTCTTAATAGCTGTAAATAGAAATAAGGGCCCAAATAATGTCAGATTTATATGATGCTTTTTCCTCAATAAAAAGAAATTATTTCTAAGGTCAATTTTATTTAAACAAGTAATGTTATAATTTTTGCCAGCCAGTTTTACCATAGGGTGCTGTCCCAAAGAGCTCCCCCACAGCCCTGCCATCAGCCTGCTCTGACCATCCCCTCTGATTTTTCTCTTAATTTAGGTACAGTTCACAGAATTTACACTTGCTTTCTTGAAGTCTAACTTTAAATCTTTATTCAATATAGCATCCCTTGGCTCCACACACCAGGTAACAGATTTTACCCTATTTGAGGGATGGCACTCAGTACCTTGTGATGACCCCTCAGTTTGACTACTGCCCCCTTTAAAACAACCAAGTTCTTAAAAAGAACTTTTTCCTTCTATTAAGTAATGTTTATTTGCAGCCTCCAATACAAATGCAAAACTAGGAGAAAGATATGCACCCAGGTTATCTGATCCACAAATCCTAGACAGGCTGTCAAGTAAGATGCTTACTTACTGTCCTTTTAGACAGTGCCAAAATTACATTTCATCCTTTACGACCCTCCCTCCTCCCATAAACATACCTCTGGCAGAGGTTGTCAAGTAGAAGCATCTTAAATGGGCCATCTGCATAGAGTGAATTTCATCCACAAACCCCATTTACTGCTACTCACTATTTGTATATTTTGTGCATGAATCTTCCACTATATAATTTATGCAGTCAGTTCAAAAGTACACAGAAGTCATTAGATGCAGCTGAACATTTAGTCTACTCAGATTTATGTTATGGAACTCTGAGCAGCATCAGAAATGAGATTATCTGATTCGCAACAGAAAAGGGAAGAAAGTGTGGAGGAAGAGTCTTCAGTCAAATAGACCCTTGCTTTCCTGAGCTAACATTATGCATTTCAAGGTTGGTCTCTGAAAAACAAAAAAACAACGAAACAACAAAAAAAAGAAAGTTATTGCAATGTTCCAATGCCACACAGCATGGCATCTTGGCCACCTCCTTCAGGGATACTAAGCCACTGCCTTACAACAATCAACCTCTCAAACCTTCATGGACACCAAGAAGTTTTAACCTATGTCCAAATAGCTGGTGTAGATGAAGAAAGCATGATTTGGTGTCAAAATGACCACCATGGAATCCTAATAATGTTTAATTAAAAAAAAAGAAGAAAGCCAACCGCTTGTGAAAAAATGGTTTTGTAAACACAAACCATTAAAGAAATTCAACCTTCTATCTTGTCTAAAGTTAATATAGCTGTGAAAAATAGTTCGTAAAAGAAATTCACCAAGAATATTTCTGTTTTGTCATCAATTAGATATTAGTTTTAAGAAAGTCATCTTATCGAATTAGAAATTGTGCTTGTTTGCAAATTTCTAATCCTTATGCAATGAAAACATACCATAGATAATTATACACGTACATTGATCGATGCATGTTTCCGAAACGGCATATAACCTATGTCTTTAGCCCACTGGTGCAAAGGCAAACATTTCTGTTTACAGATGCCTCATTCTGAGGCAATACTTTGGTGGAAGGGTTACGTAAAAAATTTTCTGCGCATTTTGGTTGGTTAGCTTGCAAAGTAGAAAGAAGACCAAAACAAATTTAACAAATTCTGTAGCTATAGTAGTTTTCCTTCAGTATCATTTCTGTAGTTACTGACAAGATTTATCTTGAAAGAACTTCTTGCTTAAAGTATGCTTATTATTCTGCTGTTAATTAAATGCAATTATTCAGATTTTTTTTAACTGAAGCTATTTCAAAAGTCTCTAGCACCATTTCAGTCTGCAAACAAAACAATAACCCACAGCTGATGGGAAGGGGTCAGGCTGTTTGGGAAGAAAAAAATATGAGAAGGGTCTTGCCAGACAATTAATTAAAAAAAATAAACCTATATATGCCCAATGAGCATGACAAATGGTGAAGAGATAAACCGACTCATTTTCTAACACTTTAGTCTTGGCATTTGACCAAGAGGTCCTTTCCTGGCAAGCAGCCCTGCAAGCTACTGACACTCAAAACATCTGTAAGTATAAACTTCTTCTGGACATTTATTCATTCCTAACATATGAGCTCATGAACTTTTTTCCTAACTGCAGTCTAAGTAAGTGGATTTTTTTCTTCTTCTTCTTTTTTTTTTTTTTTTTTTTAAGAAAGACAGAGGCAGACTGTTCAGCTAAACAGGTCCAGCTGCTGCAACAGCAGCAGCCAAAATGCAACTGCTCATGCCTGGGGCTCTGCCAGTGCCAGGGTACCCAGGTGGGCTGGTGCTCAGGCCTTCACCACACAGTCACTCCCCAACTCTTTTAGCCCATTTGGAGAGATTTCAACAGCAAAGCCAAACCCAGATTTTCTAAAAAATCAGGTTTGCACTGAGCATGAAGGTGACTGGACTTTCATGCTTTGTTTGTTCTGTAAGAATGTACACTATTTATCTAAAAACTTTTCAAAACTTGTATTATCTTGGTCATGTTGGATATCTTTGGCGTATAATCAACCAGTCAAGAGCGTCCTCCCCCACCATATCACCAGCTTAAAATGTAGGCTGACTTCAGTCTAGTTAGCCTTATGATTGTTGCAAAGTTAAAAGTGGGGACAGAATTTCCATCTCTGTTTTTAAACTGATGCCACTTCTCTCCACCCTGTAATCTCACTTTAAGAATGAGCACAGCCCTTTGAGCGCTACCATCTCATGGAATGGCATCCTACAAAGGAAAACCACAAACATCTAAGTAACTTGATAAATTACAGGGCTTATGAGAAAATGAGTTAACTTTGGTCTTGCACCACATCCCAAGAGAGCAGGAGAAAATTGTGGCGTAACTTCTCATTATCCCTGAAGAATCATTTGTGCCTCTCTGCTATGTAATTCCTGAACTTCTGGTCTTTCATTACACCCTCACAAATGCACACCAGGTCTTGTTAAGAATAATTTTAGTATTCAACAGAGCATTTACATATAACTCTTGAGGAAGAACCTAAACCAATCCCTGCTCTGCTGTCTTATGAGACGATCAGTTCTCAGCACACAAAACTCACATGGGCTTGATATCCCATTCCCCAGTATTACACAGCTCACGGGGCTCAAAACATGGGAAGACTCTTCAAGAACAGAAAGGTCTATCTGCTGAGTGATCTAGTCAAAGGAAATAGCACTCAAATACATACCTTACACCTACAAATTTTTTGGCATAAACTAGCAATGAAGGGTAGCGATCAGTTTGCCACCTTCTGGATGTGCCACCACTTGAGCATATGCACCAGGAGGTTGTCAGCTGCTGTGTGACATTGGCAACCTGCTCAAACCTGTCTGACAAAGCTGAAGCAAAGGTGCATTTGAGGTACACACTTGAAAGATGAGGCCTTTCTGGCTCAGCAGGTCAGGGATACAGAAGAGGACAACAGCAGGAACTGTGGCAAAAGCAATGCTGGGGTCTGCACTTAGGAAAGCAGGATGAAAATGTGCAGAGGGGTAGGGCTGGGTCCTGCTTTCAGTGAGATATGAATATAGTGGAAGTATAGGGAAGACAGATTTGAGAGCCCTTCAAGTTAATTCCAGAGCCTCTTGTTGCATGGAGCAAACTTAAGTCAAAAAGGTCAATTCAGCCTACGTGCAACTACTCTGAAAACAAATAAAGAGTGGAGCAAGATGACACAGAAGTTTGGGGCTATTTTTGTAACACTGTCATTAGTTCTTACATACAGAAAACACCAGAGAATGTCTTCCAAGGTTTGCCACGAAGCAAAACCATCTTTCTGAAGAAAATTCAGCTAACTAGTAAAAAGGATGGAATGAACTTTACATGGCATTTCAACAGCACTGGCCCGTCAGAAGATTACAGACATCACAAAATGTGCATTCTGTGCAATGGCTAGACCACGTACAGCAATAATTACAGCCTGCACTACCCAGGGCTTGTCATTGTCAGAGAGCTTTGCAAACAACAAAAGCATCACCACAAAGATCCTTCCAACAAAATTCTGTCTGGAAAAATATGAAAGAACTTTAAACCCCTGACATGTTCCTCTCAACTTCCTTCTTGACCACATCCCTGTTTACATTTCAGATGGCAAAGTGAGTGTGCCAACTCAAGCCTCTTTGCTCCTGCGGAGTGTAAAAGTTGATGGAAGACCAGCTTTGCTTTAATGCAGTGGAACATTAACTGCCTCATATATCAATTCTATATGAGACCTCTGAACCACACTTGCCAGTGGTTCAAAGGTCTAGCAATGAGAAATGGAGAGCACTGCCTTCTTTTAGGAGATGGAACATCAAAGAAGGCTCTACAGAATTAGCAGTGCTCAGCTGGTATAAGAAACAACATTCTAAGACCATCCACCCCCACCTTCCCAGGAAATATATTTGAGCAGCAACCTGGATCCATAGAATAGAAAAAAACCCTCAACACCCACAAAGAATTTCTGTTGCTTAAGTTCAATCCCACCGCCAGAACTGTCACAATTTCTAGTTTTAAAAAGTAACAACTTAAGGGTGCTGTACCCTCAGTGTAGTATTCTCCTCCCATTAAATATTTTCTTTAGGTATATTAAAGAGCTGTGTTAATTTACTAGTCAAAGGACACTGACAAAGCTGCATGTCAAATCCAACCCTCTAAGCACCAAAGATTCTTGTATTACTGTCTGGTAACTTTAAATTACTAGATATACATTATTTTACGTAGATGGACAAACAAAAGGGAAACATGAGACTTTTACTCACATTGTTATGATTTTTTAAACTAATTATTTTTATTGTTTTAACAGTATTTTTGTGTCACCTTTGCATGTTTGATTGTTCTATCTTACAGACTCTGGCAGTGGAGAAACAAGTAAGTTCATCCAGCATGGCAGGATTTGACCTCAATTCTTCCTCTTTTAGCTGTAAAGGATGCCCACAGAAACATGCCCAGCTACTCACTGCTATTAGAAGTATTCAGCATTTAAATCTGCACTGCTTGTTTCCCTTAATGTCTTAATTTTTGCTGAAAATTTCACTTTTACATCTTAACTTCACTTAATGCACGAAGCAATAATGACTACCAACTAATTTTAGATCTGTACTTAGTAGAAAGTACAGCCAGAATCCATATGATGAAAGTTTATGGAACACCATGTCCCCTGCAGATAACTTAAATCACAACCACTACAGGCTCCTGGAGGCATGCAGTTCTTTGATTTTCCTATCTCTGCTTTGTGGCCAGAGACAAAGTCACTGGACCAAAATAAACCACAGACACCTTCTGCTATTACCATCCTGGGAGCTGCCTGTAGATGACTAGAGGTGCCTCCAGCATCTGACCTCTTCCCCACAGCTGCGGCAGGGCAGCATCTGGGAGTGCAGCACACATTCTGCATGCCCAGGTCCCCTCAGATCTGACACGGAGGTGAGCCAGAGATAAGGGCCATCAGCTCACTGCCACACCTCTTCAGTCATTTGCCTGAAATAGCCTTGGTATCTGTGGCATTCAAAGAGAAGTCTGATGCACGTGCGCGTTCTGGTCTCTCTCTGAACTCACTCATTAGATTTTTTTTTTTTAAGTTGCAGAAAATAAAGACAAAAATGTAAGAACTGTATCAAAGAACAGACAGTACCTGGTAGCAACAAAAATCTTCATTCTTCAAAACCTAACACTAGATTAATAAAGGCTAAAAAAAAATAGAGGGGAAGAAAATAAGAGGAAAAAGAAAGTAAAAGGTTAAACCACCATCCTCAGCTTTCCCCACGATGAAAATACTGCCAGTAAAAGATTAGCAGTTATCAAAATCTGTCTTAAATGAGTATTTCAACTCCAGCCTCTGCTGAGGAAAGGAGGATTTCCCCATCTTTCTTACTTACCTTTATAAAAGACTATTTCACCCAAATATGTAAGAAAACTATTGTGAGGGCTCTTTACACTGTCTCTTCTGGGTGAAACGGAGAGTTGCTCTTTCAAAAGACTTATTTTTCTTTAAAGGCTGTTCTACTTCAGATGGTCTCTGGAAGCTTATCCTATAACTAGACCCTTCTTAAATATAGAGATCACCTTTGATACTTACTTTTTATTCTTTCTAAAAATGCACTTTTAAAAAATGCATCCCAGGTCTCCCAAGACTTTGAAGATTGCTATTGTGCCTCCATTCCCAGTGTAAGGGTGGAGCACAGCTCTGATCTCCTTGGACAGAGATTATCCTTGCTTGGTAGAACTGGTGGTACACTGTGCCTCAGCAAACCCACTGTCCTCCCTCCCCTGTGGCACAGAAATGCCACCATGTCCATGGGTGGGAAGCAAGGCATCCCTCGTACATGTGGCTCCATTCTGAGCTGTCTGACCCCAAAGCTTTCCTTCCCACATGCACAATACACAAAAGGTTTCTAGATCAGCCCTTCAGACTCACAGGACAGGAGCTACCTTGACCACCGGTGCAAAGCCAAGCAGTATGACAAACAGTGATGACTTACGAGATTTAAGGAGAAAATATTTCAGTAAAGGCAACCTGGTGTACTCCAACTAGTGAGTA
The DNA here is from genome assembly GCF_901933205.1 of Camarhynchus parvulus. Taxonomy (NCBI): domain Eukaryota; kingdom Metazoa; phylum Chordata; class Aves; order Passeriformes; family Thraupidae; genus Camarhynchus; species Camarhynchus parvulus. The sequence continues at coordinate 106,901,023 of NC_044572.1, forward strand.
CACCATTATCTCACTCACTTTAGTGAGATAATTTTTAATCCACGTGCTACTCTTCCCCTGTATGCAATGATGACATCCTTTTAGAAGCAAAGCATCACCATGGGAGATGAAAAACTGGACTAGGTGTCAATAACTGGTATTGTTTACCAGGCTTTCAAACAGCATGAAACAAAAGACAAAGGCTGCAGAACACATTACATAAAACCAGTGAGTATTTCTGTTTGGTTGTGGTTTTTTTTTAAATCAAAGGATTTAGTAGATGGCAGAGTTACTGCATTATTGAAAAGCCCATTCCAATCTCAACATTTTTACTGGGAAGTTTTCAAGCTTAATTGCTCTGAACTGTGAACACTGTTCTGCATTTTTTAAACCACTCTTAGCATCCTGCTCTAAAAACCTGTTCCAAGGTCGTGCTTCCTGCTTAAGTCAATGTCATACCGCTTTAAAGGTGTTTCCAAATACCCAAAACTACAGCTTTAGAAATTTAGAGAGATTTTAAGCATAAGGACAGAGAGATGGAGAAAGCACTCAGTAAATGCTCCAAGGGAGCAGGGCAGCTGGGCAAAGGGACAGACCCTTTTGGCCAGTACAGTCTTCCATCCAAACTCTCCTACAGGCAAGTCCTCTACCTCCAAATCACCTATAAACCTTTGGCATTTCTGGTGACACACAACTGAATGTGGGCTCTTGCTCCCTACAGCTTCAGTGACTAGAAAGTGAAAGGATTCCCAAAAAATGTGTGATGTTCCCTGTAGTTCCAGGCAGTTCCTACATGAGAATCAGCTCACAAGACGCTGTCCAGCACTGCATGGCACAATTCATCTCTGGTACTAACCACCAGTTTCTAGAAAGCAAAATTCACTTCAAGCTTTGAACACAGCTTTTGTATTGACAGTAAATGATTAAATTTCACTGTTCTCTGCTGCTTCAATAATGTAAAGGAGAAAAAACCAATTCACTTAATGAGAGCTGAGCCTATATAATTTAATTACTATTGAGGTACTGCATTTGCCATTTAAGAAAAACAGATGTCTCTTGTTTTCACGTCTACTGCAGTTTGACAGAAGTACAAAAATGTTCCAGAAATAACATCTAATTACCAATCTTAATGGCAAGTATGCAGGAACTACAGATTTCCATGTTTTATCATGTCACGGATTTCCCAAATTTGTAACTTGGAATAAAATAAAAGCCCATGATGAAACTAATCAAATAATTTTCTATCTTCTTGTAATCTCCTCCTTCCTCACATGGAATACTTTCAGTAAAACTGATATGCACATTAACTATCACAAGGTATTTATTGATCTCTGCTTAATATGTGCACTGTTGCAAGTGTATTAAAATTGCTTCTTTTAAAATGTAATATTCATATTCAGTACCTTGCACAGCATTTCAGAAAAGCCGATTCCAAAAACATTTGGAAAAACATTTCCAAGTTCCTAACACTCCTTAAAATTGCTCTATTTTTTCAGTATTACAGTCTACTTCTAAAGTTTTGCACCATGACAAGTATTCACCCATGCAAGGCAGGCAGTCACTGAATTCAGATGAAGTTGTTTTGTACTACATCTGTCTAAATACTGGAGATTTATTTTCACAATGTTCTTATACAAGCACAAAATAGTTCAGATGTACAAAAAAATAACAAAAAAGAAATGTCTTGATTAAATTTTTGATCCCCCCTTCAAGTCTGCTTAGAAAAACTAAAATTATTGGCAAAGCCACACTGTATTGCATTGAAAAGCCCCCTCTGGCCACAGCTGTCAGTTTTTACTTTTAGAATCAGGATCTGCCCATGGGCACACAGATAGCTTGTAGCTCATAGGCTCATTAAGTGTCAAGGGCAAATGAAAAAATAACCCATGTAAACCAGTAGGAAATACTAATATAACTTTGGATGCTTAGATTATGCAACTGCACATCAATATTCTAATTAAAAAGAATTTATGGGAAAACATATAAGTTGTGAGTAAAACCAAAAGATCCCTGACCACTGGGTCAGATTATAACAAAATCAGGTATCAAAAAATCTTTATCTGAAGAAACACACTGATGCCCTCCAACACATTTTCTTCATCACACACAACAATCTTGAGATGCACCTTTACTCCTATTCATCCCTGAACAGAAAGCCAGCATCCTTGTCACTCCCTATAACATTCACTTAAGATACATAAAAATAACTTGCAAATCTTTTCTAAAATGCAAGATCCATAGCAGATCTACAGAATTTCCCTTTTCCAGCTGAGGTATTCCAAAATAAAAAAACAACAAAACGTCCAAACCCCTAAATACTAGAAGCTTACGAAGTTTGTGGTTGATTTTAGACTAGCCAGATTTGCCTTGAATTTCAAGTATTCTCAGAAACTCTAGACCTAGTTTTCATCTGTCTTATACCACATACTTATGTAAATCCACTGGTTTTGATGAAGTACTTTTAAGCTGACCACTAATTTAAGAGGAGAGATAGATTGCGCTATTTAAAGAACTTCGTAGTAGATAGTTTACAAGGCTGCCGGGTTTGCTTTTTACCTCCCTTAATGGGAAGCTTTAGAAGTGTTGTCCAAAACAAGCCACAGCCTTCAGCTTAAAAGAAAAACATTCCTGTTGTTTTCATCCCAACCTTAATCAAACTGATTATTGCAAGTCATGGAGAATGTGTCTATTTTTAACCCCATGGGCCACAGTACATACACCTGGAACAAGACTTCAGCCTTAGCAGAAGGGCAGCAAGCCTGGCTACCAGAGGAATCCACTGCAGAAAGCACGGCAGACCATTTCCTGAGGACAGCTCTTCAAAGGTCCGTGGGACCAAGAGCCCTGGAGCTCTTTTGCCTTCCCAGCACAAAATACTTCCAACCCCAGATCCTGACTTTGCTCAGGACAGTGATGAGCAAGGCCTGACAGAAGGCCATGTACATCCTTGTGTTGCTCTAGTTCTGCTGCTGCTGCGCTGGTGCCAGCACATCTTTATCGATGATAACTCACAGGAGGCTCTGGGAGGCAGAGCACAGACAGGCAGCCAGTGTCACCAGCCCTGCAGCAGCATGGCAGCCTCCAGCAGAGAGCCAGCATGCCTACACTGAGGCAGCAGCATCCTCTGGTACAGCAGTAGACTCCAGCAGAGCTAGCCCTCAAATCTCTACACATGGAAGAGACTGAGGAACCGAGAATGCTACTGAAGCCCCTGAAGCAGCCCTGGTAGACTGTCATGTTTAACATCACCACAGGTGAGAAAAGAGAGTTCAACAGGGATCACATGGAAAAATGACTTAAACTATGTTAAGTTGGCTTTGTTTGTTTCATTTTGTCTTTGCAATAAGTCTGTGACTCTTCTTGTCTGAAGACACCACCACTTACTTAGGGGTTTAATGCTGGATTGTTAGTGTGGAGGTGTGGGAAGACAGGGAGAGAGACTGGACAGACTGAAGATTAAAAATGCTGCACATCGTTCTCATATTTCACAAAAGGGCTTGAGCTAATGGTGAAAAAATCCATGATTTATACATTCATTAAAAAAAAAGTAATCACAGTGAAAAGGTCATCTGATTTGCATACTAGATGCTCAAATCAACCACCCTGGTTCTGCAGATCTAAAAGGACAGCAAAGCAGTATGGCTGGCCAGTGAGAGATGAAGATCTCAGTAAAAAATGAGCAATATTTACAAACACAGCCAGCATGCACTTCTGGCATGACAATTAATACGATTTAGGCACAAGATCCTGCTAGAAGATGTGGTTTTGCAGCCCATGGTCCCCTATCCCTCTTCTCCCAGAAGCCATTGCAGTGCAGCTGTGGGACAAGTTCATTCATCCTGCTGATCCACATGAATATCGCTTCTCTGTCACTTCCATGTAAGCCTGCCATGTGATCAGACCAATGCACTGATTCATACTGAGGCTGCAGGACCACTCTAACTAGCACAAAACATGGACCTGGACCTCTGGGGAGAGCTAGAAGAGATGTGGGACTACCGTGTCTCATGGTAATTTAGATCACTTTGTTCCAATGCAGGATTTAGACCTTAGACTTGAGAAGTAACATCGGCCTGAGCTCCTCTGTCATCAGGAAAGATGCACACTGGGTGTGACTCATATGAGGAAAGTTGCACCCTTCAGCCCCTCATCAAAACACCTCTTTCAGCCCACCCCCAGCCCACCCCTCTTTGGTCTTTTGCACAGAACCAAAAACAGAGACCAAACATTAATTTAGCCACCTCATCCACAGCAATGCAAATGCTTCTGCACTAAATTTCCCAATGCACTGGGGTCTGGGAGAGTGAGACACTCCCCCAGAGTAGGGACTGTTACCCAGTAGGACTGTTATCCACAAGCAGGACTGTTATCAGCAAACCCTATTTTAATGCGCATCTGTTTTATGTTTGTCTCTCACTAGCAAGATATGCTTCTCTATTTGGGAACTGCCGATGCTGCTCTGCAATTCTTATACCCTCTAAATAAGGGGAACTGTTACTCTTGAAATGAGGAACTTGGAGCTATCAGTCTTCCAAATTGGCCTTCTAATCTTCCCAGCCATTTTCAATATCCCCCATGACAGCACTCTTTAAGTCTTTCAATCACGGAGATTAAACTTTTTTTTAAGAGCCACAGATAGTGCCTGGAACCTGCACCATCCACCTCGGAGGGCTCTGAGCACCTGATGGTTCAAGTCATAGAACCACTAAAAATTCTGCAGCCTGTAGCAAAAATTTTTTAGAAGACAAACTTTAATTTTAATATTCACTATAGTGAGGAAAACACATTGTGAATGTTTAGTAGGGGCATCAGTTAAAAAGATGAGATATACCATGTTCATCCATAGGCATTGAGAAAGGCAGCAAATAGACTGTGCATAAATGAGAATTAATCCCCCAATCACATTATCCGAATTAACTGGGCACATTCTGAAACAACCTAAAACCATGTGTCTGTCCCATATTGAGTCTTACAGACCCTGCTGTCCCACTGGCATCTCCAGGTCTTTCTAAAGACTTGTCTAATATTATCATTTTGTTAATAAAACAATCATTGTACAATAAAATATTTTTATAAAATATTTTTTGGGGCAAAATTAGCAAATTTAACATAAAGTATGTGATACAAAATGAGCAATGTTATTGACACAGAGTTTGCATTTATGGCATAAAGGTGACCTTCTCCTCTCTCAGTTCATGGGATGGTACACTCAGAACTTAATTATCCTGTGCATGCAGATCTGTGAATGGCTTGCAGAAATTTTAAAATGTAAGACAGCAAGATTCTTACTAAAATAATAATACAGAGATTTTAGAATTCTAACAACAAATAAAAACAAAGACCTACAAACAAAAAAAACCATGTTTGACCTGCAGTGACATTTTGATACTGCCCCTTACCTGGAAAATTCTCTGTATCATAAATATACATGGTTGACAGACATTTTTAAAACACTGATGTAACAGCTTACCAAACTATTTATCTATCTCGGCCCCTTCTACAAAGGTGTAAATGTTTTAGAAGAAGTTATTGCAACTAAAAAACACCTATATAGTCCTTAAGACTTTGCTCATCTGCTAGGCTCACATTCACAATTTTTTAAGTGTTTGCAACAGAAGTCTTTGAGCAGACAGCAAGTAATCTTTAAAAGCAGCCATTTCCAAGACCTTATTTGGTTACCCTACAAAAACTTAAGGTACTTTTTCAAAGTTGATAGTCACTTACAGGAACAAGTATTTGTAGACAGCTTCTTCAGTTTTTTATGTCCTGCGTGATAGATGCGGCTTAAAAAATTAAGAATCTTTGTATATTATTGTTGGGTTTTGTGAGGAACACACAACTCAATACTGTTAGGATTCAATAACTTTTATTTTGGTTTAAATCAGCTGCAATATAAAATCCACAGACACTGAGACAGTGGCCACCTTAAGCCAGGCTTCATTACTGCACCATAACCTGCCCAGCAGACTGGAACAGCCATGTTTTGCTGGGATGTCTCTTGCAAAATTGCTTCCTAAAGCCAGGTGCACCTGGCTTTGCTTCCTTTAAACAGCAAACTCGCTGAAGGCTAACAAAAATCTTCCATTTTAGCCACACTATGCTGGCTTTTTGGCATGCATCTGCAAATTACAGACTTTGTTTCAAAAACTGGAAGGAGGAAATAACTTCCAGATCATTTGCAGCTGTAATAACTGATATAATCACTTTCACTGAGGAAAAAAGATCCATTTTTATAAATCATGACACATATCATTCTTAAATAATTAACTGGCACACAGGCACAACAAGAAGATTCTAATTAAATGAGACTTTGCATGGTCAGAAGTGCAGGTAGTGACACACAGGATAAGCATGAGAGGGATTTCTTTTGCTGTTAATTTCTATTTGAAGTTTCAGTGTGATACAGACTTCATTCCAGTCCTGGTAAACATACTGATCCCATTACACATAGGCAAAAACACCTGCAGTACCTAAAACACTAAATGTGCTACTTGCCCCAAGCTGTTAGAACTACTGCCCTAACATATCACAGCTCTGCATAAATGCACTTCAAGAGGTTAAAATTCCCATCTGTTTCAGTGCTTCTCTCTTCCAGTCAGGAAAGCACTGTGATATTGACCTTCTCCAGCTACCTTCATACACATGAACACTCCCTGCCCACATGTGCTGACCCAGTTTCCACTAATTTCAGCAGTATTTCTGCTCTTGTGTAATACGTACCTTTCAACAGAGACCCCTTCAGAAGCAACCAAACCAACCAAAGCTCCTTTTGCATAACCTACCGAGCAGTTATAAGTTACTGGCTACTGGATGCAGATGACAGACTGATCTGAACCTATGACCTCTGAGGGACCTACACTCCCCCATTAACCGTCCCCTGAGAACCAAGTTGATCAATTTTTTATAAAAGCACATACAAGCACTAAAGCGTAGCAAAGCAAAAAATTGGGGTTATTTGAACAGAAAAGCACATACTGAATTGGAAAGTCAAGATTTTCACTGATGTATTATTTCTACGGTATAAAATGCAAACTTACTGCTTCACAGAAAACACAAGGGGGGGCTTTGTTTTGGTCTTGTTTGAGTTTTTCCCCCTTGAAGAATTCAGACAAGAATCAGCACTGAAAGCTAAATCTATGCAAACATTAATTGGATTTAATGAATGCACAGTGACAAGAATTTGATTTAGGGAAGCACATTCCAAAGAACTTTTAGCATAAAAGATGATGCTAAACAAACACCGTAACAGCTGATGGATGGAGTATTGGTGGTTGATAAAGCCACATACTTGACCCACTGGTACAGTTCACACTTCTGCCAGTAAATAATATTCTTGCAGAGGGTAGTTAGCAAGGTATCAGTGTGTGAGGTATCAATAAGTGAGAGATGTTTCACAGACTGGAAAATACAGACATTAAAAACACCCTGAAAACAGAATTTTAAATGTGTGATTTTTGTTCACCTTTCCCAGCAAGAATTCTTATGCACCAGTTTTTTTGTATGGCTAGGAAGAAATAATTTACTGTGAGGGCAGTGAGGCACTGGAACGGGTTGCCCAGAGAAGCTGCGGGTGTTCCATTCCTGGGAACGTTCAAGGCCAGGCTGGATGCTGCTCTGAGCTTCCCAGTCCAGTGGAAGGTGTCCCTGCCCATGGCAGGGGGTTTGGGACTAGATGGTCTTTAAGTTCCTTCCAACCCAAACCATTCTATGATTTTCCTTTGTAGAAACCTACTTGTGCCAGGTATTCAAGTTTAAGAACCTGTACAACATACCACTGAAAACCTTACAACATAAACACCACTAATAGTTTATGCATCCAATTTCTGCCACAAGGCTTGAAAATGAAATGGCTGCACCACATAGCAATAGTTTTAATAATGAACATGGATATGATCCAAATCCAGGAAAACTCAACAGAGTAACTTCCACAGACTCAGCTATGTATCAAATCTTATGTGCACAACTAGATGACAAAAACCAGAAGAAATGAAGACAGGAAAAAATCTCATGCACACTTAGTATTATGTTACTAATGTTTAAAAGCCATTCACTTGCGGGGAAAAAAAGGAACTTCTTTTTCCTCTTTTCATGTGCTTAAATTAAAAAAATGACCTACTGTAACCTGTGAGCCACCATTAATAAAAGCTCCATGCTGAAAACAACTAAGAGCTTACCCTTTACCCACACAAAATTTTGATACAGGTATACTAAACGCAGACGTCAAAGTCTACTTACATAGATGTTTGGCTTGTATTTGATTGCCAGTTTACTTGTATTTGAATATCAATTTGCAAGCTAATTAGAGAACACTGCTTAGCCCATTACAGGAAAATAGTGCTCCACCATTAACTGCAGTGCTATCTCACTAATTCCTTTAAAGACCGGCTTCAAACACCATCTTCATCTCCATTCAAAACAATTAGTGTACATTTATTTCACATTTTAAACTGCAGCGAATCAAATTTTTAAACACTTTAACAGATTGCACTGCTATTTTGATAGCTTTTATGTTATAAATTGTGCTTTTAGGGATTCTGACTTCCCTATTTAAGAGAATGTTAAACTGGAACTCACAGAGGGCCTTAAATAATTCCTTCTCTCTACAACCTGAGAGGCATATGCCATTAACTTTCAAAACCAAACAAAATCTACTTCTTAAAAGGCAGCACAGTGCACAAAAAAGAGCTGCAGGCAAGCAGACATGATCATAATATTTGCCACTGCTCACAGGTCTGCCAAAACACAGCAGACGGCAAAAAAGAAGGAAAAAAAAAAATCTAAATGGGCCAGTTTCTGAGCTCTGCAGGCAGCTCAGAGGAGGAGGAGATGCACCTGAGCCATGCAGTGCTGCTCCTCTGCCCAGAGCATCAGTGCCTACAGGCAGGCAGGAGCTGCAGCCAGCAGGGCGAGGGATGGCAGCCGTGGGTGGGCAGCACTGGGTGCCCTGGTTCTCCGGGATTATCTGCAGCCAGGCTGGCAGGTTAATGGGATTGCTCACTGTCATCTGCAACCCAGCTAAGAACCGTCAGCACAATTCACTGCTGTGCCTGGGTAGCACTGGGATGCAGCAGCCATAAGGGCAAGGGACGGCAGGGCGCTGATCCTCAGCTGCCCAATTCTGGAATATATTAAAACAGCAGGAAGAAAGCACTGCAGAGAGAAAAGAGGGTGGAAAAAAACCTACCAGAGACTCTAACAGAGTGAGTTTAATTCAGTTATGACCTCCTTTTATCTCATCACCACTGACACACCTCTTTTCTCATTAATTTATCTCCTTTTCCACAGCAGATCCCAGCAAATCAACAACTAACCTGACCCAGAAGAGAATGAGCCCACAAAAAGGAGGAACAGTTTTGTGATGCATTACCTTGCTGATCAAACTCACTTATCCTGCAGCCACTTCACTGTAACGCATTTGCAGCAATAGGAAAGATTTACTTTTTGGGTATATCCTCTCCTAGCATTAATTAAGGCTAGTGTTTTCATATGCGCTTGAACTGCACATATATACATACAAGGTGAGAAAAAAAAAAAATATTGGTGGTACCAAATCACCTGTAACAAAAAGCAGCAGTGGGTTTTAATACCACTTCACAGATACTGATGGACCCTCAGTGCTCAAACTCAATGTTTCCTCCAAAACAGTAGACAAGTCATGATGTGCAGCTGTAGGTACTCTAGCTAACCTCATGTCTTGGCTATAAGATCAGTTTATCTTCAAAAGGCTCTTCCTTGTGCACGTTCTGATCTTGGCTGAACACTCAGATAATTATGTTTTTTAGCTTAAACTGCAAAAAAATGGAAGGGACACAGTGCTGTCATTCCGGCGTAAAGAAGGCCTGGTGATTTCTCCTAGAAAAGCTTCTCAGCACCATGGGCTCACTTATTTCATACTGGTGAGCTCTACTGGGTCCTCAGCATTTCCTTTACGGTGAGTATTGGATGTCCATGGCTAGCTCAAACTGGATGCCATGAGGAAATTTGAAAGTATTCCAAGATATTTTCCTTTTTACCTTGGGTTGCTTCTGCCTCCTCTTCCAACTAATGCGAAGTTTCTCTGCTCTTTCTAGGCTTGTGGACAACCTCTGCTTTCCTTGCCCCTTGAATGCCATCAGGGTTCATAACTTCACCCTCCATTCATTATCCTTCATCACTTGGACTCTTCTGCTTCCATCCTTTCCCCAGCCTCAGCTCCATTTTGCACTCTAAAATGGAGTGTTTCACTCCATTTATCCCCCAACATTATTTTCCCCACCCTCTGGAGGACATATCAACCAGCGAGGGCATATGGAAATGAGCAGAAAACCATCTGTGCTGTGTTAAATTGGAAAGATTTACAGGGTACCAAAGGCCAGTTGCTCCTTCTACAGTCTAATTAGAAGATAACAGCAAGTCCAGCAAATTTCCTTTCCATCCAAAATCTGACCATGTTTTTTGCACCTTCCTTCTGCTCTTCCTTTCTCCTGCGTTTAGCAAGGCTGGTTCTGATGCCTAGGACATGTTGTGAAAGCTTGGAAGTGAACTCTTCCAAAAGTTATTATTTCTGGAATAAAAAAAATGCCCTCACATTGAGTGTCCCAAGTTCAACCAAAAGCAATAAATCTGCCTCACTGCATTCCAAAATCAGAGCCGTTCAAACCATACTTGGGATTTGTTGACTGACATCCAAGTCTTCAACGCAGCAGCATTTGATGTAATGTGGTCTTTAAGTGTTTAAATACTAGAGAAGTTTATCTGTATTTAGTATGGTAATATGTTTTCCAATAAAGGCTATTTCCTGCAATATCAGTTCAGTAGGATGCTCTTGTCAATTTGTCTTCCAGGTTGTTAGAAAAATGACAAGTCAACAGAAGATGTACTGTAGTCATGTGACAATCTGAATTCCTAATTATAAATACCATTTTCTCACATTATGTATGCTAACACAGAAGGCTTCACCTGGGTTTCTGTTCCATATATTTATGTACCACACAGAAACATTTTTTTTTCCATGCAGCTCTTGAATGCAACAGCAACCTTCTCCTGTAACTAAATAAATCACCCATACCCAGGGGCACCTTTGCCTGCTGGGGAGGTTTTCTGCACAGCTTTGCAGCCACCATTCCTTTCAGCCTTCCCTAGAGCACTGGTCAGCACTGAAGAATACTCTAACAGCAATGATTCCAGGAAAAATAATGGCCCCTTGGGAATCAAAGCCAGACGGTATAGCTTAAAATTGAACTAAGGCTACACTAAATGGTGTTAGAAAGACTATAATGCTAGAGCCAGCTTCAGAGGGCAGCAAGAAACATCCCCTTTGCCATCCTTCATTGAGCCATGCTCAGAGCTTACTGAGGCAGCTACCAATTCTGCTGTTGTAATTCAGATTTCTGCACACAGAAAGGACACTACATTTGAGACCCTTGCAAGTAATCAGCTAATATAGGAAAAGGGAATAAGTACTAATTAATTCAGTGCATTCGAAGTAAATGGACTACAGACAGAAATTATTATCTGAACTGGACTAATTAACTAAGATAGTAATTTACAGATCCCAGAACACAGCAACCATTCAAGATTTCTATAATTTCTCTGTAGGTATATTTTTCTCTTTATCAAGATGGAGTTATAAGAATCGACACGAGAAACAGAAGCAGTGCTCCCTTTCCAAAGAAAAAGGGAGAATCATGTTTCTTCTTTGGAAAAACTGGACAGAGTAGTTTATTTAAGATTTTACTATAAACTGTATTATCAACCTGTATTAAAAATATTCCATGAAAAGTAAAAATCTTGTTTAGTACATTTTGATTAGATTTTTTTAGAATTCCTTCTTACCTAGAACTTAAGTTATAAACTCTTTGATACTGGATATACAAATTGATTTACATACTACATACAATTCCACAATAGCTTTACAGTCCACCAAGGGATAACAGAATTATGTTTCTGAAACGTTGGGCCTTTGTACACATTCATAACATCACTGCATTTCATTATTTATTCTATTCTCCATTTATATGTATGTAACATTCAACATACAAGCTTGAATTGACATGATACCAACTTATGGTCAGTAGTTTAATACTCAAAATCAGGTATCACATATAAGTCAGACAAAAAAAGCAAAAAGAAGTCACCATTCAAATAGTATATTACCACTGTTCAGCAAGGTGAATATATGCTATATATACTCTAAAATATAATCCATGTTTAAGTAGCTGGTAAAAGGGAATAAGGAAATGACATCTCAAGAAAAGCAGTCTCTTGCTTCAGCAAAAGAAAGCTGTAATTTTCAGGGGACAAGTATCTAAGAGAAGATTAAGAGGTTGGTACATGAACAGACAACTGGTATCACAAAACAGGTACTACTGTGCTAGCGTAGTGAAGGCAAACAAAAGCAGCTCTTCCAATCCAGGACAGCAAGATCCAAACTGACATTGGAGAATTTAGGATGCTGTGGGGTATGGAAAGAGTACAAACAGGAAAACTGTTTGAGAAAAGAAGATGAAAAGGATTAAAAAGGCAAGAAACCAAGAACTGGAATGCAACTATAACATACAATAAAACAACAAGGCACAGCATCACCAAGTAACAGCAATAGAATTTACTCTGCTTCTCAAAGAAGAGGGCAAAACTAAACCTACTAAATCTTAAGTATAACTCAGGGGGAAAAATATCTTAACAACAAAAGCTTCTGGGAAAAAAAATCACTCCCACTAAGGCTTAAAAGAGTAACTAGAAGGGGATGGTAGGCTGTAGTGGTTTTTTTCTTTCTTTTTACTTTTTTTTTTTTTGCAGAGGGGGCAGGTGAAGAGTACAGGAAAAGAATTTCAGAAAACAATACATTTGGGAAGAACTGAAACAATTTTTCCCCAGCTTGCCAGCAGCTCATAGAGAGAGCCCCATCTATCTGAGATTGTTTGGCTGTCTGCCTGGAAGGAACTTGTCAACTTGTCTTTTTGCTTAAGGCAAGGAGACTTCAAACAAAGTGGTTACTATTTTCATTTTTTTAAATAGAAGACAAAAAAAAAAAGGTCAAAATCTTTTTCCTGGGTAAAGACTAATTTCCCTCTTGGAAAATATAATTCTTCTAAGAACACTTTCCTTGGCTCTACAGTTGATCCACCTTAAAAGATGTGCTGCTGTCTTCAGTTTTAAGCATTATGACTTTTTAAAAAGGAATTTTATTCTTAGCTGATGGCAGACATTTGTATACGTAGAATAATAAAACAACACTAGCAACAAAGACAAATAGCTTCACCTGGGACAGACAGCATCCATGTAACCCTCCACTACATCACAAAGAAACGTCAAGTTACTCTTAAACACCGGGCTATGCCTGAGGGCCACACTCCCAAAAACACCACATTTCTGGGTTGAGACCAATTGGTATTTTCAACAGTAAACCTCAATAAAAGTCTGTGGGAATGCAAAAACCAAGTTTTGCCACTCAGTTTGAAAGCATCAAAACAAACACTATTTTCTAAGCATTTCATTGCTAGAAGAGAGAAAGCAGCAGGGACACCATGGCTCTGTTTAAGCCTACAAGGTCACTCAGAAAAAAAGTTTAAAGGAGTGGGAGTGAAAGTTTACACCAGATAAATTGGCTAACCCCATTCATTTGATGGTTTCATGAGCACTTGGTACTAGGCTCAAAGAGGAGGGAAGGCATAAGTGTGCCTTTTTTGGCAGAGCTGATTCTTACTGGGGCTTAAATGAAACTGCAGTGTTAATCATCAATAATCACTGCTTATCTCTGTGATCAACACCAAAACTTTTTTTTTCTTTATCATTGTGCAGCACAAAGACCTTAGAAATATTTTATAGCTACACAGCATTCAAAAAAACGGTTTAGGAATGAATTTTCTTAGTAGAAAACTAAAACCATGCATTTAGTAATAGGACAGACAATGTTAAAATAACATCTCTGAGAGATAAGAAACTGCTACAATAATTATCAGCATAAGAATCTCTAAGAAATGATTCTGCAAACCATTCAAGTAACCTTTTGAGGTGAATGATTTTAGCTGAAAAAGCTTTATTTGTATCTTAAAATTTGCAGGATATAGAACAAAGATTAGATAAACATGCTGGACATATCAAACTGCCACGAGTACTTTTCCCTGGATGAACTACAAAAGTGTGATAAAACCAGTTCAAGCAAGGGCATTTAATATATTAAACGGAACTCACTCTTGACTTAACCTCTTCTTCTCCCAACACTACATCTTATTTATGGCTCTCCAAACAGTAATCACATTTTATTTACAGAAACCAGTCGTAAGTACTGTGCCCTCAATTTGGTTAGGTATCTACTTCTATTAGCTGATGACTGGAGACTTATTTGCATATTACTTATTTTCTTTTTTAAACATTGGAAGACTTAAGTCCTAAAAAATTGCAAAGTGTATTACATTTTAAAAGAGCTGGGGGCTCAAGTAATTCCATGGGTTTATTACTAAGACAATTTTTAGCAATGAATGAAGTTTCTCTTAATTCTGCTTCTGAAATTATTTTTTTTTCTCCCTTTACAGAAATTAAGGCAGTAGTTCTGAGGTCACCTAGTTCCTCGGTAAAAACACCGTAATTTCAATGAACCTACTGGTATCAAGTGAAACAACATGTCAAACATAGTAAATAAATGTAATATTAGGCCTACAGGACTTAAATGTATCTAGTGACCTGAGCATATTGGGTCTTGAAGTCAGACTTGCCAGACATTGTACAAGACAAATTGTAAAGTATCAGCTTCAAAGAGTCTCCAAGGGTATGACCAGGGAAGTCTGTCCCAGGGGAACACAGGACCAGGGGCCACTGGTGACACTAAGCCAGAAGGAGGCAATAGGGGACAGCCTATATGGTGCAGGTCACCTCCTACACAGCTCAGTCACAGCCTACAAGAGGAGAAGTTTCCAACTCCTGTGACCTCTCAACTAGAATCATCTTCTCCATTTCCTCATCCTGAAACCAAGGGCAAAAAGGGCAGCTCTCAGTCTCTTCCCCCACACCCCCCATTAATAAATATGAAGCATTTTTTCCCTTTTCCAATTTAAGTTATGCTGAATATATATTGTTCCACCAATTTTTCATGTACTGGGACAACTGAACACCTGGACAAGAACTGATTGTGTAGTTGCCTCTCATGTCCTCATGTCAAAAAGGAAAAATAAGTAGATGCTGTCATAATGTCCTAGCCATAAGAATTAACAAAGCCATTATGAATTATTCTAAAATGCAATGGAAACAAGTCCAATCCTCCATCAAAAACAAGTACCACCCAAACACGGTGGAAAAAAAAAAAAAACCTCTCCAAAAAAGATACAGTACAGTGCAGTGCAAGAAAATTTCTTAGAATATCCTATGCTACTGTAACAAATTGAATGGGGAGGGGGGAACCAACAAGTCATATGATAATTCTAATTTTATTTAAGTTTTGGTAAGACAGAAGCCAAAGAATTTAAGAGAAGCTTCCTCCAATGTACTAGAAAAAAGCAAATAAACAAGACAGATGATAAACATGTGGAAGTTGTCAAGAAAGCATCAAGTTAGGGTCAGATTACTCAGTAGATATCCGAGACGTCCATAAAGCCTCTGTGCTGGTGGTATCAATGCGCAAAACCAAAGAAAATGAAAGCCTTCATCTCTAAAACATACAGAAACTAGTGTAAGTATCTACAAGGATATCGCAAGGTTATACAGGGAGAAAATTAGAAGCCCCAGAACTCCAGAACATAATCTGATGACAGATTACTATAAAAAGACAATTTTTAAAAGCAATCTTTCTAGGAAAAAGGAGGGCTAAGAAGAATCTCCATCTTCTATCAAATATGAGTAGAAAAATAGGGACAAAGGATGAGGAAAAGGTTAAGGTACTTGGTACCTGCTTTGCCGTGGTCCAGTCAGCTGTTCTTCTTCGGGTACCCCGCCCCTGAGCTAGAAGACTGGAACAGGGAGCAGAGTAAAGCTCCCATAACACAAGGAGAAATTCTCAGTGACTTGCTGCATCACTTAGACACACACAAGTCTATGGAGACAGATGGGATCCACACAAAGGTACTGAAGGAGCTGGCAGAAGTGCTCAGCAAGCCACTTTCCATCGTTTATCAGCAGTCCTGGATGACCAGGGAGGTCACAGTTGACCAGAGGTGAGTGAACTGGATGCACAGCTACAAGCTGGAAGGAGGATCTGCAGAGCTACAGGACTGTCAGCCTGACTTAGGGGCTGGGGAAGGACATGGAGCAGATCACCTTGAGTGCTACCATGCAGCACCCACAGGACAACCAGGAGATCAGGCCCAGCCAGCCTGAGTTCATGAAAGCCAGGTGTTGCTAGATTTACCTGATCTCCTGTTATGACAGAGTAACCCACTTAATGGATGAGTGGAAGGCTGCAGATGTTGTCCACTAACACTTTAGAAAAGCCTCTGACACCCATTACCACAGTATTCTCCTGGAGAAACTGCCTGCTCACAGCTTGGATAGATGCAGTGTTCACTGGGTAAAAACCCAAAAATTGTCCAGACAAGCCAGGCCCAGGGAGCGGTGGAAAATGGAATTACATCCAGCTGGCACCAGTGGTGCTCCCCAGGGCTGACTGCTGGGGCCTGTCCTGTTCAGTATCTTTATCCATGATGGGGAGGAGGGGATTAAGTGCACCTCAGCTGGGCAGGAATGCTGATCTACTGGAGGGCAAGAAGGTAATACAGATGATCAAGGCCAATTGTATTACCTTATTGCTCTCTACAACTACCTGAAAGCAGGTTGTAATGAGGTGGGGGTTGGTAGTTTCTTCCAGAAAAAAGTGCTAGGACAAGAAAAAGTGGCATCACCATCCATCAGGAAGGTTTAGATTGGATATTAGGAAGAATTTCTTCTGCAAAAAGGTCGGCAAGCATCAGAACAGACTGCCCAGGAAATTGTTGGAGTCACCATCTCAGGAGGTATTTAAAGGACATGCAGATGTAGTGCTTAGGGACGTGGTTTAGTGGTAAACTTGGCAGTGCTGAATTAATGGATTGACTTTATGGTTTTAGAGGTCTTTTCCAACTTAAATAATTCCATGCATTTAGATAGGCGAGGCGGCCAAGATCAGAATCAGGCACATGATTATCCCTACGAAGCAAATGTCATGCAACTATACTTAACTTCCAGCATCATCTGAATCTAGTTTAATAACCAGAAAATAGGCTTTTGACAACAATAGTATTTCAAAATGACAGTGTAATTAAATTTAAGTCAAAGCTATGCAATGATGGACTGTATGTTTATGTGTAACCAGCAAATTATATGCTTTTAAGCATGTCAAAATTTTCAAAAGAATTAACCACTGCAGTAATTCAGTTGAGGAAACGGTAGTAGGAAAAAGACTCCCCCAGGTCATTTTTCAACCAGCTGATATGATGTGATACATACTGTTTGCTTCATACAGTGTTTCCAATTCTTACTTCCCTAAAATGTTATGCATTTTAATACCATTCAAGGACAAACCAACAGTCATGCTTCACTCACTTCTGAGAAGCAAGGGAAGGGACTGTGGGACTGGGATGAATAATGAGACAGGAAGTCAGTTTGTCATCCTATGTTACTAGTACAGACTCAGTTAAAGCTGGTAAGACATAATCATCAGGTTTGCATGAGCAACGACAACAGACAATTAGTGCCCAGTCTACTGTGGTTCCTAACTGGTGGGAAAAGGGAAAAACTGCAGAAATAGCCTTGATTCCATAGAGAGTAAAGAAAACTTCCACAGATCAGGATAGATCTCAAAACCTGTGTGATCTCCATTTCAAGAGGAACTGATGGTAGGACAGTTAACCTGTAATAAACATTTGGTGCTTTCAAAGCGGCACCTTTGGAAAGCATTTGGCTGCTGTGCTCTGCATCCGTGTTTCTGCACCCTGCCTGTGCTCATCACATACCAAGGAATTCTCATGCTGATGTCTATTACAGGAGTATATAGGAGAGCCTTCTATTAACTCCCATTTGGTGGAAAAGTGAGGAATATTCTCTTTCCTCTTTATTATTTTCTCAATTGGCAGAATATTTACTTCAATGAATAAATTTCTAAGCCATCTTTTAATAAAAGAAAAGTCTGTGCTGGTAGAATATACTTTCTTGAAACTGAATGGAGAAAGCTTTAATAACTCAAGTTTAAATACACTAAAGCTAATCAATTCATCCTGCATTCAAGTTTCCATTATACTTCTAAAAAAGCACAAAACAGGTCTGTAAAATATAATTAACGAGAGACTGCTACATACAGCATGTAAAATCAAGACTACAGCTTCTACTTCATTTGTTTTGCAGATTCATTAGAATTTTTTTCATTTAAATGTCTTGAACTGTGTAGCCAAATTTATATGTGAAAGAAACAACAAATTAAATTAAATTAGTCCTTATTTAAGCTGTATTTGAAACTGTCTAAAACTGATGTTCTTAGTTCCACAATTTCCAAATTAGATTAAAAAAATTATGTTAGCGGTTCAGAAAAAACCAAATTAATGCAAATTTTAAAAAACATTGTACTTCTGCAAGCTTGTATACTGAAACTTAACTGGCTTGAAAATCTAGGAAACATTCAGAGCATCTGCCTTTTTGTCATACTCTATCCCTGCAAAATAGAGACACAAAAAGAACAGTGAACTGAATTCCCAACCTGGACAAACCTGGGCAGGTGTGCTGACTGCAGGGCATCCCTTGCGGAGGAAAGGGCTTGCGCTCACCGAGCAGGCCATCCCCAGCCTGGGCACTGTGCCATTTGGATGCAGGTAGGTGCCAAGATGAGAGAGCAGTGCACTGTCCCTGAGACAGCCCTGGCACGGTCCTGCCTCTCCTGGCACGCCTCCTCACAGAGCCTGCAGCGCTGCGGTCACTGACCAGGGGCTCACAGACAAACACTCTCTCGTGTTGCTGCCCATCCCACTACTTGCTTCCTATTGGTGTCTCTCCTCAGATTGCCATGAAAAGGCAGTAAGGGAACTATCTCTGCACTAACATGAGCACTAGCACTGGGTGTAACTGCAGTTCTTCTATGAGAGGTAAAGCAAAAAGAAAATTTACTTCCTCATACATACATGGGCTGTAAGTACAGACTAATGGCATACACACTGTCAATGGTAGTGTAGTAAGAAACGTCAGTGTGAATGCTGTGCCAAGAATTAGAGGATAATAATGGGAAGTATTGCAACACTCAGTGTTCTCAAATTACAGTCAGAGGTGCATGTGCTGCCACTAATGCCAACTGATTTTCCAAGTCCTATGATAGTGATCAAGAAATAATCACAGAGCAGCCGATGTTCTCTCCTGAAAGAGTCTGTGTCCTATTTAAGGATGAAAATGCTCCAGAGTGGCTACAACTTATGGCTACAACTAGAAGAAATAAAAAGTTCAAAATATGTTTTCTAACAGTACCATTGAGAAGAGGCTGTCCTCCATGTACACTCCTTGAGACTACGGCACTGTGAACATCTTCAGGAAATCCAGTCTTGCATGACAAATCTTCACAGGTTGCTTTTATCGGTGCCTGAAACACAAGACAAAATGTATGTAATACTTGCAACCCACATTCACCAGAGAAACATTCCAGTTGGCACATACTACACTTTGCTGCTGTCTTGTACAAGCAGAATCTTTGTTTCGGAACAACTGCAATTAGGTCTGCGAGGGCAAAGGGTTAATCCTTCTGATAACTGGAATGGAAGGAACAAATCCCACTTGTCTGGTAAGATCTAAATAATACACCATCTTGATTCTTCTGACAACTGAACATTTCCACTAAACCAGACATCTAGACTAAAGGGGAATCATAAAGGGAACAAAAACATTCCTTCCTCTGGAAATAAATGTTGCACAAAACACATCTCAACTTTTTCACAGCCAGATTGCTTGAAAGTGATCATTTCAACCACTGGTGTAAAATGCTTTATATAGAATATTTCTAAGTGAGGGTGCACCAGAACTCAGTAAACTCAGACAAAATGTTACATTTGCAATAACTTAACAGAACTTACATTTGTGTTAGTGTTCAAACAGATACCATATAAAGCCAAATGTTTCCAATGCAACTCCTATTTCAAAGGGGCATTAAGTTAAAAGGAGAGAAGCTCATTAAATTTGCACAATGGAAGAGCTGAGCCACTGAAACTGTTTGTTCTCTCACTTATTAAAAAAGTTTACCCTCAAATCACATTCTTAAAAGAGTTTCATAAATGCCTTTCTATTAAGAAATATAATACAGCATTTGGAAACTTGTTTGTTCCATAGTCTTCCATGTTCATAAAATACTTCTGGTAGCAAAGCTATTTTCCAGGACAGCTTGTTGCCTATTTGGAAAAAAAACCAAAACCAAAAATTTTCTGTGGCAAAGGACTAAGATTTCTTTTCAGTGGATTGGTTTTGTCTCTTTTTAGTACTGTGCAAGACAATGGCCCACCTTACATGTGGCTACATTGGCAAACCCCTTTCACACTACACAGCAGAGAGGTCAGCTCCCACTGCAGCCTGGGACTGAGATATAGCCAAGAAATCATGACAGCTCCCACACAATCTGAAACATGCCAAACAAGGGCCTATCCACATGCATGCCCAGATGTAGTATATGGTCTTGGACAGCACAAGCAACTGTGTGATTATATCATACTTAAATCTGATCAAGACTTAAATTAGATTTTCCTGTTTGCTTTCCAGATGGGCTTCCATCAAGCAGACCGACTCAAGGCCACGTAAGCATCCCTGCATCTTGCAAAGAAAGCCCTACAGGAAAAAATAAAAAAGGGAGGGAGAAAGAGGAGATGATGGTGTTCCACCCATTCACCCTACTAACCTCAGGGAAAGAGAGCATTAAAGCAGAGGTGGGACAGAAGCACCTCAAACTACAGGGGTTTACTCAGGGAAAAGGGACTTGGTGGAAGTGAAATCTCTCCACTGACAAACATGGCCAAACCCAGCACGTCAAGCCCTGTTGGACCAGCTTTATCACTAATACAAGGAGGCATCTGTAACTCATTGCATTGCATTTACACCAACAGCATTCTAACTGTGCAGCCCAACACTGACACTAGCAAAACCAAAAAAAATTTAAAATTTACTAACTTGCAAGTTAATGCACTATCCAGGTATGCCCTCAGTAAGAGAACTTGTAATTATCAAGTCTCAGATTAACTTAAACTGTTATGACTTAAGATCTACATGGGTATCTCACCTGTGTACAATTGCTTAAGTAGTTTATGATGTTTATATGGAGACCCTAAAGAGAAAGCAAATAAAGCAACAGTTTAGCTACCACAGAACTATGTTCCTTACAAAACTGGAACCAAGATGTGTAGCTATGTGCCAACAGTCTATTTATATATTGAGTTTTTAAGATAAAAACATGGCAAATCAAAAATAACTAAAATTTTAACCAGCCACTGTCCTCAGCTTTAGAACTCAAATCACAGGTTTGATGAGGTTTCCATAATTTGAAAGAAAAATAGTAAGACTCATTTAAACTTCTGCAGAAAAGGTAACTTCAAAGTAATGTGGTAGAAAAGGAAGTAAAAGTCTTCCAAGGTATCTTTGAAACCAAGAGCTACTGGCTGGGCAGCTGAGGAGATAGCAGGATTTTTAACAAGACTGCACTGATGTGTTTGGGAATCTTTCAGCCTTTCCAGTAATCTATATGTACTAAACAGCTCTTATAAACTGAAACAATGCCCACTGAAACAAAGGCTGGGGAACATGAATAGAGAGCCTTCTTTATTCTTTCATTTGCAGCCATCAATTTTATCCAGAAACAAAAGACTGTACTCTGCTCTCCAAAAACAGCCCTTTGTAAAGATTGTTTCAGAATAAAAACACAAGGGAAGGAAGAATTCGAATTTTCAGCAATTCTTAATCGCCCTGTGTTAAGCATTCTGAATTAAGTAGAAGTTGCAACTTCAGACACACTGGGTCACATTAAGTTCAGCCTAAGAGTACTGCAAGACTTAAACCATTTTAACTCTAAGAAAAGAAGGATGCTGAAATATTTTTATCCCCTTATCTGGGGCAAAAGGCGAAAGCTAGCAAAGATTATGGGACACATTATTATAATTTACAGGATCTTGTGTGATTAGTACAATTCCCAAGACACTTTCAAATTTAAGATAATATTACTTGTACATTCATCCGCAGAAGGACACTCCTTTAAAAAATCCCATCTTTTTAAGACAGAAAG
Source organism: Camarhynchus parvulus (assembly GCF_901933205.1). Classification (NCBI taxonomy): domain Eukaryota; kingdom Metazoa; phylum Chordata; class Aves; order Passeriformes; family Thraupidae; genus Camarhynchus; species Camarhynchus parvulus. Next base: position 106,923,176 of record NC_044572.1, read on the forward strand.
CAATTACCTTAGCTTGTACCCACATAAAACCTGCTCAGTGGAGTCACAAAGCTTTAAACAAGCTCAGCACTTGAAAAATTCTCGTCTCAAGTACTACCAGACTTCGCGACAGCAAAATAAAATTACTTCTAAAAAACTATTCTGCTTTCCTCATCCTTTATGACTTGTTTAGCCATTTTTAACTGCTAAATGAGTGATAAGCATTACCATCTCCAGATGCTAGAGATAGTCATACATGGTATCAGATCATGCATATAAACTCAGTACTGTAGATCTCAAATACAAATTCAACAGGAAAATGGCAATTATGAAGCAACATGATGTAAATTAGAAGTCTTCTGTCAAAACTGTTATTCAATCAATTAAAAGAATTCACCATTTTGATATAGTTAGGCAGTTAAGCCTGCAGTTTTGACATCCTGCTCCTCTGTTACTTTAGTTTCATCTCTAGATATGAAAACTGTGGTTTAATTCCAAAGCTATATTCTAGCTAGATTAAAAAAAAAAAAAAACAACCCACCAAAAAAAAACTCAAACCAAAAATACCATTAACAACCTGTTTACAATTTCAAGTGTATAATTCTAAGGGATTTGCATTTACATCTTTTTCTTAATACCACCAGTAAAAGTCTTCCAACAAAACAGGCCTCCAAGTTTTGAAAAGTTTCTAACTGAAACAAGCACTGAGCCAGGCAGAATTTCTTCACTAGTACTCACAGATCTGGACTCATAACCAATTTCCATTGTTTTTAAGAAGCGGACACATTTAAAATTCCAAATATCTGGAAATATCCATTTAAAGAAACAGTATTTCAAAATGTAATCTCACCACCTTCTCTGCATACACCATACACCACTGGAGTTCAGTAGTAGCTATCAATCTGAAATATCCAAGTGTCTTTTACTTTACATCTACGCGTACTACTACACAAGATTTCTTAACAACAATTTTAACAAAATGCAAGGCAAGTTGTTTTTGGAAGACTGCTTTCTTTTATAATCATTGTAACTTAGTCCCATAGGAAAAGAAGCCTAGGTAGTAAAATGAGAAACCAAGTGGGGTATGTGTCAAAGAAAATATCATACTACACAGTATAATTGAACACAGTACAGTTACCAGTTGCCAAGTCTAGCCAATTCATAGGACATTACTGTGTGAAGTTCAAAACAATGTCTGACATAATTATATGTATGATGAAGCAAGAATGGGGTATTCAAGCTCTTCCTCCTTAATACCAATATTCATTTACAACTACCACGGTAATATTCAACTTAAGCACAGATCACAGAAACATTTGTGACTGTGTTTAAAGACTGGGTGTTTCTTCATTAATTTAAAAGCCAGGATGATACCCAATACTCACTTGCAACTTAGGTTCTAGAGAACTCTAAAAACTAGAGATTGTTCTGTCCATTTTTAGTTTTGTGTACAGACATTATCTAACAAGAGGATATGCTGCACGAGGTGGTATTATTTAGTAACTAGTTTCTATTTACTGTCATAAGGCATAAGAAAGATACCCTGGATGACAGAAACATATCCGAAAAGCTTTAGATACTAGAATTCAAAATGTTCAGCAACTCTCTTAAATCCCCAACTTGCTGCAACCAAAGCTGCCAACAGTTTATACTCTCACAGTACTCAGTACTTCAGCAAAAGTAGTCAAGTACAATTTGTTTTCCACCATAGAGTGCAACTAGAGAAAAAGAAAAGTGCCTTTCATTCAAATTGTTCTGGAGGCCAAAAGCTTCGAAAGTGGGTGCCAGGCCACATCCTCCCAGAGGTCATTCAGTTACAGCGAAAGGGCTTTCGTTACACCATCTTCACTTCTCATCACTGGTCTACTTTGTAAACCACAAGATTTTAGATCAGAAAATTCAATTTCTTAAACCAACACTTAGAGCTCTCAAGCACCTTCGCAAATTAAGAGAATCCACAACTTTTATGCTACTGTCTGGTTTAAAGTAAGTTGCCTTAAACCACCAAAGGTTCATAGAACCATACAAAGCCTTGAGTTTGAAGGGGCTGTGCAAGTCATCAATTTCCACCCTTCCTGCCCATGGGCAGGGACATCTTCCACTAAACCAGTGAGACTTGCTCTAAGCCCCACCCAACCTGGCCTTGAACACTTCCAGGGATGGGGCATTTACAGCTTCTCTGGGCAACTGGCTCCAACGCCTTAACACCCTCTCAGTGAGGACTAACTAATCTCAACCTACTGTTTTTCAGTTTGTAGCCATTCCTCCTTATCCTATCTACGTGTAAAAAGTCTCTCTCCCTGGTCATGTCCAGCCTCTCATCCACCAGCACCACCAAGCCCTGCTCTGCATCTGTTCATCCCTCAGTTTTACAAACCCCGTTCACAGCCTATCCTGTTAACCCCAAATGAGAGACAATATTCATTTGCTCTACTAAAAATTAAGACAGTTATTTAGTATACTCCACATAGCTCAAACCCATGATCCAAGTCTGGATTTTCGCCCTCCCTCAACTAGGAGAACATGGGAGCGGCTGCTTCTTCCAAAACACATGGTTCCTCAGGTAAGCCACAGCTCAGAGAAGGCTATCTTAAAATGTCTGTATGTCTAAGTTTTAATAAATGTTTTAATAACTTTAAAAAATGATCCTGTAGTTGACCACACATTCTAATTTCTCCACAAGAAATGACATCTCTCTGATTTGGTAATAGCCATTGCATTGCTCACACTGAACATCTCAGCCCATAAAACTGCTGCTACTCTATACAGAAGGATGTTGCATTTTTCTGACCTTTGGGGGAGGCCTTGAAAGGCCTCTTTTGGGGGGATCACAAAATTTAACTATGTCTTCAGCTGCTGGGTGATAATTATACGCTAATTATAAGGAATGGGAGAGTCCCTAGAGGAGTCTTGGTAAAAATATATTTTTTAAATATGTCAAGGAGTGCCTAGAGGAGAGGATAAACACACTTTTTGGAAACATGGTATTTAATTAAATATACGAATACTGACTAAAACCGACTACTTTAAGTGAAATGCTGAAAAGATTTGGCAGCGAATCACCTCCCATCTTGGAAGCTGCTGATACTGTATCTGTTTTCATAAGTCATTTAAAAATAGCCTAATTTCCCTTCTTTATTCAGATAGAGTTCCCATGATCTTTCAGCAAGAAGTGCAGGATCAAATCAAATGATGAATCATGCACACTTGGATTATATACCTGTCAAGGTGAACAGCAACATGGTTCAACACCCAGGTGAAGAAGGTCCCTCTCAGCTCACTCACAAACCACAAATGCACTTGAGGAAAATACAGATCTTCCTTAAACTCACCCTGCAATAATGTGTATTTCTTTCCTCTCAGGTTTCACCTCACTGTATGCCACCACTGGCCAACAAGAGAGTCTCAGTCAGTGGCAGGTGAGAAGTGCTTTACCACTGCTCCTGCAAAGGATGTCAAGTATTCTTTTTGCCTTCATTATTCTCCACCCAAAGTTTGGACAATGGTCTCAGGCACATGGAGAGACTCTTGGGGATGCTGCTGTGCATGGATGGCCAGGAGCTGGACTCTATGATCCTTATCAGATCATCAGCTTATTCTGCCATCTCTCTCACTGAACCTTACACACAACTGGTGCTACTGGGTTAATGGAAGCACACAGGCTATTCCATAAGGCCACTATGAGTTCCTCTTACCCTTTATAACAAGAATTTAAAGTAAAAAATTCCAGGGAACATTAGAGATTGCACAGCCTTTGGGAACAGACTTGTGCTTTGTGTGTGTACATTGTTTGAATTAAGTTACGCTCTCATCCTAATGGGAATGCTGGTAACTACTGAAACTACTGCAAGCTTTCTGAACTTTTTTGTTAACCTAAAAAAACACAAAACCAATGAGAAACAGAGAGTTTAACTGGTAAATGATTTTGTTAAGCAGGAAAAGCCATTCAAAAATTCCTCTTCCTTACCACATGACAAGTCCCTTACTCAATAGTGTCTGTATTGAGTAAAAATAACTTTACTCACAGCTTCCTCAAGCTATTTTTAAACATAAACACGCAGTTCTGTCACAACTAAACTGTCTCATGTGTTAGTGCTCAGTTATTAAAAGAAGTAATAAAATACATTATTGGTATAAAAGCATCAATGAAACCAAGTAAGATACAACATGACAGGGTTCTTCCAATGACGTTTCTGGGAGGTCCTTCAACTTCTAGAAACAGAAAGAAAAATAAAAGGAAGTTTTTGAATTACACACTCTTGACTAGATGTAGGTCAAAAATATGATAATTTTGGGAAAGATTTTAAAAGGTGGTATCAAAACTATACATTCATCTTTCCAGCACACTGAGCTGCATGCCTAGGTAGCAGTACTACTCAGGACGAGAGAGAGCAGTAGAAGGCTCTCTAGAAAACACACATGTATTAAAAATACATAGATCGACAACATAAGAATATGCCCTCTGGTACATAAGCAGAGTATGTATTTCTGAGCTTGCTAGAATATCTGCCCAGATCATTTTGTTTATTAAAAAAACTCTGATTATCTCCTGTTCTGTCAACCAATGACTTAAATTCAAAAAATTCACTGAATTACACAATTGTATCTGTCCGATAATAGATGTAAAAAGGAGTTTTTTTAAAAAAAGTATTTTAACAAAATATATTTAAATAATATATTCAGTTTAATATTCAAGGAAATTCAGCTCTGCAATTATCTGAATTTTGAGGACGTGTCAGTGTTATTACTATCACTTAGAGAGACGGACAAGGATTGGAGAGCTCTCTGCTGCAATACCCTGCCACATTTAACTTTTCCAATGGAATCTTTGAAGACAAAACAAAACCAGACCACGAAGATCTACACCGAAAAAGCCTGAGATACTCCATGTAACTACTCTGGTAAGGGGCTTATGAATGTGTTACAAAACGCCTTCAATTCACTACATTCAGTGTACTTTGAATGGTGTTGGTGTCTGTTAATGAAGTGATTTATCAGAGACACTATAAAACTCATGCTTATACAGATAAAAAAAAAATAAGTCTAAGACACAGGTATATTGTGAGACACAGAAGATTTACCCACAATAGGGGATCCCGCTTGTTTCTACACAAAACTACATTAATATTCCTCACCCCATTTCTGCCAGAGACTACTGCTACTGGGGGTAATTACTAGAGGGGTAGAGCTGGCAAGAAATGCCATTGCTGGATTCTCAGCTGAGGCAGCTTAACAGGAGTGTCATTTAGGGTAGTGGCTTTATCACCTGGATACATTTGCTAAGACCTGGAATAAGACCAAAATTGCCTGCAGAGGGTAATAACTTACGTCCTCTGTCATCATAATTTGAATTCAAACCAGTCACCTAAGCTCAAAAGCCTCCAAAAACTGCTTTATTGTTTACTTGCTTTTGATTTAGAAACAGACAACATCCATGTAGTGATTCAATCAGCTTATATTTAAAGAAATATATTTCCTTTTTGAGCACTTCATTTCTAATTTGTGTTCCAGTTTATTTCTAATAGTAGTCTCATTCCTGTAAACTCATACTGGCTTTCCCATTCCTTCGCTGGATTGGAATTGTTGACTTAGCCAGAAAAACAAGATTCACTCCTTTCATCCTATCTTCTGTCAGGATTTTTTTCATGTAATACTCCCAGACTCATACTGATATGCTAACCAGCAAAACAGTGCAGTTTTCATTCCCTTCTTTCTTGTGCAGGTTACACACTGCCAAAACTCTTAAGCCATATTTCCTGTATATAAACAACATCCACAGATCTGCCCTTAAAATCTGGCTCCAGTTACAATTTTTCAAGTAATTCCATAATGACAGCTTTTCTCTACCACTAACAAATAACAAACTGGTTAATACTGTAGAAAATAAAGGTAGATAGATGTGATGCTGCAGAGAGGAAAAACTGAGTGAAAAGGTTCAACATTTCAGAAGAACCCAATACAAATAACCTCCTACAAACCAAAAGTAGTAGGTGTGACAACAGGGGAAAAAGTTAGCAATGCACCTAGCTGGTGAAGGTTCTGGCAGTATGCATGATGGAAGAAGGGAGGAGGAAAAAAAGAGCTCTTAAAATGAAAGTGTTGTACAGATATAGGTCTGTAAATCTGATTTCATCCTCAAGTTCCAATTTTGTTACACGCTATTAAAAACCAACCCTAACCTGATTTAATGGATACCCAAACAAGGGGGAAATTGGATTCCCCAACCATAACGGGCCAGTGACACTAAGTGATATATAAAAGCAACACGGCTAGTTCCTGTCCTTAATTCATAGCCTGTGCGTCAATTTCAAACCTGCCTTGGGTAAGAAGAAAAAAAAAAAAAAGAAGATGGAATAAAAGCTGACTGCAGATTTTGTGCTTTAAAGATTTATTGAGATAGAAAGACTAAACAGAACTGAAAGCACATACAGTAAACAGCACATAAGGACTTAAAAAAAAACCACACACACAAAAAAAACCAACCCAACACAACAACAGCCGGTAAGTGGCACACACAAGTTTCTGAACAGGGTGTCTGCTATCACATGCAGCCGCTCATGCTCAGCCGGACGCTCCCGTGTCGCGCCAGCCACCCCGCCGCGCGTCCTCCTAGGACTCAAGGGAAAATCCCCGGCTGCCGTGGAGCGGCGTTTCAGCACCTCGCTCTCCTGGCGCAAGTCATCAGTCCCTGAGAGCGCCTCAAAAACTGCGTGAAGGACTCAACTGGCCGGGGACCCCGTGAGGGGACAGGAGCGTCAGAGAGACGGAGAAGCGGAGAGGAACCGGGAGGCCGGGCGGGCTCCTCCCGCCCCGGTGCGGCGGAGGCAGCGGGGCCGCACCATGGACAGTGGCTGCGCCTGCAGCCTCCCCCTGCCCGGCGCCAGCCGCTGCGGGCGCGGCGGGAGGGCGCCCTGCCCACCCCGGCACCCCGGCCTCGCCTCAACCCGCTCCCCCGGCCCGACAGAAATGCCCCAATCGTAAATACCATTAAGAGGCGATGATCTGCGCCATCTGTCCCTCGGACTTACCGCCCTCTCCACCCCCGGCGCCGCGCCGGATACGAGCTCAGCGAGCACAAAACGAACGGGGAACCCACCGGGTACCCCAGCTCCGCTGCCGCTTCGCACACTCCTCGCCGCCCGAGGGGACCCCAATCATCACCCCGCGGGCACTGCCCCTGCTGCCCCAACGGGATCCATTTTGTCCTCCCCACATTCTCCCGGTGACTCCCCTCTCGCCCCAGACCTCCACTTTCTGCAGCCCGCTGGGAGCACAGCGCGGCTAGCGGTGCCCGGCGCTGCCCCGCGACCACCTGCCCGGGACCCCGTCAGTCAGCCGCCCGGAGCGCCCCGGCAAGGCCGCCGGGGGGAGGCAGCAGCAGGACTTTCATAATAATAAATTAAACACTTCGGGGCCCGAGCCCGTCCCAGTGGAAATTCCCGTTAGCGGCAGGGGGTGGGGAAGCTCAGCGCCCAGGCGGAGGCTGATTAAATTCTTCCCGGAGAAAGGATTAGCGGGTGAGGAAGCTGGGGGTAGCCGAGGAGCGGGGGCTGCTCTCTACCCCGCACCTCTCTGGCATCACAGCCCGCCCTTCATCACGCAGGACGGAGGGGGGAATGTTCGCTCCGTCCCCCACTCCGGTAGTTTGTCCCCCGCGCCCGCGGCGGGGCCGCGCTCCCGTGCTCCTGCCAGGCGCACGGGTACCAGCCAGCTCCCCCCGCTACGTCCCGCGGCACCTGCTCTCCCGGGAATGAGGGGGGATCAGTGCCCCCATCACCTCTCGCGTCTCGGGACCACCCTCTCCTCCTCAGCCGGCCCCGGGCAGGGGCTCCCCTCTCTCCCTCTCCGCGGCGCGGAGCCCGGTGGCGGGGCTGCCCCGAGCAGGTGGCTCTGCACGAGCAGCCACGAGGCACCCCGGCGGCGGGGCCGCTTTCCCCTACCCCCTCCCCGAGACCCCCCACCACGAAGCGTAGCCTGCCTGCTCTACCCCCCCTCCCCCCGGCTCTCCCGCCTTCCCCGGGCATCGCCGCCCGCGGGGGAACAAAGAGCCGCAGCCCGGCCCGCTCCCCGCCGGCGGTGCTTACCTGCTGCAGGGCCGCCAGCAGCATCAGCGCCAGCGGCGGCAGGATCCGCGGCGGCGCTCCCGCTACCCGGCACATGGAGGCGAGGAGGGGCGGCGGCAGGGCGGCCCCCAGCAGTTCCGGAGCGCGGCTGGAGCCCGAGGAGCGGGGCGAGGGGAGCGGCGGGGAGGGTCGGGCAGCGGCAGCTGCCGGGAGCTGCGGTCGGCGTCTGCCCCCGCCTGCCGGAGCCGGCTGCCGCTCTAGCTCATGGGCAGCGATGCAGCGGAGAGAGAGAGAGCGCGGGGGGCGGAGGATGGGTGAAACTCAGCTCTGGGTCAGCCTGCTTGTCTCTCGGCCGAGCCCCCTCGGCAGTGCAGAGGGTGGGCAGGGAAGAGGAGGAGGAGGAGGATGGGCAAACAAAGGCTGGGAGATAAGAAAGTAGTCGCTGCTGCTGCGAGGCCGGTGCGGTGGCGGCTCCCTTCGGCTGGCAGCCTTCCCCACGCCTGGATCGTGCCCGCCTCGCTCCTCCCGCCGGTGCCCCCCAGCGAGCTCGGGCGGGCGGCTCCTCTCAGCGCCTCAGCCCAGGCACACCAGCACCGCCCCTTCGCCGGCCCCAGCCCTGCTGCATGCTCGCCCCGCACTTTCTCTATCCCTCTTTCTTCTCCTCCCTCCACCCCTCCCCCTGCAGGCAAAGCTCTCCGCCGAAGCACAATGATAACAATAACCCAGCAGCCTCTGCCTGCCGTGCGCCTGTCTACGCGCTCGCCCGGTGCCTGCCTGCCTGCCTGTCTGCTGCTGGCAGCTCCCTCTCCGCCTCCCGTCGCTCCCTGCCGGCCGCACGGCCAATGGGAACGGCACGGCACAGTGAGCGCCGGGGAAAATCGCCGCTGTGCCTGCGAGTAGTGCTGCCCCTCCTCGGTCCGCGAAGAGCGGGCGCGGGGGGCAGCGGGGCAGGCGGCAGCGCCCGTTGACCCCGCAACGCCAACAGCTACAGAGCGGTGGAACGAAATAAATTCCAACCCACCCACTTGGTGTACTGCAATGGTTTGGGGGGCGAGAACTTTCTGGGGAAGGAAGGGCCCGTCCCCGCCGTGCCCGGTGGGGCACAGTCGGTGCAGCGAGAAGCTGCTGGGACGCCGCTGGTGCACAGCCTGGGGGCCGTGGGACGGCCCTGCCCGGTGCTGGCGGCTCGGCAAGTTCCGCTCAGCTGTTACTGCTTAGCTTTCCTCTTTTTTATGTCTTTTTTTCCCCTTGTTTTTTCATTTTTTTTTTCCTTTAGCCACCTTCCGTCCCCTCATTCCGTATTTCTTTTTCTAAACTACCTGCTGAATTTTATTAGCAAATGTTTTCCAAAGCTTGGCCGGGTCCGCAGTCCGCGGGTCCAAAAATGTCAGCGTGCGGAACGGAGCTGGGGAGTGCTGCTGAGCGAACAGTTACAGAAGCAGGTACCAAGTGCTGGGTCATTTGCCGAGCTGGCACGGATTTTCGCTCGCCCACAGTCGGCAAAGTTGTTTTGTGTCTATGCATCAGAGCTTCTATGCTGGGACATAGTAAGGGGAGGATTCGTAGGTATTGGCCCCTAGGCAATCTCATGAAGCGTTCATTCAAAATGGTGCATTATTTATTTTAAAGCATCTTTACACCCGAACTTGCAAGAAAAACACTCTTCCCAACACCTCCCCCCCCCCTTTAGAAAATACCGCAAACCGTCACGCTCAATGTATTGAAAGGAAACAGCGGATTTGCCTTTGTATTATTGTCGGGGAAAGGCGGGGTAAGTACGTGCTTTTACGATGCTGATTTCATTAGCCTGGGAATTGAAAGTAGCGGTCACTCGTGAGCTGCGATGCAGCTGCGCACCCAAGGCAGGGCAGAGAGAGAGGCGGAGAAGGCCCCGGAGCCGCGGCGGGGATGCGCTGCCGCCCGCCCGTGCCTGCAGCCGCAGCCGCGCCGCCCGCCGCCTCCGCGGGGCACAGCAGAGCCCGGGCACCGGCCGAGGCAGACGCCACCTGCAAGGCTGAGACACCAAACGAGACTCAGCCGAGCAGAGGCGGCCTCAGCTAGCAAAACAGCCACCCCCCCCAGCCCCCGCCGCCAACTCCCTCCCTCCCCGCGCCCTCTTTAAAGTTGTAGCCCGTGCAATTGCACCGATCCCAAGAGTTATGAAGAACAATGAGAGGAGGAAGCTACGGCTGGTCATGAGTTTCTGGATTAAAATTTAGCCAAAGCCTGAGGGAAACTAAGCAAGAAGGGCACAGCTGATGTTTATATCCTGTAACAAGGACGAGTTTCCCGGTTTTGCACCTGACGGACCATGTGTTCGGTCTTTTTAGCAATTCTGAGAAATGCTTGGATTTGCTTATGAAACAGTAACTTTCCCTGAGTAACGGATTCCTGTTTGTATTTTCTGATAAGTAGGCAAAATATTAGCATTTGCTAATGGCTGTATTTGAGCATTTATTCACTTTTACAAGTGTTTTACAGAATGCAAAGCACACATTATAAACTACTCCATAAACCAGCTGTCCGATGAGAATAATTACCTGTCACCTAAATGAGCCTGGCCCCTCACATCCTTTAATCCATCCATCCCTAAAGGCCTGAAAAACTAAAGGCTCTGCAGCATATCTGGAAAGTTACCAGATCTGAGCTCTGGCTGATGCTTCTTGTGGTTCTACTGCTGCTTTTAAATTTACTTGGCAGGATTAGTAAGACTGGCAGAAAAATTGCTCTCACCAACATCATTTTACTGAATCTTCTAGCCTTGAACAAGTTTGAATAAAGCAGTGGGCTTCCCTCATTTACTTAAAACCCAAAGTTTCCTCTGGCTCATAGTTCCCTACTTCTGGGTATTGTGATAAAGAGATAAGAGAGCAGGGGTGGGTAGTACCTTTTGAGGCATAATCTCTGCACCACATCCCTTTATGGTGAGAGGCATTTGTTTGGGAGAGCAGAGCAGAGGAGAAACCTGTGCATTGCCTCCAAACATGAATGACTCCTCAGGGAATCCTTAATCTGTAGCATAAACCCAAGAGAACACCTTTTTATTATTTTTTTTCCCACACAGAAATAATCTAGCATTAAGTAGGCATAGCTGGAAATTCAAAGTTCTTACTACTGCTAAGATGAGATCGTCAACTTTTTTCATGTATATCATGCAAAAGCCAGCAAGCTGGCAATTTCTGGCTAAGATTCAAACAAGTGATTTAGAACTCAAAGGGTTGATCTCCTAATTCAGCCTCAGATTGCATTTATGTGTTTTAACTAGTATGAAAATAGTGGACACAAGATAATGTTCAAGCTAGGAGATCTCAAGGGCTTCCAGAAAAACCTTGTTAAAATTCCATGATTGAGTTGAAGAGAGGATTAGGGTAATTCCCATGTTAGTCATGGAGTTGAATTTCTCTTTCAACTTGTCCAAATTAATTTTCATTCCTAAGGTTCACAAAAATTCTGTAAAAAAATGAATGCTTTCAATTTGGAACCTACTAGATTGCTCATGGCTTCAAATATTTTGGAAAAGGGGACCTTTTCCCTTGTGGATCTATTCTTACATTTAATCTGCCAGGTACTGCCACTACTACTCCTCTCCTCAATTCAAATTATGCAAATTAAATACTTTACTGACAGTTTATGCCCTTATCTGACATTTATGCATGTGATTTTAGTGAGTTACGCTGCACACATGCATACCCCTGTTCCTATGTCTAAGTATTTACAAGATGGAAGTGTAAATGCATTGAGCAAAAGTACTGAGGGCATGTTAGTTTTTGTCCACTTTTCTTGTATTCTTCATGGCATATGAAGGAATACTTTTATTTGTCTAAAAAAAACCCCAAAATAAATCACACAGTTAATGGGTCTGAGGATGTCCAGTACTTATTAATGAGTTTTATCACAATGGTGGAAAATGCAGTGAATGTTTTTTGCTATGACACAAAGCCGCATACACCATCAGCTAATCCAGAAAAATTCTCCTAACAGAAAAGAAAGAGGTACTAACAAAAATTCAAGTTTTTAAAACAGTGGTTTTAAACTTGGATTCTGTTGTCATCCTAAGACTCCAGATTTATTTTGAGTAGTCTGTGACAGGCAATGGGGAAAAAGCATATTTGTATATTCTCTGTAGCAACTTCACACATGTGAAATTCCTAAGGGGAGGGAGATTTTTCTGAATAGTAAGATTGTTAGTTGTTGGCACCGCATGAAAATGATTTATTGCTTTAGGAAGTAAATAATCATGCATGGCCAAGAAGAATGAAGTTTTATAGATGGCATCAAGTGGGTAAGAAAAACTGAGTGGCACAGAAACTAAAATAGCTTAAATATTTTAAAAATAAGAACAATTTAAATGCTATTGTTAGTGCTGCTGTCTTTCTCTAACTTAAGTAAAATAAGTATGACCCTGAATTATTTGGTCTGAATGTTCAGGTTTTTTAATATGCTTTTTCATTTTGATCACCCGTGTGAACTAAAACCCCAAAAAAGTTCTAATTGTCATTTTATTTAGGGACATATTCTCAGAAAGAAGGAGGAAAAGGTGGTCTTAGCAGTAAGTAAATAATATTTATTTTGACTGTATCTTCTAATTCCTTACAGAACTTAAACAGTTTTTCCTGGTGGGCTTTTTTGGCCCTATCATTACTTAAGATGCATAGCTCTACATATTTTTCCAGTTTTTTCTTAAGGCAATGAAAGACATGGAAAGGTGACTACAGCTGCAGCGTTAGTGTGCTGTTATGCTCACATTTGAAAATCAGCTGGGTTAGGATAGAAAAATGTGGCATACAGCCGATCTGTTTCTGCTTTAGCAAGCCTCAGCAGCATTAATTGCTTTTTATTGAGATATACATAAGTGAATGTGTGTGTATACACATACACATGCATATACATATATATATTATTTGTAGAGAGGGATTTTCCCTTTTCTGGTAGCTAAATTGTATCTGTCACCATAGTTATATTTCTGTTAATTGCTAATGAATTTTGTAAAGGATTTCTCTACGGAGAAGAAGCTGAGCATATGTAATCCAGATGTGATACAATATATTTGCATATTGTGTAATTGGCTTCATGTTTATACCCTTAGTGTGAAGATCTGGGATCAACATATTCAAGCTGATTGCTTGTGCTTCATTCTTTCTGGAATCTAATTCAGCATCACTGCCCACTGCCTTCAAGCTGTTTGGCATGGAGAGTTTCTATTGAAAATCAAGATAGAGACCTTTGGATCAGCATAGCATCTCTATTCAGTGGGATATCTTAAAAAAAAAAAAAAAATTCCAGAACAAGGCTTTAATCATATGGTGTGATAAAGGATGATCGACCTGTAACTGATGATTGACTGAAAGGATGATGACTTCTAACAAGGGCATATGATGATTTCTAATCTCTACAAAAGAAAGTTTTAGAGTTTCACAGAGCTGCTTCATATTGATCAGGCCAGTAGGAAGAGGCGAACTTGCTTTTTAAAAAGCTAGCTTCAGTAAATACTTTTTTAAAATTATTTAGGATTTGAAGTATTTCCTTTTTCTTGGTTGGCTTTCCAACAACATAAAGTAATAATTTTACTGTCTTGGGATCAGAAGTCTTGACTTTTTTCTGATTTATGCAGTCTGCAGAGTCCCAGACTCCCTCTTTAGCCATAACCAGAATTCACTGGTGTGAATGAAGCTGTTGACTTCTATGAAGAGGTATGTACGTAACACCTACAAAAAGAAACAAAGAAATTTCCAAAAGATAAATCTTACTATTCCTGACTTCTTGGTAATAAAAATTAAGAAAGTGTAACCCTAGTTGTTTGTAGTAAACCAGCATAGACAGATAATAATCTAATTTAATGAAAGTTTAATAATTTACTTTAATAAAATTGTAAGAGCTGTCATGTGGATTGTCACTTTCATTATTAAATAGAATTCTAACACCTGTGTTTAGATATATCTCATATTTTCCACCAAACCTTATTTTCATTTACTGCAGTATTTCCTTTATTTTAGTTAATAAGTTTTAATTCTCTGTTTCAAGCCAAGTGCTTTTTGAAAACTTTAGAAAAATTCTTTGTCCTTTTAGAAGAATGAGATCAGGGAAAATATGTAATTTTATTTTTGTTGAAAAATTCTTGCTACCATTTCAGGTATTTTACTCCAGGCTCTGAAGCAGAGAGCTTAACTTCGGGATGAGCATGATCCTTACATTGAGGTTGTGCCTTGTTGAATTGTTGTTAAAGTTGGCCAAAATTTTTACAGATCTGAAAATTATGTTGTTACAGTTCAGAAGAGTTTCACAGCCATATCCCCTGACAGACCCATCTGCATCCAGTATTCCTCCTATTCCCCCAACAACTGCTGTTTTGCAAAAATTCTGCAAACAAGACATCTTCAGAGAACAAGTCAGTGTCCCTTATTTTTGGTGTGGAAGAGATGCTCTGAGATTTCCAATACTTCCTGTTGGATTAAGCATGGGAGAGAGAGTAGGAGCTGTCTATATTAATGAATTTGTTGCTCCTCTTTCAGACAATGTTCTCAAAAATTGCAGAAGGATTCAGAAGTTTAGAACAGTTAGAAAGTTAGGGAATTATGGATTCAAGCATCTGAAAAATTGGTTTTATCAACAAGCATATTAATAATAGTAGTTCTCTTATTAAGAGCATTTACGGTTTGTCTGCAAAAATTCAGTCCAAGTTAAAATTAGACATGCAGTGAAGTAGCCATGGAGAAATATTTTACAAACTTGCAGAAAAATCTGATTATTAAAAAAAAAATCCTCCTAATTTTTGAATCATTTTTACATTATCAAAAATGGCTTTCATCTATAAAATGACATTTGGCAGATATTCTATATATTTTGCAGCAATGCAAGTCTAAATCATCCCCAAATGCTATCTGAATTTACAGGACCGGATCATTAACCTAAACTTCAGGAAGTCTCTAAAGACGTATTCATAGGGGAAGAATATTCTCCCTTGGTTACATTAGACCCCTAGCAGCCTGGAGACTTGGGTTTTTGTCCTCAGAGTGCCAGGTATATCCTGTGAAAAGTCTGATCTCTGCAGGCACAGCTGTGTCTGCAACTTCAAACAAAACAAAACCAAACCAAAAGACAAAAAAAAGGGCTTTTTCCTGTGGCACTGTGGTTTGCTACTGTTGACAGCTGCCCACCTTGTCTCTTCCCAAGAGGTCTCCATCCTCAGAGCTGAGAGGAACATGTGCTTGTCCCCCTCTTCACCTGTTTGTTGGTTCAGAAGCTTCAACAGTGACACGAGCTACAGAGCTGAGCGGTGTCCCCAGTAGCTACCAGGCAGTGGGTTAGAAAATGGCATGGTGACTCTGAGGTTACTCTGAGGCTGCAGAGAAGGAGGGTTGTTTGGATTAAAGTGTTAACAACTGTTGCGGCAAGATGGGACAGGGCGCCCTTTGTCAAAACCCTAAATCTGTGTTCTTCCTGCTTATAAACGCCCCTCTCCTGCTTCTCACCTCAGGATCAGTGGGAGTTCCTGAGGGCTTGTCAAGTTTGAAAGTTCGTCCGTTTTTTTTTTCTCAGAGTCTTAAAAAAAGTATTTAGGAGTTGAAGTTAAGGATTGATTTTTTTTTAACTGTAGCCCTAATTTATTTTTTGTGTTAAAGATCACAGTTCAGTACACGTGCAGATTCTGAAAACAACTAACTAGCTAATCAAAAAAATCTATGACTTTAGTTCTTTGGCTTTAAAATAAAATCTCTTTTTCTCCACTGCTAATGGATCATATTCATTGGTTTTTTATATTTTTTGAAGTCAGAAGGGGCCACTTTAATGTTTATTTTTACTTAATCAAAGGACAGGCTTAAAAATATTGCCTAGTAGTTTTCCTAACAAGGCCAAGAACTTGTGCAGAGCAAGGGGGAATGTTTTTGAGAAGCTTGATTTAAAGTGGCAAGTCTTGCTAGTTATATTTTCTTAATGAAATGCAGTTCTTCTGTGAGAAGTCTTCCTTCACAAGTCAGGAACTGACACTTTTTCCACCTAGGCCTTTCTTTGAACCACTGTGGAGAGGGTGCACGATGAGCTGCTGCTGCAACCTCGTCTGCTCGCAGTTCCTGAGCTGCAGGCAACAGCAGGGAGCTCAGCACGGACTAAACACCCGAGTGTTCACTTTGATTTGCAGAAGGATTTTGCATCCAGTGCTGAGCTTTGTGCTATCGCTGTGGTATCTACGTTGTACCACGGCTGTTGCATAGCCAAGAATAGTTTTTGGAGAAAAATAAATACTGAAAATGTATTTCTTTTCAGTATTTGTTGTCACAGGGTTTGTTGTCAGGCATTCTTTATGCATGCTTGTGATTTGCCTTAGAATTGTTACTTTGGAAACAAAGCAGAAGTTACTGCCTAATTAGACATTTATTATTTTTTTACAAAAAAAAATTCCCATTTTAATTTAAAAATTGCTGGTGTTGGAAAGTCTAATGTTGCCTGTACTAAGTGGATGGTCACCCTTTTCTTTAAAATGTTGCAGGCTAATGTCATAGAATCATAGAATGGTTTAGCTTGGAAGGGACAACATGCAGTTCTAGTTGAAGGTCATCTAGTTTCAACACCATTGCAGTGGTCAGGGATGCCTTTCACTAGACCAGATTGCTCAGACCTCCTTCCAACCTGGCCTTAAACCCTTCCAGGGAAGTAATGAGTAAGCTGTGTTTGTCTAACTTGTGTAATTTCTAGGCATTCACTCCTGTTACTTTTTTCAGCACTGAGAGAGTTAACTTTTTCATGTGTCTTTTCACTGTATTGGAACAGACCGGTTACCTTTGATAAGATGAAGCTTTTCTTCATTAAGCTAACTAAATCAAAGTCTTTGAGTATTTCATTAAATACATAGTTCCCAAAAATTTAATAAATGTTCTAGTTCTCCCCTGACCCTCTAATTTTTAACATGCTGCTTGAAATGCTGGTACTAGAACTGCATGCTGTATTTTACCACCAGCTGTAGTAATTTGAAAAACAGAAGTAATACATGTACCAGACTCCTACTCAGTGCTCCCATGTTAGCAGATACAGTGATCATATTAACCCTTGCATCACACCCTTGCTTTGGTTACCAGATGACCCCCCATCAGAACCAGTTTCCCAGAATAATATCCTTTGCTGAGAAACACACCCTTCAGCATTTGCTCTTGGGCCAGGAAGAACCCTCATTTTCCTTTGCACTGAAGCTTTTGTAAATACATTCTTTGCAGTTCCACTCCTGGCAGTCTTCCACTTCCATCCCACGCTCATCACTTTATATCTCTCCGTATTCTCTCCTGACACTGATTTGGAGTCATCACCAGATTGCCTTTGCAAATAAATATCCTTGGGAAGCCAGGAGTGCTGATAAATAATGTTGAGTTTCCATATCCATTAAAGCAGCCGTGTCCCTTTTGATTCTTCTTGAACATATCTTGAGCTTCTGAAGTGAAGGATGTCTAATCCCACCTGGAGATGAGTCAGTAAATTGTGAACATAAACAAGGCATTCAGAACTAATGACGAAATCCCTCCAAATATGAGTCCTTGTGTCAATGGCTAAGAAATTGCAACAAAAGAACTGAAGGATGAGAAAAGCAGAAGAGGACTTACGATGATGAGTGTACCACAGTTGTGAGGAGTCTGGATCTTAGTTGAGTCAAACCAAAGAATTATGTTCTGTTTAGTTATCCATCAAAACCACAATTGTTATGATCCTTGACTGTAACTTTGCATTGTATGCACAAAATTACAGGATTGGGTTGGTTTAGAGATTTGTTTGTGCATGTTACTTTGCTTTACATCTGTTCCTTCTCAGTGCTGTTACTTCCCTAGAGTCAGGGCACTGTGTAAACACCATAAATGTCAGCCTGGACTGGAGCAACATGGAACTTTTGGAAATGGTTAATTCTTTCAGTGGCTTTTTCCCACTTTCCGTACACATCCATATAATGGCTCAACACCTCTACTTGCAGTACTGCTCTTCTCAAGGAGTGCTAGGGAAACAAAAGTCTGGCAATAATTTTGCTGCTGGAGACAGTATTTTAATAGAATCATAGAATTGTTTAAGTCTGACTGAGGATTCACTCAGTCCCAATAAAGATATTAAACAGGACTGGCCCCAACTCTGAGTCCAGCTGCCAGCTGGATGTAACTCCATTCACCACCACTCCCTGGGACTGGCCATCCAAACAGTTTTGGTTTTTTCACCCAGTGAACACTTCACCCACCCAAGCCATGAGCAGGCAGTTTCTCCAGGAGAATATTGTGGTAATCAGTGTCAGAGGCTTTTCTGAAGTCAAGGTAGACCACACATACAACCTTCCACTCATCCATTACGTGGGTCACTCTGTCATAACAGGACATCAGGCCAGTCAAGCAGCACCTGGCTTTCATGAACTCAGATGGGTGGGGACTGATCTCCTGGTTGTCCTGTGTGTGCTGCATGGTGGCACTCAAGGTGATCTGCTCCATAACATAAACAGCCAAAATCACATTACAGAGAAAATTCAGACATGTAGGACATTGAAAATTGCTTGGCCTTAAACAGCTATTGCAAAATGCTATTAATTTTACAGTGTATTTGCTAATAATTTGCAGGTATAATAAAAAATAATTGAAAACTAAGGGCAAAGACTCCAACGAAGAAAAACCTCCTGTGCTTGTTCAGATATTTGGTATTTGCCTTTACTCTTCCAGCAGCTAGAGTGTATCTGTGGTTGAGAGTAAGATGAGGAAAAGATCATGATAAAGAGCACCCTTGTTCATCTTTCCAGTTTATCCATTATCTGTTTTGAGTAAGATCCTTCTATCTGTTAGGAAGGTCTCGTCTCTGGGTAGCATCCTAAAAAGCAAAAAAAGCTTTAATGGTAGTAGCAACCGTTCCTGGGATGTTTCTTCCATGCTGCTGCTTGCATAAAGGGGATACCTTTTTTCCATTGGGAAGCAGAAATCTCTACAGGAAAAGAAAGAAGAAAATATCTGTTTGGGGGATTATTATATTTGCTCTAAGAAAGCCATAAAGAGACAACTGAGAACCAGTTGTCAGATATCAAATAGATTCTTACACTAGGACCGGGGGATCAAAATGGATAAAAAGAGTCAGGAAGGGTCAAAATAAAGAAAATTAATGGAAAATTATCCCAATAGAATTCTTCAGCAAAGGCTGGGCAGGATGGCCCCAAGCTTTGCTGCTGTCACTGTGAGGAGCACCTTTTCAAGCATTGGCTATAGGACCTTCCCACAGCAATCACTTAATCCTCCTTTCCTTCCTTCTGAATAAAACAGTCCTTTCCACATGTCCTTGGGAAAAATACTGCATTTAACCATAAGTGGGCCAAAAACATTTTCCAATTTTAAACTAAGCAAAATTAAGCCAAACTATTATTTTTTGCTGTTTGTGGAACACAGAGAAAGCACCATATGCTGGGGAACTGAAAATAAATCAGATATTCCCCAGTGAGGTGTGAATTCTCAGTGACATTAATATCTAGATTATCCAGAGAACAGATTTTCCTTTGAACACTGTGGAGGATGAACCCCAGTTCCTGGCTATGTTGATGTTTCCACATTAATATTAGGAGACCCTTCTTAAAACTGATGAGGCCCTGTGGCAACATGAAAAAAATATTTTGTCCTGTATATGAAGATTTTGAAAGATGAAGGCTTGAAACCTTGTAAAGGTTAGTCATGTACATCCCTCTATGAGTCCTAATGGTATTGGGAATGCAACTATACAATGCAATTCATAGGGAATGTGACCACAGCATCCCAAAAAACTCTCTTCCTCTCAAACCAGGACAGGGAGCCTGTTGCTCCTCTTCCATGAGCCAGATGACCATGACATCTGAAGGTGCACAATACTGCACAGTGGTATCCATGTGCTATAAAATTCTTGTTGCAACTGCACAGCCTATTTGTGTAAATAAGATTTACATTCATAGCATTATTCAAGATTTTGTCATGTGTCCTGAAAGCAATACAAAAACAGAAATGGCAAAAGTTATGGATACCTAAAAAACAAGGAGAGTGTAAGTCTGAGTCAAAGTTTGAAATTCTTTTCTTCAGGGACTATCCTGCATTGAGAACCCAAACATGTAGGATAGAGGTATGTGGTGGAACATTGTACCATGGTGCATTTTCTCAGACTACAGAGGGGCACATTTGAAAAGACAGTTAGCAATAAAATAGTTTCATTACAGTGAGACTACTCTAAGCTGGTGCCTAAAGTGACACAGACCCACTTGGGTTTGATATTGCTAAATTGCTATGCTGAAACTGATTTATGGTTTTTAATTGACCATCTTGTGTATGGTCAAGTACAGGTCCAGCCTCAGAAAGGTGTATGTGAAGCATTTCTTCAGATGATTTTTACCCACTATAGTTTGCTAAAACCTGTACCAGGAAGTATTATTGTAGTACTGAGAAAGTTTATTTTATTGACTGCTGTGGCTCTCCCCTGGCTCATTCTTTTCTAAAAACTGGGCACAGTCCCATAAACCACAGAAGTACAGAATCAAGATTAAAATTAACCTCAGTGCCACTTAGTGAGATCATTTAAGCAGTTGGAGTCAGTGTGGTTTTACACCAGTTAAGTACTGTTACAAGGCAAAATCCCATTGACTAGAATTATGTCAGTGTTCAGTGCAAAATAATGTACATTATCCTAGCTATATGAAGTCATGATGGAGTATGGTGCCAATACAGTTTAAGAACGCTTTGCACAATCCTAGCAAAAAATTTAAATAGTGCCAGTGTCAACTGAAGGACAGCATTCATTTTCTTGATGTCATGCTGGGCTTGAAGAAAACACCTAATGCAAAATATTGAATGTGATATCAACGAAGGAAATGAAGGATTTTGTTTGTTTCGAACCAACCGAAAATGAAATAATAATACTATTACCATGAGGCACTCCACCCAGGTAATGATTCATCTAAATCCAAAATAAAACAAAAAAAGACCAAAACCAAACATTTCTTCCCCCTGCTCCCCCGAATAAAAGAGCTCACTTTTAAAAAAAGAAACCAAACCCATTTACTCTCTGTTTGTGTTGGATAGAAGAATCAGAAATAGAACTCTGGCCAGCCAATACAGTCATCTATCTACACAACCATAATAGTTTTATAGATCTCTAACCATGTAACAATTAGTTCTGTTACTCTTTATTGGTGGAAAGTGCATGGAAAAGAGATGAAGATATTAGTCCTTATAGAGCAAATAAATCTTAAAATAAATTCCCAAAAAGCAAAAAAAAATAATTATTTGTGTTATACTAAAGGCATTAAGCAATGTCTTTTTAAGTGTCTTGCCAACAGTTCAAACATGGAAATAACAAAACTACTTCTGTAATGACCATAAAAATTAATAACCATGAAGCTGGGAAGGTCTCAGGCTTGGATAAGAGAATCTGCACCTCCATTACATTGTTTCCTTTATGACCAATTTTTTTCAATTCGTAATTCTCTATTATAAAAGCTTTAAGTTTCCTTACATGTTAAATCAGGCACTGTATAGAGAAAAAAAAATTCAGAAATTTTAAATGCCCTGGAAATTAGGCCCTGAGATAGCAGTTTCTTTGGCTCACAGAAGAAGCCTACTCTTAGGATGAACTGACTAATAAAATCCACAGGTCACCACAAAAAAAAAAAAAAAAAAAAAAAGGAGAGGTGAATATTTTGAGCATATGATCAAATGGTCTCATTTGAACTCTGCTTCTCCTTGATGAAGCTCAAGTAACATTTACTGCTAGGAGTGGGTCTGTGGACTTCTATTAAATTTCTTTCTTAAACTGGTCTCAACGTGAGAATTTGCTATTTCTCTGGCCCCAGCTGCAGGGAATGAACAGTGTGCCCTCTGCTGTACTGCACTTTAGTTGCCCTTTAGATGCTCCTTCACTTGCCTTAATCCTCTATGGCCAGGATTTATCCTAATTCCTTAAATTCTGCCTAATTTTCATCCAACTCCTTTGAAAGTATCTGTTACATTCTGAGCAAATGGAGCATGAGGAACTCTCTCCTACATTATTAAACAAATGCAGCCAAGGTGATTAGACTTGGACAGCTGGCTGGTGTTGAAGTTTCTGTGTTAAAGATTCCTGTAGTTATTTTTTTCTTAATCAGTCTAGAAGCGACATGTTGCTATAAGCAATCAATTTGTTTACAGCAGAAAACAAAGTCTAATATTTATTATTCAGTGATCCAGTCACTCACATGAGTGTGTATGAATTACATATTGTATTCACAAAAAAAAAAAATTAAATTGAAAAGGCACAACATGAAGCAGTTTTCATAAAAGACTAACAATGCTGACAGTAGGTCTCCTTTTAACTGAAAACTTTTTTTCTTCAGGTCTTTTCAGTAAGAGGGTAAGTTCTTTCAAATAACAAAGTTAATTGTAGCTAGCACTGAAATGATAAAAAAAAAAGATTTGACTCTCTACGGGAGGCTATTTTTTCAACTGATGAAAGGAGAGAGATGTCTGACAGAATAATAGGATTAATTTTTAAAACATGCTCAGCTTTGGACATTATGTCCAAAAGCAATGACATGATTACTGTTGTCTTTAAAGAACATACAAAAGTTTAATTTTAGGGAAAACACTGGAAATGCTAAGACAGTAGGCATTTGATTTGCTTTGATGGCTTAATAGAGAGTTTAGCTGCCTTTTAAATTGATGGCTGACAGTTGAAAAGGGTGCATTTTAAATAAGTTGTCTGGATTTCACAATCTTGGCTTCTACAGGCTTTACTGGAAATCATACTGTTAATACCTTTGGTAACAAGTCTAAGTTTTCTTGAGTCAGTTATTTTGGGCACCACCAACTTTCCCTGTCAAACAACATGGGCAAGGAACCCATAGCTTTACTATAATGATCTATAAGGATAAGTCAATCACATTTTACACATTTTTTTTTGAAAGTGAAATCCTGATCACCTTGAAATTAGTTTATTTTCAGACTACTTAAAATGGTATTTTGTTCTATGCACACACAGATGTTTTAAAATAAACTTTTACATGTTCACACACTGAAGCTGGATAAAGATGATATAAGAAGCTATTTTGAATTCCCTGACCTTCACAGATTGAAGTTTCAACTTCAATCAGTGCTAACACAGTTTTTCTTCTTCCCTCCCCTTTTCACAATACAATAAAATTTTATTTGAATATTGTAGTGTGGGTTATAAAATCTCAGAGAATTGAAGTGGCAAGTCTCCAGGATCTGACTGTGCTGAGGGAAGAGATAAATTACCTTTCTTGAAGAAGAGAGTGATTGCTTCATGTTTAAAATCTTTCTGCTATTAGGAATGAAAAACAAACACTTGGATTTTGGTCTGTGACCTCCCTGCAGTGTCCATGAAGGAAATCACATAAATGTCAGCTAAAGCAGGCCTTCACATAGGATGAGGTTTGAAACAATTTCCAGAGAGAGTGAGGGCTTTGCCAGCTCAATGAATAACATTTTTGAAAGTCGTTTTGAAGACAGGTGTATTATTATGCGTTACAGTAACCGAACTCTTCCAACTTTTGTTGTTTTAAGCAAAAGAAATATTAGGAAGATTTTAGATTAATATTAATATAACTTCTACCTCCAAAGCAGAGAGTACTTTGAACATTTTAAAAGTCAATAAAGTACACTTAGAGGAGCATTCTTGTTTTACCAGAAATACACTTTTTAAGCAAACATATTGTTATTCTACAGGATTTGTCTGTCTCTTTCTGTGTAATAACACAGTTCTAACATTAATAAGAAGAAACCTAAGTAATATAAATACCTCTGCTTAGAACATTAGCTGTAATACTAACAGTCCTTGTCATTGTTAAGTTTTAAATCTTCATTGCCAGATACACATGAGACAAAATAAATAATTTTGTGTAACTGTAGAAACCTTTCTCCCCCAGATTCCTTTCTTTTCCCCTCTAAGACTTTTTCATGCTATTTTATGGTAGCATAACACGTTAACGTCTTTATGCTGCAATTTGCTGATATGAAGTTTCATTGTACATGTTAATGTAGGAATGCTACAAGAAAGTTGCTTGATCTTCTTCCAAGTTTTAAATACCAATTTTAAGCAGCAATAGTCTCATTCACTAATTGCTGTTTATTTCTTGCATGTGGCTGTATTTTTTCCTTTTCTTATTTTCTCTCTCTACCACAGCAGAGTCTTTTTAATTGCAGCATAATTTTTCATTCTGCTCAGGTCAGTTTTATTTCCCTTCATCCCCCAGCTTTAACAATATTTGCACAGAAAAATAGAGAGTACTGTGTTATTTTTGGCTTTTGATAAAAGTAGGCAATATATTCTAGCTTTGCATTAAAACCAAGGTTAAGTAGTGTTACAAGCAAGGTGTGGGCCAAAACTGAACAAGCTGCTTAACTAAAACATTGGGGTTTTTTCAAGAGGACTTACTCACATTCAAACAATAATTTGCAGCGATGCAAATCTGCGATCTCATTCAGGGAGGGAAAAAAATCAGTTTCCTCCCAAATTTGTCTCAAACTGGGACACCTTTTCATTAACAGGTTGACAAAAGAAACCAGGGAAAAACCTGTCTTTTTTTGTGCATTTCCAAAGATGGTATCTTCTTGTTGTAGCTGCTGTAAACCTGAATGAGACATAATGTTCTAGCCTTCAGCCTTTCCTCTCCAACCTTGCCTCTTAGATTAAGAAATAGAAATGAAAGTGTTAATAGAGATTTTTATTTTAGTATGTAGACTTGGGGGTCTCTTCAGGCCTCCTGGAATGTTTTTTTGAACTGCTTAATTCTTCAAGGGATAAGTATAAGCTTTCTTGTACTGTTCTAGTGTTACCAAACTGAACTTTATTTAGTCTGAGCATACTTCAAGGAAAGAAGCCATCGCCTCACTTTATGCTGTCTGTGTATCTAAGTGTTTACAGCAAAATTAGTTCTTCAGTCTGATTCAAGTCTGAAAATTGGTCACAATTTAATAGAAAAAAAAGCTCATGTTCAGTAAATATTCTGTGTTCACTCTCTCTCATAATTTTCTTCTCTGCAGTTTTTTCTCTATCTTTCTCTATTTCCTACACTGTATTCGTAATGCAGTGAAATCTCAAGATACTTAAACCAAAATAACTCAGCATTAGATAAAACAACAAATAAAATTGTGGGCTGATTTCCTGTCCTCCCGCTCTTCTTTATATCCAAAAGTTATAAAAGACTATACAAAATTTCCATGGAAGGTGGAACATAAGTGCAGCTTAATAATGAACTTTCCAAAATGCCTTTTGACATGCCTTTATTACTGACACTGCTTACCAGGCTCTTGCTGAGTTTAGAGCCTTTTTGTTCTGAGCACTGTGTAAACAAAGAAGAATCTTTATACTGCACAGGGGGAGTGAAGGTAGGAAGTTATTCTTCATCTTCAAGAAGGATGGTGAACAGGGACTATATTGATTCTATTTTCAAGAGTATCTCTGGCCTGATAAGATTTGATCTGTTAAGACTGATACTACAGGAGATGTTATGGTTGAATGAACCTGTTAAGACAACCAAGAAAAGGAGGCTCTGTAAATAGAGTAGATGATGTCCTGTGTATTCTCAAATTTCATAATTCCCGAATTTTAGTGAAGTTAGAGTAATAATAAGACTTAATACAGGCCTTTCCAGCAGTCCACTATTACATAGTGCTTGAAATAAATGTTGACTTATGTGTAAGTACTTACATTACAGTTATTTTTGGAACACTCAGATGAGGTTTAAATAAAACCAGACAACTTGGAACTGCCATAAAAATTTTTATTTAAAAAAATAACTTACATATAAATCTGTATAAAAAGTTTTTGGCGGCTAAGTGAATAAATACAGAAGAACTCTCATAAACAATCTTGAAAACCTCTGCTACAATTTTGTATTACTTTGTTGTAAAATTTATGTTAAATAGGCCACTTTAATCTCAGCTCTTTAACTTACATGTTAGCCTGTTAGATCTTCAGTATCGTTTCCATCTTCACTCCACATACCTGCTATTTAATGCAAGTGTAAAAGATTTTAAAAATCCTGTTTCCCTTTGTTCACAGGACTGGAATAATGGACAGGTTTCCATCATAGACGAGAAACAAATTTTATAATGACAAAACTATTAAATTGATTTTCACAATTTGACTGAAATATGTATTTTTCTAATTGAGAAGCTAACAGTAAATACTAGCACCTTCAAAACACTGAAGTCTCCCTTTGAATCATTCTTCCCATCTCATCGCCAGACTTGTCAGGGATTTTGTTGGCATACATGCAGCAAATGTAAATGTTTAAGCTGGAGCTATGGCTTGGAAAGCATGGTCTGAAGGAGAGAGATGTAGTCTAGAAACTCCTGTCATTTTGTGTTAGTTTTTAAAGTTGTAAAGGTAATTAAGTCACAGGACTTGTCTTAAAAAATGATTGTCAATATTGCCTCTGTACAAGCACACAGTCTCACATCTCTTCTAGTTTTCTGTTATGCAGTACAACTTTACAAAAAATATTAGTTGTAAACAGCAAACAACTGGATCAAAAATAGATACTCTTTCCTTCTAAACTTGAGGCAGGATGAACAGCAAAATTATTTTCCTTTCTACTTCCAGTATATTCTCACATGGTCCATAATGTGATCAGAAGAAATCCTCTCTCTTCGAGTTTCACAAGTCCTGTTTTTCAATGCAGAAATTAATTTCTAAACAGAGCAGCAATAAGATTTCCTTTGAAAAACATCAAATCCAGCCATTTTTCTTGAATTGTTGATTTTTTAATGCCCGAACTTAATGATCATTGATTCCTGGAAGATCTATCATTGATGCTTTAGTGGCCATTTTGCTGTTCTGGCTGCTGCCAATATCTCATAGACTTCTCTGTACTGGCTGTCCAGTCACATGTTGTTCAACCATTGCCAAAACCATCTTCACATTTTCTACTAATAAAACTGCAGTACAGAGAAATTGTCATGTTTATAATGCTACTAGAAATAATAACCCTTTAAGATTTAATACATTAAAAAGGCAAATAAAACAGCATCCCTCAAGATGGCTGAGGCAGGGAAACTCAGCTCTAAAGACTATTTTTTCTGTACATTGCTTTTGCTTTTAGACTTTACCATCATTTCATCTTGTACTGAAGAAAACATGAATTGCTCAACAACAAAGTAAAATTTAGGAGCATCTCTGACTCCTAAAAGAGATTAAAGTACACCCAATCTCAAGAACATTTGTTAGAAAGCCAGTTTTACTCATGTTTTTGCATCCTTCCACCCACAGAAGCAACTGTAAAAACTGAATTTTGAATTTTGTGTTTTTCTGGGAAAAGAAAACTGTAAAACCAAAACTGTTAGTGTTTGGAAATCAGGTAGGTGTGCATAATAACTTTTTCTTTCTATCTTACTTTTCTTTCCAATGATGCATTTATATGTTGTCATGCCCTGAAAAGTTCTAATATTACATGAAGCAGGGGGACTTGCGGAGGTAATCTGTTGTCAGTGGGAAACATAAGATGTACAATCTCTAGGGAAGATTGCTGAGAGGCTGGAAGGGCTCAATTTCTTGCATCAGACAGTCTCAGTTGTGTGTGTTATCCAGAGAGGGGAGTATGGGGCCTCTAGCAGCTAATCTGCTTCTGTGGCCCACCCAGTGATGCTGCATGCTGCATACAGCTCTGAATCAGCACTGAGACTGCTCTCAAATCACACCATTATCCCTCTACCATGAAGGTTTTTGCATCTGATGTGCTTAACCTGAGTTGTTTGTATTATTCAAAACCACACTAGCAAGTAGCTCTCAGAAAGTTGTTTATGAATTTCCTGCAAAATCTGATATTTATGGACTACATACAAACTAGCCCAGGCTTCTTTTAAGTGTCTGGCACAGAAAATCCAAGCGTGTTGGTATGGTTGCATGACAAACTATTCTTTAGTTCCTGCTAGGATATCCGATGAAGTGACAGGCTTGTTTTCCCTCACTCATCACAGAAGATGAAGTCCTTGGAGTCCCATAACTCTGTATTCTCAACAGTGTTGTCATTATGGATCTACTTATACCCAGCAGAAGCAAAACCTTCCCTGTCAAAGAGCTTATGATCAGGACACTTGGTAAAAATTACTCAACTGTAAGCATTCATTAATTAATTCATTCATTCATGCATACATTCATGCATTCATTCACAGAACACAGAAAAGCAGGAAAAAAATAAAAGGTTAGGCATTTACCCACATTTCTTCTTAACTACTTCTTAGTCTTTACTTTCAATGCTTGGTAAACCAACTTGCACCCAGTTCTGGTCTGGGAAAAATAAGCTAATCTTCTGCAATGTGCTTTATTTAGCTAGGTGTAACTGCAGTGATATAGTGACAGCCTTAGGTCAAGAGGATTAAACTGAGCAATGCTTACAGCTGCTCATCATCCTGTTCCATCCAGGTAGTGGGTGTACCTTTGGCTGCCTCTTGATCTTAGAAGTAGGAGGTAGGTTAAGCATCCCAACTAGCAACAACACAGGAGGACATCATTCCTAGGGACTGCAAGTCTGAGTTTTAAATAAGGGAAAGTTGTATTTGGAGTTCCATTGCACATAATTAGTCCTTTTCTTTTTAAACACCACGAAATCTGCATGTATTATGCAAAGGAAGAAAAAAAAAAGGAGGGGGGAGGAAGAACTGAAATCTTGCTGTACATACTTGGTATGCAGGAAAACTGCTGTATTTTTAATGAAAATACAGTATTAGATAGTGGACTGAGTTCAGTTTGAGGTGTAAAAGCAGAAGAATGAATGTAATCCAGATTTTGAAACACCTCAAGTTCCAGGCAAGACTGCATCATGAGATATTTTCCATAAGGAAAAGAGACAGGGGAAGGACATGATTACAAACTTCAAATATGCAAAGAGTTGCTGGTTATTCTCTATGTCCATGGAAACTAATGTAGCAGAGGAAAAGAGGATGTGCAAGGAATAGATGAGGAATAGTGATCTAAGGGCTCCCAGACCTCCATGTCTCATAGTAAGGACTGGAAGAGGAGAGGATGATCAAGCTAGGGGCCACCCAGGTAAGCTAGATGTTACATGGGTCTCTGTGGGGTTACAGTGGAGGTTACTAAGAGGACTGGTCACTCTGAGGCTGCTGTTTGTCACCTCTGAAGTCGCGTCCCACCAATGTTCCACTTGCACGTGCAGTGAGATCTTCTCTGTCTCACAACTTGACAATCAAAGCTGGGCCACAGTTCTTGCTATCATTAAGCTGTCTAACAGCTAACATTTTAAAACTCTAAGAATTTCACCACTTAAATTCCTGTAATTACTTTAAGATGACATGATGCTTTTTATGAATATTAACGTGATACTACTTATGAATGCTAATATGCTGCTGCTTATGAATAAGTGCATTTCAGTGAGGTTTGCCATAAATTTCCTACCAGATCAGGGGCTTTTTTTAATTCTGGAACTTGTTTCTTGATGTCTTTTTTTTCATAGCTGAGGGTAAACTGTACCAGATATTCCTACTATTCTCACGTCTTTCTTTCTGAGTTTTCCAAATATGAGTCAGCCTGGTCTAGAGCTGTACCTGGAGCAGAAAGCTGAAAAGCAGAGTGTATTAACACTCTTCTAATTTGCCTCTCTCGCTGCCAAGCCAAAGCACACGCACAACTC
The DNA here is from genome assembly GCF_901933205.1 of Camarhynchus parvulus. Classification (NCBI taxonomy): domain Eukaryota; kingdom Metazoa; phylum Chordata; class Aves; order Passeriformes; family Thraupidae; genus Camarhynchus; species Camarhynchus parvulus. Next base: position 106,952,816 of record NC_044572.1, read on the forward strand.
CCTAGCTTGGAGTATAGCCAGGATAAATCTATGACTACACTTATCTGAGCAGATACACATTTCTACATCTAATTCCTTTTTATAAACATCATTCCAAAAGCCCTTTCCTCTTTCAGGGTAGGAAGCCTCTGTCTTTATACATGTCTTAGAGTCAGTATTGCTGGAGGCAGTGGGAAGCAGCAGCCATTTTGAAAGGGAATAGTTCTGTTTTTACCCTAGGAAAAAGCACCTGCTTTTAATGAAAGAAAGTTTCAGCTCTGTGTTTTTATTGATATTTCAAACAATAGCAGAGGTAAGAAGCGCAGGATAAGGAAGAGTGGCAGTGCAGGTGTGCATTTAAACAGGGAGCGCTGAGAAGAGCTATGAGAGAGTATTTATGGCAGAAGAGAGCATGTGTTGGGGATATGCAGAAAAGGTATGGAGTGGTGAGGAAGTCTAGCATGGACACTTCAGCCACATGGGCTCCTGTTTCACCAGAAAGAGGAAGAAAAAGGCACTTTCATGTATTCTGGGGAGTAATTTCTTTTAATAAATATTCTACTGAAGGGTGAAGAGACAGATGAACGCCTCAGTCATGACCTGGGGTTATTTCATGATTTCACTGGACATTGTAGACCAGTAATTAGTTGATTTGGTTCCTCTGTTGTTCATAGCTGATGTTTGGGTTTTAGAACTAATGTTTAGCATTTTTTATTTTTGTACATGTCGAACTTCTAAGCTCTATTTTGACTATATTGTATATGATAATTTTGGGAAGAAAAACATAGAGGCCTTTGTTGAGCATGATTTTCAAGCAGAACCATTTCCTGTGGAAGATTCTGTTTTGGCAAGAAATTGGCAGTTTAAAAAATTGCAAAACAAAGCTCTGCCTATAAAACAATAGAATCAATAATTTCATGAGTCAATAATTTTTCAATTGAATGTTTCACTTAAACCTTTTAAATAAGTTCATTGTTGAAATTTATTACACTGTTGGATTAATTGTTTAAATTGAGCGGGATTGTACTGAATATTCTTGAGATCTTAATTTTTTTCTTGATTTGGTGTGGGAAGAGATTATAAAATCTTGACCTTTTTCATTATGATTAAACTATTTCCTCTACAGTTTTAATTTTTAACAGTATAAGAATATGCCTTAGTATAGATTTCAGATATATGCCGTCAACGTTAACTCAATTTTATTGTAAATTTTTATAGCAATTTATTAACTGACACAAATACATTAAGACCATATTGTAAGCCAACCACTGATACAGACAAATTGAGGCTTAAATTCTATCTCAGCTCCTGTTCTCCCCTTCACCTTTCAGCACTACATTAAATGAAATGATTAACATTGATCACATGCAGTTGTAGAAGAAAGTGGCAAGATTTGTAAAGGCCATTATTTCATGTGGTAGCTTAATTGATAGTCCTGCAGACACCCCTAAAGAGTTGTGTCTCCTGCACAGACAAGCTTTACCTCTGTCATAAAACTGCCCTTGTGTCTGAAGAATAACACTACCACCCATTAGTCATCATTTGAGAGCTTGAGGTGATTTTTCAATTACCTTGGCTCCACCCCAAATCTTGTCTGGAAAATAAAGACTGTAACCCAGCACAAGGAGTGAAAAACAGATCAAAGGTACATATAGTAGGTTACGTTATTGAGGACGTGCTTAAGATTTCTTCTTCTTCTTCTCTTTCTTCTTCTTCTTCTTCTTCTTCTTCTTGTTATTATTATTATTATTATTATTATTATTATTATTATTATTATTATTAGTTCCTAAGGATTGATAATTTCCTGGCTAGATAACTTCCTGCAATAACGCTGTGATGGGACAAGACAATGGATGATGGTGTCATTTTCCTCTAGGTTGTGATGGAGGGATGAACCACCACCAAATTTACATCATTAAATAGTATTGATATAAATGACATTTCAAAAATAAAGTTGTGGAGAAATCTGGTACAAGTAAACTACTCCTCCAAAACCAAGTCAGGTTGACCAACTGCTCACACATACTTTTGGCCAAAATGAACTCAAGCATGGCGAAGCACACCCCACAAATTATATTCTGTGTACCTGCATGACCTTTGCCTTGCTTTGATTCAGCTGCATTTGGCTATACTTCATTCATGAAATGAGATAATCTGATTGCCATTCTAGACATTAAGGCTGAAGACAAGGTAGAGTTAGTTTTTTTCCTGAAATAACATCTTTTACCCTGCATTTCTGGCTTTCTCAATAGTCCAGGTATTTTAAATGCAGCATCTTTATAGTAGTTTTTTGTTTTGTTTTATTTTGGTTTTCAAATAATATTCCTTTGCCATGGGAAAAAAATATCTGCTAACTAGCCAAATCCATTTGGTGGTATAACACCTTTTATAACATGATTATTCATATTCTATGGAGAGATAACAAGGACTAGGTAACTGTATTATCTCTTATAAATAGAAAAGATACACAGTTTGGCACAATTCAGCATATCAAAACAGAGAGTTAATGAAATATAAGTGAGTAAATAGGAGACATAGAAAAGAGGTAGGAAATGATACAAATAATCCTAATGCTTTTCAACACACACAAAGTAGTGCAGGGCTGCAGTCATTTGGTGCTGGTAAAGGCTGGTACTGTCCTTTTCCCAAATTTTCCTGTAGAAGGACATTTTAGGGAGGTATCAGGACAAGTATTTTAGGGATATAGAATAGCATTGACAGCCTATGATTAGGACAATGCTTGAAAGCATATCCAAATATGTATGTGTAGAAATACACAGGTGTATATTGCATGCATACATACATACACATACCCATGTGTCTGTATATATATAGAGGCATAAATGTGTAGCATGAGTTAGGTATATATTTAGTGTGAAACAGCCTACAGTTTGCTGTTGTGAAAATGACAAGTTTGATCACTCCATGTCATCTATACATGTTTGTGGCTTACTGGTTAGGAAAAAAACCCCAGGTTTTACTTTAATCTGAAAGGTGAGCGATATATGGTTTGTTCTGATTCATTTCATATCTGTGTAAACATAACGTGTATTTTAGCTGGAGAATTTTTGTTGTGAGTGGATGGAAGATGATATATGGAATAGAAGGAACACGGTTTCATTTTTTTTTAGGCAGAAACTGAACAGGTAACATAGACGGCTGGATAAAAAGGAAGTTTAAAAAGTCTCTTTTATTTTTAAACTGAGCAGATTTAATCTGGAAATCACCAAGGGAAAATAAATAGGGTACATGATAGATGTAATTTTTATAGTGTCATTTTTTTTTGACCAGAGCTACACTTTAGCAGTTCTGCTGACATGATAGATGTTCCAGAGGAGTCTTGCGCCTCACAGAATTTTAACTGCAAACCTTTATACTTAACAGATATCTCCTAAGGCAAAAAGACACACCACAATCAACACTAACATCATTTAAAACTGCATCAGCCAGAAACTACAGGTCTGTGTCTATTATGATTGCTGCCCATTAATGCAATCCTTTGTTATTGTACCACCTATTATTTTACCTCTTGTCATTATATCACCCATCCCTAGGTTGTATGAATGAAGTTTGCTTTATTTTTCAGTAGGAATAAAATGAAATTTTGTTGTCCTAGAAATGTTATTATCTATACTGCATTTTTTCAAAATCATGCAACTTGAGTGATAAGTCCCGTATGGGAAAAGAGAACTAGCAATAGTACCTAGAGATTAGTAGGGCATAGATTTGCTGCTGTAAGGCTACTAGAATAAGTGCAGAGCCTGACAGATTATAATTTTAGAGGAATAGCACAGCATGAGAAATGACAGTAGAAAAGTAAAAGAACTGGAAAAAAATGGAGAAGAGAAAGTGCCAAGTGAATAGTGGCACTAAATCCAGCAAAGAGTAGTAAAGGAAAAAAACCAGATATCCAGAGGAGTGAATAAGCCTTTAGTTATCCATAAGTGGTCCCATTACCAATTTAGAATTCATTACAAGCATTAGCATGGCAGCCATCAGCATTGTTTCTGGAACCTCCCTAAATGCTTTCTTTCATCCTTGTGAAAACCTCCAAAGCATAGCAATACAGCACACCTGGCACAGCGCCAGCTCGCAGCTTCTCAGCTGCAAAGCAAAAACAGAATTATGCTACCAGAGGGGGAAAATGGGGCCAGGCCAACGTCCTCTCCTGTCCCTGGGATGGGCAGAGATGGGACAAAGGGTAGCCATGGGGAGGGAGGCTCATTGCTGCGATGGATGAGGGGACAAGCTGTGTTCTTCACCCCTGACCTCCCACTGGCGCCCACTCAGCAGCAGGAGTGACAGCAGTGGTCAGGAAGATCTCCAGGGCTTTGGCAGAGCAGCCCAATTTGCTGAAAATCTATTGTTATCCCAAATGCATTGTGGCTGGATTCCCTCTGCGGCCAGCTGAAGAGTAAGGGAGACTGACCAAATCTCTCTTGATATTTTGGGCATCTCTGGTTTCATAATATCTGATAATGTGTGAATTGGTGTTCTCTCAGTGATGCTAGCTCAGAAAGCAGCAATGGAGATGAGTTGAAAATTCTTGTCAAATTTTGCTGGAAAATGCTTTTTTGAGAATGGCTAAATCCTTGCAGAAAGTTCTGCTGAATTTTACTTATTATTTTATTTGATGAATGTTAAAATATTTTAATATTTGGTAAATGTTTATTTTGTTTTGCCTTAAACATTTCATGTTAAAACATAAGTAAAAAATAGCAATGCAAAATGTGTTAATGAGAACATCCAAACCAGAGTGAAAGATATCCTTTTAAATTAGACAAAATGTTTCAGTTTACAAGAAACAGCCTTTTTTTTTCTTTCTAATTTCGCAGTAAAAGTGGGAGAAATTTTTGAAAAATAGATGGTAAAATGAGAACTATGCCTGTAGCTTCTCTGAGGATTGCTGATCTTTCTTGTGTCCTTGGAAGGCATTTCTGCAGTCCTCCAGTACTTGCAGCAATATTGTTGTGGCATTTTGTTTTACTGAGGCAGTAGTAAACGTTGCAAATAACTGAGTATCTCTCTCTTAATCAAATATTGAATTTGCCTGGGACACTTAGAGATTCAAAAACATTTACAAAGACAGTTGTAGCAATATAACATCCTTCATGGTGACCCTCAGAGTGTCTTCAGGGAAACTATACTAACAGCATAATGTTTTCTGAGAAACATATTGTTTCCCTTGTAAAAAGAAGCAGACAAGTTTGTACTTAGCTGAGGTAAGCTGTTGTTACTCTAATGGTCTATTAGGAAGAATTTTTGAAAATTATTATAGTTTCTGAGGCATTTCTGGTGTAAGAACATATGGCATCTTTACACTGATATCCTTGTTATTCACAATGAGAGAAGTGTTTTTGACTGAATTCTGAATCTAAACTTTTTCATTTCAAGAAGTGTAGCAAAATTGTTAATGTTAGACATTTTACAGTGCATCACAGAAATATTGGTCTAATTTCTCTTCTAACCTCATGCTTTCACATCCCTGGGTCAGATTCACATAGCTGGATTCCTTGATTCTGTGAACATTGAAATGTCCTGTGTCCTGATTATGTTTCCTTCTCTTTCATCTAGATCTCTGGATAAATATGAAGAAATGTTTACTGCAAATGTTTCAACTTTTATAATCACAAGTGATATTCAAAATGCAGCTTAAAATACAGAGTTCTTCCTGTTTACCCCTTCTGTATCCATTAGGCACCATTCTGTGACAGTGATGAATTGGATGAGAAATAATACAGGCTTGGTCTTCATTGGCATTTTCATTAAGACATTTTGCCTTTGAAAGTGTGGGAGAAATCGGCAGCTTATTTGGGTGAGTCTTATCTGCTGTCAGGGAGCAACTGGTGCAGGCTAAAACATTGGTCTTTTCTTTTCTTTTTGCTTTTCATTTCCTCTTGTCAAAGCAGAGCAACTTTTTCCATAGAACCATAGAATGGTTTGTGTTGGAAGAAACCATAAAGATCACTCAGTTCCACCCTCCCTGCCCTGGGCAGGGACACTTTCCACTAGACCAGGCTGCTCAAAGCCCATCCAACCTGGCTTTGAATGCTACCAGGTGTGGGACATCCACAACTTCTCTGGACAACAAGTTCCAGAGTCTCACCAATCTCCCAGTAAAAAAATTCTTCCTACCATCTAATCTACACCTACCTTCTTTCAGTTTGAAGCCATTCCCCCTTGTCCTATCACTGCATGCCCACTATATGCCACTCCAGCTCTCCTGCAGGTCCCCTTTAGGTACTGGAAGGCTGCTCTGTGGTCTCCCCAGAGCCTTCCCTTCCCCTGGCTGAGCAAGCCAAGTCCATGTTTTTGCCTAAAAGAACCTCCAGCAGAACTTAAATGAAAGAGGTGGTCTCTGAGAGAGCCCTGCCTGGACCTGGTCTGTGTTTGGAGCATTACAGCCAGCACAGTGAAAATAATGAGTTCTGGATTTCCAAAGTTTATGTAAAGTATTCAGAGTAAGTGGTGGCTAAATATTGAAGCCAGATAGAACAGTGGGAAGCAGACTTGGGGGTCAGTATAGCAAAGAAGTGGGAAGTAAATGTACTCAAACAGGAATGTTTACAATGCTCGTGTGAACACCAGTGTTTTACACCACTGGTGTAAACAAGTATGATTTAAGCAGTAACATCCTTGTAAGCAAATAGAAGTAACATGGACTTCAGTGAGATCAGAAAAGGTATGGTTACAGTAATTAAGTCATGAACTGGTAAATTTAATGGTGATTATTGTTATTGCTGTGACCATTGTTATTATTATTATTGTTGGTTTCAGTGTTTGCCTGAGCAGGCAAGAGACCAAGTACTGTGTTTGTGGGGAACAGAGCAGCAAGATCTGGATTTTACAAACAGGTGGCAAAATAAAATGTAGTGTCTAAGTACATTTTTAACTACCCCAGTAGTATTTTTCTAGGTTGGCATCAGTGTGTTATTGTATACCAAATGAGTCTCAGAGGTGCTACCTACTTGTGAGCTCACCATCACAGCATATTTCCAGCTTGTCCCATCAGTCCCCCATGTGTTTTACATCTCTTGTAGAAACTGAAAGCCTTATTTCAAGCCTGGCTTTATTCTTTTTAGATATTAAATTCACCTAGTCCAGTGTAGAGGCTTTAGTATTTTCATTGTTTATGTGCAAAAGAGGGATTATAGAGGAGGAAAAAAACAACACATAAAAATATCATTACTGGTTGGGAAAAGCTTATCATCCAACACGTACAAATATCCTATGCAACAGCTCAAGTGACAGATAGTATAAGGTCTGTAAAGCATCTGGAGGTATTTACCACCACCAGTCCAGGACTTTGACAGGTGTCTCCTGGGCAGAACAAGGGGCAGTGATTTTGGAGAAAATGAGAATGTCTGTGGTAATTGAGAACCTGGGAAGAGAGGCTCGTCTGAGAAAGGGAGCACGGGGAAGTGAAATAGGAAAGTTTCCTTTGAAGGATGATTCATTAAGGTAACACACAACCTGCTAGGTCAGCAGGCCTTGGTTCAAATGAAAGAACCAAGAGCTGAAGAGCCCCTTGCTATGTCCCAGCTGCTATTAAGGTGAAGATGTCCTGTGCCCTCAGGCAAGGATGCTGAGTCAGAGGGCTGGCCAAAACCCAACAGTTTTGCTTTTTGAAAAATCTCAAGGTGGTTGAGATTGACATGAGATGTCAGCACACACAAGATGGAGACTTTCTGATAGTTATCACTGAAAGAAAATGATTAATCCTTTAGAGAGTGAAATAAGGCTTTTATAGGGGAGTGACCTGCACAACACAGTGAGGAGGTGGGTCTGACTTGTGCGAGTACATTGTGGATATGTATGAATGTAAAGGTATCGACCAGTGTATCTTGTCCCCCTTAATGCAGCCATCAGCTCTTGGACAGAGGGTCCTTGGATAGGCAAACCGGATCCTTGCTCAGCTCTGCCTGCTCTCCAGTTAATCTCATCAGCACAACAAACCCTGCATTGCTGCCTGTCCCCATCAACATTCCTGTTTGTTACTTGCTGTCATGGGGCTTGCCCTGTGAGGAATCTGTGCCGCTCCCAAGTGGAGCAGAGGACAGGTAGAGCAGTACAGCATGGGAGAAGGGAAGCTGGCTGTCTTTTCCTTTTTTGCACTGCTTTTTACTCCAAATCTCTGTGACTGAACACAGTTCCTTCCCCCACAGGAATCCCATTATTTCACTTTAAAAATCTGGTCAGTCTGCTCATCATTAGGTTAAATCAGGATTCCCTGTCCTGTGCCTAATGTGTTATGTAGGGAATTAAGTAATGACACTTAAAATCCCTTCTAATTTTAGTTTTAATTCTTCTCTGCAATTAAATCTCACTTTCTTGGCAAAATTATTCTAGATTATTTTAAACAATAATATTTGCTGCAGACACATGCCCCTTGATATGCTGAGCTTCACCCTCCTCTCTCAATACTGGAGTGACTTGGAGTCATGTGTACTCCCTGCCCCCTGAGAGAATATCTCAAGGACAAAAAAAGCTGTCAAATGACAAGAACAAAGCACAAGGAAGTGCTGCTTGTCCTTGCTTTCCCACCCAGTCCCTAATAAAAAAAACTAATAATGCCCATTTTAGGTAGCTGTTTGTACAACTCTACTCTCATTATTTCAGTAAAGCAGTGCAAGCTGCCAGCTGTATCTTTTGTACCTCCAGACACACTTTGCAGAAGAGCTCTTTGCTGCTATTTTGAATGTGAGTTCCCCCCTCCTCCCTCCTTTCTTCATGTTGCTTCTCTAGATCCTGACTGAAAGGAGAGTAGGGAGAGCACTGCATGCATGGCTAAGGAAGACAGGCAGGGCAGGGGGTGAGCAGCAGCAATCCCTTCTATTACTTGTGTCATTTTCTCACTTCCTTACTAATACCCTGATAATTAGAAGGGTTCTTATTAAGCTTATCTCGGGTTCCTTGATTTAAATGCTAACTATTTGTAATATTCAGAGGTATCCTGCCAACTGCTGCTCTGAATAAGAGCATTTCTACTTCCATTCCCAAGGCTTTTCAGCTGCAGAGCCCTTTGGGCAGCCATCTCCCAGCTCCCAGTGTAGTTCTGACAGGAGATGGATTCTGGGAATGTACAGAGTGCCTCTGTAGGGCTGCAGCATGAGTGCTGCATCCTATCTCCTTTAGTGCTGTCCCTACTGGCCTCAAGCCAAGTTTAGCCCTTGCTGAACACAAGAAAAGTCCAAGTGTTTTTTGGCAGAAGTACAAACCACTTGGAGCACTTTGGCATATGGATGTGAAGTGTTTTACAAGCATCCTTAGAAGCCCAGCACAGCTCTTTGTATCATAAATTTCTGTACTGTGGACAAGCCTTGAGAAAATACCTAGGAGAGAAATGGGAGGCAACTGACAGCATAATTACTGGTTTGGGGAAAAAGGAGGCCAGAAAGGGAGGGGAGAAGAGATACTTGTTGATTGGCCAAAATTTTGATAGTGCAGTTTGACCAGGAATTGGAAATCAGAGAGGAATTGAGCGCATATCCATTTTGAGGCTTGTTTTTCCTTAGTGATAACAAAACCTAAAAATTTGCCAAAATCAGAATAAATTTGTTTTATGAAGTAAAACTTTTAAATTTACTAGTACCCAAGTTTTCCCAAATTTCATTTTGGATTCAGATTTATTACGCTACCCTTATTTTACTGTTACTTCCATACCATAAAATCCTTTGATCTCCCTTTAATTTGCATGGGGACAATAGGAGTTCTCTGTAGAGATTATATTGTATTTCTGTCTGTACAAAGTCTCTGCATCATTACATTCTTCAGCATGCTAATGTTGATACTAGTATTTTCTGCATGAATTTCCACATTTTTATTCCTCAACTGATGCCTTGGATGCAACCACAATTTAATTCCATCAGAAGTGATGACAAATGTTCTTTGGTGAATCTGAAAGATGATATCAGAATACACTTTGTGTGCGGCTCTCTCATAAGTACATCAACAATCTATTTCTCTTGGCCTGATGAAAAGGAGAAGTTCCTGTATTAGAAAAATATAAAAATAAAGTGACTACACTGAGTTAAATTCTTGTCTCAGTTTCACTATTGTGAATCTGGAGAGAGAAAAATAAAGAAGTAATATGTTTTTTTGTCCTGCCCATCTGTATCACTCAAAGACTCGCTGGTTAAATTTCAATAGCTATGAAGCAGGACACATTTGTGAAGCCTCTTGAAGGTTAGTGGGTAGCCAAGACAATAAAGCAGTGATAGAATAACCCCAGTTAACAGGTTTTATCTTGACAAGGAACTTAGTCCCACCTGCCTTAACGAGTTCAAAAGTAAAATAAAGAGAAGCTGTCACGGTCTAGGGAGATGTAGGCATAACTTTTGAGTGTTAGTAGGGCAGTTTCACAGAGCTGAGGAGGCTCAGGAAAAAAGTTGGAGGTCTCTGCTTAGCTCTGGTTCCTCTGTTGCATACAGACCATACTAAGCACATCCCACCACTAATTGACACAACATAGGATATCAAGCCAAACTAAACCAAATGGTTAAGCAGCTTTATACCCTCTGCTTGTAAAACAGGACAAACTCTCAAACATGGGACAGAGAGCACACCAGAGGTGTTCTGCCTCCTATAAACCTATAGAGACTATATATGCTCTCCCTACCTGCTGTTCTTTTACCACATGGGGGTTTTGTCATGAGTGAACCTAAAGATGCTCCCTACTTATTCTTGTTTTCTCTTTGTTGAGAGGGCAGAGCAGTCCCTGTGTTGAAAGCCACAGCTATTTACTGATTTTCTATGGCTTGCAAAGTAAATCTCCTAATTTCCTATAATTAACCTTGTATTTGCAGTTAGAAAATGATCTGTGATATCACTGATTTATTAGAAGAAACTGAAAGCAGAGAGGAAATCTGTGAAACTATGGGAGGGAAAAGAGACTGGTTGAAACTATGGGATGGGGGAAAAACTGGATGAGAAACAAGTATTCAAGAAGATTGGGCATTCCATGTGTTTTTCTGGCATGGTGGCATTTTGAAGAAGGTATGGATGTTTTTTCTCTGAGCAGAGGAGACAGGCCCCTTTAGTTCTGCATCTAGTTCTGCCAGTGAGTCCTCAGAAAAAGAGACTAAAAAACCATTGGACTTCAGAAACTTAGAACAACTTCCTAGAGGCTGGAAAGCAATGTGAATGAATGACTCCAGCATGGGGAGAAGCAGCACAGTGCAAACTGTGAAAGGGGGTGCACTGGCTGAGACTTTCCTCCTCTGCTCCTCCTTCTGATGTGACTGCTCCTGAGTTCCAAGTTACTCTTGGGGCTGCTTCGTCACAGACCATCTGGCAGCTGCTCCTGGAAGCACTGCTTACCCTCTGCAGCCAGAAGGAGATGGGATATCTTGCTCATTTCACCAGGATTTACCAGCATGGCATATTCAGACTGCAGCTGGTTAAGGAAGACTTGCAGGAACATTTTGTCCTCTGGATCTGAAGGATTGTCAGTCTTCAAGGGGGCAGTTGGAGCCTTTGAGGAAGGAAATGGTGGCACCGCTAGTATTGGAAGATGATCATGCATAGCCTTAGTTAAAATGTCTGTTTAAAAATACACTACTAGAAACTTTAGCAAGGTGCAAGAAAATTTTTAAGGCAGTAAATAAAGACAAATCTTTGGGTTGGTCCCTTCAGTTATTCCCAAACGCTACATGTGTGGGAGGAATTATGGATACAAAACTTAGGAACACAGAGATGTAGGATATAGGCTACTGTTGATAATGAAAAAAACAGTGGTATTGATTGCTTCACCTTCAACAAGTAGGACAGTGAACAATAAGGCAAATGGGGACACCCCTCTGCATGGTGAACAGCCAAATATCAAACATCAGTAAAGATTAAAAATAATTGTCATATATACTTAGTATTTGTGCTTTGATATAGACTGAGAAGAAGGCAATTTAATCAATTTGTTATACTCTGTGTGATATGCATGTCTCAGAAGTTTGTTGTTTTGAAGCTGGTTTTGAAAAAAAAAAAAGTCAAAGAGATTTCATTTATAGATAATATGCTAAAAGTCAGTATCAGAGAGGCCTAGAAAATATATTTGTATGTAGATGGTAAAAGAATTTAAAGTTATAGGACTAGAGAATAACATGGTAATGAAGTTTGGCCAGACAGGTAGGCAGGATTCCTTTCAGTGTATGGCATCAACATATACCATTCCTGCCTCCTGCAAAATATTGTCTATACATGCTCCATTTTTCTTGTGAGGATATCTGGACTAATATAATTTGGGTTTTTTTTAATGTATCTGCAAATCCTCCTTCCTTATGGATGCTCAATTTATTTTAATTGTGGTTTTATTTTTAATTTTTTTTAATTTAAAGATTACTAATAGATAGCACATCAAGCTTTGCATAAAACCCCTGTTAGAGCCGTATATTAGACTATGGAATCTGCCATACAAAAATAAGACAAAGACAGTAGTTTGCTATTATAAAAATGTGGCCAGCAACAATTCACAGCCCCAGCAAAAGAAAAACTGATGTTGAAAATTGGCACATTGAGACATTCTCACTGTTCAAGTCCAATTATCTCCTTGGTAACAAGTTCTTTCATTCATTACATATCGTGTTGTCAGAATAAACCATGTAATAGTGCTGTATCTGGGTCTGTACTGCTCCCGCAAATATGGAATATGGAAGCCTAAGTATGCAACCTACTAACCATTTTCTTATGCTTGCTGGAAAATTAAAGTATCCATATGAATCTAAATCTGTCAGACTATAGTACTCTTCATTTTCATGTGTAACTTTCTTTTAAGATACAAGTCCTCAGAAGTTAATGGATTCTGAGTTACTTACTGTCTGCTGAAAGAAAAAACTCTGCCTGGCCATGATTTAAAATATCCCTCTCACCAGTAAACTGTGATTTTGCCATGCTAATACCCTCATTCTAATGAACATGTCTTATACATTTCAAGCTTTTACAAAAGTTGAGTGGACTTTACCCAAAGCACAGATGGAATACGCTGAGGTGATTTACACAGCACCCCCGACTCGAATTAAGTGATTGCAGCTTTGTGTGCTGAAGGTATAACTTGATGATGTTGATTTTGTGGGATTTTTTTCTCCTGATTCCAGCTTGACTGTAATTAGGATAATGGTTGCTGAGGGCTGAGAGTGGAAGAGGCCATTCATTCAATAATTATCAGGTCTAGTGTCAAGGAAACTGCTGCATGTGAAAAAGAACAAGGCAGAGCTGCGCTATTATAGCCCTGTGTATGCTGCTATCTGTTTTGGGCCAAGATCCAAAAGCATTTTGTGGTCTAAAACAGCATCCAGAGATTTTAGCTGGGATAGCAGCCCATTTCTCTTTGTTGCACAAGCATATAGGAGGGGATATTCTGCCACCCAAGACTTTTCAGTCTTACTACAACTACAGACTTTAGAAAGGGGATGGAAAGATGAAGGCAACTGGGACTGGAGCACAGCTTGTATGTGGCTTTGACGTGACATCTCTCATGAAGTCATGGCAGCAGTGAAAGAGAATACCAGAATATTCACCTCTCAACTGGTTCCTTCTGGACAGACAAAGAATCTAAAATAAAGCTTTTGGAGCAAAGGAATAATGTCATATAATGCCAGTACAATTAGAAACCAAGAAAGACATAATGTAAGAATGATGGGAGTGGCTCCCTTGTGTAGGAGAGAGTATTACCATTTGTAGCAGGAGTTGTGTGCCTTTGAGGCTAGAGCCTGCCAGCCTGCTTATATCCTGCTTCCAAGTTATTGGTATTAACTTGGCATGTTCTGTCAGTCATTACCTTCAATGTCAATCCTAAGGTTTTCTTGTTAGTAATAAAAGTGAGAGCATTAGGACAAACAGCACTGCTGTGTATGAAGTAAATAAGAAGTCTACCCTCCTCTGATAAAAGCTACTCCCCGTTAAAGTGATATTTGCTGCTGCAGCTGCTAATGGCACCCCATGCAGGGGTGAGTGAGTTGAAGGGAAAAAATCAGTGTAGGCATATACTCATCACAAAGGTATCAATTTTTAGGTTAGTTAGGGAGAAAGTAAATTGAGGAATGAGTCAAAGATGTGATACTAATGTTAGTATTCGCATAATGTCTGAAAGACCGAATATCTGAATGTCCCAAAGAAAGAAGTGTCTCCCAAAGTCAGACGAAGCATCAAAACCAGTGCATATGTGATTCAAAAATGCTGATGGGAATGCAATTGTATTGACACGGCTACATGTGTGACCCCATGAAGGTGTGACAATTTTGTACATCACAGAGGCGATGCTTGCTAGACCCCTGCTGTGTATGGTGCAGCTGACCCACATCTGGGCTTACCCTGGCATGTACAGTTGTGTAGTTTTGTCCATAAGCACTCAAAAACGTTCCTAGCCTGAAAGTTCTTCAGCTACACACGGTATATACATGTTGGCTGACAAATGCACACTCTGGAGTGTGGAAATGGTTACTTAGGAACAGTTGCACTTTTCTTCACCAACTTCATCTGGAATGTTGACTGAACACAGATATCTTCACAATTGCAAGGACGGCCATGATTTTGGGACAACAGGTCCATGAAGAACATGACATTATTTTTATACTGGACTCTTCAGAGGAAACTGCCACAATCAGAAATCTGGTCTTGGACTCTCTGTCATTTGGGATATTTCTGTTTTATCATCCGACAAAAGAGAAAAAAAAATCACTCATAGCACTGCTTTTCTGATAACCCTTTCCAAGTTTAACATCAATGAAACTTGCTATTTTTTTTCTGTGATGGTTGAAAAGAGAAGAGTTTCTCATTCAGACATGCTGGGAAAATGTTTTAACACAGAGCAAAAAGCTGCAGCCTAAGGAACAGATCTATAAATGTCTGGGAAAGTCTTTCACAACTGCATTTTGAAGCAATTTCTCATAAAATGATAACAGAGAAAGGGGTTGGTTTTGTAATATCTTGTTAGGTCCTGATTACTGTTTCAGTATTACACATGCTGTCACATGGAAGAGAAGCATGACATCAGCATTTTAAAAAGTAACTTGAGTGATCATTCAAAATACTCCCATGTAACTTTAAGTGTACAAAGAATGACATTAGATGACCATACACCACCCACTGGAGTCTCAGAGAGAGATAAGTTAGATAAGAAATTAGATAAGTTAGATAAAAAATTGTTGACTCCAAAAAGAACAAAGGTTTCACTTCCCGAGGCAGTCATAATGCCACTGAAAATACCACTGTATTTCTAAGCTAGCTGCTGTCCTCTGTAACTTCAGATGTATTTTAGGATTACTAGTGTTGAATTTGTAAAGAACTTGAGGTTTAATACAAATATTAGAGTCAAAAGAGAATTACAGATATGCATATTGCAGGGTGCTTTCACAAGATTCTGATACTGGAAGCTAAACAGAAATTAAAGTACTTCCAAAAGGAATTTGAATAGGGAATAGGGATTTTCCCAGCCCTGTAACAAGTTTATGAAATCTGTTTGATGTGTGTTTTTGAGGAGGACAGAGAACCCTATATTTAAGATTTGAAATAATTTAGAGATCCAAGTAGGGCACTATTAGCCTTCCCCATTGGCTTTTCTAATTGCTGTTGGATCTCAGTGACTTTTAACCATGGACTAACCCTGCCTTCCATGATTAAACCATGGCAAAATTCTGATTCATAAAAATACTGCATACCCATGCTAATACTGGGGCTGTAAATTCTAGGCAGGTGGGAATTTATATCAGCTCCATAGAATTTATACAGGTGTCTTTTTCATTGTCTCAGCTAAA
This sequence comes from Camarhynchus parvulus, assembly GCF_901933205.1. NCBI lineage: Eukaryota > Metazoa > Chordata > Aves > Passeriformes > Thraupidae > Camarhynchus > Camarhynchus parvulus. Next base: position 106,968,538 of record NC_044572.1, read on the forward strand.
CACTGATGTTTTCTGCTAAATTAAAGGCATTAAGGGATTTGGTCCGGATGGGACTGAGGTTATACTCTGAGGCTGACAAGAATGGAGGTTTTTCCCTTTACAAGTGAAGCTTCTTCATTTCACGTGGTCTTGGCTTCCTAAATTAACCTTTTTCCTGTGCAATTGCTCTAACATTACATTAGTTTCTCCAGCAATGATTTAAGTCTTAGGAGCTGTCAGTGTTTTAAATACAACAGTCCTTGATCAAAGTAGATCTAGATTTTCAAAACCTACCTTTATTACTCACTCATATTTTTCCTATGCAGATTATTCTTCCTGCTGGTATGATAGGTCCTGCTGGTGAATGATAGGATTTACCTCAATGGGGTAAATTACTCCAGGCTCTTCTTTTCTTTCGAGCCTTTTTCTATGTATTATGCATGTTTCTCTGTTTATTTACTTATGGATGTACTAAACATATTTGATTGACCTTAGTTCCAAAGTGACTGTGGCATGTATCGTCCTTTTCAAGTTAGAAGTATCTATCTAGAGATTGCTTGGGGGCACCTGCAGTGAGATGGACAGGAGGGCAAAAGAAGAGACTCATAGAAAATCTTCTTTCATAAGGTCTTCCTCTTATGGAATAAAATATAACAACAACAACAATAATAATAATAATAATTAGTAGTAGTAGCAACATCAGCAGCAGTAGTAGTAGTAGTAGTAGTAGTCACCTCCTAAAGGCTGGAAATTCAGTGCTCTTTAAGTTACAGGAAAAATAAGTTAAAAAAAATAAAGGTGAGAGATTATGACCCCCAAAGCTGGGGATATTTCTTACAGCATTTCTTCTGCTCAGCTCATTATCTGTATGTCTCATTGTCCCAGTGCTGTGTCTCCCACAGAGAGTTAAAAAGCAATAAACAAATAGATCTCAATTTAGCAGCAAATCCTTCTGGGAGGATATTGTAAAGCTGGAATTTTTCCATCTTCCAAATTTCCTGGTGATTTTGTATCTAAATGTTTTTCACATATGAAAGTCTTTTCATATCAGCTTGACAGGAAGCATTGCACATACCACACTACTGAAAGCACCTAGAGTTTAAAATGAGAGATGAACAACCTGGCTTAGCAGGGGATGCAGCAAGAATTCCTTCAGTCATCAAGACAAATCTCAAAATGACCCCAAACTAATTTGTGTCTGGCTGAATGTTGTCTTTGAATCTTATGTGTTACAGGGTCTCCTGAAGAAAAAAAATAGAAGTGCATTCCCTCTTATGTAGGGAAGCCCCATAACTCATGAGATTTGAAAAGAGCATCTGGTGAAAGCTCAGTAAGGGGTTGAGAAGGATGCATAAAAGACAGAAATAGGGCCCCAGTTCCTCAGAAGCTGTTTATCCTGTCTGCTGAAATGTCTCTTTGGCTGTTTCTCTGAGTCATGCCATGATAGTAACAATGCTCTGTGCTATTACAAGAGAGGTTGGTGAGGGAATAGAAAAAGTAAGGTAGTTCCCTTTGCTCTAAGGCACCCTCAGTGAGTAATACATATGAGTCTTCACATTCAATTCCAGCTATCTTCAATAAAAGGATTGTTTATTTGCCACAGGGTAGAAAAACAAAGGTAAACCAAAGAAGAAATAAACAAAAAATAGAAGTTAAGCAGACTGTAAGCACAATAGACCAAATTACTTCAGGGATACGTTTGACCCAGCTAAATATATTATTGCAAAAAAAAAAAAACTATTCAAGCTGGGCATGAAAGCTGACATCTTAAAACTCGTTTAGTGTCCAAAGTCAGGAATCTAAATCTAGAATCCAGAATGAGAGTGCTTAAAAAAAAAAAAAAAAAGAAAGAAAAAAGGAATCTTTCCTAAGGTGGTCACATTTCTGCAGTTCTCACAAATGCGAGCAGTACCTGAGGGGAACTGTGTTTTGCACCTTTACAGTTCAAGCACTCCACTTGAAACAACCCAACACAAAGCTGTAGTGAAACTTCAGGGCACAGTGTTGCTTTGGCATCTCTCCTCCCTGCCTTCCTGCCTCTGGAGATGCAATGAAAATTCAGTAAAAGACACTAACGAGCAGTTTTGGATCTGGATTACAGCTTTGCCATAGGAAATGGGTATTTATAAGCACTTAACTGCTGTCCTCATTGTGTTTGTTCCTAATTTGCAGTATTTTTGCCTATGTTGTAGGCTTTCCAGTCTTTTCCAGCTTTTGCCATCTTGCTTGTTTAAACACTCTCTCTTATCTGTGGAAGCAGGGGAATGGGCTGCATCCAAGCAAGGATTGTGAAATATAAGCTGTCCTTTCCTTTCCTCTTGTGATATACTGTTTCTTTTCATTTCTGGGAAAAAGAAAACTTCCAACTCAAGACCATTTTTAAAAGGGATTTAAGTCACATAGTTTGGATCTAAAAATTGTACATTATTCATACTTTCAGTTGATTTCAGTGGGAAATGAAGGAGGTAAATAAGAGTTATAAATACTTTTGTCAACCTAGAGCCCATGCTTAGTATTGCAATACATCTCTTCCAGTCAATCAAATGGAGCTGTTTTTGCTGTACCAGAAAACTCTCATTTTTACTGTAAAATTACCTTAGTAGATATTGTGGAAGCTGCATGATCTGACCTGTGCATTTTAAGCAATATAAAGCCCATTTTTGTCTCATTATTTCACATTCAGTTTAGGTTTACTATCTTTTTGTATTGTTTACAACATTAATGGTTTGCATTTAATCAAATAATTCCGGTCCAGTTCCATTGTATAAATTTGTTCTTCAAGTGTTCACATAAAATCCTATTAGTGTGTTTTCTCTCAGCACATTTTGGGATACAATGGCCCATTACTATGAAAATGGAAATAACTGTACTCCCAGGCAGGTGAAGTGTTGCGTGGCATAACTGCTGTGCTACTAAATTTTACACTCACACTTTGTTATACAGTATAATTCATATCAGAAATGCAGGATGGTGACTTGTCACATGTGGTATGTGCTGTAGGGGTTTTTTTTAAGTTTTAGCAAAAATCAATCTAGCTGCATGAGCTGTGAGAGCAGGAGCTCCCTCCCCCACCTCTTCCATATGTTCTGAATTAACTGCTGCATTCACATGAGCAAAACAGAGCTGGAAATAGAAACTGGAGCCCAGATCCTCCTTTGGCATAAACTGCATAAACTAGTACAGTTACACTGCAGCTAAAATGCATGAGTTGATGTAAATAAGTAAAGATATGGCCCTTAAGATTTCACTTATTTCATAGTCTTAGCCACTAAAAGAAAAGCATCTGTGCTTTGCAGACTACAAGCCCACTGTTGTAAAAGAGGATGTCCCTCTGAAAGTGCTGTGCTATACATCTTAAAAAGTCATGGTAGAAAATTTAAGAAATGTTAAGTCATTAAGTTTTATGATCTTTATATGCTTTCACAATACCATTAAAATTGCTCAGACTAGAATATTAACTATAGAAAATGAGGAATCTCAGCTGTTTTTTTCAATGTGTGGTTAAGTTAAGGACACCATGCTAAAGCAGCTGGGAAATCCTGAGAGAGCTCTGAAGCCAGGAAGGGTTTACTGAAAGCAATTTGTGCTTGAATAGCTTCAGTTCTTTCTGTGGATAAGTGGAGAGCAGTGGATGTTTGCCTCAAATTTAGTGAACCTTTTGACATACCCTGGAAAAACATCCACATAACTTCACTGAGGAGATAAGGTCTGGATGTGCAGTAGTAGTTAATGGCAGGAAGTTGAATTGGCAGCAGTCTGATGTTCCTGGGAATCTGACCTTGATGTTGATCCTGTTCATCATCTTCATTAAAAGCCTGGGTGATGGGCCGGGCATGGATGAGTCCTCTGCAAGTTATGGATGGTACAATTCTGGGGGGTGCAGCTGGCATGCTGCAGGGCAGGGCTTGCCAGGGAGGAACATCAACAAGCTGGATGAGTGGGTAGTAAGGAACATTGTGAGGTTCAAGAAAAGCAAAGGTAAAATACTGTGCCTGGGATGGAATAAACCCATGAATGGACACCAGCTGGAGTTTACTGGGGTACCAGCAGCTCTCCAGAAATGGATCTTGTAGTCCTGCTAGTGTTAAATGTGTCAACACTGTGTCTTTAAGGGGAAGAAAGCTAAACACATGCTGAGCTACATTAGCAAGAATATATTCAGCAGGCTAAACAAGTGATTTTCCCTTCTGTTCAGTACTGACAAACCACACTTAGAGTGCTGGGTCCAGTTTAGGGGCACCTCAAAAAAGTTGTTGACAAACTAGAAAGAGTCCAGAGGAGGGCTGCTAAGACATTGAGGAGATTGGAGGATGTGACATACAAGGAAAGTCTACATTTTTGTTTGTGTATCTAATTGCAGTCTTTCATTTCCTGAGGAAGCATTAGAGGCAGCACGGAGCCCAATCCTTCTTCATGCACAAAAAGGGGATGAGAGATGACAGCAATGAGTTGCAGAAAGGGAAATTCTGACTAAAATATTCTCAACACAAAGTGCATTGAGACAGGTTCACATGCATGGAGGTATATCAGCAAGGTCCATAGCTGATGGTGTACAGAGTAATTTCTAGGGAAAAAGAAGAGGGTAAGAGAAGGAGAAACAGACAGACAGAAAGAAGATGGTGGATAAACTGCTCATGGGCCAGCTGGGAAGAGAAGTGATGAGGGTTTCCAGAGGAACACCTTCCTGCCTCCTATGCAGCAGGATTCCCTTATAGCAATTTTTCCACAGTAACTCTGTAGTTTCCTCCAGCCCTTGCTCAAACTCCTGGCTGGTGGCTCCTGCTGAGGAACATTAGCACTGCCTGGGGAGTGCTTTGATGATTGGCAGGTGCAATGCCCTGCTTGGTAGCTGAGCTTTGTGGAGGTACATTGTTGGTTCTCTAATGCAATCCATATGCTACAGCTGGAGGGAAAAGGGGAGAAGGGGAGGAAGAAGAGGTGACTGTCACACCAGCAGAAACCACCTCCCTGCCACAACACTCTCACTGTTTGCAGGTGCTGGAGAGAAACATCATGAAACAGCTTGTGAGCAGCAAAAGAAAGGCACCATGGCAGAGGCTCTGGAAAGCACTGCCCTGGCAGCTGGTGTGGAGTGAAGGTGGGCATGAAAAAGGAGAAAGGGAGACCTACAACATTGCAGACAGAAGGCCTTTTGCAAGCCAGCAGGCTAAGGCATCTATGGCACTGCGTAGCAAGGCTTAAAGGGAGAATCCTTCGCTGAGAGAGTGGTGTGGCAGTGGGACAAGATCCCAGAGAGGCTGTGAAATCTCACTCCCCATGGACACCCAAAGCTTGACTGGACAAGGTCCTGAGGAAGCCCACCCAAAAGTAGCCTTGTTCTGAGTGTGGGTTTGGAGTAGGCCATGCCCAAAGCCCTCTTCCAAATTAGATTTCCCTATAATCCTCTGTAATCAGTGTTGTGTACCATAAGCAGTGTACATATATTTCAGTTGGTGACTAAAGGCTTAAAATCTTGTCTAAAAATTCCTGTAAGGGGAGAAGACAGAGCTCATGCTCACATAGGACATATTTTGATCTTCATAGGAAGATGATTAAAAAAAGATTACTTTAATTGAGATAATTTTTATGGGGACTTAATCTTTTTTTCACTTTCTTTGGATTGAGACTTATGAAAAATGTAAAAGATGATTCAAGCATAAGTACCAAAGACACTGAAGGTTTTGCAGCTATATTTGACTCAATAGTGAATTCAAGGAAAGCTATAATAATGAAGCTTTCTTAATATCATGAAATCTCCTTAATAATATAATTCATAAAAATAAAAGTGTTTACTGCTTGAACTAAATGCTTCCCAAACATTAAAAAATCATCTACACATGTCAAATTATACTTTCTTTCCCAAGATTTCCAATAGATATTCTTGGAAAGATTATCTTTTCCTAGGTTTATGAAAAAGAACAAGAACAGGCAAGTAAATTTATGTAGAATATGCATCTTCAGGGAGTTATGAAAATGAAACCTGAATTTTTCTATTTACTATAAATCAGAGTTCAGATAAATGAGGCCCTGGAATTCAGTCAATTCATGTTAGGTTTAAATTTAAAAACAGCTTCCAGTACAGTGACCAGACACTGTGCAACCTAGCCAGTTACATTACAAAAAACATTCATTAGAGTTACAGGTCCTAACTAGCACTTGAAAACTGCAGGAATTATTTTTATATGCTCTAGAAGGGAAAGTGAAAGAGTTATGGAACTGGTGTCATTCCTGTACAAGTGCGTGGACTTAAAGATTTTCATGAGAAGAAATTTGGGATGGTGTTCTAGTCTGTATCATGTGAAGGAAAAATTCCTACACAGTGCTAGATCCAGTTGATAAGCATATTTTGCTTATTTAGTGCAATATTTCCATCCTGGCAGCATTTTAGAAAACGTGGGGATTTGGTTGGGGTTTTTCCCCACTTTATCCGATTAGCTACATGAATATGACTGATGGATACAGACCACTATAAAAATGATCAGAACTGTATTTTGCAGGAGAGAATTATTCTGTCCAATTATTTATGTACATGATACAGGGAGGCCCTAGTGGTCCCTACAAATAAACACAAGAAATGAAGAACAAACCATGGGATATCAGGGTTATGCTTTCTCCAAGTTTAAAGCTAGCCAAGAGCACAGTGCCATTTGCTCTGATGGAAATCCAGCTGCATACCTTTGCCTGGGATGAAGAAGGAAGTCTTTAAAGTGCTTTTGGATATGTGCAGGCTCATCCTTAGCCTATATATACAAGAGTTAACGTATCTACTTTTTCTGAGATAACTGAGAAGACTATATTTTTCCCTTTACATTTTGGTTATACTTATTATATTTTTGAACCACTAATGCTTTATGGAGAGATAAACCAGAACATGAGCCTTTGGATGTCTAATCCTAGATTCAGAGATGGGAAGAAGGTAGTAAGGATATCCAAGGTTGTTTTGCTTTGCCATTTTATCTCCCAATCTGTTGTAAATTAAATTAGTATGAATGAGACTGTTTGGCCACTGCTTGCTCAGATAATGGCAGAGAAGGTTGGAGGAAAGCTGAAAAGACTGGCTGGTTTTGGCCCATCTCCTTGATCTGAATCTTATTCTTATATTGAATATTAGAAATCTGTCCTGACTGACCAATTTTTACTGTCAAATGATGCAAAACTTGGGGTCTGTATTTACTGAATGATCTCTAGCTTTCTGCTCAGTCTGCCATCAACCATGCATTGCAGCACCTGCTGTAGTAAGTTTGATGGAAGAACTGAAAATGCAGGAACAACCCAACACATACAGTTATGTTTTCCTTGTTTTCTTCTTCATTGCAGAGATCAAGAGAGGGCTAACTAATGTATTCTATTGTTAATTTGCCTTTTTAAGATATTGCTCCCTGAGCCTTGAGATAGAAGGGTATATCTTCTGCTAATCCAACCCTCTCGAGGCATTTTAGCAGCTAATCTGCTTGAATCAAATCAGTCCCGCTGCATATGATTAATTTTGGGCCAATTTAATTTTTATTAGTCATGGGTTTCCGTCACCTACAGTTGCGTGACTATAATTGCCCTTGAGCACACAGAATTCCTTTGTAAATTTGATTTGAAAATACATTGGGGTAGCCCCTCCTCCTCTTCATCTATTTGTGCACTGGTAATCTTATCATGCCTAGATTCGTGCCCTCTTAAATATAGGTTGGCAAAATAGGACCTTTACAGGCGAAATTGGTGAGTCAGTTTGCCTTCTAATTGTGGGATTTCTCAAGTGAATTTAGTGCTTTAGAATGTGGTGCCTATGGCACCCATGAAAGGATTAGTTTATGAGGGCCAGCTCTTAGAAACAGCCCAACAATAGTGCCTTATCCTCAGGATCACTTATCAGTCAATGGGAGTTTGTTCTCAGGAGGGCCAGAGCCAATGGGTAAACTCCTGTTTATGCTAGCCGAGGAACTCTGTCTTCAATGTTTGGATAAATTATCACTTTGTATCCTGTCGAGGTAGAGTAGTATGGGGAGCTTAGGGGAGTCTTCAGCTTTTGCTCAGGCAGCTTTGAGTCGCTTCACTCCTGCCTGTGCAACAGAATAAATTTATTTTCACATGGAGATATGTTGCGTCATCTTATGCTTCCCCTTTCCCACCCATAAATCCCCTCCAGTTGAACCAATGAAGCTGGAGCATTCCCAAGAATTGCATGGGTCTTATGGGATCCGGACAACCTGGGAATTCATAACAAGGAATGTAACAGTACCTCTAACGAGTGCCAGAAAAAATAATGATTTTTCTGCCATGGTTAGTGAAGAGGAAGTGACAACTCACTTATTAACAGCAGGATTGGTTTTGAGAGCTGGTTTGGAACTAATGTTCCTGGTACCGTTGCACCACTCCCAGGCACCCATCTGGCTTTGTGTGGACTGGATTTCTTCATCTGATGGTGAACATTAGGTCCTAGATGTTTGTGTTTGATTGGTGTGACTTGAAAAACTGCTTCTGCTTTAACAAATATAGGGAAGAACAAATGAAGGGAAAGCCACACTATCTCTTCTAATAACATTCTTTCTTCACTAAAATCCCATACAGATGTAGCAGACATCAGTGGTATTAATATTATGGGAGTTAGCTGATGCTAAGAAGCATTTGGGAAAACCTTGACTGACTGGCTCAGGCAGTTGCTAATGAGGATATATCACTTACAGGGATATGGCAGAGCAAAGAGGTTTATTTCTCAGTGTGCTACTGCCCCATCTGAGAGATGAGAAAAATATTCAAGCAAATGGGAAACACGAGGAGTTGTAAACCTCTGCCCTGCCTCAGCCCTGATGACATGTAGCAGCTAAGAATGGCTTCCTCCCTACCTTATCACAGCATAGAGACACTGTGATGCTGTGAGCTGCAGGAGGAACCTTTTTGCGTGGAGATCAACACCCAGGGGCAACAGCCTGCAGAGAATACAGCCAAGAGCTGCTATCCTAGGCAGAGCCTGATGAGAAGTGGCTTGAGGCACCCAGGGGGCTTCCCTGTGCAAAACACTCCCCCCGGATGAAATAACAGAAATGTTGCTGATTTCAGACACACCAAAAGTTTCAGGATATAGCTCTGCCTGCCTCTGCGGAAGCAACTCATCATCCCTGTTACCCTTGAGACTTCTGGCTGATGCATCCTTCTTCCATTAGCCACCTAATTCTCTGAGGCTTCTCTGGGAAAGAATCATTCTGCTTTTCTCAAGGAACAGGAAAAGAGATTTATTTATTTGTTTAGATGCTTTTCTGGGCTGTGCTTTTCCCTTCTGACAGTGGAGGTGGTTAGAATGTGTGAATAGAGATAATGTGGACAGATTGATATGCACTAAATGAATCTCAAGACAGTTTCTATGAGAAACCTATGAAATGTCTTTATTATTTTAAAAGAGAAAACTTCAGCCACAAGATTTTACCAAGGATACAGTGACTTATTGTGTTATGGACTCCAATAAACCTTGGATTCCAAAATAGATACAGTCACTATGAAATCATGTGCATTAAATTTTCAGATTTTTTCCCAACCTTGGAATGTATTTGCAAGTATACAATTCTTAATAGTATGTTTCACCTAATACAACTGAATTCTCATGTTGTCATTGTGGGAAGTAATGTGACATTATGTTTAGTCCCACTGAAGCTAATGAAGTACTCCGGGGACTACTCAACGTAGCCAAAATTGCTTTAACCCTAGTGTAATGCAGAATAGCAATAATTGGTCAGGATATATGCTTTTCACAGTACAACTCCCTCAACTGTTTCAACAAAACAGTGTTAAATACGGTCTTTAAGTATCTATATTTTTCCATCCAGAGGGAAAAAACCCAATAACAAAACCTCAGCTGTAAACTTCAGGGTTAAAACATTTCTGCATTTCTGCTCATGCCCTTCATGGTATCTTTCAGGAGGAGGGTAAGCATAACTGGAAACCCGTAAGCACAATTTATATGCATTTTAAATGGGCTGAGCTAACATTCAGTTTAATTGGAAAGAGTCCTGAGTGCAAAGCAAAGCCTTCCCACACTGTAGAAATCCATATGTTAAAATGCTTCTTTTTTTTTTCAGAATTTCACAGCTCTGTAGCCAAGAGTTGCTAGAACAAAGACCCTGTGCTGTCCTGTTTTGAAAATAAACAAATTGACAAATCTGTTCTTTGTGCCACAGCCACCAGTTCCTCAGTACATTTGCAAATGCAGAAACGTAAAGCTGAATAATCTGCTTCTCTCAAGACTGCACATTAGGCAATTAAGGGGGTATGTTTGCAGGCAGGCACACTGGGCATTAGGCACACAACTATTAACAATAATAAGAATTGGGCATTTAATTCCCTTCATAGGGATGAAAATGTATCTCTGGTGTTTAATGCAAGCCAGTGTAGTATTATGTGATAAACATGGATCAATAGCAAAGGATTTTTAAATTTAGAATGCTGTTCCTCTACCACAGAATTGGCAACAGAGAGTGTTTCCCAGTAATAGAACCAGTCTACCTTTGCTGAGACACGAGCAAAGTTATCTGAGGAAGTAGCAACACTGTCATTTATTTTAATGAGGCTCCAACAAATGCTGTTTCCGCACTCTCAGGAAGGTTCCAGTTATGCTATAAAAAATGAAAAAGCCCTAACAAATGCTTGGCCATGTCTGTGTTTATATAACCTCAGATCATGGCATATAACAGGGCCCTACGTTCATGCAGTAGCAGAGTTATTTAACCATGTGTGCCTGCCCTTGTTGAATAGGCAGCTTTTTAGTCCAGCTGATAAACTGATTGTCACATATTCTTAGGTGATTCATCTGTTTGTTGAGCACTAAAACCTCAGATTCAAACTTCCCCAGATGGATATTGAAAAATCCATTGCTTTTAGGACATTAGGGATTCATTATCCTCATTCCTTTCTATGGCATTTTTATACAACCTTTTGGTTTGCCAGTCCCATCCCATTCAGGTGGATGAAAAAATCCCCTGACAATTCAATTTTGTTGGGGGGGTTTGCCAATGTGTGAGAGGAGAAAACCATGCCAAAAGTCATGCACAGGCTCCGTTTACTTTAAGTTTGTATCTCATCAGTCTAGCAAAGCTAATGGGAAACTTAATTTCTTATCATGAACATTATCAAATTACTGAAGCTGTATTTAGATCAATCTGTTCATGCCAAAATTATTACACTTCACTAGGAAAAATTAAGTTTTTGACTAGAAATATCAGCAGACATGTCAGCACTACTTGTGTTAAATATAATAACTTTAATGCACTCTTACCTGATACTGAACCACTCTTACCTGATGCTAGACCCAGTGTCTATTTCTGACATTTTGAAAAACCTGAGATGTTTGTTTACAAATATTTTCTTTATCAGGTAATCACACAGTCTGGGTTAGACAGGTATTTCTGTTCAGGGAGTGCACTTGACCATTTTTTTCCCCTACCTATGCCTCTTCTTTCTTCATGCTAGTGCAAGTTTATGGTTAGGGAGAGCTTGTTCAAGAAGCCAGTCTGGGAAAATGAAGATCTAGAAAAGGAGGAGGGATATTTAGAGAATATAAACAGAAGAAGCAGCAAAAGAAAAATTATGCAATGATATAGAACCAGTATAAGCATGTGGTGAACATCTAATGTTCTTTTAGCAGGCATGTGTTTTTGAACGTGCTGGTTCAGAGTTTCTTTACAGCAATGAGTTGTCATGCCTTGTCACATACAAAGCTGTGGGTTTATTACAGATTAACTTGTGACATTTTTAACTTTCCTGAAGCAATTTTGAAATGGAAGTTAGACTAAAAGCTTACACAATGTTTGTTCCATGAAGCAGTAATTGATGAAACAATGTTTGATGAGTAAAAGTTATGGACCCCTCATTGGCAATTAAACCTTATTCATGGAGAAACGTCATGCTAGGAAACTGGGGTTGTCGTGCTTTATGATTCAGAAAGAGTGGGCAATGCTTGTAGCAGTGTGAAATGGAGCTTGAGCTCAGCAACAAAATAATTTCTTTTCATATACCAGCAACAACTTATTCCTGATGCCCCTAAGGAAAAACCAGCTTAAACTGGAAAAGAAAAATCAGAAAAGCACAGACTTTTTCTGCAAAGTATAGTAAATGACACTTGTTAACACTTGCATTTAAGATAGCAGTCTGTTTACTGTAGTCCACAATAAGGTTTATAATCTGCATGGTAGTTTTTGATACTTCTCTTTTACAAGAAACCACCAAAGATAAAGCATGATTGAAGAATTCTGTGGTAAAGATGGTTATCAGTTGCCCTTTCACCTTGTCATTTCTCTATTGAGAGCTTCAAGAGAAGGTGATAAAATATCTTGCTGGCAAAAATGCTACATTGTCTGGGATTTTTTCACTGCTAAACTCCATTTTATAAATAAAAGCCAAATTCCACATGTGATGAAGCCTTTTTATTCTGTTGTGGTATAGGCTTGTAAAAGGTTAAGCTAAAGTGGTCTGATTCTATTTTCAATGTATACTCTATAGACAAAAAGCGTAAAAAGGATTTAATAACATTTTTATTATCATGTCTTTGTTTGGCAATTTCAGCCTGTAAAATTGTATAAATTGGAATATTATCCCAGGTTAATCCAAGGTTATCCATGAAATAGTGGCAGATTTATGCCGTGCTACCCTTCCCCGTGCTTCTTAGATAAACACAGTGTGTATGCAATACATGACTTTAAATATGTAGAAAAAAATACCAATCCCTTTGAAGCCAGCAGAAGGTTTGCCAGCGAAAACACGCAGGCAGTAAAGATGCTACAAGGGATAAGCAAGACCCACTTGATTGTGTAGATGTTTATTAGGAGTCAATGGCTTAATGCGAAAGCTACTCCTATTTGCCATAGCAGCAGAAGAGAGTTGTTTTCTGTCAGAGCAGTGGCACCCAGGTGAGGTGTCTGGCCAGGTGTATCAGGGGATACAGTATAAAACATGGATCCATGCTTTAAAAATACCTCTGTCTCACTAGTGACAATGCATCTGCTGCTATGACATTACTCAGAGGAATTAAGGAGCCCAGGCTGCTGTCCTGAGCAGACACTTATCTTTCACACTGAGGAACCAATTGGTGTAAGCTAGTTAATGCCACAAAATGAAGGGAATTATCCTTCAGAAATAAAGTAGCGATCAGATTCTTCAAATGCTGCAAGTCTAAAAATGAATGACTTACCCAATCCTAGAAATAGTCCTGCCTAATTTTATAATTCCTTTAAATTAGACTAGCCACATGCTTACTGCTAAGCTCAAATCTGTCTGCAGGATCTAACATATGTTAAATCATGTGTCTGATTCCCTGCAATCTATTCTGTAACTCAAAAATGCACCAAAAAGCTGTCCTGAAATTTGCATGATCTACCAGCGACTGAAAACAAATTGTGACTGTGCTGCTGAAATTTTCTTGACCAGGAACATTTCGTGATAAACGTGTTTGTGCAAAAACCCATCAAACTCAAAAAGGAGGAGAAATCTGTGTTTCCAGAGAATATTTTACTTTCTTGCAAAAAGCAAAAGCTGCAATGGAAATCACTTTTCTCACCACAGAAATACAGTCACCTCCAAATAACTATTTTTGGAAGTTTCTTGTTATAGCTATAATTGACAGACTGTGAAGAGTTACTTCTTTTGAATATGTTGAACATTAGTAATTCCTTTTCTGATTTTGTGAAAATGCAAAATTAAGTGTGATTTTTTAAGTATGTACTCTTTTTGGAAGGGAAGTGTTTTATGGCATATTCAAGCTAAGAAATAAAATTCAGGTCACACTTGTGAAGGACTGCCCTGATTTCTTTACAGACAGCTGATTTCAGCATTTAGTATTAGCATTTGGATAAGTTGCAACCTGAATTTTTACTCATGGCTTCTTGACTTAAGCAGCTTTGTTTCTCCTGGATACAGTTGCACAATGCTTGGTTTCTATACAAGTGAGTGGGGAAAGCTCCTTTACAATGCTGGCGCAAAACCCAATTGAGGTTACTTGTAAACTACCTGGCTTGGGCTGGCCAACCAGTTCTTTCTTTTCTTTCCTACGAATTACTGTCTGCATCAGGCTGAAGTGACTGGTAGCTCAGGAAAACCGCAGACCCTGATTAATTTCAAGGTTAGTCATCGCACAGCCCTCGGCTTGGTGAGTGTTACTTCTGACACTGCCCTCTAATTGACCTGGACACTGGGCTTGTGGAGGGAGCACTGATAAAGGGTGAATGCCAGTTCAGCTGCATGCAAGCTCTGAGCCAGGTGACTGAGTCCCCCAGACCTTGTGTATCACCTTGTCCACGTGGGTGATGCTGCAGGCTGTGACCCTTATGCTGAGGGGGCTGAGCTGAAAGCACCAAACCTGTCCCTTTCAGTGCCTGGTTTGCTTCCAAATGTCACTGGTTTTATAAGGTAGCAGAATCACTCTTTTGACAGATCTGGAAGGAAAAAGAGTAAAAGAAATAGCCCAAGCAAATGAACAAAAAAAAACAACAAAAAAAAAAAAAAAAAACCCACACACCACAAAAAAAACCCCAAAACCCCAAACAAAACAAAACAAAACAAAATAAAAAACCCCAAACCAAAAAACCCCAAGCCTGGAAAAAAAAGCTTCTGCTTTTTAAAACAGAGAAAAGTCCCACCTAGTGCACTCCACTGCAGAGTCACGCAATGTCAATGCTTACCCTCCCATAATCAGTTGTTAGCTATCATCTCCCCACTTTGATAGTTACCTCTCACCTTCTTAATCAAATTGTCATAAATAGGTCAGGAATTCTTGCTACTGGTTTTATTCAATAACACCTCTTTATCTCTTACTTGTCCTAAGACCCATCCAATTTTCTCCTACTTTTCCATGTGCTCTGTTCTCATGACAATCACTTCTGTTTGATTGCTGCTACAAGGCCCTGATTGCAATTCTTCACTGATGAAAGAGTGCCGGGAACTGGGGATTAGGGTTGTATTCCAAATTCTGCCAAAAACATCCTGACTTCAGGCAGCGCATTCTGGATACATGTTTGGTTATACAGCATATTTTTTTACTCCAGAAGAAAAGAATAAATAAGAATCAGAAAAATGAATCCCAAAATGATTTTATATATTTCCTGGCAGGATTCATGGCCTATAGCTTACAATTATTTTAAATCCATTTTACCTCTGATAAGGTAGTGCTACTCTTGTGGGAGGCTGGAGGTGTATCCCTGTTAATGATTGTCCCTAACAAGCTTTCCCAGAACAGGGCTGCTGTCTGACACCAGCCGGTAAGTGTGAATAAACCATTAACAACCTTCGTTCATTTACAATGGACCAGGTTGGTTTGGCTTCCTTATTTCATTGTGTCTTCATTTTTGCAGACTGAGTGTATTACAATAGGATTTATCTTAGTAAAGGTATTGGCTTTTACTTGTAGGATTATACTGAGTAATTCCCAGCTCCCCAATGGGAATTCAGCTGTTTTTCCCCACTGACTAAAAGGAGATGAGTTTTCTACTGGTTATTGCACAAGCCTGGGAACTGGCAAGTCCAGCTTTTCTTCCCAGTTGTGTCTGTGATTTACTTTGGGATTTCCCAGCGCCTCAGTTTTACCCGAATAATGGCGTTACATACCTTTTGATAGGAGTGCCAGGAAAATCCCTGGGTTGTTTGCTGCTTCACTGAACATGAAGTTGCTCTGCACTTACTGAGGGCAGATCAGTCATTCAACTAATTTAAGCAATAGCTGGAGACACTGTAATTCTACAGAAGGTTACAGCCTGTGTCTTGGTGTGTAATGTTGTGCATAAAGTGAGAATCACTGCTGTCCCAGCTCTATTGGGTGCTCTCTCCATGGTTTAAATGGGTGCATTGGAGGATGCTGTGGCAATCTGAGCAACTGAATCTTATGAGGCTCTCTGCAGCATCTGAACTTCTTTGAATCTTTCCTAATTAAATGTCCAATCTGTTTAAAATATTCCCATTGTTTTTGTCTACCCCTCCACCCACCTACATGAGTAAATATACAAATATACACTCACACACACTCTTTAGACTGTCAACTTCTCTGACTTGTTTGTCCAGGCTGACAAAAATACACACCAAAATACAATTGCCAAAAGTCCCAACAATTGAGAAAAAAGGGAAGATTTTAAATAGCTGTTCCTTTCACATAAATTGTTCTAAGGGATTCGAAATGAAAAGTCACCTTTGTTTTTATTCAGGAGTGATATTGTGAAGCTAATTAGTTATTAATTTTTTTTTCCAACACCCTCCTATATATTATCATTATGCCAAGAGTAGGTGTACAATGCTTCCTCCTCTATAGTGAAATTGCTTAGTTATATAATCATATTAAGATGACTAAGGAGAGAAGATAATATTTGGAAAATGCTTTTAGATTTCAGGAGCTTTTAATCCCACTCCTATATATATGAATATACATGCATAATATCCATGCACACATATATTCTCTCATACATATATATATATACATATATACACACACACATGCATATAGCTATAGCTCCTTTGCCTCTCCACTGTGCACCCAAAAGACTTTCATAATGTCCCTTTCACAAGCTGTTTTATGTCACAAAACTTTCTTCTCTCCAATTGACCAGTTTTAATCACTATCACCTAAAAAGGTACAATAAAATATCAGCGACCAGTTACTTAATCAAGCCAATAACAGGTTACACCAACACTGCTCCACTGTGTGTATTCATAGTACCAGCAGAAGCTTTTGCTGTTCCATCTTTGTTATTTTATTTTTTACTTTCTACCCTGCAGCAGAAGCAGCAGCAGCAGCTCTGATTGCGACAACCAATAGACATGGTTGGCAGGATGAAATGTAAAATAACAAAACCTACAGTCTGCCTTGCTTTGTGGATAATATGCTGCAACAACCAGCCATTTCCTGCCTGTGGCTGTGTCAGCTGAGCCATCCACAGTCCATTTTTTCATTGGTATTATTTTTTTCAGTGTCTATGAAATCTGGAATGGGGCACAGCATGCTTGGAATGCGGCCAGTATCCTGTTGAGTTAGTAGAATGGAAAGAAAATAAAAAGTACTCTGACCCAATTTCTTTGACTAAATATACTGGGCCATAACAGCAAAAGCTAGGAATGTGTTTATTCTTTGAATCATTTTTCAGATGAAGTGGTTTAGGACAATAGGTTACAAACTGAGATGGAGATCAGGTAGTGAAACCTACTCATCAGGCTATCCATTGGCTTCAAACATCTCTTTACATCCCAGGTCTCAAAGATTTTAAAATAGGTTTCATTTTTCTTTTTTGTTGTTTTTCTACCTAATTTAGTTTACCTGAAAACTTCTGTCCACCTTTTCTTTTTTTCCCCTTTTCTTTTCTTTACCTGTTTCAATTAAAGCAGTTAGGCAAAAAAAACAAACAAAAAAAATCAGTGTATTTTTCCTCTCTGTGACAAGTACCAACACTTAGGATTTGTGGAGATTGTGTTCCTTACTCTCTGGTGTGAGCAGAAATGCAGCTGCATGCATCTGGAAGTGAGGAGAAACATAATAGCACAATCAGTTAGTTTTTCAAATGCAAAGTGGAGGGTGCACTTAAAACATGATAAAAATCTAAACTGAACAGCTTGTGCCTACCTTTGGCTCCCCCACACCTGTGCCATTCATGCTGCCATCCCAGGCAACAGTGCTGTTCCAGCGAGGAGAGTGCCAAGGAGTGGCTGCTCTGTTCCAGGAGCTCTGTCCCAAGAAGGACCAAGCAAACCCCATGACCTCTTTCTCAGTTTCCTCATTCATAAAATGGGGACAATGATCTGCCTCCATCTTTTCAGAACACCTGGGTATATCTGATTGCAAAGTGGCAGGACACAATGGGAGCCAAACAGAACTGTTCTCCAGTGCCATATGGCCAGACAGGTTGCCAGCATTCAGAGATAAAAAAGACAGATTAAATTATAAAAAGGCCAAACCAAACAAAAACAACAAGAAACCCAAAAGCCCCAAGAACAAACAGCAATTAAAGGCTTAATTTAGCACTAATAATCAAAATGGATTTCAGAAATGCCTGGCCAAATAAACATTCCCTTGCAGCACCCCACCTGCTGGTACTGGCAGAATAATAATAGTACCTGCAGTACTACTCCAGTACATCCCTGCTTTCGTTGTCTTCTTCAGACCTACAACACAAGGTGCTTATCTTACTGCTCTCCAGCTTTTCAGCTTTCCCTTTCGGCGATCCCTCCCAGAATGCCTAAAAACTCTTGAAAGAATTATGCATTAGGTATGAATGAGAGAAAAATATCATCAGCCATGTGAATTTGGATTTGACTTGGTCCTGAGCTCTTGCCTCATTCAGGTGAATCCTGAGTGGTTTTGGCAGCCTCTGTCCTCAGCACTGAACTCCTTTGTCATGGGACAGAGAGGCCAAGATCTGAAGAGAGAGAAGGGAGGGATCAAACAGCTGAGTGAGGGCAAAAAGGACATTTTGATCAAACTTGTAGATGTTTCTGTCCAGAAGAGTTCTCCTTTCCCTTATGACCACAGAGGAAGATGAGCCAAGGTGCTTTAAGGTATCCTGCTTGACTTGGCAGAGGAGTGAAGAGTGGTCTGTCCAAAGTGATGGCTTGGGGAATTCTGAAGACAAAATCCCAGGCTAAACCATGCACTGGTATTACTCCAAACAGCCTGAAAACACAAAAGCAGGAATCCCAGGGTCCCAGAAATTCATGGGTTGGACTCTAGCTGTTTTTCAGGGCAAGGGCTTTCCATGCAGGAGTTTCAGAGGCAACAGCTGTTTTATAGAACATTCCTGTTAGCAGGGCTGGGTGAGCAGAGCTAGAAGTGTGGTCATACAAGGTCTGGGCAACAATTTCAGGGAAACACTATTATTTGGTCCATTTTTATTTCAAACAAGAGGTTTCTTTGCATGTGAATCCCCAACCAAGTCTATTCATTGTAAGAACTGACAAAAGTGAAACTAAGTGAAGGAAAGCAGATGGCTGAAACATGTTGAAAAGAATCAATAGCCCCAGTTCTGATGCATCGATATTTTGGTGTGGACACATTCAGAATTGATGTTTAAATGTCAGCTGGGCCCAATTTGCAGCATTTCAAAGCTGCCTTTGTGTTTTGAGTTCAGCAGGACTGAAGGTCAGAAGTTTTGCTAAGTATTTGAATCCATTGGTACATTTTGCAAACATTCATTTTTATTTGAAAATATATTCTTGTATCTTGTTCCACTGCTATAGCCAAGGTGGAAGAACATAGAGCAGGCATAAGTTCAAAACTTGGTCAAAGGATGACAGTTGCTTATGCTATCTTGACTCTTACACTCCCATTATTGCTCCTGAAAAACTAGATAGCTTCAAGTCTGATTTTTTCCAGTATAGAATTATATTGTATTAATAAGTTCCTTTCTGTCCAAATGCATAAAGATACTGTGGCAAATAAAACTCTTCACTGAGTTGGTTGGTTTTGATGTGTGCATCTTTTGTAGTAGAAAGAAGACTGTGTGGTTATTTAATAGGAAGTGTTGATAGTGCAGAAAAGAAGAACTCAAAAGATATGTATTTCCTTTTTAATGCTATATATTTAAATTACCAGATTTTCAATTAGTGCAATGTAGCTAAATCTCTTAAAACTAACAGAAATGTGAACTTAAACCATCTGAAGAGTAAGTTATGAACCTTAAGATGCAATAGAAACAAGAGCTACATGAAATTATGTTAAAAATATTCAGTGTATTAACATTCAGTAGAATGGCTTGTTTTCAAAACTGATTTGAAGATGTTTTTTAGCCTTGTTGGGGTTACAAAATAATATTTTGGACCTGGTGAAATCACAGTTCAGTTGTCCATTTCACAAATCTGAGCAAAGTCCTCCCTTCTTTAAACACAGTAGGGACTTCAGGAAGTAGTAATTGAAATTTAGGCAAAAAGGACATTATGAACAGGATTTTGCTAAGTAAATTCAAAGGGACAGTTTTAAACCCACTGTAAGTGAAGCACATGTCACTCAGTGTGTGCCACTGTGGTGGCATTCAATATGTGCTTTGCAGGGGAGCAAAGGGCTCCAGGAACAAAACTAGTCTTCAGAGCTGTTAATAGGCTACAGTTCCCTTGGAATTAGTAGGGCTGGAGGGTGTTCAGAGTTTTCCAATAGAGTTGCATTTATTTTCATCTCAGCTACCTTACATTCTATAAGTGACAGATGTGTGGCAAAATAGAGTACTGAAATTTTACTTTCAGTTCTGAACTGTGAAGAGAGAACAATGCTTGTCACATTTCAAAAAGGCTACAAAGGAATATCCTAAGTAGTTAACAGAGACACTAGAAGAAAACAAAATAGAAGAACTTTACCAAAAAAAAAAAGGAGAGAGAGAAATCCACCTATATTTATATCTGTAAAACAAGGAATCTTCAGAACTTTCTGAGTAACAGAGGAAAAGAATTATCTCAAAACCCCAGGCAGAAAAATGAATTTGAAACTGTGTTTTATTCTGAAGAAAATCTTGGATGTACTTCTGTTGAGCAGAAGTTTCTGTTTGTGAGGAGGGGGCTAGGAGATGCACAAAAGGAAAACATTCCCAGCTTACATGACACAGTCAGGATACATTGTCTAAAGGATCAGAATAGGATGCAATTATGAAGTCATACAGACATGAAGGTCAGCTTGTCCAAAAGTCATGTTAGCAGGCCAAGCAGGCAGGCAGTTAAAAAGACCACCAAAACCAAAACCAAACCAAAAATCCGCTTTAAATCCCCCTGTAACAGAAAAAAAAAAAGGCAGAATTTAAAAGATAATGTAAGATTTGGTAGCTTGATATTTGAATATTACAGTAAAATTTGGAGATTCAGCATGCTCTGAATAATATCTAATTGAATCAAAGGTTCAGGAATGGAATGAAAATGACACCCTCTCTGGAAGAAAGCTGGGTCCTTCAAAGAAGTCTTTCGGTGCTTTACTGTGAATCCTTCACTGTGGAAGATGTACTTCATTTAGGAGCCTTTAGGATTTGAAAGAAATTACATGCCATGTTTTCCTTGTCTATCTTACAATTACTTAGAAAACACAAAGGTCTTTTGTGTCCTCATTTATTCTGTGAAAGAGGAAAGAATAATTAAGTAGAGCTCTGAAAATCCAAAACAAAAGAAAACAGGATCAACTTCATTGCCATGTGCCCCATTCAGACCTTAGAGGCATGTTATGTCTTTAATATTGCGAAAGAAAACTTCATTCACAAAGACCCTTTCGACTTTCTTGGAATGACATTTTACTTGCGGTGATTTTTAGCGGCGGTTTGTTGGCTTGTTTGTTTGTTTTCATTAGAGGAGTCTGCTAAAGCATATTGACTTAACACAAAGTCACCTTGGTATCAGTTGCAATAGCCCCCAAAGCAGTGCTTGGATTTGCAGCCCTAACTGGCATTGTGTTCTGATGCTTTTTGAAGACTTTTGAAAGTTAAAGTGGAATCAGTCCTTAACACCACTAACCATGCCCCTGCTTCTTGACCCTAACTATTTGAAACATAATATTCTCTATCATTGTTCCCCAAGTCTTAAAAAAAAAAGTCTTATTCCCTATGCTCATATTCCTGTTAGATTTTGTGATTAACAGTCCACAGCCTTGAGTTTATGAATGTAGAGGTTCCCCCATAGCATGGGAGTCTCAAAAATTCCACTTACTCCGTGTGTGCTCTCTGCACTGTGAGCAAAGGGGAGATTTCATCCCTCAGGGTTATCTCAGCAGTATCTTCCACAAACACATCCCTTCTCTAAAAGAAGAAAGGATCTACCTTTTCATCCAGCTTAACTTTGTCTAGACAACAAATGCAGCCAGGTTTTGTACAGCTGATTTATCTTCCCCAGCTGACTAAGCTGGAGTGAATGTGATTCACAAAGATTTTCTTTTTATCCCATGTTTGTCTTTCGAACTTCTCTCTGCTTATCTATGCTTGTACCTGGGAAACCTGGGAAACTCTAAGCAGCTATCCCACTCCACAGGCTGAATGTCAGTCACCTCAGCAGGGATACACTAGTGGTAAAATGAGACTTTGGATAGTCTTATGGGTAACATGCAGTGCAGATGATGCAGATTTCTTTATTTTCCATTTCAGAAGTTCTTAGTGTTTCTTCATGCAGTACAGTTTTATCTGTAGTTCTCTTATACAACATAAGTGTCTTTACAGCTCAGGATAGGTGTTTTGCTGCATTCTCATTAATTTAAAGAAATAAATATCTTGATGAGAATGACCTTCATTATACTTCAGACCTGATCATTGCTCCCTGTGGGCTCCATTACCTCAGTGAAAGCCAAAGACAAAGTTCACTCAATAATTAGAGGTACTGGAGTTGCTCTGGTCTGAGAACCTGACACCCCTGCTGTGCTGAATGGCAGTCTACAGATGAGAGACTTGAGAGCTAAGAGACCAAACTAAATTAAGGCTGCCTAAGGTCTGCTGTGTGCATTAACTTGCAAATAAGGTGGGGGCACAACAAAAAGTGAGTGATCCTTCTCCTAAGAAGCTTTAAATCATTCCATTTAGGATGTGCTGGAACAGGTTGATGTTAGCTTTTGTTTGCGATTCAAACCTACAGCAAGATAAGATGAATGTATAATAAAAAATATTGTTGTGTGTCAACTGACAGGTCTAGTACTTATCCAACAAACTTGTTGCATCTTTCTGTGCAACCATCTGTTTAGAAAAGACATTATACATAAGAAATTGTTATAGTATAAAATGTGTATAAATGTATATTTGCATAGACACATGCACGTAAATACGTATGTGTGCACATATCTGAACTAATCTGCACAGCAGGAATACTTGTTACAAAGAGCTAATCTATTCCTGTTAAATTAGTGGACAAAATTTGTGTGTTAAATGGCATTTCCCTTCTATGTTACCACCTACACCTGCCCTGGAGGACTGTCTGGAAGCGTGACCCACAGACAGCCTGTCCTATAGCCGTCTTATGCATGAGGTCAGGGCCCAGGACAACTCCCATTATACAGAGTTTGTCTGAGTACCTCTCAGAAAGGCTGCATCCAGCTTGGATTTTTAGAAAAACCTGAAGCCAAATATAGATATAACTGAGATTTGGGGGCTAACAATGAATGAAGGTGCTTAAAATGGGACTTTGGTGGACTTTGTGCAACACAGCACATGTCTAGCTGTGATGGGGCTGTCCTAGTTCCATTCAGGTGAGATAGAGTTCATTTTCTTCCTAGAAGCTGGTACAATGCTGTGTTTTGGGTTCTGTATGAGAATAAAGTGGATTACATGCTGATGTTTTACTTGTGGTTAAGCAGAGCTTACTCTATGTCCTAGAGTATGTTTTCCCCTGTTCTGTCAGAAAGCAGGTGCACAAGAAGCTGTGAGGGAGCGTGGCCAGGACTGCTGCCCTGAACTGGCCCAAGGATATGCCACACTGTGAAATCGTGAAGTGCCATGCCCAGTATATAAATTTGGGAAGTTGGCTGGAATGGACTGATCACCTTTCAGGGATGGGCTGGACATCTCTCAGCAGGTGGTGAGCAGTTGTATTGTGCATCCCTTTTTTTTGGGTTTTGTTCCTCTCTCTCCTTTAATAGCTATTATTATTAGTAGTAGTAGTAGCAGTAGTAGTATTGGAAGTATTATTACATTTGTATATTATTATTACTATTATTATTACTACTACTACTACTACTACTGCATTTTATTTTGTTTCAATTTTTAAACTGTTCCTATCACAACCCATAAAATTTACCTTTTCTTTCCAATTCTTCTCTCCACCAAGGGATGGGGTGGGATTGAGTGAGTGGCTGTGTGGTACTTAGTTGCCACCTGGGGTTAAACCATGATGGGTGATAGGGGTGAACTTTGTGGCTTCTGTGGTCTTTCTCAATGTGTTATTCCTCTGGAACAAGTTTTCTTGCTTTTCAGCTTCCAGCATCTGTTTTTGTAGGCATCCAGTTAAGGCATCTGGTCCACCTGCAATCCCAAAACCAGGAACAGCTACTGCATTCTATTTAAAGTGCTCTTGATGCACACCAATCTGTATCAGCTGTAGAGGGCACTTCCAAAATGTGAATCAGTCCATTTCATTTTTAATGTGTATTTTTAAGGACCCCAGTTTCCCAAAGAGTATATTAACAACCAACCCCTTGGTTTGATGCCCCTGTGGAGGGAAGCAGGAAGATGAGGCTGCCCTTCCTCTCTGCTTTTGAAGCCGTGTGTCTGTGCAGAAGGGAATGTCAGGCTATTCCATTGACTTTTCTAGCTTGTCCTCCTGAATCAGGTTTCTGACTGAGGGGAAGCAAGCAGCAGAGCTGGTCTCAGATGCCTGAATGGTGGGTGTCTGTCTCTCTGGGCTCCCTGAGGAGCCCAGCCTGCCCTCACTTGAGGGTACAGGGGTGACTCATTTGATTATACCCTTCTATTTCAGCTTTTCAAGGGATCAGAGCAGATCATAGCAATATTGGGGAAAGAAGTGTAACTGTGAAGGCACACAGGACAGAATGGCAAAGTTCACATTCTAGCAGTGCTGTCTTGAGCAATCATCACCTCTTCATTTATTTCTTTCCACAACAGTTTTTCTTTTCACTGTCATTTATGCTAGTTAAGTTTTCAAGTGGGAGCAACTCCTCTATTCAGGGTTCAAGAAGCAACAGTGCCCAGAAAAGTAAGGGTGTGGTGTGGAAAAATAGCAGTAGGAAAGGAAGGTAGATGGGAATTCTCAAAATCACTGTTCACTGTTGCTGAGCAAAAAGCTATTAGCAGAGTAATATTAGCAGAGTGTGCCATTAATTGCTGACATCATGAAAGCAAATGTCTTCTTCATTCTCCACCTAGTTTTTTGTCGCCTTTCTTGGATGCAGCTCCTTGGCTTTTTTCCCTTCTTTGTCATTTTGCCAGACTCTGGATCTTCTGCTCACAAATGTTTTTCATGTTACAGTCACCAAGGCTGTGGGATTATTCCTCCTGTTCTCTGACACCTTGGTGTGTTATACTAGCTGAAGGAGCCCTCTCCTGCATTTGTTTCTTCCTGGTGGTGATTACGCCTTTGTTGTGGGGTCTCTGACACATTCAATGCTGTTGGATGTGCAAGAGCCACCTGTTGGCCCTGCCTGGGGACCAAGCTGTCACCAGCTTCCACGCACTCCTGTTTGCATGGCCGTGGGTGAGGCAAGAGGAGCAGAATGTACAATGTGTTAATAAGAAATTTATACCATATTTGACAGCATTACTCTATTGATGGCTGCCAAGAATATGACTGGCATGACTTTCTTGGGTCTTTCTCTGATCTCAGATATAAATTTGATATGTGTTCAGGCAAACACATATTTCAGGAGACTTTAAAAGAAAAATTTATTCCATATGTAGCTGTACTACAAGTATTTACTCTGCTGAATTGAATTCTAGCCATCTTCACGATTTCTCTTTGTTTAATATAGTAATCACCTATAACTGTGCAAATAATTTTTGGAATCAGACATTTTAAAATCCCAACTGTGAACGTCCAAGAAATTTACTCTTGCTCTTGGTTTTTTTTTTTTTTTTCCTTTCTTTTTTTTTTTGGCCTAACACATGGCACTGAGATCCTATTGCAATGGGCAATTCAAACCAACATCTGCCCAGCCCTCTTTTATAAAGAACGTTGTGCCTTCTTTGTGTCAAATTTTAGAAATGTTGCCTCACAGGAGTGTTACACCACCACTCCAGATAATTCCTAAATGTAGTGTGTTTTAATACTCTTGGATGGTGCTTTCTCTTTTGAAAGAGGAAATTTTTGAAGGAAACAAAGGCAGCTAAGTAGGTCGACAGGAATTACATATCTCTATTTGCTTTTATAAACACCTTACTCTAACATATTGTGGCATCAAATGTGCACACATTCTCTATTTGCAATGTTTCATATTTGAGATATGCTTTGTCTAGGCAAATTTCTATACTCCCTCTTGATGTAGGACAGAGTACTGACATAGCTTAAGGAAATATGTGATATATTAATGTCCATCATTGCTCTTACAACTGAAGAACATGCAACCTGCCTCACTTCTATGTGTTCTACAGGAAACATGAAAACTTAAAAAAAATTCTTAGATAGCAGAGAAGGAAAGTCATAAAAATAATAAGTTTGGATTCTAAAAAAAGACATATTAGAAAATTTCTTCTTTGCACAGGATGAGTGAAAATTAAAAAGAGAGAGAAAAGAAGCAGTGAAATGGAGAAGCCAAGGTGAAGTGGGGTCCTGAACCCCTTTGCTACCATGTGTCCAGGTAAAAGACTGCTTTATTTTCTGAGATGAGGTCAGCTTCATTATTCGTTTGCTCTGAGTCAGAGAGGGGCAGTAGAAATACTGGTGTGCCTGGCAGAAAGGAGTCAAAGGAGCACAAAGCAGCAGGGTGACAAAGTGGCCTGCTGGCTCCTGGACTGAGTTAATGTCACACAGGGCTGCATGACAGTGTTTAAAAAAGGAAAAGCAGGAACTGCAGGGAGCAGGGAACTCTTCAGAGGACTAAGGGTCCAGTGCTTCTAAGCTTTCCTTAAAAAAATGAAGAAAAAGGTACGGTAACAGATAGCACGGAAAGTTGAAGGATTGCTTAACTCCAAAGCTGTATCATTAGAAAACAGGTTGAGAGAAAGGAGAAACATCAAGGGCTAGAAAAGGAAGGCTGAGGAAGGGGGAGAGGGAAGACAGGCTATTGTGGATGACATCTTGCAGCCTGAGAAGAAACAAAAAAAATTATTGTTGCTTTCCAGTCAGTCACCAGGACAACAGCAGATTGAATTTGGAGCTGCCTGTAATAATTTATAACTACTTTGTCTCAGTTGGATTATTATGTTGCTTTTCCTGCTTTTGTTGGATTCATTAGCTTGGCAGAGCTTCAACCACAAAGGCAAGGTAAGAGAAGAAAGGGGAATTTTTGGAAAAATTCATTATCTACAAAACTGTGCTATGAAAATACTGGTGAACTCAGCACTCTTGTTGCTTTGAACACCTTTTGTGCTCTGATCTGTTCCCAGGGCTAAGAGAGGTGCACACAAAAAGAAATGACAATGAGACCCTTCCCTGCTGTACAAGGACCTTCTGCTCCCTGTGTCGACTGCCAATCTTAAGCACCCAAAAATAAAGTTCAAAAATGTGCTGGGATCTGGTAGAACCCCTTGGCCCTGACAGCTCGCTGGAAGGAAAATCATGGTGTTTTCACCACTGGAAAGCAGGGTGGCAAGCCCAGAGCCTGTGGAGGTGGGAGGTGTTAATGGAGCTGAAGCATGGTCCTGCAGAAGTGGTGTCTGGTACGTTTTGAAGGCAGGAATGACAGGGATAATGGGGAAGCTGCAAACAGCTGTCTGAAAAGAACAGGTCAAAAAGTAACATAGTGGTGGCATAGAAGAGATGGGCAAGCATCAGGCAATGTGCTGCACTTAGCCATTCAGCTGTCTGGAGGATGGAGGGATGGAGACTGGTAGTGAGGGAGGGTGCCCTTCCACAGCAGGCAAACAGCTGAGTGACAAAAATCCCATTAGTCCATTCCTGCTGCAATCTCCACACCTGTTAGGGGCAAAGTTGGTAAACTGCACACATGGGCAAATTGCTCACCATATGGTCTAATTTCTTTTGGAACCAGTGTGTGGTGAAATGCGGAAGAAACCATCCTACAGCATGCAAATAAAATGCAGTGCTATGGCACTGGACCTTTTAGGCTTGCGTTTTCAAAAGCCAAAGATTTTACTAGGAATTGGTTTTCCTGCAGGCTTAAATTTCTGGGGCATGTCAGAGGCATATTTAAACTTTCAAGCAACAATAGTAAGAGGGTACTAATGATTGCAGGGAAACCTCTTTTTACAGCTCTGAATTTTATCCTAACATCCAACTCTTGAATAACCTAAAAGGGTGGAGATCTGTCTGTTCTGCTCCACCTACAAAGATATCCAGCCTCATGACAAAATAGCCACATTCCACCCAAGTATTTAAAAAAACTCAAACGCCACTGATTCCTCCATCCTCACTGCATGCCCAAGTTTTATGGCTTCATTAAAGTGACAAATGTGAGGAAGAAGCAGTTTGGTATGTGTCATGCTTTGCACATTGCACTGATTTTATTACCTCTAACATTTTTAGGTGTCAGGGTAGAAAACATCCTGTCCCTACGCATACAAAGGACTCGTTCAATATGGCGGTTTCTGAACAGCTGGAATTAGGGCACATCCCACACAAATGTATTTGTGTAAATTGTTCAGTATTGTAGCCTGTTCGGGTTGAAGCATCCATTTATTTGCCTGCATTTTTCTTGACGTGTAGCTTTCCTTTCCAAAGATATTATGGCAGACCTCCCTTTACCCCTGAGCCTGGGGTCAGCTTATTGTGCTGTTTTAGGATTACAGTAAATAAACTTACAGAAAACATAAACAAGAAAAAGAAATGGCAACTCTGAGCCACACATCATTTTTCCTTCACTTTTTCTTTCACCCTACAGCTATTACTTTAGTCCTTTATGAACCCCAAAGACTCCTTGCTCTACTGTGGCAAGCACTTTGTGAATTGTTTATTAGCTTGGAAAACTGTTTCTGTCTCTCAGGGCAGGTGTCAGTAGAAAATATTTGGGACAAATACTCTGTGAAGAAAGTACCTTTTTGCCTTAGGAATCAATGAACTATTCCAAAAGATCCAGTGCCCTGAACCACGCTGAACTGAAGACCAGCAAATGTTACCTTCCATCTCTTCCAGTGACTTTAGTGCTGTCTTCATTATCATCTTCTGTTCTCCCTTGCCAATTCACTCAGCAGTTTGCCTCCTGTGCTACACACCAGCTGACAGATGTATCCTTTTTATTTCACATACTCTTAAAGCCTTGGGCACAGCATTCTGGAGATATTTATACAGCTCTGGGACCCAGTTGCTGGAAAAGTAGTTTGTAGTGAATATTTGTTACATGTTCTACAAGATCCCACACACTATTACTTTGCATAGAGTAAAACAACAACAAAAAAATACTGATGCCTTTGCATTTATTTTGGATTAAACTTAAACAGTGCACCTCATACTGACAGTCTTTCAAAGTTAGCCTCCATAACAGCCTGAATTACATGACTAAAAATTTTCCTATATGCCACAGTGCCTTCAGAATCTACCTACCACCAAGTTTCTTCATCTCCCACAAGCAAATCTTCCTTCTGCTCACCACAAGACATTTCTTGTGTCCTTAAACAGTGGTAGAGAAAGGACATCTGCAACAAAATGCACCACTGACTCTGTCTCCCCAGTGTTAGTCAGGAAGGGTAATCAGTTTTGTGCTGATTCTGCTGTTGTAATTTCTTCCCCTTATTTTAGTCAACACTGGGCAAAATGTGGAACCGATACACGAATCAGTTGGTTTTATGTTGAAATTCTCTATATGTGTCTTTCACTTTCAGCATACCTTATAGATATGTTAGCTGTCTATTGAATAACCATTTCATGGCTCTGCCAGAGGAAGGTGTCAGAATCTGAAGGTTTTTTTGCCAAGTGTTTTACCACGGTTTTCTCATTTAGATGGTCTGCTAGAAAAAAGCGATAAACACAGAATATTTGAAAAATGCCACAGTAGAACCCTTAAGGTAAACCAGCTGGCCTTTTCTTCAGTTTCTAGGGCAGCATTTTAATAAACATTAGTCATGGTGATTACGGAACATTTTTATCGAGGATACATCATTTCCAGCATTATCCCATTTTTGAGTCTATATTAGCATAATAACTTGCATTATTAGTATAATTTGAGACATTTTAAGGACATGGCTGGAGAATAAGAAGCTCAGGCTGGAAAGCCTCTGATTGCCAATTGCTTGTCTTGAGCTTGCCAGGGCCAATTAACATATTTCTTCCATTTTTGCCTTTGTTTGACTTATCAAAACACGAATGTGCAGCAGACTTTCAGAATCACTTAGGCTCCTTGTTCAGGCTTTAGAAGCACATAGCAACACGAAGCACATTCATGCAGATTAAGTGCTCTTTGGAGTATTAGAAACCACTTAATCTGTATAAATATGCTTCAGGTTGTTCAGCTTTTACAACACCTTGAGAAGGAACTGCAGTTGTTCAGAAAAGTGTGTGATGCATTATTTAAAAGAAGATATATAATCCACAATAAATTTATCTTCCAAGTGACTATTGTGAGAATCGTAGTTTATATTTTATATTTTGGACTTCATTGCACTGTGTTAATGCGAGTGACAAAGGGAATTTCCTATTATATACTCTATTACTTTCAAAAATCTGGTTTTATCACTGTTGATTTAGAAGATAAGCATGAGAGATGTATAAGTACTGAGCAATTTTACTTTGCAAATTTGTGCAGCAGGAAGAATTTACATTTTTAAACAGAAAAAGGTAAACAGTATTTATTTTCTCACTGAGTTGATACGTTATTCCATGCATAAAATACCTTTTTAGCTTCCATTGACTCTAAATTTCATTTGCAGTAGAGCTGAAAAGAACGAGGTATGGGACAGGACTAAGAACATCATATTGTGATGTTAGATATTTTGCTTTTGGGGTTTACAGTGTCATTTAGTCTAATAACTCTTCATAGTAGAGTTTAATTACTGCCAAAAATAGAAAGCATGGTTGCATTGTGCAGCTTTCCCAAGGGATGTCTTATGTGTCCTGAGATAAATTTAAGCTCTATATTTTAACATACGTGCAGCTGTAACTGTGTCGCATTCTGAAATCCCTTGTTAGACAAATGCTTGCAGCAGCCATTGATAATTGGAAAGTAACATGGACAAGACAGTGTTAATCTTAAAATATTGACTCCAAAAAAAGTAAATAATACTTTTCCAGACTGGATGGCCTCATGAAGAGCTGATTTTAGTATATTGAATTCCATTTTTTTGTGAAAAGGTGGGACTTTTAGCATCAATAGACACCTATTCTGTGGTTGATCTCAAAGGATGACTTAGTAACTGCCTCTCTTCCCTACTTGTACCTCTGGGGCTATTTGCCCCCTGAGCTGGTGGGCAGCATCCTTCCCAACTGTGGCAAATAAAGGCCAGCCACTGGAGGCATCTGGTGAAGCTCTACCCTTCACCAGAGAACTTCTTCCTTTGCTGAGGAGACACCACTGCAAGCCAAGTATGCAGGTTCACCATTCCTGGCAAGTATCCTAGATGGGCCATAATATCTACAGTGGTTTATATTCAGGTCCCAGAGGAGCACTTCCCTTGGCAATATGATCTTAACCTCACTGTAGCTGTAAGAGCAGCTGCCAGGGCTGATGTTTCTGGCCCTGATATCTGTGCAGAGATTAGGGGAGCAGGGGAATTCTTGTTTGCATACAAGAGCAGGCTGAAGACTCCTTTGACAGATGTTTAGTAACACAAATGGGACTTGCAAAGGGCAGAAGGACTGTTTTTGGAGACAGTTGAATTTTAACCTTCCTCTCCTCCTTTTACATAAAATAACCAAGGACATGACTTCAGCTGTGAAAGTTGTGTGTCTACTCTGGTCATTTCATTGTCCCTGTAATGAAGCTTTTTATTTTACAGAGATTTGCAAATTTTTTTGGTAAGAATTCCAAATATTCTCTTTTGTAAAATCTAATGAAATTATAAAGAAGCTTTGGAAATTCTAGTATTTTGCTGTGATATTAGCATCCAACTGCAGTAAACTACACTGGGTGAAATAGATTTCTCAAATTCAAAATAGATTAAAAAAAAACAATTAATTAATTAAATTCATTGGATTAAAAAAGAAGACTAGATAATCAAGGAAAATTTCCTAATTTTAATCCAATTTAAGGTGCAGGTTGCATTTTTTATGAAGCATACAAAAATACCAAGATTTTTTCCACTGTAAGCTTGGAATTAATTCCCTGGGTTATATCCAGTGCAAACACTGAAATGTTATATGACCTCTATTGCACAGAGGTCCTTTGCCAAAAGCTCATTGCAGTAATGGGCTTTAATATTTTTTGCATTGGATTTTACTCTACTGTTGGTTTTATCATTCTTGATCTCAGCAAATGTGCTTTATTGTCTGGATCATTTAATTTTGTTAGGCAAACGTGCTTCATTTTTTAATGATAAAATGTTAGCATACTCTTCAATAATAACTGTTTTTCCTTTCAAAGCTACTCATGCATAAAGTCTAATCTTTTGTAGTTGAAGGAAGATGTTCTTTAAGAACTGATTTAGGGTCTGCCTTTGTTTTACTAATTTTTAGTTACATGCAGTCAGACCTGATTAATCTGAATTAGCATGCAAAGCCCCTTTTTAGAACTAAATAAAATGAGATTAACAAGTAAAGGATACATACAAGGATGTGTTCTAAGGTTGGTTAAAAGTTAAATCCTTCTTATTCTTAAACATACAGACACTTCTGCCTGAACAATTTATGTATTCTAATTGGGTACACAGTTTTGCTGTGTAACAGATCTTTAATTCCTTTTGACTTTTGAGCAAAGCATCTAGGCATCCTAATAATATTATGCAAGGAAATGCCTTTACAGGGTTTTATAACTGGAACTGGACTTAACAAGATCAGTTCATCCGATGCCCTTATGAACACAAATGCATTTAAAGAGGTGGCACTATGTTGCAATTTCAGAAGTCACATTACTTTTTAAAGAGTACCTAATGCAACCTGATATGAACTAAGGTCAGCTGCTATGAGGGTGAAGACCCTGCCTTTCCTCCGAGCTCTCTTCTGCTCTTGCTCCTGGTTACCCACCTTGTACTGGCTTTGGTGATGGATCTCAGCACCTCAACAAAATAAAATGGCAGAACATAACCTGGGAAAAAAGTATATATGGAATTTTCGTGTTTGTAAAGCAAACTGAAGGAATTTTCCTAGGGGTCAGCCAATCACTGAATCTGATGAGATGGAGGGGAGAGGGTAAATATTTAGTGAAGCAGTGTGAAGGGGAATAGAAGGAAGGAAGAAAAAGAAAAGATAGGGCAAAATCTGTCTTTCAGGCATTATGGACCATTTGTCACTTTAGTCCCAGCGTGGGACTGTGCTCTGAGGAGGCCAAAGTCTTCAGCTCAGTTGTGCTTGAGGACCCTGTTTACCTCACAGGAGCAGTGTCAGTAAATTCAGCTGGATTTTAATATGTGCTTTAAGCAGACATAGATTTGACAATCCATTGTGGGCATCCAATTAAAATGTTTTCTGGCTGTGGTTCACACATGTGTCCCTGCCTTGGTGTGAGCACACAACTCTTCTGGTGTGTTGCTAATAGGAGCAAATCTGCTCTTCTCTGGGTAGAGGCCACAGGTATGCAGAAACCTCCTTGGAGACAATTGCCTTTTAAATTGATTGCAGACTATGATACTACTACTAAACAATTACTTCTAGTTGTAAGAACTGCACTGTATAGTAACTCTACGTCTCATCTCTACGTGTCTAAGCCAAAACATGGCAAATTGCACTCTTAGCATTTTGATGGGGAAAAGAAATATTAAAAAGCTTTTCAAACATAATGGAAAAGGTTACTGTAGCAGGATGTTTGTTATTTTAATTTGAAATGATAAATACGCATCTAGTAGAGGACAAAAAAGCCTTTATACTTGACTGACCCCTGACCTATTTATACTACATTTTGCCCTGACGTATTTCCGTACTGTGTACAATAAAATACAAATTACTCAAATTCATCAAGAGGGGATTAATTGGCATATAATAGGGGATCTGGCTACTATACTGGCAAGCTGCCAAAAGGAAAGATGAAAGAAGCTTGTGGAGAAGGGGGCATAAAAATGCATGTGAGTGCAGAAAGCCAGCAACTATAGGAATAAGTTTATGTGCAAGCTAAGTCCAACTATGTGACCTGGCTTATATCAAAGGACAGTAGTGACATTATGAGATTCCCAACATGGAATTGTTTCTATGAGTCATTAATATATTTAATTTTATTTAGGCTGAAACTGAATTGCTTGAGCAGACAAGTGGAATTTTGATATGGCTGTTTGGAAGCTGTAGGAACCCAGATGAGCAGAAACCACAACCATGCTAGCATGCTGATCACATCTTTTCAAGCTGAGAAGCCAAACACTGCAAATCCTTAGCTCTCTGATTAGACATTTTGCTTAGCTGGGGCCTAAGTCAGGAAAACTCATTACTCTTTTCTTCTTTTTTTACTTTTCTATTTTCCTTTTTCTTAAGACTAAATTCTCCATTCATTTCTTGTACTGCCGTAGATTTTCAACAATGATCACATTATTGGTCAAATCCAGACCCTCTTTCCCATCCCCCATCTGGAAAGAACAAACAGTTTCTTACAGTTTCGTAAAAATCTGCTGTTGCACTTATGAACTTTAGCTGTCAGGCACTTAGATGCAATGTTTTTCAGGAGGGAATACAAATCTGTCCATTTCAGTGCTATTCCGCTTACCCTTAATTCTCCTCCTTCATTCTGGATAAATAAAAAGATTAATTCCCACACATTCTTGAAGCTCTGCTTAGCTCTAAATTAGATCAAGTTGGGAGTTTTGCTCATTACAGCTCTTCTTCCCTGCTGGCAGAGAGACTCTTGTATTTGTCACTTGTATTCTTCCTGTCCTCCTGTCCTTACAATTAGATTGTAAATCCCGCATGACCATCATTCAGCAAAGAGCAGACTGCTGGGGCTTTCAAACATGTTTCCTTCTCTAAAAAGTTTACAAATAAACACACGTTACTCCCAGACAAACCTTTACACTGCTAATAAAGTTTTAGATGCACAGAAAATAATGCAGTTGAAAATACAGCGGAGCACAAATTTTAAATGCTGCTTATCTCATTAGAATGGCATTTCGGCATTTCAGAGTGCCAGCGTGTCGCTTCTGTTCTGTGGGTTCTCCCCTTCAAGAAGAATTACTGTCTCTCCTCAGGCAGGCATATTCTGCAACAAGAGTTCCCACCATGTTTTTAATGCATATGCATATATATCTCAGGCACAGAAAAAGCTATACATAGGATGAATCATCTGTTTCATAAACTCAACTGTGCTGTTGTCAGAACCTATAAAAATAATATGACAGGCAGGCCTCAGCAGAGTGTCTATCCACCAGCTATTGTGAAGACAATCAACCACCTTCAATCTTCATCATCTTGGCTGGAAACCTGCCCCTGGAAGCCTGGGGGAATACAGACATGTAGGAAGCCAAAAGTTTGACAGATCTGATTTTTCAATAACCAGGAATATGTGTTCCCTAGCAGAGGGTTTTGAAAACACCTTGTCAGTCCCACCTTCCTGTTTATGCTGAAAGAGCTCCAGGCTGAGCAATTTTGTTGATTACAGCACCAGTGTGACTGGCCAATATGATACCATCTCGAAGCACCTCTGCTTTATAAACCTCGCAATGTTTTTAATAGCACGCTGAAAGTTCATGCAGACCCGTGAGGTATGGCTTGCTCCTATACATGAGCACACACACAGGAGGCATCTTTCCTGCTTGCCATTCTAGATGGCCACTGAAAAGATTTTTCAATAGCTGAATATGTTTGTATTATACCCAGCAAGGTCAGGTTGAGAGTGCTAATGTTTGCTTTTTTCTCACAGAGCCAAATGACACAGTGTAGTGGCAAAAGATGGCAGTAGGTTCCGGTCTTCTATCACCACAAAAAAAAACAACCAACACTCTTCAATCCCATTGTACAGGATTTTTTTTTCTTAGAAAGGTGCTAAAATACCAGGACTGATCAACGCAAAGTGGCCAAATCACACAACAAATTGGCTTAAAAACTATTAGTTCTGTGGACAAGGGGCCAAGGAAATTATCTTAGCAATTTTATCCCCCTGTAATCTCTAAGACGATTTGAGTGGCTGGTCTGGGCATGGGGATTTTGATTATCACTAGGTCAGTGAGACCATATTAATTTTATCATCATCCAAAACTGTAGGAAAAATGGAAAAATAAAAACCCCCAAAACAACTTTGGAAATTCATATAAAACCCCATTTTAAAATTACAGAAAAGCCAAAATAATGTTGAGTTCATTCACTATCAGAAAGTAAGACTTGTGTCTACTATCCAATTATGTGAAATTCTTTGTGATTTTGTTTGATGAGGTTTATGATTATGTGCTTCTTAATAAATCCTTCTATATTTGCACATTTGAGCTGAATTCCATGGAAGAAATTTGGATTTAAGGAAATTAGTAGGTTTTTATATTGAAAAGCACTTATGAATGAAAACAAGAAATTGTACATATCTTTCTATTTTTCTTGAACTCTCATGTTCCTTTTGGACATTTAACAACAGTGTAATACATGCTTGACCTTGAGCCCTTATTTGGGCTTGACTTTAACAATATGCAATTTCTCATTTGCTCTAGAGCATAAGTTGAAGCCTCTTCAAAAGTGAAGATAAATTTCTATAATGCAGATTTGTCTGAAATTCAGATAAGACACAGACAAGTGAAATGTTGCATCATGCTGGTATATCATACATGGCTTTTTCTTCGAAGTTTTCACCTGTCAACCTCTACATCCTGGTTACTATATTCAGAGACATGGAAAAGTTCAGAAAGGAATAATTTTCTTTTCCTAAATTTCAGTAACCTCAATTCTGCATAAATATGAGATATAAAGCTGTCTTAAAGAGAATGAATTTTTAATTTAAATTAAGATGGAATTGTAATAAACATTTGGCTAGTACAGAGGCATCTCTGAAAGTGAAAAATCTGTATTTAATAATAAAACTCGTAAAGGTAGAGAGCATATAAGGGGTGACTGTCTGGTGAGATGAACTCAGCCACATTTCTGTTTCCCTGGTTCAGCACTGAAGTCCTCTTGCTTCTTTGAGAAACAGCTTGAACAAAACGCTAATGAATATACATAGACGATGCAACAAATCCTGTGCTGGCAGAGGGACAGATTTTATGACCTAATAGGTCTTTTCTCTCTCCAAAGGCTCTAATTCTCTGAAAAATGAATCCCTTTCCATGGAAATGTGGGTATCTACTGCATAAAACAATATTATTTTACAGAATGATGTGACTTGGTTATACTATGTGGAGATCACCTGCACCTAGAGAAAGGTAGAAAATTAAGAGATAACCAGTCTGTTAATAATAAAGGCCCCAGAAGCGTAAATGACTTCTTTTTTTAACTACTTTAAACAATTACCCATTTCCAGGCAACCCAGCCTGCTGCCTGAATAGTTTTGTGTTTTCCATAATCCCACTAAAGTCTTACAGAGTCTTGCTGAATTTAATTTCTTCAGTTTCCTACTTGTATCCCTGTACTTTCTCAAATCAGCCATTATTCTAGTGATGTTGAATTATACAGAACCTTTTGATTATAGCGCTACAAAACACAAGGAACCTTCAATATAATTGAGGCTTCCACAGTGGTCAAACCAGCCTCATCTACTTCTTTATGCAGAATTACAGAGACTGTGTGACGTGGCACACATTCTTCACCACTTTGGCAATCCAAAACATTGTTTAAACAAGAAGGTACTCTGGCACTGCTTATAATTCCCAGAAATACAAAGAAGAAAATTTCAGAAGAGTATGACTCAACAAACAGCCTTAAAAGAAAGATCTGCTTTCATTTCCTGCTGGAATCAGTAACAAAATAAATTTCAGGCTCTCCCTCCTTCCCCCCCCACCATCCTTCTTATTTTTTGACCAGCATTAAAATCAGCTCTTTCCAATGTGGGCCAAACTCTGCTGCTGTTCATTTGGTACTGCTTTCCTTTGTGCTCTAGGCTAGAGTATGCAATTAATTTTACCAAGGTCTGCTGTGTAATTTTACTGAAGATCACTAATTTTTACCAAAGTCCTCTGGATAATTTTATTCAGGTCTGCTCAGCAGGAAGCTGCTCTGGCTTCTGCTCTGATGGTCTAGCCAAATGCTGGATGCTGCCCTCATATCTGGAACAGGAGCAGCACACTGCAAGGGCTTCTGAAAAGAGCAGGGCATGTTACAGATACAGTGGCAGGAATGTGCCTGCAATCTGGGCGAGGTCTGCCCAAAAGTGCTTTTATTCCTAATCCATCTGGAATCTCTTGTTTGAGCTGATGCGGTGTGCATTTTATTAATCTGATGTTTTCTTATCCCATATTGGTGTAATTCCATGAACTTTCAGAATTATTTTTATTTATAGTATTGTTAGGAGGGAAAAAACAGATCCTTTACACAAGAGTTTTTTGTCAAACTTAGAGCTCACTGTCTGCTGTTTGTGACAGTTTATCTGACAATCTCTTTTTGATGTGATGATTATATTATTTGTGAATGCATTTTGTCCTCCTTTTCCATAACAGGTTAAACAGTAGATATTTCAGTGCCTTGACTTAATGAGGTCTTTCCTAACCTAGTAAGCACAGCTTTCTACTTTCTATGTATGAAATAAAAGGCTAACAGACAAAAAGAGATTTTTTTCTTCCTTTTCATGTGAATAACATTTTAATAAAATTGTTGGTAAGTTGGGTATGTGTGCGGAGAATAAAGACAATGGAGTCATGTATCTAAAAGCCATTTTGAAATCCACAGGGGCTGGAAGTACTTCAGGGAGAGGAGATAAATTCTTCCTAAAGTGTGAAAATTTCAGAAAATATTTCAATTGCCCATCCACTTCAATTATAACATCTACTTTTGCTTCAAACCACTGCCTGACATATTGATGTGTGTATTTTCCATATGCTTCCCTGAATGAACTGAGGAATCAGATGATGAAGGCTTTGCTTCTGAAAGCACACATTCATTTTTGAAAATCAGGAGAAATTGTTTCAAAAACCCAACTACATTACTTAGGAGATATAACCCTAGTGCTATGGATACCAGAAATCTCAGCATGGTAAGGTTTTCCTCTTGTTCTCTTGATATTTTACAGATTCTGCAATCCATGTTGTCTTCCACCTGCAATAAGGAGTCTAGAAGAAGCAGAAACTTCTGTAATTTACATACCAGCTGAATCCACAAAGCCATTTAAATTCTTTTTCTCATTGATTTTTATTGAGCAATGGCTCCTAAATGCTTTTGTGGATCTAGCAAGTCATATTTTCATCTCTTTATTGAGAAAAAGCTAATTTTATGGCCAAATTCCTTCAAAAACTAAGAATATTCATGTCACTGTAATGCATGACTTTGAAAGCTTGTCAGTGTATTTTACTGCCGTGTTCAGAAACATAATTGCATATTTTATAAAGTATAATCCACATTAGCAGGCTAAGGTAGAGAACAACCTGGATAACTTATTTTTGCGTGGTTTCCATATTACTACATTTTGCAATATGTTTGGCAACATTAGCAATTAAGTACTGCCATGACTTTGAGAGGGAATTAGAAATAGCCTGGGTCCGGTCTTCCAGCTCCTCTGTGCTTCTTTAGAAATATGAAACAATCTCAAATGATGTTTGTCTGACCTATCAGACTAGTTTTATATCTTCTTTCTATAGCTGGGGCAGCGCAGAACAGCCAGAGCATGCTGATGACTTTGGCTCATTAATTTTAGTGAGGCACTGGGTCTGAAGGTTGTTTAATACTTCTGGACTGAAGCTTTCTCTGCCTCTTTGGAGGCCTGATGAATGCAGTTGGCAGTGCCATGTCTAGAGCACCAGTCTTCTGACTAACACTTCTTGGAGCCACACTGAAACTCAGCAATGAATGCAGCTATCCAACAATCAAAAAATGCATCCTGTCACCCTTTTATTTCCTTGCTGCATTTTATGGCCAGCTCATTTCCACAGAAAAAAAATGCTCCATTTTTAGAAGGCAAAAGGGAAATCAGACCCTGTGGGCAATGGTGGAGGAGAAAGTCTGGTCTGCTCTGCCAATTTGCAGTGATCCCATGGGGCAGTTACCACCCATTTGAAGCACTGAAGGAAGTTGCTCTATTTACCTCAATCTTACTATACAAGAGCAGCGCATGAAAGAACTTATGTAGAAATCCTCAGCTGCTGGTACAAGGCTTCTTTAAGTATCTTGCAATGTCAAGAGTCAGTTTGGCCCTAGTATACCTTAACTTCATGCTTAAGATCAATGGGGCAACCCTAACATAAAAATGAGGAATGCGTAACACTATTAATCTGAAAAGGTACTACATTTAATGACACATTACCTAAAATATATTGTCTACTGGTTTCAAAGTTAACACAAAAATATAACATGCAGGTGGCTCAGTCTGTGAAATAAGGTTTATGTCTAGAGGTTGTCCTGGTTGTTACTGGAACACCATCAAACTCTCTTCTGCCCATAAATATGAGACTTTGGAATGCTCCAGAGCAGGGCCAGCTATAAAAAATGTTGTTTGCTATTAAGAAACTGTGCATTATCCAAAAAGGATTATGGAATTCTAGGAGTTGGCCATAAATACATAATTACAAAAACAAAACAATTCTACAATTCTATTATTTCAGCAGAAACACTGTTAGGTCTAATATTAGGAAAGCATCATGGTATTAATAAACTATTAAGAAGGCACCATGGTATTTAACTAACCTCTCAACAACCCCAGAAAGAAAATCAGATTTCAAATATATTAGACTTACTTACTGAAGTTAGCTGGTACCACTAATCATTAATCTGTGTTACTGAGATACAAGCCAAACCAATATATTTGTTAGTCCAGGGAAAATCTTGAGTTACTTAAAAAAAATCCAAAACAAACCCAAACAAGCAAAGAAACCAAACCAAACCATTTTCTGCCAATATTGAACCATCATGGGATGCCATAGGGAGTACGATCTCTGACCCTGCACCAAGGCCAGCCATCTCAAAATTGTACAAGTATATGATTACTCAAATCCTTCCTTCTGACAAAAACTCCACATTTATTTTTCAAAATGGATCTTTTGTGGTCCTTCCTATTATCTGCTCTTACTAACTAAAAATTACCAGAAGTACCAACCAGTCCACAGACGAGATGAGACGAAGCTCTAACACATCAAGGTTCAAGTGCCTCTGAGGCAGCAGCAGCCCCCACCAGCCTCCCAAAAGAGCCCATGCGAGACATCCCCACCAGTCAATAGTCACCTGTCAGCCCGCTCCTCCCAACCTCACCCCTTCCTACCTGCCAGCTAGTGAGGGAGCTCATTGCAGAGAGGCAGAGTTGCTATGCCCAGAGGCAGCTGCTTTGAATAATGTCCGTTTACATTGGTATTCTAGTCCTGCTTTCCCTTAAAGCTGAAAATGTAGGGGCTTTAGCAGTTAACTGCTCTTATGCATCCTCATGAGGATGTGAAGTTGAGCCTATAGGGTTTTCCTTTATGGGCGCTCTTCAAGGAGAGAAAAGGGGAAAATCGATGAGTACAGAAACTAGCATAAAATTAAATCTTGTGAAACACACAATCCTACATTTATTTATGCTCATTTAACATGTTAAATGGGCTATTAGGAGACCATAACTTTTCCAAGTGTCTCTGCATAATCCAGGCCTTATACTGCTACATCTTTAACACTTCTAGAAGAAGTGAGACAGCAAAGAGATTTAAAGTTCATTTGTAACTGGTTTCTGTGAGTAGCAGTGCGCTGGCTGCATGTTTATCAATATGCCTTCCAGTCTTGGAAGCAGAAAAATGGGTGTTTTCCTCTTAGCACTTGCACCCTGTTAACAGAGTAGTGCACAGTTGTCAGCTCCTCTGAACTGTTTCAGCAGCTAGGGCTGAAAATTGGACAGAAGAGGAAAACACAATCCAAATAAAATTGACAGCTGTGAAGCAGCACAAATCTGTCTGTTCACTTTGGAGACCCTGCACCTTGTT
Organism: Camarhynchus parvulus; assembly: GCF_901933205.1. Classification (NCBI taxonomy): domain Eukaryota; kingdom Metazoa; phylum Chordata; class Aves; order Passeriformes; family Thraupidae; genus Camarhynchus; species Camarhynchus parvulus. Next base: position 107,010,102 of record NC_044572.1, read on the forward strand.
ACCTTTCTGTCGTGATAGGATATGAGGAAAAATGAGGGAGACATCTGGAAGAACACTTCGAAATGCAGAGGAAAGAGAAGTAAAGGAGCCAGCAGCAGGCTAAGTAGCTTACTAAGCAGTTACATCTTGGAGGGACTCTCCGAGGATGCTTCACTTGGTGTTTGTACAAACTTGAATTCCCTTCCTGAGCCATAGTCCCATTTCTCTCTCGAGATGTTTGTATCTCTGTTGTCCTTACATACCCCAGCTTATCAGTTTTCTCTAGTTTTCTTACAAAGAAGTGAAATAAAACTTAAAGCAAAAGAAAGGAGAACATCTATCAGTACATAAAATGCTTCAGGCAGATTTTCATCTGGAAAAATATTAAGGAATGAAAAGGAATGTATAAGTGAGCTACTGTGAACACAATAAAATGTAGTGATAAAAAGTACATGTAAAATAGATCTGAGCCATCGGCAGAAAGCCCACAGGTTGCTCCCGCAGCACACAAATGTCCAGCCTGACATTTGAATGCCCAAAAGGTCTGTATCATTTGCTTCCTCAGTGCACTGTGAGCAGTGTTCTTTAACAGTTACTCTAATAAGTGGTTTGAGGGAAACACCCTCGTATTTTCCATTGATATGCAAAATGTCTCCTTAGAGAAAATAAATAAACCAAGCATGAATAAATTTAGGCTGTTAGACTGTGACATTCTTTACAAGTGAAAATCTGGGCCAAGAGTCAGCTAAATGCAACAAATATATGTCCTGAAAAAAAAGCAGCCCAACTAAAACCTAACAACTCTGGAAGAAAAGGTACGATACAGAAAACAGTTGTAGAAATTGTTATTATTATTATTTCATTGTATAACTGGCTCCAAAAGGGACCCATCAACATCAGAGCTGAACCTTCACTGTGTCAGTCTATTAGTGGCTGCTCAAACCATCTCTCCAGGCTGGTGTTGCTGATTCTGTTCCACAAATGGCGTTTGAGAAGAACATAAGATGTATAACATAACATAAGGAATGCCTTCCCCCTTTGTATTGCTTATCTACATCAACAATCCATTTAAAGTATGAGCAATGAGAGAAAAAAAAAAAAGAAACAGAAAGAAAGAGCAGGTTGCTCTAAAACCTCTAACCCCTTTCAAAGTTGAGAAACAGGTCAGGAGGCAATAGGGACCAGGGTAAAAAGGAAGCCTTGCTGTGATTACTTTCTTCATGGAGATAAAAAAGGACCAGTGTGGGGCACTTGTGCCTCTTCATTGCTTTGGGCAAAGGATTTGCTCAGCAGTTGTGTTAGGTTGCAGGGCTAAGCCAGGCTCAGTCCTCTTGGCCATGGCTTCCTGCCTGTGGCAAAGCTGAAAGCATGTTTGTGTTTATTTGTTTTGAACTTGGTAGCCTACACAAGTGGTTTCACTGCAAATGAAGGCTCTCTCTGTGATTGCTGATGTGGTCTTTCCCTTCCTCCTTCTGTGGCCCTTCTTTTGTGGAAGGATTTGGGCAGAGCAGCCCTCACTTGGCAGTAGTTGCTGTGGCACCCCACCCTGTGCATGGGACACACCTTCTGCCCTAAAAAATGAGTCACATTGCAGAAGAGTAATGTGTCCTTCTGTGGGATCACCTGCAGTCTGCTGAGTCCTTGCTCTCTGGTGCTGTGGTGTTGGGAACCCTTCTGTGGGGTATGGGTGGACTTGTGGAGTTTGGCCTCTGATTTCTTGGGGACCAAGTATCTGCTACAGGGCAGACAATGAGGGGCACTGGACTCAGTAATGCCAATGTACTCCTTGATGCTACCCTTGAAGAAATGTGGAAAATCATATCCTTTACACATCAATAATCAATCTTACTTATGTCAAGGTTAATGGCAAATTTACAGTTTATTTAGGTGGAAACAAGATCAGGTCACAGGTTGCTAGAATTAGAGCTTGAAGCAGGAAAAGACATTGAAAATTAAGAAGGTGGTTGTGGTTACATGGACATTTTTCCATTGTTGCGCTGACTGAAACAGCCCTGCAGTCACTTGTTCTTGCCCTATTTGTTACAGTGACCCCGGAGTTTGTACATGGAGCTAAATTACTTTTCTGGGTAGCAAACAAGGAGTTTTGGTGGGGGTTAATTTGCAAATGCATGTAATCCCTTATGTTGTTCATTCTGTGCTCCCACTTATGCTTTGCAGTCACAACACCTGAGGGTGACAGGGAACAAGGACAACTGGCCAGAGAAGCTGGGGGTTGCTTAAACTACTTTTAACACCACCTCGCTTTACCATTTTCCTATTTCCATTTTCAAGCATGAAATGCAAAAAGAAAATGATATTTCACCTCGTCTCATCATTGCCATTGCTGCCTGTGTGCCCCTGTTGTCTTCTGTCTTTCAGAGATGGTTCTGGGTGGAAGTGCTGAGGGCAAGTCCATGTAGACGAGGTCCAGCTTCTTACCCTAGCTGGAAGACAGAAAATTGGCCAGCACCCTCACAAGACTTCGTGTTCACTAGATACTAACAGTGTGTGAATTAACAGCCCACAGCTTATCAATTGGAGTACAATAGCTGCAAATGTGAGTGTCCTCAAGCAAAAGTAAAGCGAACTGCCTTACCTAAGTCTCTCTTGTAGAACCCTGAACTAAGGCAAATTGCCTCAAATTTCCTGGGCCAGACCGCTGTGCTGATGCATGGTGACCTGCATCTGAGTCCTTAGTCCAATAGGAAGCACATGAATATTTTAAAGGACCAACTCCAAAATATTAAGGCATTAGTCTATATGTCATCAAGCAACTATAGTATGGCATTCCCTTCTGGGAAATGATACACTGTAACTTACCCTGCCTTACGGTTTATTTGCCTTCCAGTTTTGCACCTTTTGCCCGGGAACATTCTTGTTTCTTAATCTTCTTTTAGAAGCGCCACTAATGCCATGGGCCCAGGTCCAGCCGTCACTGCTGCTCTTGGTCCCTCCCCCTAGCTCCTCTGACTCAGCATTTTGTGAAACCACACTTGGCAGGAAACACACTTTTAGAGGGACCAACTGTAATTTAGACAAAAAAGACCATTAGCTGCACTCAGCAGCAATGGCAAGGCTGCTATTTTGCTGCTGTGTTAAAGGAGACCAAGGCCAGGAAGAAATATATTATTTATGTTCACTAAGTTTTGGATAGACATCTTTTCAAAACTTACCCTGCTTCTTTTGCAGTATTTTGTTCAAATAGATGACAGGGTCTGGTGAGAGATCCTGCTCTGTGGCATAAAGTAGTTAACATTTAACAAGGATCAACCCACAAATCCACAGATGTTTCTGTGAGTGCTTCAAAGGAATGTGGAATTTTCTAAAATGGGAAGACCATAACATGTGGCAACCAACAACAGCATGGTCTTTGAATTTGATTCCTTCTCCCCTTAGACTGGATTCCCTCCAGAATTGCCTGTTATCCTCATTAGGACAGAATTACCATTTCTTCCACGGCCAGCCAGACACAGACTCTGAATCTCCCTTTGGATGTCAAACACAGGAGAAAAGCAGAGGTAGCTTTAGGTGATCTATTTACTTCTTGTCAAGGCTAGAGGATATTTCTTTTAAAAGAGCAGAACTCTTTGCTGATACAGCCAAGGTCTCTTGGAATTGTCAAGGTAGACACTTTAAAAAACTATATGGCTTCTGACACGAAAAGCAGAAGTTTTCTGTGGGAACAGGGCAGTCAAAAAGTCTATTCAGCCCTTACTACAGCATTAAGGACAGGTCAAGGATAATGAGCTGTGATTGTAAGAGTCATGTGTAAGAGAAAGATGGAGCAATATGTCATTTTAATCACGGGAGAGTGAGTGGGAAGGGTATTTGTCTTGTGCCTTCTCAGGGAGAAATCTGTTTCCTCCTGCAGCACCGTCATCGCCTTGCAGCAGTTATTGGTCTGAACTGGCAGGTTCTGCTCTTGTTTCTGGACCTCTGGAGAAGAGTAAGAGCCCACTGTAGCTTTTGATCTGGCTGCAAGACAGCAGACTGGGTATTGCAATGCAGTGAAAAAAGCCATCAGCAATTAAGAAGAATATTCATGACAGTGATTGAAGATGACTTTATTTCCTGCTGCCTTTGTTTAAAGAATGCCCTTTCCATATACTCATAATGTACACGACAAATGACTCTGTAGCTGTGGGGGAAATACATAATGCTCTCTGTCTTCACTCCAAGGTTGACCAACAAATGATTAAAGCAGTGTTGTTTAAGGTTATTCCCAGGAAGGACTTGCTAACTTCTTTGTTATTGGTGCTTATTTGTGCAATTTTGCCAATGTATGTTATGCCTGCAATTGAAAAACTTTTTAACCTCATATCTGAACCCATGTGTGTCTGCATATGTAAACATATCTATGTATATGTATAAGTCATTTAAAATATTAATTATATTTTAGTGTCTTTCTGACAAATAAATGACTGTGGAAACAAGCATGAGCAAAAGTAAGTGAATGAACATTTGTTTTAGCATGAAATCCATCCTATTTCATTGGAAAATTTGAACCTTTTGGCTAAATAAATTCTGAGAAAGGTTAGGGTATTTTTTTTTTTTTTTGCCTGGGAAGGAAGGAAGGAAGCACCAGCAGGTGTGATTTGTCAGTGCAAATGGAAAACAAACAAACCAAACAAAAACCCAACCAAAACACTCCCAATTGCAACAGGTTGGAAGACATTGATCTCAATGGGAAAGAAATGCTCACTGGTTGAAACCTCTCCCAGGAATGTTTTGACATGGATTTTGTAATGGAATAATTTGAATAGAAATTTTTAAGAAATTATCTGACAATCTGAGAATTTACCTTTTTCAAGCAGCTTAACAGGACTGCTAGCCTGTTTGAGGTATATGCTCTCTTTTTCAATAAAATTCCAGTTATTTTAAAACAGAGCAGAACTAAAAGTGCTACAGACATTCAGCAGATCTGATTACAAATTTAATGGCCTGATTCACCCCTGCTCTCCTTCAATTTTGGAGCAGTGTGAATCCAGTGCTTTTTTATCTTCTCTCCCCAGACACAATCTGGACTAGCACAGCAAGAAACCAGTTTCTGGGAGCTTAAGCTTGTTCTGCTTTATTTGGTTTTTTTCTTTTTTTTTGAGAGCAGCTGTCTTTGAGATTTGTGATCTTTTCTAAAAGCATGACCATAGTGATCATAAGGGCTTGGTGAATTTATTAACTCTACTTGACTAAATCCTCCTTTGACTCCATTTTGACAGAATTAGTTCCGGAACACAGATTTAGATCTCCTCTACCGTGTATTTGCCAGATGTAGGATGAACTTTATAAGCACTTTCATTGCTTTGGACCCAAACAAGAAATATCACAATATGTAGTGTATGCCACTAAACTCAGAAGTTAATGATCATTAAGATTTCTTATTCCAGGCCCCGAACTCTGGATATGGATTATCCAATGGTACCCAACTTCCCTTGCAGTCCAGGAATGAATGTATGACCCTGGCTTGACAGGTAAGTGGTATTTTGAGGGATCCATAAGTGGTTATGTGTTATCCCTGCACAGTATTTTCCTGACTAAAAGACCTTTGTTGAAGGAGGTTGTATTTTAATCATAGCATCAGGTATTTCTGAAAAGAGATGAAGCTTATTAGATCTCCAATGCAAAGACATCTAAAGGCTGAACATTTGGCTCAGGAAAAAAAACAACCTGAACTTCTAAGTTGTGGAAATTATATTTTCATCACATCTACTTAGCTATTAGCAACAATTTCTTGTGTTTAAATATGATGTAAACTCTCCTCTCCTTCTCTTTCCTTTTATGAGGATTTTTTTTACTACAGAAATCATTAAGTTAATCCTTGATAATCCAAGAGAAAAAAAAAATAGAGGCAGTAGTTCAAGCTCTTCTGTGTGTGTGTTCAGCAAAATGTGATACAACTCCACCAATAAACTCTTGGGGTTCTATCCAAATTCTAATAAATACTATATGATGTATAAAATCATAAATGTTCACAGCAAATGAATGAGCTGCCTCTAGGAATTACATGGCTTGAGCACAGCATGATTAGATGCAAAGGAAAGGAAAGAATTTGTTATGACATTTCAAAGCTTCTTATAGCACAGTACCCTCACCTACACTTGCCAGCCTGCTACCACAGGGCTGTGGATTGTTATTTAAAAGGCTTATAAAGGTTTTTCTTTCCTAAAAATAATGATAAAATTGAACATTGTCATTTAAAAATCTTTTTAAAACACGGTTCTTATCTTCTCCCATTCAGTAGCAGTGTCTGACTTAGGGAAGGGAAGAGGATGTGCATGATTAGCTAATGTCAGATGATCTCCTAAATGACACCGTGTAGTGATTAAGACTCTTGGATTTTTCTTAACTTATATTTTAGTGCTATACAGAGGTGTTAAAATGACAGCTCTGGAGGCTGAAGTCTCCTCTTTGCTCAGCAGTGGACAGAAGACAGGATAATCCTATCTTTGCTTCATTCAGGTCGGTTTTCATCTGTCTTCTACAGCTGCTGTTTGTTTTCCAGTCAACTGAAGCTTGCAGTAAGGATTTCTCAGGACAATTTGGAAATTAGATTAAAAGTGGAAAAACACTAGTATCTTTTTACCTTGGAATCCATTGTCTGTAGTTTTTCTTTCTTGAATTCCTGGGTGAGTGATCTAGAGGCAAAGATTATTTTCTAATAATCTTTGACTTCTTTACCTGCTTTCTTGCTAAAAATGTACCTTCTAACGTGCAAAGCCTTGCAGACTGGTTTTGGTGTGAAAGTGTATTTGAGAAGAGACTGGAAACTGTTTCCACAAGTGAAAAAGCTGATTTACACTTAAACAGAGAGTTTATTCAAAAAGGAAGTTTACCTAGGGTAAATGCTGGGTGGGAATGTTCTTTGAAAGGATGTTAATTGTACCTTGGTTCAAAGAACTCCTTGAAATTCCTGTAATGCAATTATGCTAAGTTAGAGGAAGTTAAAGGATTGTGTATTGGAAAAAATGCAGTTAAAATCCCAGCTGAAGTCATGTGTCAGAAGTGCTATTGATGATAACATTGACACCTGCCTCAGATAACTTCAAAGCCTGTGCTCTCTGTATGAACCTAAGTTCACTGAGCTCAGCTAGCAAAAGGACAAACCCAGACAGAGAAACTGGTCCAGACCTCCAAGAAGTGCAAATGGAGCTATGCCACTTAACAACAGCATATCAAACCCCAGCTCAGCACCTTTTAACACAGAGGACACAATGGTGAGCTCTACCAAATGAAACCCAACATCTGTGGACCTGCAGCTGTTCATCACAGACAGAAAGGGATCTCTGTGACTATCTGCTTTCTTCATGCTGGTGGGAAAAATGAGATTGCTCTGTGTGAGTTTCTGAGAAAAGACAGAGTGCAAAAGACAAGTTCCACACTGGTTTCTGAAAGCACTGAGGTTCTAAGGTTTCTGATGTCCTCTGGGCGTGAGTTCCACCCTTCTAGGGGGCCTTTTTCAGATAGAATGGTGACAGGCTTTTTTTTTCTGTCCCACAATGTACTTAGGAAATAATGAAGTCTGAACTGATGAATGCACCCAGAACTTTACCTTTGGCAGGAAAACTCACTGCTCTGTGTATGACCCAGCGTTTTGTAAACTGCTGTTTAACAAAAATGTTTGTGCATTTTGAGTCTGCCTTGATAATTTCTCTCCTTTCAAACATAAATCCCATATTTGATTAATTGCTGCTCTGTTTGCCCAGTTCTGTGAAATGACAAGCTAGAGATGAGAAGCCCTAAGATCACAGACCCTGTTGGGATTTGGCTTCAAATGAGAGTGTCTTAGCAGAAGTCCAAAGAATGGAAATAGTAGTAAATACATTATTAACCTTTGTAGGTTAATAATCCCTTTTTAGAGGATTTCAGATTTTAAAAATAAGGTGGGAAAAGGCTAGATTTTTCTGCCCAAAGCAATTCTATTTGGTTCAATGTCTACCCTGTCACAGAGGCTCTATCTTTGGGTTCTGGTCCTTTGATTTCCCCCTCTGCACACAAACTGAAACATTCAGTAGTTCCCACCTCAGTCACAACCATATTTTCCTTTTTTGAGGAAGTCAGGAGTGGGAAAATTGCAGAGCAGTCTGGGTCTTCCCCAGTTTGGAGCTCCCCTGCAGGTGAAGAACATAAGATCTAGGACTACAGAGCTCTCCCAGCTTCTTTAGCAGAGATGCATCCAGCCCAGACCCTCAAATGCTAAGGGACCCAGGTCCTCACTCTCTAGATTCAGCCTCTTTTTTCTACCCTCCTCAGCACTGAGTTCTGTCCATAGCATAACTTAAAGACTGAGAGCCATGGACTTCACGTGAGGAAATAATGGAGTATTTCAGAATTTAGAATTTTGCAAGGGAAAATACTCCTCCCTGGTCATATGGTCTTGTGTGTATGCACACCAGAGGTGCTTCTGATATGTTATTGAAATGAATTCTCAGTGAAAAATCATGTATGTGTAGTGAAGATGAGAAAAAAATACCACAAATGCTCCTATAGTGGAACTGAAAAATATGGGATCATAGAATCCAGATGACAAAAATAGATTAATATTTTATGTAGTGCGCTGTGGTTAATCCTTGTGCTCACAGTATACTTTATTTAGAATCACTGCAGAATTCCTCCTCTGATTTTTCTCCCTGAACTTAGACTGTAATGATATGCTTCAGACTTCACAGAAGCCTAAAGGTATTTGATTTAATTTATATCTATGAGTTTTGTTCTTTGTTCATTCATTTTAATCACTGTTGGTTTTCCCTCCCTTTGACTATCCTAGATTTTTGTTCTGATACATCATTGGTTATTCTGATCTAAACAGTTCTCCACTGAATTCAGGTTCCCCAAAATTTCAAAGTACAGGAATCATTTGAGAATGAGTATCATTAAAAGGAACTGTGGGATTAAACTATCTCAGAAGCAGAATGTGCAGTTATAATGTTCTTATAATATTTATAGTGAAAAATCCAATCTCCATGCCAGCACCTGAGTTTTTAATGAGATTTTGAACTTAGTATTTTTAGATACAATTATTATTTTAAAAAATGTTAATATTTACAAATATTACAATGTGTTAGGATGCTGGCTTGTTTGGTTTTTTTTTGTTGTTGTTGTTAAGCATTCAGATGCATTATTTCATAAGGTATTCAAAGTTAAACCAAAATATTTCACTGTTGTATGAAAAAATATTTGGATACTGAATCTTAAAAAATTAAAGTGATTGATGCCAATTGCAAGAAAAAATAGAGTAGCATATTTCATAATTTGAAGCTGACATCCATTTGTATTTACTTACTCAGTTATCACTTTTCAGCATGCAATTACATTAATATTTTTAGATATTGGATGGTTTGACATTTTGTTCCAACCCTAGACAGCCAACTATGCCTTCAGATGGGTCTCTGCCAGCTAAAAATACAGTCCTAGACAAGAACATACAACTTCCACATTAATATTAGTGACACTCAGAAACAGATTGCTGAGCTGAAATAATTAACTCCAAAGGATTCGGTGGCTTGTCCATTACTATGCTAGGTCCTAGCTTGAATATATGCAAGAGTAGACAGCTGAACAGCCTGCATCTCTGAGGGGTTAATGGCTGCTTTCATTGGAGAACTGTGGTGTGGTACAGCCCTGCAGCTCCCAGCAATTTAGGAGCATGGGATACAGGGGAAAAAGGAGTGCCTGGGTCATGGAAACAGATTCTCACACCATGGTGCTTTCCACAGACATTGCCATAAATCAATACCTTTATTTATTGTTTGCAACTGTCCATTTGCTTGGAGCTTACACTGTCAGAAGGCTGCTCCAGACTGTGACTTGTACAAAGTGAGAAAACTTTTCATTTAAAAAACTTAGTCTTGCTAGAATACAGTGAATACAAAAACTTCTGGTCACTGCCAGATAATCTCTGCAATCCAAGTTTTGAATCTCACTCCGCATGAGATGAATCAGTTCTTTGATGACAAATAAAAGCCTTTTCTGCATTGGTGGGATTTATGATTTCCTTTTGAATAAGCAGAGGGATGTTGTATTCTTTTGCATACCAAACTCTGAACATGAGACAGTGTTCTAGATGGCTTACTGTTTGAGAGTTCAAAGACTGTAGGGGACATTGCTGCCTTGCAGAAAGTAGATTTAGAAAAAGAAAAGTTAAGGTTTTAAGTATTTTTCTCTCTTTTTTGCTCCTTATATTACATTTGCTAGTTCCACATGCATAAGTCAAAAAAATTCAGGGGTCTATTTTAGCCACAGCAAGCAGAGAGCTTGCTGTCGGTTTTTCCATCTCCCTCTGTCTGTGCTGAAGCCATTACTCCTGAGATAGGTGAACCTGTATTTGTTGTGCCAATATTGGTGAACCAGTATTGCCAATATTTTTGTACTCTGCACACAGAGAGTAACGTCCTGTGAGCAGAAGATGCTTTTGGGAATACTTCAGACCTGGCAGTCAAAGGTTTCACCAACATTGCTTCACTGAGGACAGAAAATTCAACAGTAGCTGAATTGCAGAGTTCCCAGAAGACCATTTTATTCTTAATCTAGAATGTGAGAACTTTTGCTTTTAAATCACTGTGCCATGCAGTTAGAGCAAAAGATGTTATAAAAGCAGCATTTACTTATCTGGATTCCTTGAATTTCTCTTCCACTGTTTATAATGGACTTATCTTGTGCTCAGAAAAATGTGAAAAAGCCTTTTACAGAAAGCAGTAGAAAGACATTTAATGTTCCTTTTTACTGATTACTTTTCCTTGATGCTAGGAAACAATTATTTTAAGTGGATTACTTCCAAAGAATAACTTAATTTGATAATAAAACAAATACTACTTTCCCATTTATTGATGAATCAAGCAAGGTAATTGGATTTATTACTTCTGAATCTATGAGTAATCCTGTTTCCAAATCACATATGTGTTTCCTCCTCTGCTTTTATGTTTTTCAGGAGATGACAATTATTTATTCATTCTCTTTCAGGCAGAATTTCTTTTTTTTTTTTTTTTATATGGACAACAACAGTCTTATGCATAGTTCCTGAGCTCAAAATAGAGCTAATTTATACTTAACACAATATACATCCTTGGTGGAGAAAAATGAGTTTCAGTCATTCTAAATAGCTAAAAATACTAGTTAATTAAAACATATCTTGCACTAATATTTACAGTATGCACACTAATTGGGGAATAGATATAGAATTGTTATGATGCTGTTTTGTACTATTGAATGCCAGGGTCCTGGAAGCTGAGAGGCCCTTGGGACATATATCCCAGGATGTATTGCTTCTATCCAGGCTGTATGGAGGAAATGCCTTTTCTAGGCATAGGCAGCTAATCTGGGGAGTGGCCATGCCGAGTGTTATTGACATTCCTCCTTCCTCTGCTTTTCAGCTTTGTACTATGAATCCAGCATGCTGAGTCTTTAGAAGATTATGGATTATTTTAGACATAATAAAATAATGGAAGATTTTTCAAATAACTGAATTAGTCAAATATTCTTTTTTTAGTAGTTAATCTGGCAGGATTTAAGAATTCCTTTCACTTGGAGATCTCACATCAATTTGCAAACATTAAGTAAACTTCTTAGAATATGTTCTTAAATTCTTAATTTGTTTCATAGGGATTGTTTACATCTACAATGGTCTACCAGTATAGCTATACCCATTGACACCAGCATGTTTCTGAAGTGGAAATGCAACTTCCATTAGTAAAACTGTTCCTCTTTCAGTAGAGAATAAAATCTGTTTTTTGAGGAACTAAGTCTCCATATTCTGGTTTAAGTGTGATTTATTTTCACACTCCTCTTCTGCTCAGTAATGCTAGCAAAACTTTTAGGAGTAGATCAAATCATGAGCTGGAAGTGCAAAAGAAGCTAATTCAAGCTCAGATTATTTTCTTCTGTAAAGGACAAATTACCCTTGTGCTCAAAATACATTACTGTATTGATGGGATTCATTGATCAGCATAGGCCTTTGGTCACTTGATAAAGATGGAAATCTGTTACATTCCCCAGCTCCATCAGCTCTTCTCTCTGCATCAGTGTTGTACTCTTGCCTGATAAAGTGTTGCTTAAAAAGGGACTTCCAGAGCTGAACGAACCCATCTGTAGAGCTTGGATTGAAGAGCCAGCTTCTGTCATGTGGAACCATAACAAAATTGCATCTGCTGCAAAGCACACTCTTCTGTTAGCCATCATGGTTTCACTATGCATCGGACAATATTTAGACATTTCTCCCAGTCATGTTCTTTAATGGTGGTCAGCAGTGAAGGATAATAATTCGCTTGGGAGTTTCCAGGGTTTCCAGGCTACCAAGCCCCATTGTGGTTTTCAGTTGAAACATTTCAATCCAGCTTTTCCATTTGTACATGTCATTTGAAGCCAGTGCTGCATTTTCTTTTTTTTTTTTTCAAATGAGAACAGAATGTGGTGCTTGAACTGAAATATATTATTGGGTGGAATAGAAGAAGGGAGAAGGAAAGACATGTTATTTGCTATGAAAAACATGCTATGGGCTTTGTGGTGCCGTGGCAAAGTTTGCTCCTGCTGAGTCTACTAAAAGACCCAAAGCCCTTATCCACATTTCCCTGATTCCTACCACATTTTTCTCTGTGCCTCCTTCTATGAAGTGACAGAAGAAGCCAGATCTTTTGGACTAATGCAATATACTCTTTCCTCCTCAATTGCTTCTGTCTCCCCTCATTGCTCCCAGAAAGGGAGGGACTGTTACAGACCATTTCAGGGCATCCTAGGGCTTTCTCACATCACTTCCAATGCATTCCTTGCCTCCGGTCACCCAGGAAGAATCGGCTGTGTTTGATTTCTGTCTCAGGTCACTTGTCTCACAGCTACGTGCCAGGTCAGTGCCAGTGAATTGTCCTGCATGGCAGAGCTTTGGTATACAGGCTGGGGGGTCAAGTTTCACACGCTCAAAAGGAGTTGGTGTAAAGACAAAGAAGCACAGCGTGTGTTTCAGTGCCAGTAATGAATAAACTACCACATCAACTACACAGCATGAACATCTTTATCCAGCTGCGTTTATAAATTATTTTCATTAATTATGGTTGTTCCTATCACTTGACACAAACAAGGACTTATTTCTAAGTGGCTGTTTTATTAATCCATTATTCTTCTGAAGAATAATATCTGCCCTCCCCTCCCTGCCTTTAACTGGCCAGAGATACATCACTTTTGAAAATAAATCTCAAAATGCTCTTTGAATCGTCACTTATGAAAAAAGATACCTTTTTCTTCTGTCCACCATGAAATAAAATAAAATTTCTTTTAATCTATCTTTTAAAACCCTGTGGTCAAATTTATGCCTGGCATCACAGTTCAGGAAACAGCATAATTGCACAGTGGATGAACTCAGTCTCAAGAGTTTAGTTGTGCTTTGAAAGCTTTTTGATGTATAGTTGTACTTTATTTATATTTTTAATTTTTTAAAATTTTGTTTTACTTTTTTAATGATAAGGCTGTTTAGGAGCTGTGTTAGTAACCTGAACTTTGTAAAACTGACTCTAACTGGAGCAGAACCCTAATAAAGCTAAAAGAATTTTTGCCTTTGTGTCAAAGATTACAGTGCAAAACCAGCAAAAAATAGTTATTTTCCAGATATGCATTTTGAGAGAATGGAAATACTTTTGCATACACTACTACAGAGAAGCTTTTCGAATTCGGACAAATGCATTTCACACAATTCATTTCAGGGCTGATTCATTTTATCTGTGTGTCTCCTGTGCCAAGTGGAAACATTAGGCCTCTTTAAAAAATGATGGGGGATAATAAATGCTCCAGGCATTTGTTTTGCTGAAATGAAGTAATGGCAGGGAAGCATATGGTGAAATATATTTTTAATTACTTTTCAACAATGTTAAATGTTTTCTTCTTATTTTCATATTTAATGTTGTTGATCAAGCTTGCTAAATAGGCAGCTCTTATGGAACACACCACTTTGTGCAATAACACATGACTAATTTTATGGGCAGTACTGTATATCCCTGCATATCAGCACTGTATTAGCTGTAGAACTTTGTTTATGATATTTTGTGCCATCCAAGGAAGCTGGGATTGTGAGGGGGGCTGTTTTGTTCCTGTGTCATTTTTTTCCCTTCTAATCCCACAACTCTCAATACCTTTGTTCAGAGGTTTTGTTTTCTTATATTTTTGTTAGTGCATGCAGAGCAGGAAATATGATTCTCTTCTGTTAGACTAAACAAAAGGAAATCCACCTGAGACTGAGAGGAGACACCAGTCTCCCTTTTAAGAGCTTCACTTCTAAATCACCCTTCCATCCCCTTCCTTCATCTCCCTCCCTGCAGCACAGGTTCCACACTAAAGCAAAGTGAACAAAGGACACCTGTTCCCAGCCCTACTAAAGAGAGAAAGCTGCTAGTGCCTAAAGGCTAAAGCTGAGCTGAAAGTATTATGGCTACAGGTGGTGTCCATGCTGTGGATATACCTGCACAAGGGAAACATGAGCCTATTGCACAATTCCAGTAAATAACAACTGAAAAGTAAGTGACATCACAGGAGGATGGCAGGGGGAAACCAAGGCACAACAGTCACCACTTGTCTGCACATATATGTCACCTTTTTGGGATGTACACAAAGGTTCTTTCAATACAACATATAAAGACAAAGTGAGAAAACCTGGCAATTTGCTGTCAACACTTGCAGCAGGCGACCACATTCTCCCCTCACTTGTCACAGACCTGGCACAAATTCTTTTTCTGAAGATGTCACGGTCATCACTGGTATGAGCGGAGGAATGCTTCTTGTAGCACGCCTTGGAGATCAACAGGCCCAGGGTATTTCAGACCAGTGAGTCCTTTCCAGAGATGAGAACTCCTCACAGAGACTTCTCTATAACCACCACCCTCTTTTTCAGCTTGAGTGGCTTTTCTTCCTGCAGCCGTGGCAGTGTGGCAGAAAGGAGCTGGGATGGCTCTCTCACATGTCCAGCACTTCCTGTCTCACTGCTAGTGATTCAGGGGATTAAAGCAGCAGGATATAAAGCAACAGATGGGGATTTCATTCATTCTCTGTGCTTTGAAAACTGACCCTGAGGAATACATCCATTGTTATTATTGTGCCCTTCAGTGTGCTGCATGCAGATTTCAGTTTGAGGTGGGAGGGGGATGTCTATGGGTCTGAGGCATTGGCCCCCACTGTGGAGAGGAACACTGTGCTGATAGCTTATCCACATTATTCAAGCAAAAAATCAGCTTGTAGCAAAGGTCAGAGCACTGAATATGTAAAAGACACTCCTTTTCCCCCATGCCTTCCCCTTCTCACTGGGGACCAGGACAGAGTAGCAGAAGCAGCCGGGGTGGGAGTAGGAGAAGTGAAGCCTGATATTTGTCTTGTGATAAGTTGCTGACAACTCAGACCTGCCCCTGGTACTGGGAAAAAAGCCAACGAACCCACAGAAAAGAGAAGCACGAAGTTGCCTGAGGGAGGAGCAAGGCCATGGCAGTCGGTGGCCTGTCTCCCACGCTGCCTGAAGCTGCAGAGGAGAAACCAGGCAGCTCTGGGACTTCTTGGTGTGACTTTTGGGACACACTTCTGCGGCAGAAGAGGGAACCATAGCCTTTCAACCTCAGATCAGTGGGGCAACCTTGTGTGGGTGGTCTCCCAGAGGGAGGAGAGAATTTCCCAAAGTTCTTTCTCTTCCAAGGTTGCTTGCCGGAGGGCTCCCCAGGCAAACCCAGGGCTTCAGCCGCAGGATATGGAATGAAAGAAACAGCCTCCAGAAATGGTCTCATTCTTGTTTTAACAGATACCAAAGGGAAAGATTTGTCCCAGGGAAGCTTTGGCTTCTGGGACTCACAACTTGGGGGTGCTGTGAAGCTTTCAGAACCCAGATGTGGGGGTCAACATAATCTTTTCCAGAGTCTTTGCTTTTAATCTCCACATGTAAGAAATTGGATCAGTTGTGCATGGCCAGAGACAGCAGTTGCCCTTGCACTGTAGATTGCATACTGGAGATAACACTTCCTATAAATCAAGACAGCCTGTAAAAAAATGACAAAAACTGTGAAGTTCAGCTTGCCAGGAAACTGTTATCATGCATGTGTATTTTTTGGGGGGGAAAAAAATAAATTTAATATCCACATCCCGTTTTGTCAATCTTTTGAAACCCCTGACAGGGATGTGAATGTTGTTCAAGAGCTATTACATGTCATGATGATAATTTGTTCCTTTTGAAGAGTGTGATGTCTAAGTCGTTTTTGATGATTACATTTCCTTGGTCTGTATTTATTCAGAAGGCACTTTTCAGACCTGAGAATTGTTTCCAAACAGTATGCATAAATGATTAGTAGTGCTTTCAGTCATGCAGTTTGATACCTTTTCCCTTTAGATGTTAGTCTAGATGTGAAGACTATGCCCTACCTAGTGAATAAAGAACAGATCTTCACTGCTGCAGCAGCTGAAAGATTTGGAATTACTTAATTGTAAAACCAATCACTTCTCATAGAATCATAAAATCATAGAATTGTTTGAGTTGAAAAGGATCTTACAGATCATCTAGTTCCAGCCTCCCTGCTATAGGCAGGGACACTTTCCACTAGACCAGGTTGCTCGGCGTTCCATCCAACCTGGCCTTGAGCCCTTCTAGGAATGGAACATTCACAATTTCTCTGTAAGGTCTCATGGTAATCTTCTCTTTTCCAGGCTGAATAGCCCCAGCACTCTCAGCCTGTTTTCACAGGAGCGGTGTTCTAGTCCTCTGATCGTATTCATGGCCCTCCTCTGGCCTTGTTCCAACAGGTCCACGTCCTTCTTTTGTTGGGGACCCCAGAGCTGGACACAGTACTACAGGTGGGGTCTCCCTAGAGCAGGGTACGAGGACAGAATTGTCTCCCTCGACATGCTGGTCACACTGTGCACTTTCAGGTTCCTTAAATATTCTTGAGCCTGATCTTCTCCTACAGCTGGAAGTTCCTCATTCTCTCAGTCCCTGCCTTTGTCTTCTCAACCTGGGCAGTATAGCTGGAGCACTTGCCAGTGAAGACTGAGCAAAAAAAATCATAGAGTACCTCAGACTTCTGCATATTCCAGGTAACCAGGTCTCCCATTTCCTTCTGGAGACAAGCAGCATTTTCCCTAATCTTTCTTTTATCACTGGCATATCTGTAGTACCTTTTATTGTTGCCCATGATATTCCTGGTCAGATTTAATTCTATCATGGCTTTAGCTTTCCTAACCTGATCTCTGGTAGCTCAGACAATTTCATTGTATTCCTCTTAGGCTACTTGTTCTGGCTTCCATCCTGTCTAAACTTTCTTTTTGTGTTTGAGTTTGTCCAAGAGCTCCTTGTTCATCCACAGAGGCCTTCTAGAGATTTTGCCTGACTTCCTTTGTTTGGATACATTGCTCCTGAGTTTGGACGAGGATTCTGGAGTTTAAACAGCTTTCTGGGGCCTCTCTTTCCTCCAGGGATTTATTCCCTCCTATCTTACCAAGCAAATCCCTGAAGAGGCCCAAGTCTGCCTTCCTGAAGTCCAGGATAGGGAGCTTGCTGTGAGCCCTCCTCACTGCTGTAAGGGTCTCAAATTCCACCAGTTCATGGGCACTGCAACCAAGGCTGTCCTTGAGCTTCACCTTCCCCACCAGTCCCTCTCCTTGCTGGTGAGAACAAGGTCCAGCACAGCACCTCTCCCCTTTGGTTCCTCTGTCACTTGGAGTTCCAAGAACCTCCTGGATTTACTGACCTGCTGTGTTGACCCTCCAACAGAAGCTCTCCCTTAAGACCATGGTCTGTAAATGTGAGGCTGCTCCTATGCGTCTATAGAGCACCTCAGGCACTCAATCATCCTGACTGGCAGCCTGTCGATGATGGCTGCTATAAAGTCACTTGCCCCTGCCCTCCCTTTGATCATGACCCACAAATTCTCTCTTGTCTTCCCATCCATCCCAAGGCAGAGGTCTATGCACTCCTGATGATCACTGATGTAGAGGGTGACACTCCTTCATCGTTTCCCCTGCCTGTCCTTCCTGAAGAATCCTTCCCTCCCAACACTCCAGCCCTAGGAGCCATCCCACTACTTCTCTGTGATCACAGCCCTGCAGGTGTGAAGAATAAAATCAGCCAGACCTCTGGGCTGGCAAATCCTCCAAATATTTCACACAAGCTAAGGTTGTGGTGTTGAGTAGCAGAATGCTGTGTAAGCCACTTGCTGTGCAAGTAAACGCCAATGCTTCAAAGACAAGATTTCCTGTTTTGAGCTTCAGTCTATCTCCTACATGTGGCATAGTCCTACTTTGCAGCTACTACGCTGCAGACTCTAAATTGTCTTCTAATTTTTCAAATTCAAAGAAACACAGTTTGTTTAATTGTTTCATGGTTCTCTAAAGAATCTAGGCATTTCACACTAGGCTTATCAGAATAAATGTTTATCCCAGTCATCTGCCTTTGCAAAGAAGGTTCTTCTTCATACCAGTAAAGAAAATATTTTGTGAGTACTGTGATTTGTTTTTCTGCTAAGTGACAAGCAGCATTTCAGTTTGGATAGAACAGGTGTATGTATTTTTATTGTCCTCAATTATTGTTTTGTTTTAATACTCCATTATTAATGTCCTTTAACATTTGACAATAACAAAGGAACAACTTTTCTTGAGAGTAGACTTTTAGATTCCTTTTAGCTACTTCAAACAATACTTAAACAGCCAGTGAATTGTCAAAACCAAAAAATCATTGTGTTTTAATAAAACATATTATATACTGAAGTCTGTATAGCTCCTATATTCTGATGAATTTTAGACTTGCATCTATTTGGGGGAAAAAATGTAGGAAACAGTTGCTGAGCAAATTGTGTTTCAAAAGAGATATGATTGAGTAGAGGGATGGATTTTTAAGTGTGCAACAAACATAAGATGCATGTGAAATTCATCACAAATAACTCATTTTATCTTTGTCACCACTAGAAGCAGTGCATCTGATAGCTTTTATAGTATTTGTTGGTTTTTTGACCAGACTTTTAATCTCTGCTGATCCTGTTCCTGAACCCATTCTTTTTCCTTCCCTATCTGATTTGATATCTGTTTCCAAATGAAATATGCCTTCTATCCTTTGGTTCTTGAGTGTCTTCTCTTTTCTTTTTTACTTTTTTATTATTTAACTCTGCAAATTATATTTAAACTCATATGACAGGCTTCATGTAATGTGGACATACACGTTTGGGAACAAGGGGACAAGGTTTCTTCACTCGTTGCTGGGATCTTTAGGTAATGGGCAAATGTCATTTAAGCACACGTTCTCTGAAATGCAGAAAAGGTCTTGAATGGTGTCTCCTCTTCCCATTGGTGACAAAGCGTCTTGAAATTTACTTGATGCCTCAGTTCTTCTGTGTGTCAACTTGTGGCTGCAAAGCTGGATGGAGGAAGCACATCCTGCAATTTTACCACAGAGAACAAAAGAACAAATGTCTCAAATCAGAGAAGATCTGAGAGGTCACCATTATGCATGGAGATGAGGCATGGCACAGCTGGAGTCATGCATACAGTTTCAGATGGCACTAAAGTGTTTATCCGGGGTTGGTGAGAGGGTGGAGGGAAGAACTGATGTGACATTTTTATTACTCTGGTAAATTCATTCCTAGTCCTTTAGCCTTCTCTGTCCTTTAAAGAAACTAAATATGTCTTTCAAAGGGTCCTTCAAAGGACCCTGTTCATCTATTTAAAATTAATTGTAAATCCTTTCCTGAATTTGGGCTTGCATCAGAAATGGGCTAGGAGAAGAAATTACCTAGCTCTGGGAGACAAACCAGACAGAGTCTGTATAACACGTACCCCCTTAAAATTAGTTACTGTCTTCTTCTAAAAGCAGTAACAGTGTATGAGTTGTCATCTTGATGCTCTTAGACTGTCAGTTTGGCTCTAACTAAGCTACTATTTAAGGCAAATTTGCACAGGGGGTAAGAGACTTATAAAAATAATCAACTAGCTGCTTCCATCTATCATTTTCCAGTGAATTATTTTCTATTTAATTCTTACTGATGTTTATAATCAATTTTATCGTGGATATTTTTCAAATTTTTAAAAATATTTCTTTGTTCTGTAAAATTTGCTTGCTAAAGGCACAGTTTAATTTCAGTGAGGTCTCCAAGTCATAGATGATTTTATAATCAGCTAAAAAGGAACAAATGCACACCTCCAGAACTGCAAATTTCAATACCTCTTCTGACAGTACATGCAAGACAGTATCATTTTTTGAAACCATAATAGTATTTCTAAAATCAAATTAAAGGTCTTACTTACAAGATATCTTATTTTCTGTTCCAAATAATCTTCAATCCACAAAGTAACTTTGTCATCCATAAAAAAAAGGGAAATTAAGAGAAACATTATATGATCCTAGCATCTATTATGCATCTTTTTATATGTTGAAGGCTTGCTGTAGAGTCTGCTTGTTTCCAAGGAATGAAAATTGCTTATTATCCCGGATAATGAAAGAGAATGTCATCATCTATAATTCTTAGTTTAGGATACTTACTGTACCCTTCTCTTATAAAAGCGTTGGCAGAAAAAGAGTTCAGTAAAAGAAGCAGCTCTTAAATACTTTCTTAAATAAAAGAGGGATATGTTTGCAAGTGAGATTTATATGTTTTTGACAGCAAAATATATTGGAACAACTTTCTTAATTGACAGATTGTAACCTGAATATGAATGCTATTTACTGAATACAATTCATGAATATTAAAGTTATTTTTACAATGAACATAGAAGTGTTCTATATATACACCTAAGTATATAATTGTACCCACCTGTCTATGTATGAGTGTGTGGGTGTATTGTATATGCGCTTATTGCTTTTTTTAACACAGAGCTTTTGCAGTACCTAGACATTTTTCCTAGTCTGCTCCTGTCTAATTTCCCTCATTAAACTCTTGCAAGCTAATCTCTATAGTGTAAGAAGGTTTGCTTTAACACCCTCTGCCTAAATATGACAGTTCTGTAAACAGCAGCTGTATGTGGTCAGTCACAAGATCTAGAAATCAAAACTATATGGGCTGTAGTCACAGCTCATGAGACAAACATGATGTGCTGGAAATTGACTGCCAGACAGCCTGGATTTGATAAGTTGCACTAGACTGTATGTCACACTTTCTACAGCAGTAGCATTTCACACACACGCACAAGTGTTTATACAATAAAAAAAAAAAAAAAAAAAAAAAAAAAGAAAAACAAATGTGAAAAGAAAAAATAGAAGAAAAAAAAGATACCTACTCCAAACTCTATGATTAAAATTATTCAACTAGAAGGACATTCTTAGGAACAAATTTTTCAAATGTTTGTGCCTAAAGGGCTGGAAAACCAGTTTAGACCTAAACCCCCGTGAACATCAGGTATTCAGAGCAGTTAGCTCTTTGCACATTTGCAGAAGTGAGCTTTAAAGATGTGACTGCAGTCAGCCAGCAACAATTTATGCTTACATGGAAGAAAAAAGCTCAGCACTGGAACAGTGAACCCAAAAAACTACGAGATGAAGAAAATGAGAGCTTTTCTAATATGGAAAATAATAGTGAAAAAAGAGTATTAGTATTGGTATCAGCAATCAGTATAGGAGTTCATAAAAAAGTCTCCTCCTGGTCTCAGTCATGGATTTTTCATCTAAGCCAAGATAGCTTTCATCCATCTCACTGACATGTCCTGCCAGGCTCAGGCTAACTCAGCCTCTGTTTTGGATATCTTTGCAGGGATGTCAGACTTGAGAAAAAAGGCTTCAAAAATGTTGCAGATCATTTCTAAACACACAAACGTGCAAATCCCCTGTGGTTAGCAGGTATAGCATGTCCCTGCAAGCACACAGGCACAGCTGGAAGCCAGCTTCTGACTTCTGTCTCTGCCTAATTAAAATTATGCTAATTCTAACAACATGATTACAACTTTGTAAAGCAAAACAAATAAATGTGTTTTCCACAATGCTTCTTTATTCATCTATCCTTTCTCTTCACCTTCTGACAGAAAATAATGGGAAAAGTCTGATGGATAGTAAAGTGAAACTGTCCCTGGCAATTCTTCAAACATTTGTGTACGGCTTTCTATTTGAAAAACACCCAAGTTTTTCTGGTATATTCACATCCCATTTTGTTTTCCAAATTCCAGCCTAAGCAAGGTGAAAATCTCAAAACCTTCAACCACATTGCGGCTCCTGCTGTATTCGATATCTTTGCATGCAATACTGAGCTTTCAAAACCTTTTGGCCATTCTTCCCATATTTACAGAGATCCTAATTAATTGCATTTGTGGTGTGCAGTTGATGCCTGAGAGGCTACCTGGAACAGGGGCTAAACAGTGTTAAAGGAGTAAAGTAGGTATTTATTAAAAGGTCTTCAAAGGATACATCTTGGGCAGTACAAGAGCCTGGCCATGGCTCAACCAAAGATGGACCCAAGATGGACTCCTGGTCATGGGTTTTCACACTTGTGTAAGTTTTGGTCCATTTAGATATTGGGGTTAATTGTCCAATTACAGCTTCAGGTTATGAAGTCCCATCCTCCCGGTTTGCTCTCTTCAATTCAATGTTTGTACTTTTGTGTCTGAAGCTGCAATGATGTCCTTGGTTCTCAGGCTGGAAAAGGATTGTTTTGTCTAACTAAACTGTAAAGAGAACTTGCTAACACTTTATATGAAGTTCAGAGTTACATACTAAGGCAGTACAGAATTGGAAAAATAAGAAAACTAAAACTTAAGGCATCACAGGAATGCTGTTGCTTTGTGAAGAGCTAGAAAGAAGTTCCCCTGGTGCAGGAGTTGACAAGAACTTTTGGGTCTCCATCTAATTAGGCTGTACACTGCTAGGAAGCCGGAATCATGCTGTGCTTGTTTGTTTGCATCAAGTCAAACACACTCCAGCACAGCTCAGGTATTTTGTATAATGCAGGTTTAAACCTTTTTTTTTTTCCTGCGATGGTGTTTGGTGAGGGTGGGGAATGAGAGAAAAGTTTTGGTCTCACAATTCACCAGTCTTAGAGAAAAGAGAGAAGATTCATGCTTCAGCATTTAAATTGTCATAAGTTGTAAAGATTAGATACCTTTTATTTATAATGTCTCAATTGTTTTATCTGCGAATTAGACAGGACAAATCTTCTTTGTTGTGTGGCCATAGCTATGAAATTGATCTACAGGGGGAGGTAATCTTGGCTGAATTTGCAACAAGAAAATGTATATTCCCTTTTCTGAAGCTATCTGATGTTATGAAAACTGGATGCTGTACCTGTGATGATAGAAAAGTCCATAATTTTGAGATAGTCCCAGCTCAGCCATTGTGTTTTCTAGTATTTCAGCCTGCAGTCTGCGCTCGGAACTGGAGTCCACAAATGGAAAATAGACTGTAAAACAACTGGAAATTCTGGAATAGAAACCTTAACTTCATCCTTCTCCATATATTTGACTGTTTTGTAGTTCTACCAGCTTACAGTTGCTGTTAGCACTTTTGCTGGATGTTTGCATAACCCTTTGTAGTTTGAGGACACACACACAAAATTAGCCCTCACCCACACAGACTGCAAGCACAATAGGCCTTTGTTTGTAATCTGAATTTGAATTCTTAAATGCAAAAGCCATCTCTGTGCCATCAGTCCATGGCCTCCCTATGGTCATTGGTTCTCACGGGTGGCACAGGTTTGGCAGGACCCCTTCACGAGCACTGCTGTGGCTCCATGGCTGCAGGGAGCACCTGCAAGTCCCTAGTTTGGCTGAGAGCTGCAAAGCAGGTGATCCTCTGGCTTTGTTCCTCATGGGGGCTGACAGTTTTACTTGCTGTCTGGATGCTGACACCTTGGAAATACCCCCAGAGTCGGTCTTTAGGCCTCACAGATATTGTGAATCCCACCTCACATCACTCCCATATGCAGGGGATTTTCACCAGGCTCCAGAAGAGACAGGGATTTATTGTGATTAGGAATGCCCTGGTACAGTTTATGCCATTTAGTTTCCTTCAACCAAGGACAGAAGGGAGGGTTATGAATCCTAATGCTGTGACCTGGAGAAATTATTTCAGAAGGAGATGGTGGACATTTGATTAAATTATAATTTTTTAGAGTGGCAAGGAAATGGTAATACCATCAACTATCCCAACCTGCTTGATCTGAGCTGTTGGGGTCCAGGTCAGTAGGTCATCTTTGACTACAAAAGAGGATCATTTCTACCTTAATGAGGCAAAGATGGCTTATTTCCGTCTAACAGATGGCAGTGGATATGAGTCATGCATCTGTCTGGGATGTATTTTTCTAAACAAAGTAATTTGACCAGCAGTTTCCAGTAGCCCCATGCTCTTCCCTATGGCTCCAAAGTTTGCACGTGCTTTATAGACTCTGACCATTTACTGTTATATCACTATACTATTATATTTGAGAGGAAGGAAATAAAACATAGTGCTAAAAATATATTTATTTACATTTGGGAGCACCACATTGTTTCAAATTACAAAAGCACAAATGTGGAACCTGCTTGAAATCCGCATATTGGTTTTTCAGTCTTCGTCTTTTTTTTTTTTTTCTGGCAGTACTCCAACCATGCAGGAAAAGAAACAGAGGATGCTCAAACTGTTTGTATATTTATGGAGATATTTGACTTTTAAGAAGTTATTCTGAGAGTGCTGAACTTCTTGTTAATGATTTTGTATCTTCTAATCATTCAGGAACTCTGATTGGGATCTTTGCTGCAGTGGTCCTGCAGTGTGGATTCTGGAAGTCTGATAAAGTGAGTTTTCGTGTTGGAAGTGGTCTCTCAGATCTGCCAGAGCATGCAGAGAGTTTATCTCCGCTGCCAGTTTATGAGGAACTTGTAGAAAATTATCTTTGTGCTTTCCGCCTTGCTTCACAGTTGAGGTGAGCCACAGGATTCAAATGTGTACACACACACACTTGTACACAGTGGAACTGTTCAAGCCTTGCTTCCAGAGGGAATAGAGCTAGAATGATATGATGACTCTGGGGCTGCAAAGATTTTCAGTTCTGAGATATTACAAGCTGACAGGTTCAGAAGCAGGGTCTGTCTCCAATTTGATTTTAGAAGCTGATTTTCCTTTTGATTTTAAGAGCTGCTTTCTGAAGGAAGTAATGGAATTTTAAGTGAAAAACCAATTTGCTCAAAGTATTTTTTTTTAAGTATTAAGTATTTTTTTCCTTTCAGCATCTCTGAAAATCACCAAACAAACAGATAGTTTTCCTGAGAAGGATTAGTCTGGGATATGACACAAACTATTTCTTCCTTAAGCAAGTTTGAGCAAAGATAGTGAAACACCTGGTGTTTTTCAACTTCTGCTGTAAGTGGATTGAGCTTTCCTTGAGCTTAGTAAGCTAAGTGAAATAGAAACTAGAGTGAGGAACAAAGCAGCAATCTTTACCATATAACAGATTATTTTGATACAGGTCTAACTGAAAAAAGATTATGAGTTAGGATTCTATGTATGTCCTTGAGAAGGTAATTTCAAGATATTTGTTCCAGATTTCTAAGGCAGTACAGGTTGCATAGCGGCAATGTGTACTAGTGTTCTCTCAAACTTTCAAACCTGCTGGTAATTTCAACCAGATTTGACTGTAAAGTAAAAAATCTGAAGCAGTAATTATTTCATTTCACAAAGGTTAGTATATTCATCCTTGTGGGAAAAAATTTCCTCCACATCGCTTTCCAGTCTTAGACTGGCATGGTTGATGAGTGAGGTGCTTTTAAATAGCACCTTCCCTCTCATTTTTGGAGTCTCCCTTGCTGGAGACATTCCAAACCCACTGGGATGCATTCCTGTGTAACCTCCTCGGTGACCCTGCCTTGGCAGGTGATTGGACTAGATGGACTCCAGAGGTGCCTTCCAACTCCAGCTATTCTGTGATTCGCTGTTGCTCCTGGAGCTGTGAGCTTTCCAAGACCTCTTCTCACAGAAAATTGAGTCTAAGCATCTGAGTTGACAGCAGTTTCACTCTAGCTGGAATAATGCTGCAGATGTAACAAAACAAAACAAAAAAAGTTTTTGAATTGCATTTGATGATTTTTGCATTTAAAAGATGACCAGCAGGTTTATCACCAAAAGCCAGATTACTTGTGGAGAAAATGCTGTGAAAGAAAAGGATTGTTGTCTACAGAGATTCACCTGTTTTCTGGACAGACTTTGGTACACAAAGAAGCATGGTCTGGGGACAATTCTGTTACAGTGGATGCTGTACCAAGGCAAGGTGCGAGCTCAGTTGTTTAAGGCATGTATCTATATAAATAGCCCCTGTGTCTTAGATCTGGCTAAGCTGCCTGGCTAGACATTGACCAGACACTAGAATATGTGTGCCTTAAGCCTTGAAATCTGAACAAAATCTGTATAGTTTTAGGATTAACTTTAGTCCTTGAGATTTGTCCTTACTTCAGATTACCCTTTCCCAATTTTTATCTAGCATGAACATGCTGAGCTGCAACCCATTTCTCAGGTGCATGTGGTGCTGTAAACAAATTATCTTTATTCTCTGCTAAATAGAGCAAGAAAATCTTCAAACCTGCCTAAAATAACAACTCCTCTTTATATTCCCAGTGTGAGTTTCTTTTCATTCTGTGACAACCTAAGCTGCTTCTGCAGTTCATGTGTTAACTCCTGTTTGGCTTGTCCACAGGGATCTTCTTTCTTCACTTCCTTCACTATCTCCCTGCTTCTTTTTTTTTTCTTTTTCATTTTTTTTTTCTTTATTTTGCCTGTGGTAACCCTTCCTGTCTCCAAACTCTCTTTCTATGGAGTGGTGAGCCCCTTAAACTTCAGTTTCTTCTGTCCCAAGTGTTTTCATCTCAGCAGATAACCATTAAGATTTAATTACTAACTGCTGCCTAAGTTCTGGATAGGTTGTAATGCAGACCTTGGTCAGCAGTACATGTGCATAGGGATATCCCAAAATACACTTCACTTCTTAGTAACAGCTTCATAACATCAGCCAGAGATAATAGATTGTGCACAGACTTTCCTCTGCCTAGAATGTAAACCAGCACTTCCTTGATGCCCTACGATGCAGCTATACAAACACACTGATTTTCTTCTTCCTTTAGCTCATTTGCTCAGCACTCAAGCACCAATTTAGAATGATGGATCTGGTTTTAATCCAGATGGCTTGATGTAGTGGTTTCTCTCCTTGTCTTTAACTCCCTCCCTCCTCTCCTTATCCTGCAATTTCTCTGCATTGTTTGGTTCTGTTTTACAACCTTTGGTAGGACAGGTATTCTGCTTTCTCCTTTACAGGATATCTGACATTTGTGCTGCCATTGTCTGATGAGTCTTTCAAGTCACTCCCAGAGATGTGGTCTTTAAAGGCAGCTCTGCATTAGACCTTGTCTCATGATGTGGCATCACTCCTACAGGTAGCAGGTATTTTCCTGGCAGCTTGTCTTAACCTTAGAGCGGAGTAGCATAACTGATAAGGGCTAAAGATGTCTGCAATATGTTATTAGAGCTCTATGAAGATACTTATGCAGCATTTGTTTGTCTCCAGCTCTGCCCAGTATTGTAATCATGATATTGGTAATCTACTGGGCACTTCTGAGAATTAAGGAAAAAAATACAGCAAAACTGCTCATACTCTCAAGATGTATGTGTGAAGATAATGAATATTATTATCCTCTCTTTAAAAACTGAGAGGCTGTGCATAAATTATTTACTTAGGGCCCCAAAGGAGCCTGTGTTTGACTAGGGAGCTGAACTCTAATTGTACCTGACTTTAATCCTGTGTTCTGACTGTACCTCCCTCATTACCTACCTGTCCATTTTCATTAATGCTCATATCCATCAGCCTCATTAATAAATATGTGAGGGTGTTTTATCATGGCTACTAAACAAGAAACTTAATCGAGACCCGGTCTGGAAATGTTTACTTGCCTCGAACACACATTGCCTAAAATTGCTGTCATTTACACTGAATGCCAGCTCTGTTATGACATTAACCATGACTCAGTTAATGTCAGCCATTAACCTCAGGTTATGGTCACAGAATCACAAGTGACTGAAGTACTGTTTTTTAAGAGACTAGTGCCTGCAGCTGGAAATTACTGTCCCCAGAGGGGACAATCCTGTGACAATTTCAGTCAGTCTAAGTCAGCGTGTCCATGGTTCTGCCTTTATTGGCAGCTCCTGAAAGATGTTTCCATATGTTTCCATTCCTTTTTTTTTCACTGGCAATTGCACCTGTATGCACTTCAGGATGAAACATTCAGAGAGAAAAATTACTCTAAACGTTTGGGGTTTTTTTTAATTATTACTATTTTTAAAGGGCTACTTTGACTCTCTTTACTGGCTTATTCTCCAGTCATTCAAGGAGCAGAGCTGGCACAGCAGAGAGCACAAGGTCATTGCCTGCTCTGGTTTATGCTGTTCAGCAACCTCAGCTGAAAATCTGGTGGTTGCCCACAAGGGCTGGGAAGTTCCCAAGTCCTTCCCATAAAAAATAAGATCAGCTAACTTGAACACCACTGAAAACTAGCTAGGAGTAGACAAATGATCAGTGTCTGTCTCACATGAAGAGCATTAACTTCTCTTAGCCAGCTTACTTGATGATGTGAAGTTATCCTACCCTACCTACAGAACTTGTGCTGGACTTGGGAGCAGAGACTGGAAAGATTATAAATCCAGTTACCAGCTCCAGCTGAAGTTACTGCCTGAGTTCATCAAGGGATATGCTTGCTAGGTGATTGAAGTTTAAAACAGAAATATGTGATAAGTTAATTTGCTTCCCTTGGTTATGAGTAGACTTGCTCTCAGGAGTAGACCTACTACTTGCTCTGCTGCCCCTGTAACAATCTTTTGCAGGGGAGGCAGGGGATACAGGCAGGGGATAGAGGCAGGGGAAAGAAGTTCCTCAGCTTGCCTGGGAAGGAATCATGTACCAGAGTCCTTTCCAATGGTTTAACACAGCTGCCACCTGCAGCTACTGCTGGAAAGTCTCACTTATGGGGGGGCGTATCTATGAAGGATTATTTCAGCAACATTGAAACCTTGAAAATACAGAGGAGAAAATAAATGATTTTTTTATTTGCTGCGCATTATAATTTCGAATTTGACTGGAATAGTTTATGAGTTTAGATCAAGTTTAGTTAGAGGTTTGGCAGAAAAGAAAGGAGAAAATAATGTTTACTTTTAATTTAAAAGACTTTGCTCTCTCTCTTCAGAAGCATTTATTAATCCAGCTGTCTTTGCTTATGTATTACTGCCCTAACCTTCTACCTAGGTATATTACAGAGTTAGTTTATGAGCTCTTGTCGCAGCTGATCTATTTTGAATAACTAATAAAATACTAATTTGAACAGAAGTACCTTAATCATCAGTTGATAAATTCAGTCAGTCTTCCTTCAGTTCATTTCTGTGATTAAGGACTAAGCTGGGTTAGGGACTAAAGAACTTTCATACCTGCATAGGAGCTTTCATTCAGCCTTAAATGAATGTTCTCACTGCAGCTAAGGGGATCTAAGAAGTGACTTGCTGGCCTCAATAACTCCTTTTTATCTTGTCCCTCACACCAAAAGCAAGGTTAAACCAAACAAAACCAAGCCAAAATAAAACAAAACAAGACAATAAACCAGTGATTTATTGGAGCTGCCTTAATGGCAGCTTGAACAAGGGACTTTATAAGACTTAGAAAAGTACCATAATTTGTGGGTAAAGGAGAGGACTGCACAGACAAGAGCAGGCCTTCAGCAGATGTAACTTAGACCTGCTGCATCTGTTGAAGCAGTTGGGAAGCAGGATATCAGGGAACAACAGAGCCAGATGCAGCAGCAGCAGTAGAGAGCTGTGTGTATGGGTGACAGTGTGGCAGTGCCCTCACACACACAGGATGCAGCCCCGTGGGACTCCAGCAAGAAGAGCAGAACAGGTCCAGTGATAGTACCAGGGTCTGCTCCAGTTCAGATCCCTCTGTGGCTGCATAGGGACGGGATAGGTCCAGGGACAACCTGGAAATAAATCAAGGTCAGGATCAGCAAGACACACAGCCAGTGCAGACACACAGACACGTAGCTCAGGCAAGGACCTGAGTGTAAATGCAGCTCTGGAGCAAAAAGGGAGGAAGGGGGACCAGCAGCTCATCCTGTATAGCCCTCTCACAGTATCCTGGTCCCTGGTCCCAGGGCGGCTGTACCATGTTAGTGCTGACTTTGAGGACAGGGGTGGAGTCACTGGGTGGGAGGAACATTCAGAGCCTGATGGCATCCTCAGGGCCAAGCACTGGCTGCCAAAAATGAGGCCATGGACTTCTGGTGTAACTACATGTTTATGTTGCTCAGCTGAGCTCTCTTCTTCCCTTGACCTTTTCTGTCCTCTGCCACCTCTCTGTTCAACTTTTGCCTCAGCTGTGCTACTGCGGGCTGAGGTGCCAGGCTCTTTAGCAGGTTCCTGAAGCCTTGCTGGTTAAAAATAAATACATCCCAAAGCAACAGCAAAGAGTTTTACCAAACCTTTCAAATCTCCTCAAACAAATATATCTAATTGTTGGGAGGACTGTTGGGAACATAAGTAACTTAAGTTGCCCTCACTGCCAAAGAAAACATGGGATCAAGACAAAGCAACAGTCACAAGACAGGTTCTATGTGGATTTTAGCCTCCTAATACAGATATTTCTCTTCCTGCTATGCTCACTTCATGTGTTTAATTTGGGAGTATATAACCTGTTTATGTTTTTCATCAAAGTGCCTTCATCTCCTTAGGAGAAAACTACATTAAAAAACCTCCCAAACAAAACCAATAAAGCAAAGCAAAACAAAATAATAATGAAAAAAGGATAGGTGGGCATTTGCAATAGATTGCTTCCTTCCTCTCCCTCCAGTGGTGTTTTCAAGTCCATGAAATGCATTGCAGTTCTTCAGGTCATTTTGCTTAAGCTACCTTCCAAAATGTTACAGAGTAAATGCAGAAGACTAGTAATAACATGGACTGATGATTTACAGAGGCATGTACTTTAGAGGGTGCATAGAAACAAAGGTGCTTTCCTAGGACTGTGCTGAGGAAAAGATTGATTTGGCATATAAATCTATTACATAACTTAAATGTGCTGCATTATCACTAACAGTAAAGGCAACAGCTTTGCTGTCTGAAGTTTTTTCTGTCACTGCACAGTAATTATCTGTCCTATCTCTAAGGTCATTGTATACTGTGGTTGTGTTTCTTGTTGTTTAAGACTAATGTAATTATTAAATGCATTGCAGCTGCATAGACTTTTCTAGTAGGAACTCCAGAAAAAAACCAAAAACCGAATCCAAATGCTTTTATGGCCTCAATATCTATAAAACTAAAAAAAATACTGTTTTAATCCCAAAAATCTGCTAGAGAGAAAGCTCTAGTTTTAGCTGTGTCTTGTGGTCCTGAAAAGTTTTCTTCTTCCTCTTATCAAGGCTGCAGAATGCACACAGCAGTAGATATGCTTGACGTTATCTGTAGGAGGATAAAAGCCCACACAGCAGCCACTCTGTGCTGGACAATTTTGAAGCTGTTGGGAACAGTTTCTGTCCTTTCAAAGTATTAACTGCATGCACATCAGGGTCTGTGGTACTGTCTGGTCTAATTTAATCACTGTAATGTGGAAGATAATCTTTCAGACTACCACACAGCGTGGGATTTGGGTCTGGCACCCTTCAGTTTTGAACATCAGTGCTCCAAGACAGCATCCCTTACAAAAATAGAATGCAAATATAAAGAAAGAAACAGAGCTGATTATCATAAATTCAAGAACTAAAAATGAGCAGAAGAGAAACGAAGAAAAAAAAAAAGAATACATGGCTCAATATTCAACTGAATTTTGTTCAAGGTTTTACCAGTGAAACTAAGAAATTTTTTTTGTAAGGTCCTTATAATAGGGAAAGTATTTTTTAAAAAATTCATGAGTTAGAATTAAGATATCTTATGATCTGTCATTATTTTCTCTTCTTCCCCCAAACCCAAAAATCTGTAGTTACAGAGAATAAGATATTCTCTGAAGAAACAAGTAAAGTTTTATTAGGTAAGAAGTGCTGAACAATATATGTTGAAATCCAGTGTTGAAATATGTGCTGTATTTTAATGTGCATCAAGCTTTTAACTTGTGGTGTGGCATTTAAAACCCCATATTAATAAACAAGTTTCCTGTCATGGAACGAGTATAATCATAGTCTAATGTTTTTTATGTAGCTTGCTTAACTGTGGCTAGCATTCAGATGCCTGTTTGATAGATGGCTTAGAAATTATGCAGATGTTTCTGTTAGGCAGTAAGATGCACTAAGGATCTTGTAAAGTTTCTTTGTTAAAGGAAACAGGGTTTTGTCAACTCACTGCCACGGTAGTTAATTAACTGACATCCATTCAAAATGTTCAAGCTGTCAGTACAATGCTTAATTTGGATAAAAAAATCCTAAAGAAAGTTTATGTTCTCCAAAGCTTTCCTGCAACGTCAATTACTCAAATAAAAGCTACATAGCTTCTCTGTTTCTTGCCAGTTGCCCACCACAACTGCTGTAAAACCATCTCAGTGGATGGGGGCAGTAAATTGTATGAACTCCACAAATCACAGAAAATTACAATCATAGAGACATGGAATAATTGGGGTTGGAAGGGACCTTAGAGATCCATCTAATTCCAATCCCACTGCCAAGGACAGAGAAACTTTCCACGAGGAAGTTTCCAAATATCTGATCTAAACCTACTCCCATTTCAGTTCAAAGCCATTTCCCCTTGTCCTGTCACTACATGGCCTTATAAAAAGTCCATCTCCAGCTCTCTTCTAGACCCTTTAGGTATTGAAAGGTGCTCTAAGGTCTCCTCAGAGCCTTTTCTTCTCCAGGCTGAACAAGCCCAGGTCTCTCAGCCTGCAGAAGAAGTGCCCTGTGCTCTGATCATCAATGATTAGGAAAGGTTCTTATTATAAACATTGGTACATAGGAGACATTTAGCATGTGAACTAGAGAACTAGAGAACTAGACATAGCTTTTTGCATTTCAGACATTTGGAACAGTGATATCTGAATTTAATGTTAACATTTATGTCACCACTCACGCGTTTCAGGCTGGGAAAACTCCCACATGTTGCAGGAAAAGGTGACTGTGAGTTTTAAAAGCAGAGACATCCCTCCAAACTAGGAGTACTCAGGTGCATGCATTGCTGTGAACAGACTAACTTCTCTTGATGAAACATAGAGCCATTATGCATATATAGAAGGTGATATAGAACAACATTGAAGGTCAAGACTGTGGATTACTTCACTGAAAACTGCATTTTATCAAGGTATTTCAAGGGCTGAATTTGTCACAAAAAGACCACTTCTCCTCCAACATCATCTTCTCATGCACCATTTTTTATCAGGCTAATTCCTGATGATTTTGCCAGGATATGTATTTTCCTTTAGGCAACCTCTCCCAGCAGTGGTCAGCACATATCATATCAGAGCTGAAAAAGCCAGATGGTTTATCATAAAATCAGAGCTGTAGTATAGTGAGCATTATGTATTATACCAAGGTTGGGATTGTAACTGACTATATTAAATTATATAATTATGTTATTGCTAAATCCTCATTCTAAGTAGGAAAAAGCAAGAAAAAAAATTTCATTTATCCTGAATATTCAGTACTTTTTCTACTTTATAAACTGTGCCCATCAAATTAATTAATATTGAAATTCTCCTTTTTAATTTGGAATCATATTTGCTATCACAAATTTTAAGCCAAAACTTTAAGAAACTGAGGATGTCTTGATTAAAAAAAAAACCAAACAAAAAATCAACTAATCAGAGCTATCAAAGCTTAAGCAATAAAATGATAAATAGAATATTTTAAAATATTACAGAATTATACAATATTATTCTTATTACACCTAAACATAATATTACTCCCACTGTACACTGTACTTGTTATGTTTCTAAATAATGTGAAAGAATTAAGAATTTACATAGATTAATCTATAAACATTTTGAAAATGTTTAAATCCCAAACTATTAGTTCTCCAAAAGACTTTAGATTTGCTTACACAGCCAGTTATTCTGAGTGGGTTTTTTTATCAGCATTATCTTTTTGGTGCATTTTCAATGCACTGAATACCTTACCCAGGATATAACGAGTGATGCCACACATATGTTAGGGAAAGACAGCAAAGAAATTCAACTCACCATTCATCCTGTTCCCAGAATTTGAGCTGATGATCAGAAGACCTAGCTAGCAGGCATACACTGGAGCCGATTTAACCTGTGACACCGCTGCTATTTCAGACCCCAGCCTTCCCTAAAGTCGAACAAGTAAATTTATGACAATTTTACTGTCAAAAAGAAGACTTGGAATTTTTAACATATGCAAACAGGGGCATATTATTAAATATACATATAGCTATTAATAGCTGAGTTTTCAAAATAGCACAGATATCTTGAATACAGCTCATGGAATTATAGCTGGCACAATTTTTTTCCCCTGTGTTCCAACTGGGCTGGCTTGCTCATGTGTGGATATTGTATATCTATCTATCTATCTATTATCTATCTATCTATCATCTGTCTCCAAATTATAGCAATGTATTTGCATTCCAGCAGTATTACTTGAATAATAAAGTATTATTCAAGGTGAAGAAAAATATCCTATAGCCCATATTGAAACACATAGCTAATTTTAGGATGTGTCTCCCCCTCCTCATCCTTTGGAACTTCACATTTACAGTGGGACAAAAACATGCACATAGCCACTTACTGCAGACACACTGTAAATCAGGACCATAACTTACTGTATCTGTGAGGAAGGAACTGTTTCTAGTTTTATCTTTGAATAAATGAAGGGGTCCTGGCACAACCCATGAATGCTACTTTTATATTAATAAACGCCCTTTTGTTCTTGCTCTGCCTCTTGAGAATTTTTGCAGTCAATCAAAGTTCCAAAACTAAACCCTGTCACCTCACAGTCCAGAACATGAAACAGATATTTATGGCCAAGGCAGAGTACCTATCACTGGTGTCTGGTGTGGCTGGCACACAGCACTAAGTCATTTATCTTGGCGCTTACTACTTACTCAGAAATTTGGTTGCTGTATGTTGATACTGAAATTCACACATTTCCTGCTCTCTGCATTGTGTAAACACTACTTTTTTTTTTTTTTTACTTTCATTGGTAGATGTCCATCTTCTGCACAGGGAACTATCTCTGCCTCTGGTAGAGAAGACATGTCAAAGGCATGGTCAAGAGAATCATAAAAGGAAGTTTTTTGTGTTGATTTCAGCTCTTTGGTTCAGTGATGGATGAAAAGGCAGCTAACACAAATTATCACAGCAGCTGAGGGAGTTGTAAATATTTTCACACAAGTCCTTCTTTCATCTGCAAAGAAGGAGATGGTTTGGCTTAAAAAAGAATGAAAATAGGAGTATGCTTAAGGAGTTTCAGCAAATCTTAGTTGAAGGAAAAGTGCAAAAGTAGGACAGAAAGCTGTGGTGGTATTATCAAAAAGTGATGCTGTCATGGCTGCACATCAACTTCTTTCTGCTGAAGTGAAAAATTGCTTGATTCTTATAGAAGTAAAATATTCAAGTTGTTATATTTGTTTTAAAAACAAGTGGAAACATCCTGCTTGCAATAGAAGCAAATACAAAAGTTGTGATTTGTAGCTAAAGACATGGATGTTTTCATAGAGTGCATGTGCTGGCTGCTGCTAGCAGTTGTGGTGATATACTGGGCCCCTTGGGAAGGCCATTGCATGGTTTTGTTAGAGGAGAAAACACAAGCCATATCTATGTTTGTGACTATTCCCAGCTGGCTTCCCTTCTAGTGACAGAAATAATTAGCATAAATAGATTTTTAGCTCTCTAATGCCTCTGACAGTATATTGCACTGAGAATACATTTCCAGAAAATTGTACAACTTGTTATAACTTTTTAAATGTTTCATATGTGATTTATTACTACTTGTTATTTATTATGATTTTTTTCTATTGTGAATATATTTGAACTGAAATACTCTTTAGGGAAGTGTTGCCTCAAAGTGGAAAATGAAGTAACTGTGAAGTGACTGCTCCCAGTACAGAATATACCAATTATGTAGTCAGAATATATCTATTGCAATTCAATGTATAGCTCTGTGATTTGGCTTACTGCCTAACTAGTTTCTAACTATGGAGTTGACATGTTCGATGGCAGGGCTGTCTGCCAGCTGTGACGTACAACAAGGCAAAGGTCTGATCAGATTAAAAGTTTTCACCTGCAATTTTGTGTGTGCTGTGAATACTCTCATCAAATCAGGCCCCCATGTGTGTGCCAAACAAATAGGAATAGTTAAATGGTTGCAAACAACTGATGGAGAGATGCTCAAGCCAGCGCAAAATGACAGATTATTTCTCAGAGTGTGACTCCATATGAATAGCACATATAAGTGTGCATGAACACACTTTATCATAGGAAGGACATTAACTATGGCTGACTAAACCTTCAGCTGTGTGACAGACCTGGTTTTTCATCTCCATCACAGAATGTTTTGTGATACCTTCACAGGCACCGTTTCTGGTGTTGAAAAAGTACAGAGTGTTACTCTCTATGTGCTCTTTGACTGGTGATGATGAAAGCGTCTATTGTGCTATCTATTCTAACATACACTTAAAGGTGAAATCATTTATATATTGGCATCACTTTGCAACCAGAAGTTCTAGACAGGTAGCTCTCAGGAAAGCAAATTGTTGCTAGAAAAGCCAAGATTTCAGTAGTGGAAAGGCAAAGAAAGCAGGAATTTCTTCTTTAACTGTCCTTGTCCATTATACAACCAACATTAAAGGTACAAATTTATTTATCTGAAAAATCTGACAGTTAAAAATGACAATGTTGAGGTATTTGATATATATGGACAGGTTCACTAGTGTTCTTTGGGTGCTTTCTGCTTTTCCAGTAATACAACAGAGCCATAAACCCAGCTGGATTTACAGCTGCTTTGTTTGCTAGAGCATTGAAAAAGGGGCCAGGGTGTCCCTGTGAAAATGGCTCATATTCTGCAGCCTAGATTCTCAACAATAGGGACTTAAATCTACATTTAGCTGATTAAATAAGTGGCCTTCTTTTCTGAAGTGCTGAGCCTGCCTGTGTCCCACTGAGCCACTAAAGAAACTTGAGTTTAATAATTTCTGCTGTGCGAGACTCTACTGCAGTGGCTTCAGTTGCGAAATGAAGGACTGGTTTGGAGGTGGGGCTTACATAGAGTATGGAACAAGTTTTCAAAATTCCTGGATGAGGTGTGGGCTTGGACTGTGTGGAAAGGGATGATTAGGTGACAAATGCTTGGCACTTGAGATGTAATAGTCCTGATTCAATGCTCAGCAGCCTGAAAATCAGAATGTGCTTGAGTGAGCCTAAAAACAATTTGACAAGAGTAATTAATCCTCATAGAAAATAAACATATTGTTAACAGCAAATTATCTCTTCTTTAAAGTTGGACAAGAAAATGCAACACCACGTCAACATGTCTTGGCATCTTCTGTCCATGTTTCCTAGTATGATCCTTATTGTGTTTATTTCTGTGAGGTTGGCAAGGATTTCTCTTGATTCTAGAGAAAGCCTTAAAGCTGCACCTTACTTTAACCAAGAAGGAAATGGACATTGCAACAGTAGAGAAAAAAAAAAGATAGTTTAGATTTTGTATCTCTTCCAAATCTGAAAGAAAATCCTTTGGTAGGAAATGTAGATGGGAAAAAACCCTGCAAAAAATATGGCAACAGTGCTCCTTCAAAATGATTAATTATTTTTAAACCCTCTACTTCGGGAGTGCAATGCACTGTTATTAACTTTTGGGGTCAAACTTTGATAGTTGGAAGCAGACTGGTTCTGAAACAGATTTCTTACAGCCAAATCAGAAAGGTTTGTTGCAATATAAACTTCTTGAACTATTGAACTTTTCCTCCTACGCATTAAAAGACCAGATTTGAAATTTGTTCAGATCAGTACAGAACAACAGACTTCAGCTCAGTGCAATTTTTTTATGTCAGCTGAAGATATGGTTTTCTCTGCTAATTTTTGTGGTTCCTATCAGTGAAAATGGACCCATGATCCAAGCGTTTTAGAATTTAAGCAATGCAGCCTACATAGGAAGGTTAATTTTGCAGCAAGACTTCTGCTATTAGCAGAAGACAGAGAACAATAATTTACCTTGATTTTCTATGGACTTATGAGGCAAGGCAGAATTTTTTTTGCTCCCTTCAATTTAAAAATAATTTCTATTTTTCAATATAATGGAATAATTTTTAAATGGAAAGGAAATATGACATCCTGATTTACCAAAATGCACAATAAATAAGAAGGAAACTGTAAGCAGAAAGTACAATAAATGTAGTCTAGATTTCCTTTAGCTATGACTCAATAAGTCAAATGGCTATTTTTAATTTCACTTCTATAATCCAATAGACTGTAACTTAAAAACAGAGTTTATCACGCTAGCCTGTCACTGAAGCAAAATCTAGTATGGTCATTTTAGTTCAGGAGGTTAAGATAAGGTTGTTGAAATAAGTGCATTACAAAATGGAAATGATTCTCCACTGAAAAATTCCCGGCACAATTTTTATCCTTATCTGAGAAACTTCAAAATGGAGTAGAACATAGTCAATCTTAAACTGAATAGAATTCAATCTCCCCCAACCTAAACCCCCACCTAAACTGGCCTCCCCACCCCAAACCAACCCTCCCACCCTGTGTCTTCTTTCTCAGCCTTGAAATGTAGTGTTTATGAGCAGAGAAGTCTCAGATGCTTCCCTGGTCTGGGAAGCATGGATCTAAAACATTTTGTCATCTTCTGTTAGAGCCAAGAATTCCTTTAGTACCTTTGCTTCAAAGATAAAGTGATACACAGAGCAAGGTTCAGGGGAGGCAAACTTGCTGCTGTTCCACACGAGCTTGGTGCCCTAACAGAGCATCCTTGGGGGCATGCCTTCATACGGCTCCTAACCTTAAGCCAGCCTTTCCAAAGGCTTTCATCTGTAGCAGAGCAGAATGGGGTATGACAATATGTGTGTTTGCCCTCAGGAGGCATGGCAAAGGTTATGAGGCATTATTGACCTGCAGTGTAGTAATGTCCCTCAAGACTAACCTTAAAACTTTCAGTTCTGAGTAAGTAAGACTGGCTGGATCTTTTCTATGTCTCTGGGAATATTATAGCTTTTCATAAAACTATGTATAAAGAGTGTGAAAAAGGGCAAGAGGAAATTGCTATCTTCTCTGAGACAGGCCTGCAAGGCACACACATACTTGGTTTAAACAAATCTCTCTTTGTTAAAATGGCTGGTCAGACTTGTACTGCAACATCAGTACAATCTTGACAATGCTAGGAAGGAGCAATCTGGCTACATCATATCTTCATCCTTCCATTTCCACAAATAGAATGAAGCTTAACATACAACTTTACTGGATTCAGAGTTGGTGTGCACTGGCTTGCAACTTTGAATTTGATGGAACTAAAAATCTTTTACATTAGTTGAGATTCTGGCCTCTACTTTAGATTACAGGAGCAATTTCCAGCGCTGCTAAAATCTGTCTAAAAAGAAGAATGCCAATTATTTTTCAAAATTAAGCAAATATTTAATTTTCATACAGGGTAGCAGATTACAAGACGTATCTCTTTTTCTAGGAAGGTTTATTTTGGAGGCCAGAGATGCCTATTCAGTGGTGTAATGTCCTTCATCTCAGGTGAAAAGACAGACAAGCATGGATTTTAATTTAAAATTAGATGAGGCTTTCAGAAGAGTTTTTGAAGAACTTCTAAGCATTTAGAATCACATCTAATGGAAATTTTCCATTTTAATACCTGGTAATGTGGTTTCATGTAGTGAATCAAGGTATATATCACAGAGGAGGGTTACTGGGGAGGGCAAATTTGTTCCAATACTTTTTTCTTACAGTGTCAGTGAAATTTATATATTTATAAAGTAGAAACTGCATGCCCCTTCATACTCATGTTTTTCAATGACATTAACATTTATATGTGCTGGAGCTGCCTCTCACATCCACCATCATCTGATTTACCAGTTTGTTCACCATCTCAGAACGTTGCCCATTACACCAAAATCTTTTAGCTACTTTGTACCAAGAATTTTTTACAAAGAATCCTTTAGGTGTCTTTGATATAGCTGGAAATCATATAAACAGCAACTTCAAATAGATCTGTGTAACTTTTTGATTTTCCGTGTCATTTTTCATGTGGAAAAATGATCTCCAAATCCAAAATCATATAAAAACAAGAGATACTATTACTAAAAAGTCCAGTACTGCCTGTCAATCTCTTTTTCAAATTTGATCAGAAATACTTGACCTTGATGAGATTTTAAAGCTAACCCTAATTAAC
The DNA here is from genome assembly GCF_901933205.1 of Camarhynchus parvulus. Taxonomy (NCBI): domain Eukaryota; kingdom Metazoa; phylum Chordata; class Aves; order Passeriformes; family Thraupidae; genus Camarhynchus; species Camarhynchus parvulus. Next base: position 107,050,314 of record NC_044572.1, read on the forward strand.
TGCAAAGAAGAGCAAGGTATTTCATTGACAACACTTGAATAGAGTCCTGTGTCATTAAAACTTCACCTTATAATTTAGCACAATTTAACTATCAAAAATACCAGGAAATAAATCTTTGCCTTAAACTATGCGATATGTGTGAAAGATTTTGCTAATTTCTACTGGGTTCCTAATGGATAAATATCACAAAACTACTACTTGTCAGAGACTCCAAGGAAGGAAAAATGAATGGGTGCTGATTCACTCAAAGTTTTCCATCAGAAGGCTGGCTGTAGTGAAAATCTCTTGTAAGAATATCACCCTCAAGACGTGGTGAAGACCTGCACTCTGTGCATGCTAATGGCTCAGTGGCACATGCTACTTGAAAATTATAGTTTAGGAATCTCAGTTTTACATTCAGTGATAACTTTAGCAAACTGCATTTTTTTCCTTTTCTGTTTCTTTCTAAATATTTATTAGGTTGTTTTTTTAGCCCAAGCATTATTTATGAAAATGGTGTAAAGGAATTTTATATGGTCATTAAACTGTTTAAATCCATATTGCTAACATAGGTCTTCTTCCACTGGTCTGATTCTATAAATTAAAATCATAGAGAACACAAATTCAGTCAAATCCCTTTCCTACTAAATGATTTAGAAGAATTGATCTCTTTGGAGGGTTGGGAGGATGAAACCCCAGCCTTTTTATCTGCAAATCTGGAGTCCTAATAATCCAACTAATCTCTTTCAGACCATCACTTTCTAGGTCTGTAAATCTGGCAACATGAGAAAGGTAGAGGTATTATAATGTGATGAGATCTGATCATAAATTGTTCTAACCTGAGACTCTCTGGCCTGGTAAGACTCAAGTTTTGGAATAAAGGATAATGAAAAAACTCAACAAACAAAATCATCACCACTAGCAAAAGCAAATAGGAAAGATATTGAAACTAATGACTGCAATAAACGTTTGCATTAGAAATCAGTTACCACTGAGTATCACTAAACAGGTAATTTTCACCAGGCTAGCAGCTAGATTACCTGCTTTAGTGGATACAGGTTCTAAAGCCAGAAAACCTTGTTATGTCAATTTTCTTGCTGCCAATGTAAGCATGTTGAATACCTTTTGCCCTAACACTGCGAGGGAGAGAGTAATTTTCTTATTTCCAAAACCCAGCATCCATCTAATGCTTCAATAACACTAAAAACTCTCCTTACTTTCTCTACATATTGATGTTTCTGTCATTGCAAGGGGAGTGATTTTATCAGCTGAGTTAGAGACAGCCCGACATTCTATTTTGAATGAACTTTCCTATTATGGTTAAGCAAACCCCAGGTCAGTTCAGAAATCAGTCCATTAACTGAAAAGTTGTGGAAGGGAAGAACTGGCAATTGGAACTGACAGCTGACTTTTAAGATAGAAATTGGGGAACACTCCTGAATGTAATTGCTAAGGAAGCAGCAATCTGCAGCCTGAGTTACTTGAGAACTGTTCAGCTCAGAGCAGGACTTGTAGAGTGCTTTTTCTTGCGTTTTGGTGACAGGAAACATGACCTGGCCACTACACATGGTCACTAAAAAGATTGCAGTTAGCTTGCCATTGATGGACAAGTGAATCCTGCTCATTACTGCTGCTGCTTAGCTTTTACTTTGAGAATGAAACTAGGCTGCCCTTCAGCTCAGCTCCCAAACCTGTACAGTGGCACTCTCCTCAAAGTTAAAAAAAAGCACAGCCTCTGCCACTGCTCTGGTTAAGACCATTGGTCAGGAGGTGACTAATAAGGTACTCACATTGCTCCCTGCAGGTGAGTAAGTTACTTCCAAGAGTTTTTCAGATCTTACACAGCATACTGCAAGGTCCAGTGTGATCCCCAAGCATTTTTGTGCAGAAACAACGTCATATCAGATTCCATGTTTGGCTAAGGCAATTAAATAACTACTCCTTTGCATGTCATGGAGATGTCCACATGAAAACTGTCCACATGAAAACTGACTGGCCCAAAATGACTTCTCACATCCCACCCCACAAACCCATGCTCAGACAAAGTGTTAGGAGGGAAGCAATTCTCTGTGACTACCCTTATGTCATGGGCAGTCCTGGCTGACAGGCATCAATATGATGAGAAAACCCCAGAATGTACGCCTTTGGATTTCTATTTTGACTGTCCGATTGCTTCCCAAGGTAAGGGTGTGATCTCTCGGATCATACATATAAGGCACTTAATTCTCTCATATTATATAGGGAGCACAGCTCAAAGCTCTGGATTTAAGATTTTACTTTCGGGGAAAAATTCTTTAAAACAGTCATTGTTCTGCCTAATGCAGATATATCAAAGTTTTTTGGTCGATTCCATGAGGAACAAAATCTTTGGCATCTTTGACTTCCTTTGTCAATCAAAGTCAGTGGGAAGGACATTTAAGTCTGGAACAAATACCACTGTGGCTGTTCAGTGGTAAACCTGCACGGAGATTTTTCTTCTACTATTACTGAAGCAAAACACAGTGCACTATTTCTTAAAGACTTTTTTTAAAAAGCTCAAAAGTTGAAGGAGTGTTTTTTGCCTTTTTCTCACAGTTGCTTCTGGTTCAGCATAAAATTCTTAAGTGTGATGCACACTTATGAGAGAGGAATTCTGCAAGATGACACCCTTTTTTCAGTTTACCATTATGTGAATATAAACAGCAAACACATTCCCTTTCTATAGAACACCATTTTTAGAGTTTGATTTATTGCCTGTTCCATCATATCCCTACTATGAACTGGTGAAAAAATGTGTACGCTCCAAAGAAGGGTGTGGTGATGTTTTTAACCTGTGATTTCCACAGATGACAGTTTCAGAAATCCTGAAGTGTTGATACACATGTGGTGTCCCCAGATAAAGCTTTTCTTTAATGTTTGGTAATACAATTTCCAAATAGTCTTTTAATGGAAGACAGTTGGTGCTTGGATGTAATTTCACATAAAGAATAAGGGGTCAGAGGACTTGTACTGGAGTTTGTCCCATGTCCACCCAAAGAATGTTAACCCTTCTTTTTTTCTTGCTGAGATTCTCCAGGGAGTGTCTCACAAGTATGTATTGTAGATGATCATGTCTCTGCCTAGGTGAATAATAGCATATAAATTCAGTATTTTTATTACAAACATAGTATTTATTTTTAAAAAGCACAGTACTAAGATGCATTGGTGCAAAATAGTTACTACACAGAAACATATATTTTTAATGAGTCCTGAAGCCAATAAAATAGCAATTATGAATGTAATTCACTACCATAATAAAGTAATTTATTTATCATAATAAATTATCTCAGAATTAAAAAATAAAATATTACTTTAGCTACAGACTGTCAGAGGGGGCAGATTTAAGCATTCTGCTTTAAATGAGACATTAGGAAAGACAAATCAGGCAATTTTATATTAGATAATTAAAGGCCTTATGAAAACCAGACACATTTTGAGGAGAGAAAAGAAAATGTAAGTCCCACTGGAGCTAAGAATCCAACTTTCTCTTCAGAAAAGTCTATAACTGAGAGAAATGTTTTGCATTTTTTTCTTTTACTTGAAGAAAAAACAAGTGTAGATTTAGATTCTAAGCATTAAGTTATAAAAAGCCCCTCACATTGACCTCCAGAATTTTGGAAGAAAGCCCAGTGAGTAATGAGGGAGTAAGAGAATGAGAAAGGAAAAACTTTTGTTTTCATTCTTTTTTTTTTTTTTTTAATGCTTACAGTGCCCTTAGGGACTTTATCTCAGTATGTTGAGTAAACAACACAATGGAATTGTACAGGTAGTGTCTTCCTCACATGTTTAAATTATGCAACAAATGTTTGATTGGTGGCTTTGTACTGAAAAGTGCCCGATCACTTCAACCTTCTGGTAAAAGAGAACATGACTTAAAGGGAAGTGAGTGAGAAAATAATACAGCAACACACAAAAATTTGGCAGCAAAATCACTGTGAGAGATTGAAGCATCATCTCTAATATAAGCAAGCAACCCTGAGAATTGGAAGCAGAGGATTTCAGATAGCTTGGGAATTTGGCTGCCTCTGTGGCAGATACAGTAAACAGCTTCAGAAATGATTGTGTATTTCTGCTAATCGCTTAGGCCATAAGATAACAGCTAAGTTGACATTTTGTGCACAAGAAGTGAAACTGCTTACTCTGGTTCCCTATTTTCTGTCATTTTTGCAGAACAGTGACTGTCAGCAGTGCACCCTGAGTGTAATAACAGTACAGCACATTGGCAAAAAGAAAACCTTGAGACTTATGTGCCCCCAAACACACGCCCTCTCTGAAATTTTCTCAAGTTTTAAAATGATAAATGTTTCTTTCTTTGCACATCATCTAATAAGAATGCAGAGTGCAAAAAGAAAGGAAGTTGAAGGTTACTTGGGCCTTCCTTTTTTTTAGAACTATGCTGAGCACTTGCTCTTTAGCTTGCTTTCTTATCACACTTCAGTATGCAGTTCCATCACTGCTGTTTAGTGATAATTTCATGACTTGGTGTTGCAATTGGTTTTGTTATTAGAACTAATTTAAAACATTTCTCTCTCTTTATCCACAGCCATACATTTTTATTTGCCCTCAGGTACCGTTGCTGAAAAAATTGTTCATGAGACCACAATGTAATTTTCATTGATGATATATCCTTGGTAAGGACAGTTCTCTTTAGGGAAGGTAGAAGTAGTGTTATAAACAAAAAACTTGAAGAACCATTTATCTTGAAGTCAGATAAAATTTGCTTTTCATCAGGGGATGTAAAAACTCACATGTAGATACAGGATAACACTGTTTCAGGCTACGGCATTCAGAAAAGGGTTTCTTTCTTCCTGTGCCCCCTTCATTTAAACTTCACAGTAAATACATCAGTACTGAAATGATCTATTAATGATTTGTATGTAATATCACTCATAGTCTGTAATGCTTTCTTCTGATACTGTGTTTGTCCTAAAGGTACAATTAAAGTAGTGAACCTATCACAAGTACCACTCTGCTCTAGAAAAAGAAGCAATACATTGTTTTTCCAACCTGTATTTCACATTTCTACATGCGCAGAATTGTGTGCTTACAGTTATTACCTTTAATATCACAGGCAACATGTGATTTTAATGCTGAAGAGAGGTGCATATGGCCTTCAGCAGTTCATCCTACTGTGGTAGATGTGGCCTTCAGCACTTCACCTAAGTGGTGAACACCCATGGTCTTTTTGGAAGAAGCACATCTAAAATAGGAACAGATTTGTGTAGAAATTCTGACAGTCCATCCTTTCCTCCAGTCAAATCATGGGGATTTTGCCAATGGGTGAGTGAAAGATTATCTCCAAATCTTGCTGAGTGCTTCCATCGATGATAAAGGAAGTGTCAAATCACATAAGGAGTAAATATGGAGAGTATATTTAATTCAAGCATTTTGGGAAGCAGAAATAAAATACCTAGAGACATGAGAAATAATGCATATGGTGATAAAGGAGAGTAGAGGTGGATGTTTCCATAGGAACCAAGAGAAAAGAGATTTGTCTGTCTTCAGAATCACTCGGGGTCAGTAAGTGTCTTGGTACAATTCCTCCTTTTCCTTCTGTTCTTGAAAACTCTTTAGATACTTGGAAAGGAAAAAAGAGTTTGAAAGGTGGGCTGAACTCAAGACGAGGTTAACTGCAAAGCCAGTGTTGCCTAATTTGCATGAGGTCTTCTATGGTATCAAGTATCTTTCAGTGATAATTAATGCATGTGTTTATAAGGAGCTGATGAGTACTAATTAGGCCAACATGTCTTCTTTGGGTTGTTGGTCTGGGAAATATGGAACATAACACTTTTGTCTTTCTGCAGAATGGTGAGAAAAGCAAGTAAATCTCACCAAAAGAGTACTGGCCAGAGAAAATATTACTATTTTCATGTTCCTAGTTGTAGTGACTAAAAGTTTTGGGTTTTTTTTTTCCTATACGTGGATACTCTGACACATGTTCAGGCAGAAATATGTGATTTGTTTATAGAACAGAACCAAAATGCTTCCAAAGCCCAGATATTCAAGAAGGAGATATGTGAAATGCCTTGTGCTGGAGAAAATCTGGGGCTGACAGCTAGCAAATAGCCAGGAAGGATCCAGTAATGCATTGCAGTGGCAGTAAAAAACAAGGTGATCTTGTATAGTAAAGCAATGGAACAATTACTCTGCCCAACAGCGTTGTGGTTAAACCTCTCTGGCCAGATCACACCTGCGCTATTGCCTCCAGTTCTACCACCTATAGAAAGGTACCAATAAATAGAGTTGCAATGATTGAAAGAGGGAGTTAAAGAGGAGGAACATTGAAAAGGTCCCTACTATTTTACTCAGCCCAACAACAAATATAGAAATGGTTGAATTCATACATGACAAATATAATTATGAAGAAGGATGAGAAAAATATCCGAGCTTAACTATGGTTAAATAAATATAGGCTGCATATGAAAACAGCGTATTTTTTCATGGTAATATTTTCCCATGGGAATGCCAACATTTTTACAGCAAGTTTGAGGAAAACCCTGGAGAGCATATGTCAGGAAGCAATCATGAATTTGTAGTTATAAGAATGCATTTAGCATATCTTTCTCATTTTCATTAGTATTATTATTATATAAATAATATTCAATTAAATATAAGAGGTAGGGGAATTGCGAGCTGCAGGAAAGAAGAAAAAAGCTATATGCTCCTCATCAGATTCACAAATTATTGCAAGAAATAATTTCTTTTTTAGTCAGATGTAAAAGGAAAAATATGGAATGCAAAGCATGAGTTAAAGGTCAGCAGGAAGAAGACTTGAGTGCTCAGAGTTCTGCCATGAAATCATAGGAGCTTTATCAGGTGACATTGAATGGGACATCTCTTCAAGGAAATTAATTTTCCAGAAGTCTGGACTTATTTTCCCTACAGCTTGAATTTCTGTAGACCCCAGAGACAAGGTTTCTGGTAATGCTGCTTTCTTAAGGCAACACATCAAAGAGAAGCTTTGCCTTGAGTTAACATTAGGAGTTAGTGAGAAGAAATACACCAGACAGCCAGACCGTCTGTTTTAGAGTCCCTTCAGACCAGTAGTGGCATGAACATGGCCAGGCAGAAGCAAGCTGAGAGCCTGGGTTGATTGGGGGAGTTTTTCACCCTTTTCACTTCCGTTTAAAACAGCAGCTGCTAGCCTTGCTAAAATGGGTCTAAAATTGGTTCTTGACAAACTCATGTACAGTCTCAAGGCTGCTATTCTTTCACCATCATGGAGATTATTGTTGTTCTGCAGACCATGCCTGGATCTTGAAAATGACATACTACAGCATGTTCCAAAGTCAGTCATGTAAAAAGTCAAGAAATGAGCTAGTAAACAAAAATTCACATTATCCTGACTGGCTTTTCTAGTTGCTTTAAAAGAAAGTGATAAAGTTATGTTTCCTGCACTGGCCCTGTACTTCTTTCTGTAGTTTTCTATAAGCCTGTTGTGGAAGACAGAATTTAAATGTCATGGATCATTGCCAGCAGAAAAATGAAACTTCTCTTGGGTGGGAGCAGAGAATGTCAATGGCTTGTTTGAGCTTTGGATTCATTTTGCAGACACACAACTCAATTCAAGGAGATTTGGTAGGATGAGATAAACAAGTGTTGACAAAACGTAGAAAAGAAACAGACTTTCACATACTTATGGAAGGTAGGTAAGCTGCTTCTCTGAAAGGGAGCACTTTAGAGGCTGATCTCTAGCCAGGCTTAAGCTGCAGATTGCTGTGTAGCTTGTCTGTGTTTCATTCCTTTCCCTGAGTTAGACATGGTTTCTCATCCCCTAGAAATGAAAGGTGGATGGGCAGAAAAAAAAAAATAGGGGAGGGAATGATGTCTTTTTCTCCAGTTTTGATGGTATCAGAACAGGCATGATCCAAATGTGGCACCATCACTGATTAATGTGAGACCTATCCATACACAAATCAAGACAGTCTGAAAATACACCTAAAGAAAGGACCTTGATTGTATTCCTGCACATTAGGTGGAAAATTAAACTCAGAAATTCTTTTTAGAATACAGTTATCTTTTGTTTTTTGCCAAGGCATTGATACAAAAATCTGTGCTTCTAGGCTAAAAGGAGTGCTTTTCTAAAAGAGACTGAAGGATGAAGCTCTCTGAGGTATCTTACTCACTGATTTTGTAAATAGATTTTAGTGGGATAATTTCCATTATTAAAATAATCATGCCAATAAAATATTGGTCTGAAACAGGGTTCTATACATTACTGAGGTCATCTTTTCCTGAACAGGAAACAAGATTAGGGCTTTGCAGACAAAATTATCAGTTCTTATTGGGTAGATTTGATGTAACATTTCTTTCTCACTTTGAATCTGTTTAGTTTGAAGTTATATCTTTTTGAATTCTTCATCTTTCACAAATGCTTCTGTGCACTTACTACCTAGGGCCTCTGTACACTAGTGCAGACTACTAATTAGCCTATTTTTTGAAATAAATTTTCCCATGTAGATTAAATGAGCTTTTAACCAGTGTGGTTGCAGAATTCAGTTCAACTCAGACAAGGCAATAATCTAGAGAGTTTACATTAACGTAAAAGAGAGTGAGATATTTTTTCTCAAGTGGGATAACGACTGGGTATGGTTTCTCCATCCATGCAAGGTTTTTGTGTTTTTATCAATGCCCCTGTGACACTAGTAATGCATAGTTTGTATGAAATGTAACCTGTTAGGGAATAGAAAGATCGATAGAAAATTCTTAAAGTATAAATCTTGTACAGAGTTTCTCATTGTATAGATTTTTATATCCTTAGTTAAGCCCAAATATTTATGAAAACAAAGACAAGTTCCATAGGTAGAATAATATGAAAATCTCTATCTGCATTGTGAAGTATCTATGGAAAGTGAACAAGAAAATTAAATTACTGTATAATGAGATAGTTTCTTATATGCATTCAAAGTCCTTTGTGTATACAGATGTTCATTTGCAAGTATTGCTTGGTATAGAATGTACGTTGTGTCCATGAGAATCTATATACAACTCAACTTCAAAATTAACCTCTCCCTGTATAGATACCATATTTCTCAAAGGATCAACTATTAGATTTTCTTAAATCCTCTCCAGATTAGCAACATAATTCAATCCAAACTCTGATTCTCACAAGTGGTGCTCATTATATGTTTTGGTGAATTACAGCTTTGTCTGTATTTGGGAAATAATATAACAAGTTCTATTTTTACATTGATTTTTCTATCTCTTTTTGGCCCAAGGAAAATAAAATAGAGGAGAAAAAATGGTGGAAGGCTTAGGTTTCTGTTTGTTATTAGCAGATCCTGAGTACTTTATTTTACCTGATGTAAACAGAACTCATGGTGGAGGTATGACTCACACCAAAGAAGTCTTCAAATATCAGCACTTTCTTGTTCTTCAGTACAACCTTTTATACCCTTCCTCTTACATGCATTACATCTGTGTGCCCTTTCTTTCCTTTTGTGATTGCTCAGTACACCTCAGCACTCCATGTCTCCTTGCCTTCAACATTGTTCACCTGTCCTACACAGTTACAGCCCACTGGGGATGGGGCTCAGCCCCAGTCCCACTTCCAGTTACCACAAACTGTGCCTACAATGAACAAAAATGCTGACTGTACTATGTATACAACAAATAACTCCTCACTGGCATGGGGCTGAAGAAGAACGGTGAAACAATTTCAATCATCATGTTAATAGACCCCCTATATTTAGCATAAGTTCTCATTTAAATGTTTCTTAGGAAATTGAATGGAGATGTAACTAGGCAAACAAGCATCATGATTCTTCTCACAGCAGGCCGGACCAAAGATAATTCGACACTGCATGTGGTCCAAAGCTGAAACTGAGGTGAATGAAGGTGAAGTACTGCTCAGTCAACCCTATGATACCCACTGACTACCCTCTGTTTTGATCTCAGAGCCATATATGCCCTACAGCAAGTCCTCAACCTGACTGCTGTGGCATAAGCAAAAAAACCCCGCAGAACAGGGTGACATCCATAAACCAACTCTAGGGCAAAATAAATGTCATCAGGAAAAAGAATCAGGACCATCGTATTCATAAGCAAAGAGTCTGCACATCATTTTCCTTATTCATTGCTCGGTAATGACAACTTCAAAAGCTTGTATTTCCATTTACTTTGACAACAAACACATTCAATCCATAGTTATTGAAGCTGGTTATTTCAATATCAATTTATTAGCAGCATTAACATGAATGCTGATTGTTTTTAAATGCAAAAACAATGTCTTTGCCACTAATTTTAGAACTAATTTTAATTTGAACTTGACATTAATATAAACATGACAATGCCACTTTGCCACTGTGTATTGCCATCATGTATTTTTATTTTCTCATGGGAACTGACAGAATATGATTCATAATGACAATATTAATATAAGCCTATGAATAACAATAAGGATTTATAATAATATTAACATACATTACATCATCTGTATTGAATCTGTCAACATTAATATCTTAGATTTTTTTTCCTGACGTGGTATACATTTTCATGTGTCTATAAATGTCTTCATTAATATACGTGTATGATTACTCTTAAGTTTATGCACAGTCTCTTTTATTATGCAAATAAGCGTTATAAGACACTCAAAGAGAGCAACTCTCCATACATCACTTTTATCTTTAGTAAGTCCTGTAAAAGGGAAGTAGGTTAAAAACTCATTCCCATTAATTAAAATTGGTTTACATTCTTGAACTAAAAATGTTCATAGTAAAGGATATCTATGAAACTGTTACATAGCTTTTGTATATAAAATCTCTCAGAAAAAAAACCTATGAAAAGAAAAGATATTTTTCTGTGCTGACAAAAAGAATAATGAAAAAGAAGATATTTACAGATTGTAGTGAAAGTTTTATCTCTACATACATCCAGGTGCAATTGGGGACAATAAGACAGTCACAAAGGCAGTTCTAAATGATGCATAGTTGTTCGAGGGCATATGGTACATTTCACTTTTAACTGAGATTTTTTTCTATCCTTTTAGTTCTTTATGTTAGAATCTTAACAAGATTTGTTAGTCCAGCTTGTTTTCTTTAAAGTACAGTTGCTAAAAAAAGCCAAGGAGGAAAACTAGTGTCACAGCCATCTGTGAAAAGAGACAGAGCAATAAATGTGTTGAATTGTGGTGAGATCTACACCAGTAACGAGGAAGGTCTCTGGGGAAATCTTCGCATGCTGTTGATCTTCTAGTGAACTGGACCATCAAACATATCACTAACATTACAAGGAAATAAAAACTTTTTCCTGTATCTTCCTTCACTGCCTTTAAGAAGAAAAACCTGTCTGTAGAGATTAGTAATTAAACTATCTCAAGATGAAAGTGCGAGTGACATCTTTTAGCCCCAAAGAGTTTAGAAATTATCCTTCTGTTCTTGTGAGAGTGCAATTAGATTAAGTAGTCTCTATTGTCCATATTGAGAAAAAAGCTACCTGGAAGTGAAGACTTTGATTCAAAGAGATTTTTTTTTAGAATGTCTGTAGGCAGCTCATATGTTTGTATTGAAGCTTCAGCTCAGGAGCTTTCCTGAATGGGGAAGTAAGGTGATTGTTAAAATACACACAGCCGTGCCTAATGAAAAATTTCTGAGGCCCAATACATACTTCTTTCTCTAGCCAGTGTCATCACTCATTAGGAGATACAACTTGTCATGTATGATTAAAAATGTATTAATTAAAATTGCCGTGTCAAAAGGTTAACTATATGATTTATGCTATTTGATTATAAGTGTCTTTAGAGAGATGTTAGTCTGGATTCCAATTTACACCATAAGATATATTCCCTTTTAACTCAGAAAGATGAGTTTCACCAAGGGAAAGGAGGAAGGATATGTTGAGAGAATACAGCTTTTGCTCTGAGATGGCTTCAAGAAGACTTTTACAGGTAAGTTTGTGTTGGGATAGGCAGAGGGAACCTTGCCCTGGGAAGTGGCCTGGCAGCCACTGTTGCACATACGGAACAGGGACAGATCCTGCTGCTTCTGGAGGGGGCTCCCCAGACCTGCACTGCAGCACCCTCAGTCACAGGGCAGCATAACCCGTCTCTCTCCCTTTGGTGGAAGCTGTCACAGCCAAATCCGACAGCCAAGTGGCACAGCCAGGTTCTGGCAGGAGTAAAGCTGGGAACTTCCCACTCCTCCTGATCCGTCTGCTGCTTAAACGAGGGTTTGTGTGTTTATGAGTGGCTTCCATGCCAGGGTCAAGCATGGACAAGTGTGATTCTGTTGTAGGGAATGCTATATGCAATTACTGCTGTGGATGGCTGCTGTCAGTTTGAATACTGCAGAACAAGGCACTGTTTCAGCAGCTGCACAAAAAACCCCAATGGCTAGGAGTAAAGTTAATCAACATGTTTAAGGATCTTCCTAAGAAAATTTGTGGCTTTGATTTTGGTCCTTTGGGAGTCACACAGCATATGATGGGATGATCAATGTTTCATTTGGGTTACTCCACCATTTACCTTAAGTCAAAATTGGGCTAGATTTCATGTCATCTGTTGTATTTAAATTCCTTGCTGTTTTGATTCTGTACACAAAATCTTTACACAGCAGAATCAGCATGAGATTGACTAGAGAGCTGATTTTGGTCCTGGTCAGTTCTTGCTATATAAGCTGTGTTGAGTGGTATGTTTGCTGTCACTCAGGCTCTTGAGAGCTGACTCACACCAAGTCAGTCCTGGAAGCAATGGAATCCAATGCAGAGATTTGTCTTTGTTGTTATTTTAAAACTGTGTGAGATAAAGAGTAAAAGAAAGAGAATTTGTGGAAGGAAAGTATTTTCAGATGGCAAAACTGGGTTAAAATTATTTTTACGTGTGTAGGTGCAAAGGAGAGCTGCTTCATCTTTATTTTTCTGAACTACAACTTTTGTCATTGGTGTATTGGTTGTTCTTCCACTTGGGTCCTGTATTGTCTTCAGGATATGCTGGATCTGCTGCTGCAGTGGGAGTTGGGAGTAACAACCAAGGAAAACAATCTATTCTTATGCTTTAGGAAAGATATTTTGAGCAAATCTGTCTGCAAATTTACTACTCGGAGTTGTTTGTTTTCAAATATTCAGTGAAAAAACCCAACTCACATCCTCTCAAACCTTCCTCAGAGCAGCATGCAAGAGTGCTGCTTAAAGTCTAAAAAAAAAAGACAAAAATGTCAACAGAAATCCTAAATTAATGAATGTTCTGTCATATATAATAAGAGTAATGAAAATAAAATTAAGTATGAAATAGTATGCAGAATATTACATTAAACTCTTAATTTGTAGGCTTTCACAGGTATTGAAAAAAGCCCTTGTTCCTGCAATATTTATTGTGTGGTTGAATTTCTGTGTTTTATTTTCATTTAAGATGCAAACTCTTATATTATGACACTCATGAATTCAGAAAAGAAAATTGAATATATTTTATAAATCCTACTTATAGATTTCTTTATAGACTAATGGAAATTTGCTAGATCTCTATTATAAAATGCTACAAATCTTTGATTAGATGTATTTAATCTCTAAGATTTTTCATACCATTTTGACATAACCTATAATAGCATTGTAATTATTATGTATATAGGCATTTTCATAATATTTGGAAATAAATTACCTATCAATTCAGTTGATTCTTGCTTTTAATAAACAACTTAATCTCAGAAATTTTGCATTGCCCTTATAGCCTACCCTAAAGGATAGTGATAAGTAGTTCAATTGATTTCAATAGTCTGTAACTCTTAGACTTTATCAGAGGGGCATAAAGTCATGCACGAGCTGTAAATCATAGCTGATTTACATGAGAAGTCTCTGGGGGGGTGGACTGAAAGGGTGGTTTTATCAAATAGAGATCAACATTTATAACGGATGAAATAAATTTTAATAATTTGGAAATATTTTCCCCTATTTTGGATGCTTTTTAGTGAGGTCTTGACTGAATTAAATTTATTCTTTGGATCTTCTTCATTTTACAGACATTTATAGTGACCACGACCAAGCTAACCACTGCTCTTTTCCCAGGAAAACTGGATGACACTGTTAATATATCAGCTGCAAAATATTAATGTTAACCTTTACATTGTCCCCTACTAGCTTCAGCATCATCATTAACTGAAGTGTGACTCACTTCCCTGAGGATAAATTGTTCCATTTAAGAGGCCACATGAAGAGCATTACCTGCACAAGCAGGGAAGAGTGCTGTGCAGTTGGGCAGATGCCTCTGAAGAAGCAGAGTTAGAGCAGGTGACACAAATAAGGGGAACATAACAAGGGCCACAACTCCATTAGACTGCACTGCCCAGTTAATTACTCTCACTCCCATTTACCCCTTGGAATACCCATGTGGATAAATGATACACAGAGGTACTGAAAAGGTGAGAGAAAGCTGTAGACAGCTGAGCTGTCTGTCTATTTGCTGTAGGAAAGAGTCTGTGGGTGTGCATATAAATTAATTTATTGGCTGGCCTTTTTTTTGCTACTGTTAACTTTCCCTGTGAAGTGTCTTTTCATGGCCTGACTTTTTAAAGGAGGAATCATGCAATTTGATGCAATTATGAACTGTCCTGACTACAGTGGATTCATAGTGGCCTGATATATTTCAGCCTCAGCAGTTTATCAGCTATATTGAAAATAATAAATATAAGACTGAGAAAATATATATTTTTAAATTAAATGAATGTACAGAAACAGATTCAATCATCAGCTAGTCCTTTGAAAACTCTTAAGTGTATATAATACCACAAACCATGCAATTTATATAATTTAGGAACACTTTCAAAAAAGGTGCCACCCTTACCAGAGCTTCTGTGAAGTTCTGGACGCAGGTTTTACTGAATCTTGACTTTCATAGTTACTTTAAATTATAGACTTAAAGTAAAAGAGCAACCTATTAATAAATACCATTCTATTTCATCACAAAAAATAGGCCAAAGTAATGGTAGGGCTCTGATTTAAACAAAGAGGAGATTTAAGGAAATAAATACCCACAGTGACATTACAGCATAAATTTCAGCTATCTGAATTGCAAACCTTTGAAAGCAGAGTTTGCCTTAATGGTTATAATTATTTTGGAGTCTTTTTCTTTGTAGGCAGTTCAGCTTCTCAAAAAAACACCATTTCTTTTGTCCTTCTCTTTGCCCTTATCCGAATCTATATAATCTAAACCACTGCAACATTCAAATAATGAAAATCATTAACAGAATGTGTGGGGGAAGAATTATTATCCTCAGTTTCGCATATGAAGAATTGAAATCAAGACAGAAGTAAAAGGATTTGACCAGTTTCACCTAGGAAGTCTGTGGCAGAGTAGGGAATAGAATGTGAGTCTTCTAAATCTAAGGTTAATTACCTAACTTCTGACCCATCTAACCTCTGTAATTAGTCTCCTTTCCCATGTCCCAGCTGAGTGTGACTAAATATAACTCTAAGATATTGTGTTGATCCTTGATTTGGTTTGTTTTATGTTGGCTTCCTCCCATTACCACATTCTTATTCTGTATTCCTTTTATATAAGGTTTTCTTTTTTTCTTAGGTGATAGTATCTGGAAAATAAAGAAATAGATAAGTTCATTGCTGGGTTAGTCAATTATAGTGTCCTCAACCCTTAGTGTTGATTCAAGTTTTGAGAAAAATATACACTACATCATTTTCAGGTATGATGAAAATTATAAGTGATTTAACATGACAGACATGATTTTGTGTTTGCATTTTAAATACATAATTATTAAATCTTAATCATCTGTTAGGAAGATTAAGAAGGAAGAGAAGAGAAGAGAAGAGAAGAGAAGAGAAGAGAAGAGAAGAGAAGAGAAGAGAAGAGAAGAGAAGAGAAGAGAAGAGAAGAGAAGAGAAGAGAAGAGAAGAGAAGAGAAGAGAAGAGAAGAGAAGGGTTTTGTCCATTCTTTCCTTCATCAGAAGATCTTGTAATGCATTAATCTCAAAAGACATTTGTTTTCCATGGTGTTCTGCCATCTTTAGCTGACCCTATTCTTCCTTTCATTGCCTAATAGACTGGTCTGGAAGGACCTCATTTGGATGGAAGGAGGAAATATTCTTCCTCAGATAGAATGAGGGCAAATCTAGTCATCTTCAGCAGCTCGATACACAAGCCCCAGTTACATCAAAGCAAATACTGGGTGAGATCACTAGGGAAAGAATTTCTGAATAAATCTATTTAAAAGTGTCTGAAAAGGTTAATGTTCTCACTGGCTAAGATTTCCAAAATTAATTCTTCTGCAAGCAGATTTGTACACTAGTCTCCTTTGAACACAAATACATGCAAGAAGTACCTTATCACAAACACATGCAAGAAGTACCTTACCCCACATTCTGCCAATCTTAGTCCTGTCTTTAAATATTCAAAATTTTAACAATCATAAAATATCCAAATGTGTAGAAGTTTCTGCAGTTAACTGAGACTGACTTTCAAAGCTATGAGCTTTTTGATCTCCTAAAGATCTGAGAGCATTTTGTAGTTTACACTTGCATAGAGGTGTTTCAAAAGACATATGATTATCTCATAGCCATAAAAAAGCATAATGAGCTATTTTTATTTTTTAAAATATACAAAGCATTTATTTGTGTGAATATTTTTTCCAGAAAACCCCATAGGTTTATGAGACAAAAGATCCAAAGGGAATTGACTTTGAAAGAACATAAGAGCACATGTGAATTTTTTATTCATATTCTTTTTTTCATATGAAAAGTGGAAGTGTTCTTTTAAACTGAAGAAATCCAGCACAATTAATTTTCTGAATCAGTTTTCTGTCATCATTAGTGGAAGAAAATACATATAAAATATAATGGTCATGAGCTGACTGGTAAGAGAAAGGTTGCAAGCTAAAAAGAAATATTGAAAACTTTCCAGATCTCTATTTTCTGGGTCATGTATGATTTTGGAACAATCTGTGTATGTTTCAAGCAAGTAGAGGTCATAAGAGAAAAAAAAATTAAATAATTCTGTAAATAAAATGTCTATTTTCCTGAGTAATTTCTAGTGTGCATTAATAATCTAGATTACTTGAACTCATCCACAAAGTTTAGTATATCCACATTTGGAAAAAATTGAACTTTTGCTGAACTGTCAAACATATAATTTCAACTCAACTAATTGTTTTCATTGGTTTTTGTTTTTTTTTTTCCAAGGGAATAAGCAGGTTAGTCAGTTATGGAATGTCTGATAAGAAAAAAAGATACATTCTTAAACATTCTCCACGCAATTATTTTCTCCTCTAGAAGTGAAGGAAAAGCAACATTGTCTTAAAATATCTGCACAGAATTGACAATAATTTCCTATTGTTTTGGCAAAAGAATGTGGATAATATTGGTTACACTTGAACTGAGTACTGTGATTTATTTTAGAGTCAGTGTTATTCAATTTGGTGTTTAGCTGCCTTTTCATCATCTCTGTACTTACATCCACTGAGAGCAGAAGTTTCTGGGCACTGCTTATGATTGTTTGGTATTTCCTACTGGTATGCTATGTGTGTTCCTTTGAGATAGGAAATAGGAATCTTTCCTGGAGCATATGTGGCCCCAAAATGAAAAACCCAAACCTCCAAACTCCCTCCTCCTAGCCTCTCCAACAACTATTTTCAAAGGATCTCTCCAGCTCCCTTATCTCATTAGTGCACCTGATGGCTCTGCCCAACAGCTTTCCCATCTCTCTTTGGGGCCCTAGAAATGCCCAAATTGACTGCTATAAGCAATGTGTTTGGCTGCTGTTTCAAGTGAAAAATGGACAGAATGTAATTTTCTTTGTTTCAGTATCATATTTTTTTAGTACACACTGTTGTCTGCCCAGAACACGTCTGATGAAACTGGAGAGCCTTATGCCTTCCTGAATTTCTAAGCACCACTATACTTATGTAAAGCTATTAAACACTGTGTGATGATTAATGTATATAAGGAGTGACCAGCTCAACTAAATTTCCATGAAAATCAGTGTATAAAGAAAAAATGGGAAAAAGAATGAAGTAGAGATGGTATAGGTCTGAAACTTGTTCTCTGATATCACTGCTGTGTGAAGAGACACACAAGAACATAATTCACGTGCAGCCACAGGGAAATGTGATGTGTTAAAAAAATACTACCAGCCTTCCATCTGACTTTCTTAGTAGCCAAGTATTGCAAAAATTTTGCCTTACATGTGTAATGAATTTATTATCAAAATGCCCATTAGGTAATGCAAGAAGAAAATCTCCATTTGCATATGATCAAGATGCATACCAAAATAGCTGCAGTTTAAACTTGCAAACATTGTATCACAAAATATTGATTTTTCAAAGACTTTAGCATACTTAAAGAATTTTCTATATGTCTTTCCCATGGCTTTAATTATTCAGGACCCTTGAAAAACAAACTCAAGGTTTTTAAGATGGTTACTCAGAAAATTAGAAATTAGGAGAGTCACTTATGAAAAGTTTAATATGAGTGACTTCATTTATCTGACACAGGTGTTTTTTTACAAAATCAGAGATGAAATTCAGTTCTTTTTTCTTTTTTCTTTTTTTTTTTGTTTGATAAAAGTATACCAGCTTTTAGTACAAATTTTACTGGGGACCTAGCATTATGACCTGTACCACCCTTCTTCATGAGCAGAATACTGGTCTCTGCACCTCATTGGAGTTCCAGCCTTCAGATCATGTTTTGCCTTTTCCTGCTAGGTTAAAAACCATTGTACTATCAGAAAATTTCTAATTATATTTGTGTCAATGGTATTTAGAACTTGAAAAGAAGTAATAAATTTAATATCAAATTCAAATGGAAGGAATAATTTGACTCCACTTTACCTGTAAACACATGATGTATTGATCTGTCTCCATCTGTAATGACCTGCACATCACCGTTTTCTGTTTTAAGAGACCTAAAAATCTAATCCAAAGCTATATTCACAGAGAAGATGCATAGTGGGCATGCGCTTCCCAGGAACATGATTAGAAGGTTTAAACTGGAGAAGGCTGTGTTGGATTTGGGACTGCAAGATTACATTTCCATTTGTTGTAAAATTAGTGTCTGGCTTAACATGTTCTACTTACAGTCAGGGCTCTGCCTTAGCAGGACAGCATTTGCTTTCAATACCTAGTTTGCATCTTTGTATCATGCTGACCCAAAATGTATGGGTGTAGAAATCTGACAACTCTTAGCTTGATGAGTTTGTGCCTGGCCCTTGCATGATCCAGATGAATTCCAAGGTGCCTAAATGTTCTTTTGTGTTTGACCAACACTTACATCTCCATTCACCCCTTAAATATCTAGGTGAACCTTAAATTCTGCTTGCAATTTTTCCTCGTGTGAACTTTTTGGGTATGCTCATAATGAGCCAAGTCCAAATACAGTCAAGCAGCTCACTTCCAACTTCCCAGCTATCTCCTGGAACAAAGGAGATAATGCTCTATGCTCTCTCTGACGCAGTAAGAGCTCTCTGAGGAGAATGAGGACAGCCAGCAAGGGGAGGGAAAGCAAACTGAAGAGAGTCATCTGAGCCAGAGCTTCCACCTCCCCAAGGACTCCTCTAGCCAGCAGTGAAGCCTTGTCTCCAAGGCACTCTGATATTCACAAGTGCAGCAGAAGCATGGGAGTTGTTAGAATTGCTTGGGGTTTGTTCAGTTTTCTACTTAAATGCAGTGTGCTGTGCTCTCTATCATTATGTCTGGGAGGAAGGTTACCTGACCAATTTTTTCTGAATATTTTTAGCTTATGCTACTTTCTGTCCCTCCTAGTTTAGTGAAAGAACTAGAAAGAACAACATGTATTTTGTGAAATATTTATCTTTGTTGGTTTTTGATATCAAATTTTGTCATTATTTCATCCACAGGTTTTCCACTAGAGAAAATGTTGTTCAGTCCGGCCCACAGTTTTTATTCTATCCACACTGAAAATAATCTTACTGGCAACAAATATAATCTTATTTGAATTAGAGAGACTGAAAAGTGATATGAAATTAATTTCTACATTTAAAAAATATTTTAATCTACTCTGCTTTATTTTAGTTCCAACAATGACTGTATTCAGTTTATCATTTCCAGATACTTTTTCCTGCATACTTCCTCATCAGGTTTTGAAAATGCTTATTTTTTTAAGGGAGAACTATTTCACAGACCCTTCCACTTTGTCTGAGAAACACAATCACGTGGGAACTGATTGCTATCCCCTGAAAGGAAGTTTTCACTTAGAATTAATACAGCTTTATTTAATTTATGACATCACATGATATGATAAATTATGAATTAAAAATATCATTATTTTCTGTGTGAATGCTTGTCATCCATTTTGATAGTAAATCAATCCTGAAGCTTTTGAAAAAGAGCTTCCAGCAGCATACGGTAACATCATTAGTAGCACAACCTCAGAAAAGTCCTTTTGCATATAGGGAGTCCTAGAATGTGCACTGCTCTGCTTTGTCTGGCTTCTACATTTTACTAGACTTTCTTGCATAGTATATTGTATTCAAAGCTAAATAGAATGGATTGTTTACACTCAAACAATAGTTTATAGATAGCAGGATTTAAATATGACACATGTGCTGCCCATCAGTTCTAGCAAGGACAGAGGTATGTTTCCAGTTGACAGTACTCTATGGAGAAGCTTGTTTGCCAATTACTCATTTGCATATCTGCCCCAGCATACAATTTAAAACATTTTTTTCAATTTATTTTTTCTAATTTCTTATTGTGCATTCATCTGCTTTCAAACTCAGCCAGACATGAGAAAATATTTTGCATACTGTGAGGCATATGTCTAAAAAGAACCTCTAGTTTGTTTGAAAAAAACACAAGGACATTTTTTCTGTTATTTTAGTATTTGATTTCACTAGAAAAGATGAAGTGATGGGCTAGAAATAATAGCACAGAGCTAACTAAACCCCTTTTTATCCTAAGACATTTGAAATTGTTTGGCTGAAGTTTCAGTCAAATATTTGTGCTGTTTCTTCTTTAATCTGAACTGATTCACCCATTCCAGTGAAGCTAAGAATAGATTTTCTGTCTTTGTATGATTCCTGACTGTCTGTAATCTGAGGAAATTAAAAAGGAATGAAATCACTTTTTCATTTGCTATGGGACAGTACTTGGCAGAAATTCTTTCTTTGGTACTCAGTTTTTAAACAAAGAATCTTGAGAATAGCTTCCAGCTTATTCAGCATCACACATAAACTGAATCAACAGCACCTCTGGGTTGAGTTTCTGACTGTGCTGCTTGACTGAAATATCTCACACTGCGTCTGTTTTTCTCTTTTTACTGATTGTAGCTTTTATGGCTCTTGTTTAACCTAGGCTACATTTTCAGTTAGGGGAAAAGAAATGAAAGTAGGGGGCAAAGATCCCACATTACACAGACATCATAAATCCCATTAATATGAACCAGAGAAATATGGCTTGGAAAAACATGATTAAACTTGATTGGTGAGCTTGCCTTTAATATGCTTTGCAGAACTTTAATAGCAGCCAGTTTTTCGTCATAGTTCATTTCAGACAAGAAAGGTGAAATGTGGTGGGAGCTACAGATAATTTGGGTGGTCTATACGTGGCTATGAGTCGGTGTCTGTCTGTCTGCCTTATTTACAAATACAAGTTATTTGTGGTGGGTGAACGGTATGTTAGGAAGAGAGGCAGCTGCAAAGAAAGAAAAAGCCATAGCAAGGGGGAAAGCTTATTCAGACGTTTCTGCCAGGGGAAAAAAATTAATCAAAGAAAGGTCAAGCTAGAGAAGGTTCTGAGGGTAACCTGACAGAGCCCAAGGCTGAACATCTAAAATAAAATGCATTCACTGTAAACATACTTAGGTTGTTGCTTATTCTACTGCAAATCATGTCAATTGCACCAGTGTCTGGTGGGCAACTTGATGGCAATGTGTTTCCTTCACTGAAATTTAAAGAAGTAGCTGGTTTAGAGCTTAGTACATACAATGGGACGGGAGAAAATAAATAAGAGAGAAGTTAAGTCCTGGGAAGTTTTCTGGGGTGATATATGTGTAAACAAAGAAGAAGAAGATCTTTGGTGATAATTAGAGTTTGACACTGCAAAAGTCTTCAGCATCTCTCTCTCTAAGTCATGCATTCAATGAAGTATTGGAGCACAGACAATTTCACAGTTGCAGGTAGAGCTCTGAAAGACCCTGTGACAATTTTCATCTTTAAATAAGTGCATATGTTTAGGTACCTCACACTGAACCATTGTGTGCCAGTCAAAATGCTGTTTATAAATTCTAGACTCTAAAGAGCAGCAGCACATCAAATGTGCTAAAAGCTCAGAAAAAATATAGGTTATTGAAGGAAAGATTATTCTTTTAATAGACATATGAGCTGTATAAATGTAGCCCTTTGGAGCAGAAGAAAAGAGAGAATGATCAATACAACAGTTGCTCTGATGACAGTACAGTGAAACTTTGAAAACATTTATTAGATTTGTATTGCTGTTTTTTTAACTGGATTATCAGAAGCAGCACATACTATGCCATTAATTTTATCTGTTTAAAGTTTTTTTTTTTAAAGGTTTGTAAATTGATCTTGGCTGCTTAACAAACAATAGGTTACATTGTCAATAGTTAGCAGAAAGATCGTTTTATAAAGATTCCAAGTAAATCAAAGAAAGCAAGTTAGAGCAAATATTTTTTTTTAATTATATGTGCCAGCCACTTGGAAATATTTTAAATTTTACATTTTCTGAATCTGCAGCAAAACCAGTCATTTGATTGTTAAATTTATGAGGGACGAAAAAACAAACAAAACATCATTCCCAAAACAAAGTCTCCTAATTTTTTTTTCCCTTCACTGTTGTAATGTAAGTCTTTAGGTTCGTACAAGAAGTTGCTTCTGGTCCCATCAATGTAAAACAGGAAGACATAATTCCTTATTAAGAAACACACAATACCAAAGATATAATTTTTAAACAAGAAGCCCTAAAATCTCCAAAACACTAATACTAAAAAAGGCAGAGCAACGTTTTAATGCCAGCCTTAATTCTATCTCTGTTCCAGCAGTCATTCTCTGTGTTCTGTATCTGCTATAAAGAAAAAGTTTATTTTCAGGTGTAGCAATGGAATATTCATTCCTTTATCTTTGATCATCAGTAAAGAATCAGAAAATGGGCTTGCTATGAAGGAGGTAGAAGGAAATTCAAGGTGGAAAACTATTCATTACATTGATTGTGGATTCCCTTGTTTCTTCTATACATAGGCCAAAAGTCCATCAGAAAATTTGTTAACTAACACAACACTGAGTTTTAACAGAGTCTTGACTACTTTTACATTCTGAGTTTTTTTCTGTTACTACACCACTCAGGGCTAAATAAGGTGCTAAGGGTCTGACAGTTTGTTAGAAACTGTGCCATAAAAGTCCTGTGATTCAGATCCAGACTTGAGCTCTCAATCAGCTCACTGGAGATGCTGACTAAGACAAGAGTTCAGTATAATTTCAGTTATTTTAAACTTTGCTATGCTTACTCAAAATCACTGCTGCATTAATTTCTATGCTTGCCATACCTCAAGGCCTGCTGTTGGAGTCAAAGCTTTGGCATCAGAAGGACAATCACAAATTGGCAGCTCAAGTAGCTGCCTCAGGTTTTTAGCATTTTCATACTTTTAACTATAAATATGTTTTCCACTATCTGAACTGCAAAGCAGAATTGCAAAGCCTTATGTTTACCTCCTGCATCATCATCCAGATGGGCGGGTATTGTTTTTATTCAAAAATCTTTATCGCTGAAAATGAGAGTAGAAGAATATTGTCTGCTTTCCAAGTAACATGTGGAACTGCAGTATTGGCAGTCAGAAGGATCTTGTTTTGACTTGCAAAATGAGCACAATTGATGAAGAAGTCACTGAGGGAGGATAAATGTGAGATATTAGATACCATTTTTATGGCATCCTTTTTCTGAGTATAACAGCCACTTTTAGGAAAAGTAACCTTGGCAATAATTTTATTTATTGTTTACGTCGACTTTGAATAAAGTTGAGACAAGGGAAAGCAAAAAAATATTACCAACAACACTTCTGAACAAGCTACAAAAACCTGTATTTATATTCTTCTGCATAGGACAAATGCAAGGAATAACACAGTTTATTCTCCTCAAGTGTACATGTGGTCTTTATTTTTTTCATTAAATCAGACCATTTGACATTTTCACATATAATTGGCTTCATATATTAAACATGGTACAGATGGAAAATGTAAAAAAAAAGGCATGAAATCACTTTGAATTATTGTGAAAATAGATTTGGAAAGCTGACTTTGATATCTATTGTAACTTAGGGACCTGAGGGGATACAGTAATAAAACACAGTTCTGGGACAGTGTAAAAATCAGAGTAACTTTGCCCCTGGCCTGTTCTTGGTGTGGAAGTTTTAGTGGTTGAAATACAACAGTGCAGTAAGTTCCCTTACAAATGGAAAAGCAAAAACAGACTCCAGAAAACTTTGGAATAGCTGTAAGCTTTCATTAAGAAGCAAGTATTTTAGGAGAAGCAAAAACTTTTAACAACTTTTCGAAAACACAGTCTTTCTGTTCTTTGCTTTCATTACTCTATTTTGTTTCTTCTCATCCCAAACTGAACTACATTAGATCCGATCAACTTATCTTTCCAATTATATTAAATTGATAATAGTTGCAATATTACAATTATATATTATATTGTGATTGATAAAAACCGGTTCCTGGTTTTGGCTGGAATAGAGCTAGTTTTCTTCCTAGTAGTTGGTGTGGTGTGGTATTTTAGATTTAGGATCAGAATATTGACCAGAAAAAAAAGGATATTTTAGTTATTGTTAAGAAGTGTCTACTCTAAATCAAGGGCTTTTCTTTTTCTCATGCCACCTGACCAGTGAGGAGGCTGGGGGACCCCAAGAAATCAGAAGGGACACAGATGGGACAGCTGACACAAGCTGGCTGGAGGTATATTCCACACCATATGACATCATCCTCAGTATATAAACCAGGAGGAAAAGGAGCTTTGGGGTGATGGTTTGGCACTCACTGGGTATTGGTCAGCAGATCATAATTTGTTTTGTATATAGGATTGCTATTATTATCATTATTATTGTTATTATAATTATTGCTTCCTTTCTCTCCTGTCATACTTTTTTATCTCAAGCCATGAATTTTACTTTTTTTCCCTGTTTGTCTCCCCTATCCCCACAGGGCTCTGAGAAAGTGACTGACTGTGTGGTATTTAAGCACCTGCTTGGTTAAACCACAATGGTCCTTTTCTGGGGTCCAACAGGAAACTTTTTCAGAGCTTGTCACCTCTTCCTCTAGTGATATTATGAAATCTTTGCTTTCTGGATAGTCCATGGCCACTTCCAAAATTTCTGAATGACTGGGGTTTTCTACTCAAGCTGGTTGTGTGATCAGTGTGACCCACTTACTCTGGGTAAGTAGAATCAACTGCATGATGTGTAGAGGGGATCTTTCCTTTGAAACATCCAGCCCAGCACTGGCAGACAGTGTGCTAGCAGGAGCTGTGCTTCAGCACAAATAATTTCTGAAGCAGCTCAAAAGAATATTTTCTTTTTTAGTTGGAGTATAACAGGCCTCAGATTCTCTGTATCCCAGATACAAAAACCTAAGGGGTTGACCCAGAGTCTCACCTGGTGCTTTCTGTCAGAGGATCCAGGTAGAGACGTTTCTCTTGGCTGTGTTTTAGAGCACATTTTTTATGTCTTGTTCTGTCTAAAGTGGTCCAAGATCTCAGGCATGAGCTATGTCCCATTTGATTTTTTTCAAAGGCTCAGCATTGCTCAGGCCCCCATTTGAAATTGCTCTTCTTCTGGGTCACTTGATAGAGAGCACTGAAAATCAGACTGGAATTTGGAATATACACTCTACAAAACTCACAATGCTAAGAAAGAATAGTTGTTATTGTATTGGTCACATCCATTGACCCACTGGTATCTGACAGTGTCCATCTTGCCATTCTTTTTCTAAAAACTGATTCTCCCATGCAGGTTCCACGACTTTAGTTTGTTCTATGGCAACACACTTTTCAGAAGGATTCAGACCATTTTATTCCTCTTCTCAAAAACCTCTTCTGCTATATAGCATGGCACAATAATTTCATCCATGTATCTCAGATTTCTGGAGTTCCACTCAGTTCCAGTGCAGTCTGGATCAGTCTGTGGCAGATGGTAATGCTGTGTTTCCATCCCTGGGGCGGCTGATTCCAGGTGAACTGGACACCTTTCCAAGTGAAAGCAAATTTTGACCTTCGCTCTTCTACCAAAGGGATGGAGAAAAATGAGATATCAGTTGTGGCATAACAATCACTGCTGGAGAACAGGCTGGGCATCAGTCAGTGGGTGGTGAGCAATTGCACTGTGCATTACTTGGATTTATTTTTTGTTTATTCCTATATTTTATTATTGTGATGATTGTTATTATTATTAAATTATTAATTGTTATCTGAACCAACAGGTTTACTTTTTTACTGATCCTCCTTTCCATCCACCAGGGCTGTGGAGATGAGAGCAGTGAATAAGCAGCTGCATGGTACTTAGTGTCTCTGGGGTTAAACCACAACAGAACTATGAATAATTCACCCTTATGTTGCCAACCCAGATCCATCTGAGCCACTTCAGCCTTAGCAGCCTGATCCACCTTCTGGATGTTTTGTTCTTCAGTATGCTGGGTAAGCCCACAACAATGGTGAGTGTTTAATCACTTTTATGGGCTTCAATTCTAAAAGTTCATCCTTGCAACCCAGTGAGATGGAGCAAGGGGTTTACATGCCTCACACCTTGCCAGCTGGCTATTACTGTACTCCTGCTGGAGAGTAGCACCCCTCTTACTGCAGAAGGGAACATTCATCCACACCTCCCTTGCTCCAGTTTAGCTAGCAAATGTACATTGAAGGCTTCTATTGTTTTAGCTCTACTGAGATTTGCAATGTTTTTTCCTTCTCTGTCCCCTGGAGGAGTCACAGGCTGACAGCTCCAGATGCAGTTAGTAAGGATGAAGAATCTGGCCTGTTACTGGTCTATATTGGAGCCATGAGACTGTTTCTAAGACTGTGACTGGGAGGCAATCAAATGCTTAAAGAGATCCTCAGTTCTTGCCCTTGCTAAAACCAAGTCCTGACAATCTTGTTCTTTAATTCTGAGCTTTCATATAACATGTATTTTCCTTCTTCTGCACACACAGTTTTATTCCATATTTTTTTCTGCAATAATCCAAGCAATTTATCAGAAGGCTTGTCTGTATGTTCTTTTAAAAATATTTTTATTGCTATAGCTAAATCCAAGGTATTTTTCCCTTTCTTGGCCGGGATTTTAACTTGTGCTGTGGTATAAACCTTCCTGGTGCTTGCTGTTTCTTTACTTTCCAAGGACCTTCTATTACTGCATAAAGAAAGAAAATTCTGTAATTTGTTTATGTCCCACACAGCTTCCTATCTTACAAAAATGAGCCATTTAATTTCTATCACACTGATTTAGGCCTAGTTATATTCACCTTGACTGGTAATTGCTCTTTTTTTTCTTCTTTTGTTTCATGCCTTAATCTGTGCTCTCAAGCCATAAGCACTTTTCCAGAAAGCAAAACATGGGCTGATGAGGTGTCATTTTCTCCTAGAGGACTAATCTCTCAACAGCCCATATTCACTCAGGGGTAATCTGACAAAAGTCAATGAAATTGCAGTAGAGCCACATCTGGCCCCACAAGTCAATGAAACTACTTGTGCACTGCTTTCCTTCCTCTTAAACTTAAGTTTGCTGGGTGAGCACTAATGACCTGGTTCCAGACATGCCTGTTGTACTTGCTGCTTGATGCAGTCCCCTTAATTTCACAACTAAGTAGAAGAGAAGAAGAGAAAGGAATAATCTTTCTTGTTCTGTGATCCTGCTGGCTGTGCTTTGTGGGATGAGTGTGGGATGAGTGTGAGCCTGTCCTCTTCTTATATCCTGCTTGATGAGGACAGCAGGAGAAAGTGGCAGAGTGAGTGGAGATCTGTGGGAAAGGAAGAGTTTGTAGATGATGAGATCATGCAACTGCACAGCAGAGCCCAGATCCCCAGAACTATGTACACTTCCTTTCTAAATCTCAACTTATCCTTGTGACCTTGGTTGAGTTAGGCAATCACAAAGCTAAACTGCTAATTTCTGTAAAGAAAACCCCACGCCAAACGAAAACAAACCCTGAGTAATCTTTGCTTCTATGTATTACAACTATAAAATAGATATCTGAGCTCATAAAAACAAACTTCCCACATTACTGAGGGAAAATATTGATGGATGGGAAGAAATTTCAGCAAAAATTCTTCTGTTGCAAATATTACCCTAACTTCTTTTCCCAGAGAGGGGCAATTAAATTTGGAAACAAGTAACTGCTATACTCACATATTTACTAAGTGAATCTGTGCTATTCCATCCTGCCTCAGTTGACCCACTAAAACCCCTTATGAAATTTATAATTTTCAGTTCCCTTTGTTATTTTAATTGAGCTGGAGCCACTCAGAAGTCATTCTTGTATGATTAAAAGGTTAATTCTTTAGCATAAGCACTATATAGGAGTGTAACTGGGGTAACCCTGGAGGCAAGTAGCATTGGGCTCATTTTCAGGGCTCTTCAAACACTTGTTTAGAATTGCCTGCAGACCTTGGGCAAAGCTGATCTTCGAAGTATGGGGCTTGTCTGAGGATGCAAGTGGGCATTGTTATACATAATTAAAGAGAAGGTGGAAATTATTTAAATATTTGTTTCAATGGAAAAAATATCGCTTGAATATATTATTTATTTGCTACAAAGAAACCTTCAGACTGTGTGCTAAAAGTGATGCTTTCATCAACATTCACATAGAACTAGGAAGAGATCCAATCTACAGCTAAAAATACTAGGTATAATTGATTTAGCTGCAAATAATAAAAATAATGCTTCAAATTGAGCCTTATGTGGGTGCTGCTGGTGTTTTCTCTTCTGAGTATTGGTTTTATCTGCTTGCTGTCACCTCAGAAACATGAGTTTCTTTCTTTGTAGTTGAGAGAATTCCTAGGGACTTCAAACTACGCAGATTTCCTTTTATTCACTTAAAAATGAAACTGAGAAACAACAGGAGATAGGAGTGTTAGCTCTTCAGCTGCACTGTTTTTTTGTCTGTAAATTTATTGTCTTCAAAGGAAAAACTCAGACTCATTTTATTGGAAAAGTTCCAGAGGTTGCCTGTAGAAAAACCACTGTAATGTTGTGGAGCACCCCAGTAATAAGTCTGGGGTGAAAGAATACTGATGGTGACTTATGCTGAACAAAGAAATCGGAAGGGAATTTTCTTGTGGGTGTCGCAGTCCTGCTGGTTTTGTCAACCTAAACTCTGTATGTACACTTGCCTGGACATGACAGTGTAATTGAATGCACTATTAAACTTGATATGGAATTGGGGAAAAAAAAAACAACAACAGTTTTTCTGTTATTCTTTAAAATGAAAGGTCTAGATAAACCACACAGACACCAGCGTGGTCATGAAGGACTGAGAGGGAAGCGCAGGTACGGAATGCGTCATCACAAGGTTGTGAGTTTAGTTCTGCTCTGTGTTATTTTACACTCAAATGTGTGTTAGTGTGATACTAACCCAGCAGAGCAAACAAAGAAAGTAAAAGCAACCTGTGCTGGGACTGAGTGGCTGCTGCCAAAATGGAGAAGTGGAACCTGACTCTCAAGTACATGATGGGCTGTGCCACATCACATCAGGCACTAACACAACTAGATGTGTCAGTCTGATAAACTGCTGGGTACAATGTAGGTCTTCAAAAGTTAAAAGGAAAAAGAAAAGAAGCAAATTTTGTTTCATCAAGCTTCTTGCATCAAGCACCCCTTCTTGTATGCGGGAAGTTTGTTTTTCTTCAAGCAGATGTGTTGAACTAACAGAAGTGCAGAGTAGCCAGAATAGAAAGGATAAATGAATCTAATGGCTTCCAGTAGATTTTTTCATGGTGTAGGTGACTAGCAGTTCACAGAATCACAGAATATGCTGAGTTGAAAGAGACCCACAAGCATCACTGGGTCCAACTCCTGGCCCTGCACATCACCATCTGAGGAGTCTCTCCAAGTGACACTATAAAACTATTTACTCCCTGGGTGAACTGGCAAGTTATATTTGTGCCTGTGGGATATTCAAACAATCCTTTTGAATGCATGAAGGGTGACATGCCAGCCCTCAGAATCAAGGTTGCATCTAGGGCTTCTGATTTATTCTGTGGTATATGTAATGAAAAGCTTTCATGTATGCCATTTTCCCCTTCCATTCCTTCAAAGTGCAACATTTACTAGTTTATTTGCATCCTTTGGATAGACCCAGTATGCTGAGCATGTAAACCATAACAGAAATTAAATGAAATTATTTGGGTCAGTAAATGGCAGCAAAACAACATGGACATCTACAACCCCTTCTGATCTGCTATAGATATGGAGCTGCAGATTTTGGAACACTTTTGATTTACTTTACAAAAATCACAACCTGTTTCTAAATATCTATCACAAGTAATGTTTCTGGAACACTGCCTTTTACCTTCAAAGTTCTCTCAGGATGCTCAATCTTTAAACAGAGCCTTCCATTACCTTTATACAAAGAACAGGTCTTTGTTTGTTTTAAATAATAAACAGTTGCCAGGAGCAATGGCACAGGCTTATTTGTGGTTGTGTATTTGTCTGTCAGATCATTATTTCTGCTCTTTGGCCGTCTCTAACCCAGCAGGTACAAATAAATCCTCAGGGCTTAAAACCTTCCTACGAGTTATTTTCTCTTGTCACCTGTCAACAGCATATTTTTTGCTTTCTTTCATTTTTTAATTTTTTTTCATTTATTTTTGTTTTGAAATACTCTGATTTTGTTGGGTTTTTTTTTTAGAAAACAGATCAAGATGTTGACATCTAGTGATTTTATTTCTGTCTTTTACTATAATTTCTGTGAATATAACTTGATGCTTTACAGATAGTGGAGTTGAAACACCTATAGAAAAAAAAAAGCACATTGCTCACTACACTTAAGAACAGAGAAAAAGGAATAGCACAGAAGTTATTAAATGGCTGCTTCCTTCTACATGTCATGGCAGTAGAAGAGGAAAGGATATAAGGATCAGTGATGAACAATAATAAAAGCATGTCCTATGTAAACACTGTGTCTAATAATGACACTTTATATGTCCCAAACCTGATTTTCAGTTGGTGCAAGTAAGAATAGTTCAATTGAAATCAGCACATCATTTGCATTCCTTGCAGAAATAGCACATTCCATGAATCAGTGGTAGATTTTGTATACTTCCATACAGACTTCTCATTATACAACTTTTACTGCTACCATATTTATACTCTGAGTGGATATTAAAATACTGAAACCCAGGGAACCAATTTTGCAGATCCAATCTAAGAGTGTGCCTCCACCACTCTCCAAGGAATTGATCCCATGTGTCCAATATTCTCACTGGATGGGATAGCACAGTCATTATCAGGCTTAACACATATTTAATAAGTATTAGAAGGAGCATCTCTGTCTCAAATAACTTCTGTAAGTTTCTTCTGTACCTGGGAAGTTATAGTTGTTTGGTGTGGTGATTTATTAAATTGGAAAGTTCTCAGGAAAATGCTTTTTCTTTGGCTTTCATCAGTAAAGTTAATGAGAGCAGAAGGGAAAAACACACTGAAAAACAGTCCATGGCATTTTGACAATGGCAGAGGTGTCTGCTGCTCTGAAGGGACTTTCATGTCCCTGGTTCTGAGCTCTAAAAAGCACTTATCTATGTGAGTTTCTTCTTTCTCTACACTTCTTTTTTTAAGAATTAAATTTTTTAGAGGAAATTATGAAATTGCAAAATATTAACCAGATTATTTGCTTCCATTTCAGAGAAGAAAAACTCTAAAGGATCTTTCCATCAGCAATTGCTGCACTGCTGCAGAACACACAAATCAGTTGCTTCTTAAAACAGCAAGTTTGCCTTTCATTTGGATGCAGGAGACATTCTGTGAGATTATGGCATTTCATTTTATCCTATAATCTTGGAGGTTTGCTAATGTGTTTTCTTTAAAGTTAACCTTTCAATGTTGTTTTGAAAACCTGCAGAATTCAAGATCTAGAGAGTTTGTCACACAAAGCATGACATAACATGAATTGAATTCTGGAAGTTATGGATCATTTTTCCAACAATTCATCTCTGCATGCTTGGAGTGATTTTCTTTGTAATTAGATCCCATAAACCAACTTTTTCCTGAAAATTTGGTGGTGACACAGGAAATTCATTGATTTAAATATCCTAAATATATTCTAAATCCACTAAGTGATTGTATATCTTAATGGGAACATTTAAAACCTTTGGAATGGATCAAATATTAATATCAATTCATGACAAAACTAGTATGTTTTATACTTGACAGACTGTGATATGTTTTTATATGATCAGATTTGATTTAATAAGAAAAAAACACGACTTCTTGGAAGTAAGATAGGATGGTTAGAAACACATTAAATTAAAGGTCAATTTTCACCAGAAATAAGGAAAGATTAAATCAGTCCCATGATACAACTAGTTCAATATTATTGATGGTTATTCAGACAACTGTCTGGCAGTTTTGAAAACTGTGCAAAGGTACAAAACTTTGAGGAGTAAATTCAAAAATCAATATTAATGTTAAAATTCCCCTAGAAGTATCATATACTGTATATCACAACCCTCTGGTCTTTATTCTCTGGCTTTATTGTTTCAGCTATCCAGGTACAAGAAGAAGGTGTTTTATCATGCAGCCAAGCCATTGACTGTAACAACTACTAAATAATGAAAAAGAGAAAGAGATACTATGTCAAGTATTGTTTACCTGAGAAGTGTACTTATTGAGATCAGGGTTAACTATGACAATTTGTCACTAAGCAGCAGTAAAATCACATAGATTAATCTGAAATTTCATAATCTGGATTGTTGTAACAGTTCCTTAGTAAAGTAGAAAATAAATAAGAGGAGGCTTATATTTTGGAGAGAAAAAAAAAAGGAAGTGGGACAAAACTTACTTTATTCTTTTAATATTAAGGTAGCTGAGCAATGTTTATGGAAGTGCATGTGTCTCAATAATCAAGTTATGCCCTTATAAGGCTTGTGGTAACTTCACTGAATAAGTCATGAAAAATTGATGTTTCCTTTTCTGCTGGGTCACCTGAAAGCTCTGCACATTAAAGTGTCATTTCAGGCAAAACCATTCCACATCTAACCTACTCTAGCTTTCTTAAAGTGTCACCTTCATCGCTGCCTGTATTGAAGCTTCAGATTTTGCTCTGGAAAAAAAAAAAAGGCTCAGAGCTTGAAAATGGAAGACAAAATGAATGAACAAAAGAAAGAAACAGGAGTGTTCTGTTCCTCATGATGCTTCAGGACATATGGGAGATTACTTTTAGAATTTTGAAAGTTTCAGACAAAAATTTTATTGATAGGAATGCTATCTCATATTTTCCTTAATGGAAAAAAACCCCCAAAACTAAACCAAAAAACCCTCATCATCATTTGACCTGAAAAAATCTAGTAGAAATAGATGGTGACATTACTGAGTTAACAATCAGAAAAGAAGCGCCATTTAACTGCAACTAGGAAATCTAGTTCTCTACAGCTACTGAGAACACAGTATTGGAATAAGCATATCAAGAATGTCTTTGTTGTGTC
Source organism: Camarhynchus parvulus (assembly GCF_901933205.1). Classification (NCBI taxonomy): domain Eukaryota; kingdom Metazoa; phylum Chordata; class Aves; order Passeriformes; family Thraupidae; genus Camarhynchus; species Camarhynchus parvulus. Next base: position 107,083,895 of record NC_044572.1, read on the forward strand.
GGAAGCCACAGACAGTAACTTAATATGGGCTGTACAAAAGTGGGAACAGTTTCCAAAGGGTAGAACATTTAATGTTCTTCCTTTTAGCCACATAGTTCTTCATTGAATGCAACCCATCTCAGCATATACATGTATCAGGAAGGGATTGAGTGTGCTTTTCTCTACATCCAGTCAAACACCATTGCTTCTGTTAGAGATGGATAACAGATCAGCAAAGACCTCTGAATGATTATTGGCAAAAGAATATTAGTAAATGGTAGCCAGGATTAAAAACTACCTGTTAGTCTAGACCTAACGACTTAAAAGTTTAATCTATAATTTATTTTCCTATCTTATATAGAATTAAGGCAATATTCAAGAGCAATTTCATAGTTCTCTGTGCTCTCTTCTCCCTACGTGATTATGCAAGCTCTGTATGTGATGCATTAAAATCAGAAGCTGCAAAGTAACCTGTTCTAGGTTAGACATCAATGAATGAATGAATGAGTGAATGAATGAAATAATTATCCAACATTAGGAAATAAAAAAAAAATGAAAAGAAGTCAAGAAGGATTGAAAAAAACAAATCTGTAAACTTACTGCCTTACATTGGTGAAAAATGAAGGAACATCTCAGAAAATAACTGTCCAGCTCTTGTCTTTTACCTCCAAGTGACTATTCCACTTCCTGCAAATACTTTTCAAAACACTGAGCGTTAAGAACTTTATTCCGAGTTGAAGATTTATCATAGTATAAATAAATAAAATTATATAGATCCCGCTAAAGAAACCAAATGCCTCTATTATTTGAGTTAGATTTGCAACTGATTTTACCAGGCATAGATCTTTCCTCCCTTATTTTATTCTTCTTTCAGGTTAATGTTACTGTTGACCAGATATATATCACACCATCTGACATAATTTTTGACTATATCAGGCAAAGCCAGACATTTCAGCATATGTAGAGGGGCAGAATATTTTTTTGTTTTTTTCATTTGTTAAAGGTGCTGAAAATTCTCACTCCAACAGTAACTGAGAGTAGTTAGTTATTTGGTGAGCAATCATGTCTAATGGCCTTTTTTGTTAAATTATTTGCAGTTCCTATGAAAATATTCAGCTCCTCGGTGAGTCAACCATCTTGCCAAATTATGTAAACCAGGTCTCCTGCAGACAGTGTTTGGTTCTCTGGATGGGGAGTCATTCACAGCCGCAAATTTCTGAATGTACATAATTCTGACGTCCTTATCAAAAAAGCTGATAGAAAGGAATCGGGATCACAAGACCCAGGCTTGGAAACTGCTTCAAGCCTGCCCTCTTTCATGACAGTTTCTGAAAGCTATATCCCTTGGATTTTCATGCCATTTGAATCGGGAGGGTGACAGTGACTGGATGTGGACTGACGTCAGCCCCCATTAAATTGTTATCGGGGAAGACGAGTGTCCCTGCGAAAATGAGATGACAGTTGAGCTTTCCTCCAGAGCGCGAGAATTATTGCTCCATTCGGAGCCAGAGAGTGCGCTGTGTGTAGGTACTGAAAGAATTCACTGTAGCGTGGTACACGGTACACCGAGCTGCAAATAGGGTCATTCTTCTCTTCAGAGCCCCAGTGCCCAGAGTAATTAACTTCACATGCCATGGCTCAACGCTGAGGCTGAGTTCAAGTGAAGTGGTGAGGAGCCCAGCCCTGAAGGGCATGGTTGCTTGAGTTCTTTATTACAAACACAATGGAAAAAGTAATAGTTTTTGCTGCACAGTGTTTCAGTGCTTCTGCTCAGGAAATGAATTTTGATGTGTTTTGTATCTCATGAATTCTGCATATTTTATTCCCTGGAGTTTAGTGTAAAAAGCCCTTTTTGTACTGCTAAGTAACATGACTAATTGCACAAACAAAATAAAATCGGCCTGCTGCATTACGAGGTTGAAATGTCAGGAGCCATCAGGAGGTCCCCAGGAAAGAATGCCTATGTCACTTTAAATATTCTTTACACAGCATCATCTTAAGGCAAACACAGACTCCTTTAGCCAATTTGTGTTTTAAGATTTTGGTTTACCTTTATTTTTAACCATCCCAGGCAAAACGATTTTCAGCACTGCAGGTATGAGATTTTTGTGTAATAATTTGTGCATATAAGTATAAATAAAGTACAAGGTAAATAATAAATGCTGAGAACTAACTCCCTTTAAACTACAGAAATCCTAGCCTTAGTTCCAAACCATCTGGAATGCCTTGATGCTTTCCTTCCCCTCTCTTTCAAATTTTGGTACTGATTTTCATCCTTGGATTTAAACTACTTTTTAAATTGGTTTGGGAAGGCACAGGGAAGGCAGCTGCCACTAGTGGGCATTTATTGAGCCTGAGGTGTGTTTTGTTTTTTCCTCCCTGCCACTCATTCTGCTGCCTAACTAAAGAAGGTCATCTCTGTGTTTCCTTTCAGTTTGTGCACTGATAATCACATCTGTGGGTGGATGAAGTGTTTAAGCTGGCTGCTCCCTGCATTGAAGCTTCAGAAACAAACAATTTAGAAATCCAAAGGTCTAACATCGTGGGTTTTGTAAAACTTTCCCTGGCCTCCTTCCCTATAATCTAGGGGTTCCACTTATATACCAGAGGGGAGTGTGTGGGAAAGTGGGTGAGGAATAAAAGGGAAGCTTTCTAGACTTCTTTAACAAGCTGTTTGTTGTAAGCAGTTTTGTTGTGCTGCATCTCTCCCACAGGTTTCAGTGAATTGATGTAGACAATCAGCATGCACGTAGGCATACCTGTTATTTCATCTCCTAGAGAAGTTTCTGATCAAAAGAAATAGAAGTGGCTCACAGCAGAAGCCATCTACAGTGAGTGGTGAATGCATGAGGGTTTGTCTTGTACATTATCTGTATTGTAGGCTTCAAACCTCTGGTTAACAAGTCCGATGGGTGTGATAGTTGGATAACATGCTCCAGTTTGATAGAAAGCTACCTGAAAAATACTTCTACTATGGGGGAATTGTAGTCTTTGAAGTCATGTATTTTCAAAATATACAGGATAAAAAAAGGAGTAAATATTTTAAAGAAATCTTAAAAAAGACCTTCAAGAGTCTATCGTGTCCAACCTTTGCTCGATGATAGAATAAACTGTATCTGTATTTTTTTTTCTGACAATCCTTCATTCCTGTGGAGAACTACTTCACATACTGTGAGTTATGATTAAAAAGCTGTGGTGAATTACTGAATAGTCTGTGTGTGTTGGGGAATTTAATTTGTAACCTACTGACAAGAAACCCGTATCTATAAAACAGGTTGAAGGACAAAACTCATTGTCACTACTCAACCAGTAACCTCTTAAAAACTCTGAAAGTCAGAAATTTCAAGACAAATGGCTTTGAGGTTTTGAGGGAAGGGGGTACAGTCGCTTCTCTCTGCAGCAGTAGTAAAGTGACCTGTGGAGCTCTGCGTCTTTGCCTAGGGCTTAATAAACTGTTTAAAGTGGATGATGACTGTGAGTCTAAGCAAAATTCTAGGATTGATCACCACATGGAGGTTGCTGTGAACATTTCACAGAAGAAAAAAAAGAGAATCATTGCCTCTTCCTCAAAACTTATAAAATCCCAGAGTCGTGAGATGTCTGTGAAACCATTGGCTCAAATCCTCCAATATTCTGTTGTACAAGTGGATTTACAGAGCTGCAATATGGACTTGGCAGCTAACCTGTTCCTTTCATCCTCCTGTCATTAAAAACATGCTGCTCTGCCCTGCAAATAGGATCAAGACTCCAAAAAGGGTTTCTGTAAGCACTGGAAACAACAGGCAGCATTAGTCTGCTGGGCAATGCGCATCTAATAACAGAGCTCCACATGTATATAAAGTAAATTATGAGGCAAATTATTAAGACTAGTCAGAATACCACTACAGATACTATTGTGCAAACTGAAAAAAGGTGCAGTGATGGTTATAAAATAGGAAAAGGTCAAGGAAAAAACCTGCAGCTTGACAGGTGTAAGGGGTAAGGAGAAGAGAAAGAGAAGAAATAAGCTGGTACTGCAGACAGAGCTACGAGGTGCCTTATAGGTGAATACATAAAATTTGAGCTTGATTTGGTTGATCAAGCAGAGGGAATTTAAAAGGGTCTATATTTTCATCATTATTTAAAGTTAATCATGCCTTTTGAATGCATCAGAGGGGAGCAATTAAAATATCAGAGGACAAATCTTCAGTAGCAGATTCATTCAAACACTGCTGACCTTCGCTTCCATTTACCTATTTACTGCTTGATAGGTACTTTGTATAATTTATAAGGCACAAATTAGTACTCCTTAGAACATCAGAGAAATATGTACTTCCAAAATCAGTTGCCAAGCCCAAGCTGTTTCTCCTGAAAGAATGAGCTCACTAAAGATATGAAGAGTGATTTGAAATTCTCTGACAAGCGAGTATGTGAAGTTAAGCCAAACTGCTGCTTCCCTGCCAGTCTGGTTTTTGTCTTTGGAACAAGTGGCAGCCTCATTGTGCAGAAATACATATAGCACAGTACTACCTAAAATGTTAGGTACTTATTAGGTTAGTTACAATGAGAGAAAGATTCGGTCAAAACTTCATTCTCCTCATTAAATGACCTCTAGAATTATGGAGAACTGAAAGAAATGATTTTCCACATACAAAGAGATGTCTCCCTATATATTAATTTAAAGAAGGAGAGCAGACATTACATGTGGTGTCAGATTTGTAAATCTCAAAGGGTAATGTACGATTTCATTATCTCAGATATATTCTCACTAGAGGATAAAAAAGGCACCAACAGTACAATTTTCGACAGCTGAACTATGCCTAATGGAAGAGATACAGTACAGTATATCTTTTTATAATTTACAATGTAGTGCTAAGAAAGCTCTGGCCCAGTTGGGAGATTCTCACTTATTCAAGTGGTTCTATTTAAGTCAATGGAAAGAGTAGTGCCAGGGTTTCTTTGCCTTTTCATGGGAAAGAACCTCTTGAATTCAGCTGATTAGCACATTTGGATTTCAGGGATAATGGTCTGATTATTTTTTTTTTCCCCCAGAAGGGGAATAGTCTTATGAATATCAACATACTTTTTTTTTTCTTTTGTGCGTGTGTGTCATTCTATACCAGAAGTGGGACACTATTTTATTTTAGAAGTGAAAGATTGAAGAGACTAATTTATTATTTGCTTTATGCAGTTTATATCAAGGCTTAACAAAATCTCACTGGACTAAACTCTGTAAATTTTCCAATCCAAAGTTTATTTGAGACTGTTACTAACGTTAATTGCCTTTACGAATTGCTGTATTTTTTTTCCCCCAGATTCACATATTTTTTTAAAAGTTCATTTCATATTTTCTCAGGGCTTTGCTACCTACTGGGAATCATAGCATGTGTGATAGAGGTGCCAAGATTTAGATATTAAAAAAACAGGATAATTCATAAATTTAACAACTGAAACAACTACATTTGGAAAGCATGATAATAGCTCCTGAGAGACAACACATTTGTACATTTATGCTAATCAGCCAATTTGCTATTGCTTTCCTTAATGGTGAAAGGTGCTTTTAATGCACAGAGTTCTGCTCCATGAATGATAGATTGAACATTAGGATATTACCCTATGTCAGCTTTTTTTGCTGAAATTTGGACTGTGTCCCTATATCCATGTTATACGTAGCAGGTAACTGAGCATGCTACTAAATTAATGCAGGACACAATTTTAATTTGCATTTACTTTCTTTTATTATTTCTAGTGCTTCCTCTGGTGGAATTTCTGTTACTCAATTTGCACCATAAAGAGGACTCTGAAATTTAGTGTCTAACCTGTTTTGGGATATATGGTTGTACAGCAGAGAAACAGGTGGCAGCACTGTGGCAGAATATCCCACAGGTGTCTCACACCTGTGTGGTGCTTGGTAAGGCTGGTATAAATGCATAAGCAAGCATTTTGAAATGAGAGGACTGGATAGATGGGTCACAGATTGTTTGAAAAAGCCCCAGTTCAGCACTGAACTCAGAAGTGAGAGTATTGTCAGCTTTCTGAAGCTCTACTGGTTTGCCTTGATAAGACTTGGCTTCCTACACCTTGTTCCTTAGCCATGATTGCAGTTTCAGACTGAATAGCTGTAATAATAAGAAAGGACATAGCCAGGACCTCTGGTTTATCTTGACTGTTTTACTGGCCTTAAGGTGCTGATGGGATGGTTGCTCCAAAAGAGCAGGGAGAATATAAGGTGAATATCTCTCACAACCTACTGCGTGTGCTGCAGGTAATTACATGTCATGAGTGCTGCTGCTCTCGCTTGGATCCTCTGAAGTCACCCAATCCCTTTTACTAGGGATTTATCTTTCCTAGATATGACGGTTTATACCTGCTCCTTGCTCCTGATAGCATCAAAATACAACTTTAATTGTGAAGGGCTATCACTTAAAATTACTATTTCCAGAGAGATTACTAATCAGGTATGATGGAACTAGAGAAGTCGATTTACTAAGCAAACATAGCTTAGTAAGACAAATAGCCATGAAAAATATTGGCTCCCTCTTGAACAAATTTTAAGACAAACCAACATAATTTAACTAATCTCATATTTAGAAATATCATTACACTTTTAAAGAGCAATGCATGGTGTGTATATATAAGAAAATAATACTAGTAGATTATTTGCAGTAGAAAGTAGGGATAAAAGTTTTACAATATGTCTACTGTCTTCTACACTAGGAATATATCTTCTGAGTTTCCTCCTTAGCCTTAAGCAGAGCAAGCATGCTCATTATTTTAATATGACTTGCTTTCAGCCATGCCTGACGTGTGCCTTTCTGCGTGGGGTAAAGGAAACCAAAACCCAGCATCCCTTTCTCCATTTTCCATACTCCTTACACTAAGTTGCAGATGCTCAGGGAGTAAAGACTTGCTCCTGACTCCAGATGTTTGTCATTTCTCTCACCAATAGATGGGGCTGAGACTTGTGAGAAGCTGAGTATTTCAGCTTTTAGGAAAAGTGGTTATTATGTCACACCAGTCGATAGACTGACAGCATCATAAGTGCTATACTTTTAAAAGACATTTTACCAACCCTACAGCATTATACTGTGTTGCGCTTACTTTACTAATCTTTATTCCTTTAATGGACCACTGCATACAGTGCACCTGCTGTGACAGTTGCAAACCTATGTTTTGCTCAGGTTCCTGCACTAAAATTTTAATGCAAGCTGAAAAAATGATGGTTACCGTCTGGCCTTTCACCGGCATGAGGTAATTGTTGCCATCTAGTATACAATGCAGTTTTACTGAAATAAGAATGTTGGACATAAAACAAGTATTTCAGGATGTTTTATATTTTCCTTGCTGTATAGATTGCAAACTTTTAGGAGAAGGTGAACATAATTGTATAAGTGCTGCTTCCATTAAAGAAAAGCTGATAAGGCTAATACTTTTGAAACTGTGTAATAGGAGTTTGTAACATCTAAAAATAGTGGCACCTTTTAAAGATTTGATTTTTAACTCTTAGAATACTTAATGGTTTGAGGGAAATCTCTTCTGGACAAATAGTTTGAGTTCTGAAGAACAGATAGACACCTGAACTTTGTTTTGCACCAGGTGATGTTTTGCATGATACTGTATGGGATATTCTGGAATCTGCCAAAGAAGGAATCAGAATGTCTAAAGACTGAAGATGTAAGGAAGGAGTTAGCATTTACATGAATATTCAGGAAAAAAATATTTTATCTGCTTGAAGTTACAGCTGTAATGATATAAAAGATTTTATATTGTTAGAGTGATGTTGGATGAATTGGTTAAACACTGAGCTGCCTGCAGAAAAACTACCTGCTTTCTATTTGGAAGCATCTGATGTTTCTTCCATCTGACCAACATAAATTTATTGAAGACTTCAATACAACAATTTTTATCCCAACCCCGGTCAAAACTCATGCTACAGTAAAGGAGACAGGATTCTTCTCAAAGTCCAGTTTCAAACGCTTTGCCTTTTAGGCAGGAAGTTTGGATTTTGAATATGAATATTTTGTATAATGCATCCTTCCATTCAGATATTCATCATCTGTCTCAAGAATGTGTTTGTTTCAATAATGTGCAGCTAACCCGTGGCATTGTCTAGTGCTTTACATCAGACTATACATCAGCATACATCTGGTCAACTCCTTTTCTCTAGGTGTAGGAGGAGACCTGCTGCATTCCCATTACCTAAGTTCTGCAATCACTCCAATCTCTTCAAATGTTTGAATACTATCGAGCAGTTCGTTTAGCTGGGTAAAAAGTTTGTGCTATAGGTAAAATTGTTTTTCTTATTCTCTTCCCAAGAACAGATTGCGAGCAACTGCTATTTTGTTTTCAATTTTTTAATTAGAGAATGTTCCTTTCTCATGCACATTCACATGCACTTCCTTCATTAGTACAGGTGTTGGTAATTTTTTATTTTTTCATGTAAGAATATTAAAAAGGGCTGAATAATGTACCTTGCACAAGGAGACACAGATATGGATAAAGCAACCATGAATGACAATATATTTAGATAGGGTATCAAAACTACAGCTAAATGAAGATGCAAGTTAGCCACAAGCTTTGGGATGGTGATGTAGTTTACAATTACTGACACAGGCTTTAACCCTGTATTAGACTTATCTAAGGCACCTATGGTTTTTTCAAGTTCTATTTGTTTCGTTTTGAGGCAGAGGGTAAAGACTCATATGCTGTTTATTTAGGAATTAACATTCTTCTTATTATGTGTTAACCAGCTACATACAACACTTCTGGTTTGAAAATATGCTGTTTACAAAAAATATGTAAGCTATTTTCTGCAATTAAATATGGACTGATATAATCCTTTGAAAAGAGGCATGTGGCATCAATGTGGCAGGGTTGGCACATGATAGGACATTATCAAAAAGACATTTTTCTTTATCTGGCAAGTTATTTATGCAAATCCACTACATTTTATGTTAGGGATAGGATCTGAGAAGACCTTGAGCAGGCACCTTGCTACTATTTCAAATGAACTGGAAGGAAGGAAACTGTGCATGTCTATCAACTATTTCTGTAAACATCAAAGCTATTTTCCAGGGTCATTAAACTGGACTATCCATTGTGGATATGTCTAAAAGCCAAAGATATTTAAGGAGAGGTGACAATAAATATTTATGGGACCTTGATTCACCGTGTTTCTTTATATAAATTTGAAAGATTTATGCAATTAATTGCACTGTGCACTTTGTCCAGCTATTTGGGGAATGTTTGGAAAACTTGTAAGTTAAGAACAATGAGCTGGGCATGTAAATAATGCTTGTAATGTCAGTTGTCAAAGAACATTATAAAGGTATTATGGGGAAAGCCAGAAGGCTCATAAAAAAGAAATGTATTCTTTCTGCAAATCTGAGGGACTTGAAAAAAAACCAGCTGTTTGACAAGGAATGTAATTTTTCTTTATGAATGATGTGGTCCAAAGAAATTAATTAGCTTAGTTAGCCCACTTGCAACCCTAAAATGCTGAGAGCATTCCAAAAGCCCCAGGTGTCTGTTAGCATAGGTGATCTTTAGAGCAAACTGTGTGAGTGGTTTTTGCCTTCAGACAGTGTCATGCTGCTATGACAAGATTCTAAGAAAAGCACTGGCTCATAGCATGCTACATGTCCAAGTTAATATTTCACCACCTGGTAGGTGAGTTTTCTATGGTATGCATTCCCCAGCAATGTTTTCCACAGTGTGCATCCAGAACAGCTTATTTTCATCCAGTATTTCATTCTTTTCTCACTTCCGCTGTAGAATTGCCAAAGAAATGCTATTTCATTTAAAACCATCTCACTGTGGATTGCAGGGCCATTAGAGCAATCCCTGAAGAATCTCTTGGAACTCATGTTGTCTGGGGGAAAACAGAGCCAGGAATAATTTCCACTGTGGGGACAAGCTCCAAAGCATGAAGGAGTCTGTGATGAAGCTGTCAGCTTTCAGGAAAACATAGCCAGTAGGGAATAAATCCCCATCTTTCCTCCACAGTATGGGCTTCCAGAGGAATGAAACTTTTCTGTGACTTGGGACCAAGAGTGAAATGCAGGCAGTAAATGAAAGGGAGGAGCTAAAGCATTGGTCAGAAGATGACAACGCCATTCTCCAGTAATGGCTATCACAATCCCACACTTTCCAAGAAATATAGCTTATAGCATTTATAATAAAGTTGGTCTCAGGAAGTGACATGAGCTCTTAAAGGGCACAGAGAATGTTAGGATGAGGCTCAGAATATACCAAATAATGGGAAATGCAAAATACACTGAGCTTGTTTGCATGACCGTGACTTGCTTTTCACAATAACTGTGATCTACTACTTTCTTATCTCTTACACCATTCTTTAATTCAGCTGGTAAGAAATGGGTTTTGTGGTTTTAGAGGTAAAGATTCAGTCATGTCTTGGGCCGGAGGCTGTCAGTAACCACAGCCACTGATAGGTTGCAACTATTTAGTGGCCAGTGTCTGTTGAACTTATACTGGTTAAGCTGAAAAAAATAGAGGAAGTCATGCAGCAGAGGAATAGAGGAAGTTGTGTAAAAGGAGAAGGAAATTGCCATCAGGCTCAAAGTTAATCTAGGAGAAGTTAAATGTTAGTCAGCCCAAGATCCACTACTACAATTGTTAAATGGGGAATTTGCATAGTAATTTTTACAGAAATCAGTACTTTCTCATTAAGGTTGCATTTTTGGAAAAATCATCCTAAAAACATGTCTTGATTTTTATTTTTTTTGTCCCTTGAAAATACTAATAGAAACTGTCCTGACCAGAAGTGTATGGTAAGAAATAATAAATATGTAATAAATAAGTTGCTTACATTTACTTCTCCTCCAATATATTTTGTAAACATCACATTAGTTCACATAGACAAATATAAAAGGAAATTTGAGCAGAAAATATAATAATACTAGGAGAGAAGAAAGTCATGTCATACAAAATCTTTCTATTAAGAAGCCTGATATTATAAATCCTGTAAATAAAAGGACCTAGAATTTTGAAATGGATTTTGAAAATGCAACACACAAGTTTATTCCACAATTTAATAATCAAAGTAGTAATTTGGAATTAAATATTTATCCTACTTTAAAGATAATAATGTTGGGCATGTCATAATTGTTCAAATTTCTGCATACTACAAATTGAACATTACCAAGTGTTTTAAGACAACTCCAAGAACTTTCAATGGTCAGTAACCTTCTTATAGGGAAGCTTTATTTTTTTTATCCTAACCAGTCCTGTCACAACTAGTGCTTACAAGCCTGAGGATTAATAAGAAACACAAAGGTAGTTATGGTAGTCTCCATTAACTGGAAATGCAGCTGTTCATTGTCTTCTTGGTAATGCTCAGTCCTGTGCTGAACTGTCACCCCTGTGGCTAAGACTTTGCAGGTGAATTTTGTGTACATGGAGGATTTCCTTTCAACATTTTGAAAAATGCTCTCTTTCCAGTTTCCTTGGATGCTTCATTGCTGGTTTAGCAGACCCTTTTATGAAAAAGGAACACTAGAAGTGTTTCTCCTATACTACAGCCTGTATTAGTATGTTTATCATGATCTTTCTTTAATTTTCTTTTTAAATAAGGCTTTTCAGGGAGCATCTCTGGGAATTTTTTCTTGGCTGCTAGCATTCTGGTTTTCTGTTTTCAGAAACTGCCTAGTTACAATGCTATGTACTGAAAAGGATTAAATTCTGTAAACTAGAGGAAGAAGAGAAAATGTTGTAAATCTGATGTTAAAATAATTCATACATTATGTACATGTAAATGTGGAATCTATATGTTTTATATATATATAAATATATTAAATATTTCTCCCTCTTTTTGTATAACTTTACTCTTTTGACTTTTAATAGTTACAATTTCAACAATAATTATGGGTCCTCTCGTGCTTCTTATGATGTGAGGAGAATACCATTGAGCTATTCCCAGCAATTCCTTTTCTGTTTCCTGACACATTGCAATTAATTTGATGTGTATTAAATTTTATGAGCTGTAGAGACAAGTCAATTCAATCCAGATCCACTAAAACATTTGGTTGTCAGGTATAACAGGAAATCTGTGGCAGAGCATGGATTTGCATCCAGGTTAGCACTAGCTCAATCTCTTTGATTTGAAAGGAATGTGCCAATGATCTCTAATTGAAAGCTTATGACACAAATGTATAAAGGACATGAAACAGACAAGGAAACTTAATCAGTTTTGACTAAGCATAGAAATATTGGATTGGTTCTTTTAGGTTGCTGTTCCTTAAAAAAAAGGAAGAAAAATTCCCGCCCCATCCTCAACATTCCAACAAAAAAATCAATAAAGTAATTAGAAAAAGTGAACTGTATTAAGGTTAAATAGAATTTAAGCTCACTTATTTGAGGAACTGTCAATACTTTCTTATCAGAAAAATATAAATACATGGGATTTATAGATTATATTGATTATATTAAGATACACCATCTGCTACACAATCCTGTAACCTAGGGCTTTGTTTTCCCGTGATGGTTCCTGAACGAACAAAGAGAAATAACTGGTCAAAATATTTCTGAAAATCTTTGTTAGTTTATAATCTACCTCAAAGTTACATTCTTGCTTCTTCTACTGAAGCGCTACTGTTAAACATATCTCCTTTAATTGTTATTAGTCAGGAGAAAAATATTTATTGATATGTGATGTTATTTGAGAGTCTAAGTGTCAGTATCAGGTAAAGAATAATGAATTCCTAAAAAATAAGATGTGAGATTTAGGAGAATGGATATCAATTTATCTGTTGCTGAACATCTTAGAAAAGAATTTAGTCTTGATAACTTTACAGGAGGAACAGATCAATTTGAAGATAACATTATTTTGTAGAAGATGTTTAGCCTTATAGTGTGCCTTGACAGACCTGAAACTACTTTTTTTTCCCCATTGATGGGTTCTCTTACCAACCAGTTCTGTTCCTCTTTTTCTTCTCCTTGCATTTCTCAGGTTTAGCCTGCTTTGCAATCATTTCAGTGCTCAAATTTCTGGGGTAGGAAGGGGGATTTTACCTTACCATGTCCATACCCTGACTTCCCCTGGGTATTATATTTAACTTCCCACTTAGAAAAATTTCTGGGACATTGAATGAAAAACCAGAATTAAAAAAGCCAAATGATTTAAGGAACTCAGATACTTGTCCATGACTGAGGCCACGGACAATGCAAGTGTATCAGTGATGTTGTACATAATGAAGTCTATTTCCCTCATGTCAGTATTTTTAGTTTGATTTTTCTTGCAAAGCTATTGATTCTTCCAGTTTGTTGACTTGACTAACTTCAGTGAGTTAGAAAATATTCTTTTGCTCATCTCAGCTATGATTATAGCTTGACTATGGCACAACCAATATACCAAATATTTTTGACATTCATTTGCATTTTTATTCTTCTATTTTTAGTTTTTATTTGGGCAATAGTTTGCTCTGAGACTTTGTGTTCTTTTCTCTTCTCCACTCATTGTCAAACTTTCTGTGTAAGAGCTAGGATGTTTGAAGAAACAGTTTTCTCTTTCTTTTCCTGGCAAGACCCTAAATAGGTTTGCTGTTATGGTAATGCAAATACTAAGGGATAACAAACCCCAACTATTCTGAATATGCTAACAAAAAGCATAAAAAATGTTCCACTGTAAATAGACCAACCTTGATGCATTTCTATCAGCTTAGTCTTGCACTGGAACCTAAAAACTGCAATATAACACTGAGAAAAAAATTCAGGAAAAATCAGTGTGTGGGGCAAGAAAAAGGAACTGCTTGACCTTCCTGATTATAACAAAACTTGAAGGCAAAGAAAATAAGATACACAGTTCATCCAGATTTTCGCTGGCATCCTCAGCTCATTAATACCTTTGCGGTGCAGAGATTGTTATGAGCCAGTTACTATATTTTGTCAGTTAAGCAAAGCAGCAGAAGTAAACAAATTAGAAAAATTCAATGTTGCTTATCTGAATTCAAAACAAGAAATTAAATTGAATGTGGGCAATCTTAAATTTGGTCATAATGTAGATAAACAAGGATAAGTAAATTGGTACAACATTTGCAAATAAACGCAATATTTTAAAACATTTTCTTTTTAAAAACCAAATATTTGCTCTATTTAATAGCTATCTGTTTATTTTTGCAGATGAAATAATTGCTCTACTCTCTGTCTTATTTAAACACTGGGTTTGGAAGAGTTCATACATACAAGAACTCAGCTTTGCCTATGCCACACTGAATTTTTTAAAAAGCAACAATGTCATTATCATAATCTGATGGCTTGTGTTTTGGTTTTCAGTACATAGCCAAGCATATTGATATGGTTTAGAAATAGTTGAAGTGTATTACTGTTGAAGTGTATTTCATAAATTTAAAATATATTTTGGCACGAGAGCTTATTTTCATTTTTATTTGATGTTTTCCAAGAATTTTATTTCCCTCCTGCCTCCAAAGAAGAACCATTGAGAATCGGTGGATTATTGAAGAGAACTTACACAATAGAGAAGTCCCATCTTGAAGCTACCTGAAGAAAAAAGTGGTACCTTAAAAGGTCACTTTCAACTGAAAATAAAAATACATTCCATCTTCCTGCTTTCAGATCTTAAAACACTATGTCCTGAGCTACCACATCAGTCAGAAATAAAACTTTCTTTTCCTTTACAGGCATCTCTAAGGTAAGTACTGACTCATTAATGTGGGAAATGTGTCTGACTTCCAAAGGACAGTGAGACAGCTGAAGGTACTTCTTAAGAGAGGTGTATTCACTTGAGTAATACAGTAAAATACTGAAATAGAAACTTCATCTCTTGGGACACATACTTCTTATGAAAAACAAATACATTAGGCTGTGCAGTCAGATTCATACACTTTCAGTTTCCTGGAATTGCCAAGACATGTCAAGCTGTTAATCATGTTCTGAAGATCATCTGCTGACTTCAACACTTCATTTCAGTAGGAAGTGTCATTGCTGAGGGCTGAGTTTTGCATTCCTTTCCCCAGCAAAACTTCCACCAGAGGTTTTTGCTAAGCAAAATTAACAGGATATTATACAATAGTGCATATTCATATGGTTAATTCTTTTTTCTCTCTTCAGTCTTGACACAATAGAATATTGGATGTAGAGAGAAAGAAAAGCATACTGCAAAAGAGAATAGCGTGGCAGTGATGGTACAACATACTGCGTTAACGGGCAAGAGATGATTTCTGTTTTGATAGCTTGGTGTCATAACTTAGTGAGGTGTACCTTTTTTTCCACACTACACAGACACAGAAAGGTGGAAAATACAGTAGGTTTTACCTGTGGTAAGGAGGGAGCATTCTTTTATTTTTTATGAAAGGCTAATTCCCTTCTCTGAGATTTTGTGGACACTGAAATGGTATAAGCACATTATGTTTGCCAAGCCTGAGAATGCATTACAAAGAAAAAAGGCACTTTGACAAAGAGCTTTTATTATTGATTGAATCTATGATGATTTCTAGAAGATACTAGATATAGATCTACACGTTTCCTGATCTGATTACCAATATAAAATTTACTAAGGCTCCATGTTTAGCACAACATTTGTGTTCAATGTTCAAGTGGAAACTTCGTCACCTGTTAAATCTGAGAAACTTCAAAGACATTGGAAGGTGTGAAAGAAACCCCCAAACAAACTAAAAGGAGCATTGTCCCATTTTGTAGCTTTTTAACCCCTTTAATAATGACCTAGCTGGGGAATATCCCTCAAACAAGATGAATTGAGTAACATGGACATTGTCAGCCTCAGAGTAATCATGGCAATCTGGTGTACTCAGTGCTAATTACAGCTGAGAGCAATCAGCAGTCATCTGATTTTTACAGCTGGCAGCAAATGTTCTCATGCTCCTATGAGGAATAGGAAGACTAGGAATTCAAAGCTGTGCAGTCAGGGTACTTCTACTTTGTCCTAAAAGTGGAAGCCATGAGGTAGTCCCCCAAAAATACAGGATGGTTTCTATATCCATTTAAACTGTCGAGGGAGCACAGAAGGTTGCCTTTTTTTACCACTATCCATAGCAGAGATAGATTTGGACAAAAGTGCAATTTTAAAATATTGAGATAGGATTAGTAGGCAGAATTTAGATACATGTAAAAGAGAACGCATGCCTGTTGTATGCTTTAAGTCTCTAGAGAGTACAAGCATGTGGAATGATATGTATGTTTATTGTGAAACCATTTTCTTCTTTGATGTTATAGTGTGTTATAGAAAAACAAAGTATTGCTTTGTATGCAGAAATCACTTTGTGGCATAGCTTTGGGAATCTCTGTGCATTTAATAAGGCTTGCTGTGAGAAAGAATCCCTTTGGCTCTCTAGGGGAGGGTGAAATAAATAATTAAAATAGGCTGATTATATAGCTAATACTACATTATGCAAATATGCAACCCAGAGAGGTTTGACACAAAATGCATTGATTTATATGCCATTTAAGGGCACCTTATCTTTCTGTTTCTTTATTTATAAGCTGGACTGTGTGTGTGCATATCCAGAGAGAGCTGAAGAGCTGCTACTCGCCTTGGTGTCTCAGCCCACAATTTGGAACTGGTTGAAATGGGGATCCAATTAGAGAAAAGGGCTCAGAATGTACCCATAAATACCATGAACTTTGGCCTAAGCTATAAGCCCTTGGGCAACTTCAAGAAGAGGGAATGGATATTTCCCATTTCCCTCTTGGAAGTTTTTTTTGTTCTTTGGGTGATGGGTCAAGTGAAAGAATGTTTGACAAGGGTGATTTTACAATAGATTCCTGTCAAATTATGGTGGTGAGTCACCGTATCTATTTACAGACAAAAAAAGATAAATAGAGGTACTTTTCAGCTCAGAATCTCTCTTAACAAAGAGGGCTGGATTTAGAAGAGAAGGAGGTTCTTATTTGGAAGGATGTCAGAAAAAATGAATTAATATGAATTCTTAAGCCATGACTCTGCATCAGTGGTTTGTTAAATACAAGATTGAAGCATATAAGTTCCACCATTGATTTGGGTTACACACCTCCTTTTTTGCTAGGTATAAGCAGGGAGTCCCACAGAAGTCTAATTCTGGAAACACACAGAATTAATGAGTACTTCTAGTGGTAGCCCTGGAGGCTAGCAATGCATTTTTGATCTTGCCTTTGATTTGCTAAATTTTTAAAATGTAGTTTTCATCCTAGTTCACGCTAGTGTCAGTGAGTGTGAGAACTAAATTAGCGTTTGTTCATCCAGTGCTGCTTCCACCAGATGGAAACAGTGACGTTCAGCCTGTCCTGGGGATATAGCTGTCAGAGAAACAGTAAAGAGCTATCAGCTGGTGATGGCTTTTGGGTATTACTGATGTGGATTAGAGTTGAGCTATGAATTGGAGTCTTGTATTTTGTATCATTAATTTGTGAGAAGTTAATGTTGTTTTGGCTTTTGTTTATATTCATCTTAGTTGTTAATTACGCAAACTTTTTTATACATATATTATGCTTCTGTATATATTCAGGGAAACATAAAACTGCAATGCTAAAGTAAATTAATCATAAATCTAGCTCTGTAGCTTTAGGAAAGACAGCCTACCACCATACTGTCCCATTAGGAAAAGAGAATAGTTGAGATTTATCACACTGTCTTTCACAAGTGTAGATGTCATAGTACAGTGGACTGAGATGCCATCAAAATGTAACTAGAGCCTCTACTAGTATCTTAGCATATGTTTCTGAAATGCTGAAATCAAACATGGCCCGCAAGCTGTTGTGAAGTCACTGATGGATTATCTATCAACCCCTCTACCATGATGAGTAAAAGCTCTGTGAAACAGTGACAAGTTACAAGACAGTTTCCTTAAAATCCAGCACCAGCAGATTATCTTTGAAGTGAACTTGCCGTCATATTTTTTTCTGATATTAGTTGGCTGGGGAGAATTCTTTCTTTATCAAAGGTCTGTTACCCCAGAGCCAAGATGTTGATAGCTGATGAAAGTGCTACAGCGCCTTGTTACTTTCAGCAGCTTAAAAGCCAATAAAAACTAGTTTTTGTCTTTCTTTTCCTTTGTCTTTTCTTCCTTTCCTCTGTAGGTGTTTGCTATAGGCAAGGTAAGCTACTAAGTGCTTCTTTAATCTGAATCAGAAGACTTTTCACATAAAGCTTAATATTTTCTTTTTAAGTAGCCTGCTTTCAATTGAAGGAAGGCTGAAGAGTAGAGAGGCTTCATTTATCTTACCAATGACAAGAACTGAGAAAAAAAAGAAAGCTGTTGATGAATGTTGTCCCTGTGATTAAAAGCCTGTGAATAGCAGTTGTGGACACTATTCTTTGAGAACAATGTCCATATACAGTGCTTTAATTGAACTGTAAAGGCATGGGTGATCAATACAGGGTAAGAGTTGTTAAAAAGATTTCAAGTGAAAGCCAGGCTGGAAGAAATCTTACATCTTATTTGGGAAGAAACCAACAGTCCTTGGATTTGGGTCATTTCATCTCTGTCCTAGGAGATCTAGGGTTGTCAAGTTTTAGCAATGGGATTGGAAAGTTTTGTAAGTGGTTTGTTGAGCCACAATTTCGGAAAATACCTCATTGTACTTCTCTCTTTCCCTCTTTCATTAAAACCAATAAATGGTGTGGCAGAACATTGCAATCTCAGGACTACTTCCTCTATTTTTCAGGCCTTACATTGAATTGGACCACTGCATGACAAGAGCAAGAAAATCTTAGGAATCCCTGCGGTGACCACATCAATGTCAGCTTTCTAACTATCCAATTTGAGCTCATTTCCCACACTTCCTTACTTCCCCGCCTACCTTAAAGAGGACAGATGCATCTCTGTGACCTGCTTTGACAGACATTTAACTTTGTTGTTTTTTTCGTGTGTCTTGCCATTCTTACCAAAGCTGAAATCTCAATATCCCAGTAGAGCAGCTGGAGGCTGACAAGCTATTACAGCAAACGAATGCTGTCACGAAATTAAACTATAGCGCTTAGGTTTATGTGGAGGAATGTGTTTCTATTACTTGATAAGATGCAGATTCATCCTATGCAAGTTGTATTAACACTGTTTTCTCCTTGAAAAATACCTGTTCACTTTCTCCATTCCTCCTTTCCTGTTTGATAAAACCACAAATCTCATTGTTTTCCCAAAGCAATCAGCTTTCAGATGTTTCAGTTACAGCCAAAAAGCTTTTATTCTACCAAGTGTATAAAAAAAAGGTAAAAGGAAAACTACTTTTTGAAAACTTATATGGTGAAGATATCATTAAATGAATTAACAGCTTCCTAATTTTCCCTAATATTTAGACATTATCTGTCATAGCACAAGTTTCTTCTTTCTAAATTTCACTAACACCCTACCTCTCTCAGATAAGGCATAAATTATTCCTTCTTGCCTAATCTTGTGTGTGTTCATGTAAATACACTGCTTTATTTTGTAGTCTGTTGATAAAATGTGTCATTTATGCTCTGCCACTGTTCCATTCAAACTTAAACCATGTGTCTTTTAGCCTTTAGTGATTTCAAGCTTAGCTGTAAGTGACCATAGTAATTGGTAATATCAGAGTCTGATTCACTGGCTACCTCTCACTGTATTATTACACAGAGCAAAAAACCCACATGAAATCTACTCATCAATTTGGAGTCATATTTAAATAATGACAGGGATATCACTCTCTTGTGCAGGGGCCTTTCAAGTCATTCTGTGCAAAAACATAGTTTTTGCATTCTAATTTTAGGCATTAACCACATGGCCGAGAGGAGAGGATTTTCTTTTTCAGCTCCAACAGCAGTGTGTGGTTGTTTTTTTTTTTCCCAAGTACTTCCTGTTGTGTTATCAGTGTATTATCAGTTATATTATCAGTGGAGCTGAACCAGTTGGAATGGGGGGGTGGAAGTGCTGGTGCAGAGCTGGTGGTGGCCTGGGTGTTGGCTCCGTGCTGCCGATAAACCACTGGTGCTTCAGATGAGCGTTGTCTGCTCCTGCTAACATCATCTGGGCACTGTGCGCTGGTGACAATGACAGAGGTCACCAGTGCCTGGTCGAGCCTGAGCACTGTGTTTCCCTAATTGCAACAGAGGTCATTTTGGCTCTGTAGCAGGCAGGGCATGACAGGACTATGTGGCCTCCTGATTGCAGGTTTTCCAGCTTTCTGAAAGCTTGGGTCTTGAGGATAACATGATTTTCCTTTTTAGCAAATCTGCTCATAATGTTTGAATTTGCAGGCTTATTCTTATTGGTTTTTTTTTTTTTTTTATTTCAGGGAAATTCAAACTGTCTGTTATAAGTTATTCAAATAATATATATTGGTTTATGCAGAAGTGCCTGTATCACTGAATAAACATTATAAAGTAAATTAATGCCTACTGTTCCTACTTTTGTTGACTTAAAAGTTTCTAGAACTGAAGCATTGATATAATTTAACCTGAAATGAAATGGGACTGTGACAGGAAGGGAGGTTACATTTCTGAATGTCACTTATTCAGGTGCTCTAGCTGTAAATGAAATATATCATCTTCCACCAGTTATAAACCTTCAAAACAAGAGCATGCTATATGTAAGTGCACAAGCAAAAGAAAACACACCTATCAGTTGTCTTGTCTCACTTATTTCAAGTACTTTTGTATATAAATGTAAACTCCAGCAAACCAGGGCCCAACATGGGTTTGTGCAAATCCAAATGTCTGTGAAGCAAAGACTTCACTAAAATTAATTTGGTTTGTTTTGTAATACAATAACATTCTTTAGTTTAAAAGTCACTGAAAGTTTGGTGAATTTGATTAATATTAGGAATAGACTGAATTTTATTTAAAAAATGTTTCCAAATATAGGCAAGGAAGGCTTAAATAATCCTGAAAATTGTTTAGAAAAATATTGAAGGATGCATGAATTTTCTTTGCATGTTGGTAAATTTAAAAAGCTGACATGAAGAGGTAAACTGTTCCTAAAGCCAGTTCACACTTAAAAGCAAGCTAAAAAGGAAGAAAAACAAATCAAACCAAATCCAAGCAAATTCTTCCCTTCTATTATGATGCAATGGGATGTGGAATTGTTGTGTTATGTGGGATTTATGATTGCACCAGTTTTGTTAAAATGTAGAGACAAGGACGAATATTATTGTCTGTGCAGTGGGCTTAGATGTGACCCTGTAGCTCTCTTTGAGCAGTTGGAAGGCATCAAATTGCTGTTCCACAGAAGCAGCTGGGAAGTATCAACTGAAAAAGAGCTCCAAATACCTCTCACTTCATCTGAGTGTGGATGTCATATTGGGAAATATCTTGAAGATATTGAATTTGGACATAAAAAGCAATAAAAGTTTGCTAAATTTGTCATATTACAGTGTCCTAAAAACCCAGGTGTCCAGCAGCCCAGGGGATGTCATGAGCACAATAGTGACCCAATTTCATCCATTTTTTCCAGGGAGATAATGGAAAGGATAAGAAATTGAGTCTGAATAGCCTAGAAATAATGAAATGGCACATACAGATTTGAAAAAGCATAGTGAACTATATGTGGATACATTTCAGACAAAATATGGTCACACGCTTCCCATTTGTGGTTAAATTTATACACAAACATTCAGAAAAATACACAGCTGAGTAATGTAATGTGTGATATAGCTTACCTTTCCTTTAGGAAGTGTAGGGACACAGGTGTTTTCTCTGTGTTCCAGCAACACTAATGTGTGGTAGCATAACAGACAATTCCTGACTAGAATGTTGGAAGGATGGAGGAAAAAAGTGTGAATGAAAATGTTAACTTTTTTTTAAACTCAAAAAAAAGCTCAGTGGGAATTCAGGTCTGCTCTTATTTTAGCAGACCTGATTAACCTATTCATTTAATAACAAATATGATAATAATAACAACAACAACACATCATCATCATCATTAATATTATTATTAATTTTATTCATTTGAAGTTCAATGACGGATCTCTGATCCTAAGAACAATGGGCTTTTGTTCTCATTATAGCCATTTCCCTGGAGCTATTCAATGCTCTGGAGGCCTCACACCCCATCTCCCTCCAAGCTTCCTTTAGTCTGTGAGGACTTCTTTGTGGTATATCTTCCTGCCTGAGGATCAGCACTCTTGGGAAGAACAAGGTTTGACTTCCAGAGCTAATGGAATTTTTAGAAGAAAAACGTCATCTTTGAGGTTGAATTGGTGACTGGGCTTCCTAATATAGTTGACCTCAGAGTCATAAGACTGCAGGTGCTTAAGGAGAAGCTTGAGTTAGGCTTGGTGAGTCTTGAATTAAATTTTGGGCTGATTGAGGAATGGAAAAGGAGCTCTGTTTTGGTTGATGTTTTTCCCTTCTCCACCCACAGAGACATTTTCAGACTATGCGAATAACTGCTTGTTTCTACCAGAGCAACTGAGAACTCTGAAATGGCCATTTTTCTTTTTCATTTTTTCTGCCAGTGACAAAATCTAGTATTTGGACACAAAGTGAGTTCCCTGCAGGAAAGCCACAGAGCAGAACATATACAACTCAAGTGGAAGATTGCTGTGTTCCAGTTTTCTGTCACCTCTAAACTATGGATACAGGATTCCCTCTGTGTGTACTGTGGGCACCTTCCAAACCCACTTTACACCCTCTTCATCACCTTCTGGCTGCCACAGGAATGCAAGGAACCTGTATCCAAAAATCATGCCATAGGGAGGATTTCTGGATTCCAAGATGAGTACATGCAACTTTCCTGAACTTGGTACCTTTTGGTTCTTTTCATGGTAAATATTATACAGATATCTCCTACAGGAATAATTTTCCAAGCACAATCACAATTTGGGCCACCTCTGGAATTTCTGCTGTGCCTTTTGGTAACACAGTAAGGTGCAGTGTGTAGCCAAAAAAGTGCTGATTTTTTTGTTTCATGTAGGAGAAATACCAAACGCCCATATGGTAGATGTCCATCATGTTTTTTAGGAGTTTTAAACTCTTAAAATATTAAAATAATGTTAAAATAAAATAACAATATTATTAATAATAATCATAATAATAATCATAATAACTTTTCTATACCTATTATTTCATATATCTATTAAAAGATACAGACTATTTTAAGATTAAATAATGCCATTTAAGGTTTTGTAGAAGATCTTTTCACTTAAAATAGAAAAAAATAAGGCCTCTTAACTAAAAAGAATGGAAAAAATAGCCTCAAAAGATTCAGAAACTCTTTATTCATTACATGTCTCGACTGAAATTTTCAAAATTGTATATATATTTAAACATATCTATAAATGTTTTGAGAGTAAACAATAAGAAGACTCTACATCTGGATTGAAAGTTATATCAGCAACAAATGATTGTGCCACATTCCTTGTGAGATGTCCTGGCAAGTGTAAGATGTGCTATGAATTCAAGATGAGGCCCCAGATTTCATCAGGACACCAATTACTGTGTAAGAGTTATGAAGAACTGCTATTGTTTTCCTCTGAAATATTTTTTTGAGTGAGTTTAGGACACATGAAAGATATGAGAATGACAGCTCCAGAGAATGAAGGTTTCTGTTTATCTCTGTAACAGGCAAAAAAGCAGACAACTGAGGAGTGAGTTTCCTCAGCACAGTTCTGGGAGGAAACTTGTAGGACTGGGAGCACAGTAACGTATTTTGACCTTTATTCAACAGCCTAAAGAAACCATACAGACACTGTCAGTCCAAATAATCACAAATGCTAAACATACCCTGCCTGCAAACCTAGTTATGTATATTCACGGCTGTTTTGACTAATTTTTTAAAAAAAGAATGACCCCTCATAGAATAGTAATGTAAAACTAAAAAGAATATTATCGTCTTTTGTTTTTTGTACTACCATGTTTTCATGTTCACAGGCTTTGACCTCTCCATTTACACTGCTACAGCAATATCCATTAGTGGCAAAAGAGGTTTTCTTTTTTGTAGATGTTTGCAGAAACAGCAACCTCCATACCAACTCCAGAAGCACTGCAGCTAACTACAACTACTGGACTGTAACAATGGTACAACAAAGCAACAGGAACTGGGCAATAGCTGTATTGTCACTAAAAGCCCACACCATGGCTTAATAGTCTTTCTAGATGTTTTGGTAACAAAACGGCAGGAAGTCATCTCAATAAGCAAGCAAGGCTGGTTTTTCTTTCTTTGTTTTTGGTTTTTTAAGGTTTTTCTTTATTTTTTATTTCTTCTTTCTCTTTCCTGTTATTTTGATTTACACTAGCAGCAGACCCAGAGTGCTTTGTGACGAGATCACTCTCTGGTCTCAGTTCCATTGCATTTAGGCACATGTCTAACTGAACAAATGAATAGTCATCTATTTATATGTAGGCACTGTCTTAGTGCCTACATATAAAGTGGAATCCAGTCTTTCAGACAAAACACTCACTCTTCTTTGTACCTATTTCAAGGTTTTAATAGAGTGCCAGCATCTAGAATGCAAGTTATTGTTCCCTAGAAACCTTTGGATAAATTATAAGACATGAATGCCTCTCAGTGAGATTTTGCAAACAAGAAGAAGAAAAAATTAATGGCCATCATTGGCTGTATGTTTTCAGTAAAATATGCTCCAGGGTATATTGACATTTGTCAATTAACGATTAATCACCCTGAAACACCCAGTGTGGACAAAGAAGGATTACAGCATTCCCACAGTAGAGCTGTTGGAGAAAACTTTAATTATCTATATCATTCTAAATTATCAGGGATGTGAAAGGAAAGGCTTATCCTGCTTCTCTTAAAAATAAGTGCCCTAAGATGACTCACATTTTCCTCTACAACTTTCTAGAAAGACACTTCAGCCCCCCTTTCATCATCCTATTTTGTAATCAACCGCTTTGTGTTTTATTATATAGGATTCAGGCATCTTGGGACAGTATTGCTATAAATCTTGATGGATGACAGAACATCAAATGAATTGCTGTAAATATTAAGTGGCTGTATTCTGGCACTGCTGAAGAAATTCAGCAAGCATATAAAATGAGATGGCAAAGTCTAAGTAATGTGATAGTAATAAATGAAATCGGAGGGCTAAGTAAATAATAGCCATACTTAGTTTTGCTGCTGAACCTTAGTTTTCCAGACCAAGAAAGGGGACTGGAGTACAGCTAGAGAGAAATCTTTCCAGCATGTCAGTGTGTTGTCTCGTATCACACTGGATTAGATGCAATAAATTTCTTTCTCCTCTAGGGTTTAGAATTTGTGATTCAGAAGTGTTTTGCAGTCCTGTGTTTTTCTATTCTTCATGATTTCTTTAAGGAAAACAAAGACTATTTTCATTTTAGATAAATTACTTATAAATAAACCTCAAACACAGGTCTTTATTGTAGGCTGTTGTATAAAATTGGACTGACATTCAAACATTCTGACCACTTAGGGCTCATACTTGTTTCTAGTTGCCAATACTTTTTAAAATTAAGCTCTGCATGTACTTTAGTGTAATGTTTGACAGGAATCTTTTGGTGTTCGGGGTGTGATTTAGATGCATGTGTTTAAAGACTGAGATGATGTGTGTGCTAGTGTAGATAAATGTATCTTTAGCTTTGAACACCTAAGTAGTCAATCTATTTTCAAGTCTCTTGCCTAAGACTAAGGCTGTATTTGTCTGGAATAAACAAGGACTTTGTTAGAATGGAGGTCCAATGTCACAAGAATGAATGTAGACTACACCAGTCAAAAATGACACATCATTTGCTTCAAAATAATGTATTTAGTGTTTCTATGAAATGTTTTTGACATATCTTGCCTTGGGGTTTTTCCTTCTGCTTTTCCTCTCACTTGGTAAGTTCCTCTGCTCAGGGCCCACCTTCTGTCAAACCCATTATTTGTAAATGTCACTAAATAATGACATAAGACGGAGGTGAGAAGACAACATATGAGGCTCCATGTACACAAGACTCTGTCACTCATCTGTGATAGGAGCCCGTGATAGAAACAACAGAAACTCTTTCTTCTGCATAAGACAGAATCAGTTCACATGAAAGGGATAAGCTACTAATTCTAGACTTGTGACAGTATATTTTATTTTACCCATAATTCTGCACAAAGATTTAGGGTTGATTTGCAGCACATTTATAACTCTCTCAAGCTCTGTGGATTACAGTGGCTTGGTTTTATTTTGGATTAGATCATTGTTTTGTAATGTGTCACATCAGTTTTACATTAATGAATCAAATTCTAATTCTG
Source organism: Camarhynchus parvulus (assembly GCF_901933205.1). Taxonomy (NCBI): domain Eukaryota; kingdom Metazoa; phylum Chordata; class Aves; order Passeriformes; family Thraupidae; genus Camarhynchus; species Camarhynchus parvulus. Next base: position 107,109,970 of record NC_044572.1, read on the forward strand.
AAATGATGTCTGCCATCTTTTCATCCTACTGTACATCACCTGGCAGCTGCATATGTAGTTGCCATGTAATTTATGCTTTGCAGGTGTTGGTAACTCCATGTCAGAAAACAGAAAGATGCATGGATGTATTGGTAATTACTGTGTTACTAACAGGGTAATTGCACACTTATTTCTCTCAACAAATTACATGGTAGTCACACTCAGAATTACCATTAAAGACGTCTTCAATAGTTGCCAGTAAATAATTGCTTTTTAATTACAATATAATTACATGCTTATTACTGTCTGGTAGAATAAAGCACTACTTGATTTTGTATACTTCGTGCCATTGTCACAGCAGCCAAAGGTCCATGGATGTCATTCACATGAGCACTATCAGTGGCAACACACCAAACTTTTTGAAAGTGTGGTTATCTGAGAATAGGAAATTGCTATCTCTAAGGAGGAAGCCATACTCTTGGCTATACTCTTAGAGGAATCAGTTTATCCAAAGTACCTCTCAGGTAAGGCTAAATCTGCCATGGTTTTCAAATGTCATTGTGACTCTGTTTTAAATTGACAGGAATGGTGTCCATGGGTGCCCAAAGCTCCAAATAATTGTATGTCACTTTCCCACTGACAGTGGTGAACTCTTACCCAATAATTGACTCTAAACCACCCTACAATACAACGGCTATGAATTCGAGAACCAATGTGGTATAAAGTTCCTAAGCAGTGGGGAACAGCAGAATATTCAAAAGTTTGATCTGTTTTCAGGGAGGTCCACTCAAATGAATCCCAGGAAATCTAACAGAATCTGTCTATATGTCATACCAGTAGCCAAGTGGACTCCAGATCTCATGAAGAAATCAGACTTTCAAATTCTGAAAAATTTTCTAAACATTCTGAGCCAGGGATGCTTTCCGCTCTGAGCCTGGCCTAGATGAACTACAAGATTTTAGCTAGAGCCTCACCTTACAAAGAACCACAGACTTACTGAGATATCAGTAAGAATGATTAAGTACTTTACAGTAAGATTTTAGAGTCTGGTTTACTGCAAATACAATAAGCAAATTACTTGAGGTTCAATTAATCATCAGGATTTGGATAGCCTGAGTTCTGCAGAGTGTTAATCACAGTTCAAACAAATAGGTAGCGTTTTCAACCATTTAGAGCATGCTGTGCTGTTCAACATCCTTTACAAATGAATGAAATTCTTCCTGTGATTCTGCACAGAAAAACAAAACAAACAAACAAAACCAGGCACTGAAAAATCTCAATCTTTGTTTTGACTTCTAAGGTGTAAAAAGCCTTTCTGTTTGCTAGTTTATCATCCTCCCTAGTGGCAATCCAAGGCAGTGCTTATTCTTATACATTGCCGCTTTCAATAATGTTCTGATTTTCAGATAATGGGGAAAATATTTTCTATTTCAAGTTTCAACCTGAATCTGGTCTTTCATACAGGCAGAAAGTGAACTGATTAAATGTAATGGAGATGTAAAAGATTCAGCTAATCATGGATATTGAAATAAGAGAAATTCTTTCAGGTAATCTTCAGCCACATTTTCATAAAGTCCTGCCAGTATTCCCCTCTACCAACATTTTCACCCTCAAGGACAGTTTATATATTTCTCACAAATTATCTTATCAATGGATGAAGTTGAAATCCAAAGAGCAGTCAACAGCTGCTGTGAACAGAGTCACTAAAACAATTATCTTTTTCACATATTCCTTTGATTTCAGTTCATTTAAATCTATTTTTGAGGGTTAGCAAAATAACAGTAGGCTAAAATAATAAATTTCTCTGTGCTTAACTAATAATACTTTTTTTAAGGTCAGAATTTACAAAAGGATTTAGCATGCCTGCTGTTGGCAGTCTTAATTTTCAGGGACTTCCTTTTTAATCTAAAATATTGCACTTTAGTTTTGAAACTGTTTTGTTGGGGTGGAGAACAAGCTGCAGACCACTCAGGGGTGTTGCAAATAATTCAAAGGGAAATACAGTGTTTGAAAGCAGTACCATTTGCTAAAGGGCATTTGCTAGCAGACAGAAACATGGACAAAACTACTGCCTCAGGTGAACTCTGCAGTACAATAAAATCTTGTCTGTACTGGGGTTTAGAAATTAAAGATCTTCTACTGAAATAGTGTATTAAGATTTGAATGTTTAAGAAAACAAGGAGCTGCTGGTCTCCCGGTATTCTCAGAAGCCAGTATCAAGTAGGCAAAACCATGCTTTCCTCATGGACTTTGGGAGGTCTAGCATAATTTTCCTGGAATGTATGCTATCCATATACTGAAAATTTTCACTAAATTTTTGCTTTTCTAGTGTTGAAAACCTGTTTTGATTATTTTCTTGTGATCTATCTCCTTCATAAACCGAAATAAATCTGCCTCATGGTTTCTATAAGCTTAGAGGGGTTAACAGGAGATTATGACTCTGCTGGTAGGGAGAGAAGACCAGTCACAAGAGCTCCCCAATTCAGCATTACATCTCCTCTTAGAGGCTACATGATCATTCACACCACATTCTTGGAACAAACTTTTTCACCTTCAAAGCTTTTTGCTGAAGCAGCAATATTCTGTCAAGAGCATTGAAGCAGAGGAGTGTTATATAGAGTGGAGAGAAGCAGTAGCTGATCTGGAAAAAGGGCCATTTCAACTTGATGCATTCATCCCCCCAAAAAAATAAGGAAGACTTTCATCCACCATAATCTTGATACATGCATGCTCCATTACTGGAATAATTGAACCTGGAGTAGTTCCACTAATTAAAAAAAACAAAACAAAACAAAACAAAACCCCCAAAAAAACCCAAAAAAACCCCCAAAAAAACCAAAAAACCCCAAAACCAAAACCAAAACCAAACAAACAAACAAAAAACAAAACAAAACAAAACCAAACCAAACAAAGACAACCAAACCCAAAAAACATAAAAGCAAAATACAGGAGGAGATCCAAGAAATCTGGTGAGTGGTGAGTTGGGGCAAAACGATATGGAACAGATGTGGGTTTGCAGCTTGTTTCTATCTTACATTTCATTGATTTGAATAAATTATATAAGATTTCAGTATTTTAGTGGTCCAGGTACAACACAGGAATAGCAATCCTTCCTGTTTCCCTCTTCCATCCTGTCTATTTAGCCTGTCAGTTGTCTGACACATGGGCTCACCTCAGTGTCTGTTTACAACATTCCAGTTTTGATGGGGGTGTCTGGCTGACACTCCTAATTGATGGCACTAACACAAATCAGAAGTCTTTTGCATGGACCTTTCCTGTGTGGCCAGGATTTACAAGTGATTATACATGGCAAACACAGTGTGTTACCACCTCTCTCCCTCTCCCCACAACTTTTGTTTCCTGTTTCTCTTCATTTGCTGAACCACTTTACCATGCACTTTTAAGCCTCCCATTTTAACTGCATTTTGATTTAATCCCTTTTCGCTTCTGAACATAACTACAGGCTCAGGGTTTCCTGGACTTTTTACGCATCTAAAACTGATGTTTTACAGATATGTTTCCTTAACTAAGCATAATATTTTGAGCTTCCCAGTAGCCTCATTAAATGAAAATTTTAAAAAAGGAACAACATACAATTAGGCTAGTGTCATGTATACAGTTTGTTTGGGATTTGCTATTAAGAATAATAGAGAATATTATTTACTTAACAGTGACTGTGTGCTGTATCTGTGCATGGTTTGGACAAAGGCTCAGAAGAAAAGGATATTCTGAAGAAAGCTGGTGTGAATGGAGCTATTCTCAAAATACTGAAGCAATGCTGCTTGTACCTGTTTTATTTGTCATTTTATGGGAGGAAGTTGAAAATGCAGCTGGAGATGAAAAGCAGCAGGAAAAAGGGGTATGAGTACAGCTAAAAAGGTGGAAAAGTCTGGAAAAATATGTGAGGAGCAGCTAGTTTGGTAGGTTGAATTGGCTGAGTAATGGGAGGCGAAGAGAATAGGTGGGAAAAGCTGGAGCTGAAGATGAGTGGTTTTATTTTTAATTGGATGAGGAATCCAGGAGTAAGGTGTCAGCAAGGGACACTCAGGCAGTCATTTACTTCCAGCATTTTCTTCTATCTTTTTTCGAAAAGGTACCCATCTTGACCAAATATTCAGAAATTCTTTTACAGGCATTGTCACAAAGACAGACATCATCAGTTGTCTATAAACTGAAGCTTGTCTATGGTATTTTGCTCAAACTATGGATTTGTACGCTATAGAGGAAAAAGACATATTGCATGCGCACACTGTAAAGAAAAATCTGGTAGCAAACAACTGTAGGCTGACTAACAAAGAGTGTTACATCATATTCAGAAAGACAGAATGATTTCAGGCTGACAGCATTATTTTATTTTTATTATAACATGCTCCTGAAATGTGTTGTGACTAACCATTTGAAAAGTTAACATTTGTTTTTGAATGAGTGGACTTGGGTAGGCATGAGAAAGCATACATTCTCTACCAGCAAGTCATTTTTATATTAGTCAAAGCAAAAGCTTCACAGCAAATGTATGTAAATCACTAACTTTCAGGGCACCGAAGGGAATGTACTTCATGCTATAACTTAAATACTAATGAAATCAAGTGAAAATGATAGTCATTAGTCAGCTGTGCCTTGATAGGGTTCCCTGTGGACTGATACAAATTCACCATTAGAAATGGATTCTCTCACAGTCCGCAGTGAGCATTTAATCCCTCTGTAAAGCAGATTTAAATTTGATGTTTAATATGTCGGTTTTTCATTTCAGGTCTCTTATGTTTCCGTATTTGCAGCCTGTGTTTAATCTTTTTTAAGTCACTCTAAGTTTTTTATCTGCATTCTCTTGGTTTTATGTGCATATTATTGGCCTATGCGAATCCTACAGCCACAGGTATTAATGATAATCAGTGAAAGTGAACTAATTAGCACACAGCTCAAGATAATGACTTCTCTTACAAGCCAAATGACCCACTTTGGTTTCAGTTCATAAAAGGAGAGTGTTTTAGGGGTAGCATCTTGAATGGTGTCCAAGAAAAGGACAGCCATGAACATTTTTCATCTCTTTCCATATAGAAAAATAATTTAAAATAATTTTTGCAGCATCAGATTCTGACAGATTATTTGAAAATAGATAAGTAGAGGCTCACATGTCCATGTACACAGTTTGCACACACAACTTTGGAATTCTTAGCTGAGATCTTTTGAGATGAGTAAGAAGTGAGATTCTTTCCAACATTCCTGTGGGTCAAATCCTGGTGTTGGGAGTAGATTCTGCCCACTCGAGTTTTTTACTAAGGCTATTGCCTCATTCCTTTACATTTTGTCAGATTTGCATAGGGAACACCAGTGGACCAGCATCAAGCCTTGATTTGAACAGAATCTTCACTCAGAGAAACCTTACACTTGAATGAATAGAAACATTTTTTGACATAGGAAAAAACCATATGAGAATGTAAAAAGAGCATTGTATTATCTCCAGGTTTTCTTGACTTACTACCATATCTAATATTATTTATTATTAAAGCATTGCCAGACTATGAAAGAAACAAAGCACAGTATCAGTGTCTCAGGTGCACTGTGCCCTTTTAAAGTTGGAAGGGAAATCTCTAGGAGGAATAAGCCTTACTCTGGGCTGTGTGTTTTGCAACATTATAAATTATAAATCATAATGCTATGTAAAACCAAACCAGAGAATGAGCTCAAGCACAGATTGCTAATTGTCTAGATTCCTAATAGCCAGCATATTCCCTCTTAGTCAGCATCTTCCAGTAGAAAAATCAGACATGGTTCAGGCCATGGTTATATCGTCCCCAACAGGCAGTGTCGACAAGACTGCACAAGATATGGTCCTCTCCAGACTTCCAGGGTAAAGTGCAAGCCCTAAAATGGCCCTCCATACTCTCATTTTATCTTTTATGTGCCTTTCTTCCATGTTCCCCTGCCTTTCCCTTCCACAAAACTGATCCTTTTCATTGTTCATTTAAAACAGATGTACATTTCTTCTCAATCAGTCTTTATACAACCTCCCTAAATTCTTAAAAACTTATAATAAACCCTTCTGGTACTGGATTTGAAGAAAACCATGATGGTGTTGATGTTGAAGACACCTTTGTGGCAGACAGATGTGCAACAGTTGGTCTGCTTCTTTCATGAGCACGCAGACCTGACCTGACACTGCCTTGAAGCCAGGTATTGTGGTCCTGCTCTCCTGTTTGTTTTGGATGGTGTCCGGTCTCTGGTGATGATACACTAAAGTTTGTGGAACTTACTTTCCTTCTAGAAAGCAAAATTTTACCTCCTCTCTGGTTTGCATTTTCAGTCTGATTATCAGCCAAGAGTGTTATTGGTTTAATCAAGCTCTGGTCAGTAGTTCCCCAACCCTGGTTTATATGAAAGAGTTTGAAATGACAATACTGAACAGGAATTAAACTAATTCCTACTTCTGTATCATAAGATACTTACATACATAGAAGATAAATAATTGGAAAGCCCCTCCATACAAAATTCTTTCAATTGGTAGGTCTGAACTTCACCAGCACAGGAAAAACAGACAGCTTTTGTGTAAACCTATCCTTTTAGATATTTTGGATTGAATTTTTAATAAGTTTGCCTTTAATCTAGCAGACTTCTTGTGCAAAGGTATAAACTTTTGACTTGTTGCTGTTGCTACCAAAAACCTTAGCTAAGAACAGAACACAGTTTGCATGTAAACTCCAATCAGAGCTTACAGGCAAAAGAACACAAATCAGGCAGAGCTTTCAGCACTATTCTAATTCATACAAGAGTGGATAAAAAGCTGTGGGCTTGACATGTGCCTCCACCTTCCCATCCTGGCCTTACTATTGTGGCTGTGCTATGCAGTCTGTCATCTTCCTTCTCAGGGCTCCATCTCCACAGTGTTTGTTTCCCACTCTTATCTTTCACAGGGGTCTGGCCTCTGCCCTGAGGAGTGCTGGTAGGTGGGAAAACACAGGGTAAGGGAGAGCAGTAAATGCTTTCAAAAACATGATGAATGTACCACTTATGTTCAGTTTACAATTTAGCAACGTTGAAGCTAAGTATGCTATTTTATGACATATTTTGTTTTCACAGTTGCTAAGCAGGAGGTGAAGTGAAATTAGTAGCCTACCCTCTAAATCAAAAAAAAACCAAAAAAGCAAACCTAAACTTTTTTTCTGACGTAACTGCCCTTTGTAATAAATTGGGAACTACTGTCTAATAATTTATGCTGGCCTGACATTAGTTTGTTTTCTGGATGAATGCGTTGGTCTAATTCCAGAGGCATCTGCCTGCAAAAATACACAGAAAATAGAAGACTGTATTAAACTTAGCCACTGCTTAGCAAATACTTGAGGGAGGAATCATTTGGTCAGATTCTGGCTCAGCATTGTGAATCTACTGGACTTAAAAGACTAGTTTGACTGCTGAGGCTCGAAGTCCAAAAACAAATTGTAAGAGCTAATGACAACTAAGCACTAAAGAGTGCCAACAACAACTCTTTCTTCAGACAAAGCTCTCAGTGAAGTGAACAATTCCTGCTTTGGGTACATGAAGAATTTAGTTTAGGGAAACTGAAACCAGCAGGTGAAAAAGCTTTTTTTTTTTTCAAGAGGGTTTCCAAATGGAAGAAATACAGGTTTCTGAACTTTTTTCAACCTGTAGATAACTACAACTCTTGATACTTTGATGCAGGGAACTTTAAAATGTGATATTTCTGAAGATTGTGGAATAATAACATAATAGAAACCAAAATGTATTTTTTTTTAGCAACTGTGGGTTCTGGTTTGATGCAACTGCTTTTCTTGGAATATTTCATACTTTTTAAAGCAAACTTTGATGATAAAAAATTCCACTAAAATGGAAAAATAAAAATAAATGAAATCACAGAACAGGCCAATTTTTTATGGCCATGCATAAGACCTAGAGTAGGTTGTGACTTTTTTTTTTATACCTAGTTTACCTACAGAGTGTAGTGATATTGAAGACCTTAGTCTCAGTTACTTTTCACAGCTTCTCCCGTTTACAAAGCCCTAGTGGTTCTAGTAAGGAACCTAGTATGGTTCCTTCATGGAGAGTTGGTCTTCCCAGCCTTACACACCTCAGATAACTGCGGGAAGCAGTAACAGAGACTAGCATGGAGCTACAGAAACCACATGGACACCTGGAAAGAAGTGCTGAAACTGAGGTTTTCTGGAGAGAAACTTATGGCCTCTAGAAGATCTCTTCCAATAAACTTTAAGTGAGAAGGTACAAGGGCTATGTCTTTGGCCTTTTTCACAGACAGAACAGGTTCTCCTCCTGCCTGTGCTCAATAAAAATGTGGACAAAAGTCTGATGGAAAAAATTCTCAGGAATCATCCATAAAACGCTCTCTACTTTCTCTCCTTTCTCCCCCCAGGCACAGCACAAAGTCTGAAATCAGAATTTACTGCCATTTTGCTGATGATTCAAGAGGCAGTGACCTTCTTTCCCAGAAAAATGAGTCATCAGCACAAAGCACAGTAAAACATGCTCTTTGAGTGGCCCTTTTTCCATGTCTGCCTATTTATCTAAGAACTGTGAAATACATCATGAGCACTAATGCCTATAAATTAGCTGGCAGAAGGTGGGTTGATATTTCTAATCCAGAACAGGTTCCTGATGTATTCAGTGAGATCAAGTCTATTTTAACTCTACTACCTTTTAGTCTGTTTATTTAGCTGAGTAAGACTCATTAGCTTAGCAACATTTAGCAATGTGTTCAGGGTCCTGTATGAACATGGTGGAAAATTCAAAAATGAACACAGAGATTTTAACTCCCACACCCCTGCTTCAAATACATTTTCTTGGTATGCTCCCCGGATGTTACTCAGACAACTCATAGGAAGCAGATGTTTTTGTTGCAAATGCCACTTTTCTGGCAGTAACATTTTCGTGTGATGGTTATTTGAATAGCACAAATGACTTCCCACTACCTGTGTTGTATCTGCTTGAAAATTTTCTTTCTGAGTTTTAGCTTGTAATTGTATTTTAAGGGCTGCTTCTGGCACCATTCATAGTAGCACAGCAGATATTAATTCCGACTGCCTTGATTTTCCTTTTCTCTTCCCTTTAACAAGCTTTTCACAAGCTTTTATCAGCATGATGAGGTCAGTGAACATAAAAAATATAAAATAGATCTGTGAGAATCACTCATTAGACACATTTTATTTAAACATGGGTGCAGCTTGCCATTGTGCCAAGCCAGGCAATGCATACAGGTGAAGAGCACAGCCAGCAGTGATGAGAGAGGGGAGCTGGGGTTGCTCTCTGCTTTGCCTTGTCCTCGCACTGTTATGTGCCTCGGTGATTAACCTGCATTATTCACACAAGACTAGACACACGGAGAAAGCTGGATGGTAGGTACGATCCAAACATAAAACCTAAAGCTTTAACTTGAGCTATGCACAGCTAGCCTTAAAACATAAAACATTTATTTAGGCGTGCAGCTAAGGATCACAATGTTTATAAGCTTTGAGGGTCAGCAGTTCTCTCTTTCCTTGCAGAGGGATGTTGTTTGCTACATTTTAAACTGGTGAGTGCTGTTGGTCACTGTGCCTGTACATACATCTTTACGCATACTTCTGTATGTATAGTCTGTGGTGTATATATGTGTATGTGTAAGGAGAATATAGGTACTTATAAAAAAAATGTGTGTGCCCACAATCCATACAAAGTGCAACAGATTTCTGTGAAGCTCTGTGAAATACTTATCTTTACTCTCAATTTCTAACCTGAAATCAAAAAAAGAGAAGTCCAGTATGATACCTTTTTTCCCCAGATGAAATAATTTTATGTGAAGGATGCAACTGGTTGACAAAAAACCTTCACACATTTGGTTTATGTCATCCAACATCCAATAGTGTGTATCACATCACTCTCCCTTCAACCCTCTTCATCTGCTTGCTTTTGTGTTATTCCTCTATGTGCAAATTGTTTGGCATGCCAGAAGTGGGATGTGGATAATGATTCTGCTAGAGATGATGAAATGTATTTCCTAGAAAAATAAGGGGGCATAACATCTTCTATAGATATTGGAAGAAGGAATTTGTCCCTTATTATGTGTTTTGTCCCTTCTGCAGCCCTCTGTCTGTAATTTACTTTCCTATTTTGTTTTTGTAAGTTCATAGATCTAGACCTTGTTTGCATCAAAAAGATTGCAATAGTCTTAGGGAACGATATAGAAATCCTTTATTGCTAGATAAAGTAAACTTTAAATTTGATTAATTACATCTCTTTTTACGTTAGATCTGCTTAAAAATTCTATTCAAACTATAATGTCATCATTAAGGCTCTTTCAGCATGGCAGAACTGACAATAGTTTGTTCCAGCATGTAATTAGGACATATAAAAACCTTCACTATAAACAGAATTTTAATACCTACGACATCATCAGAGAGAGATTTTATTTTATGAATTGCTTTTATCCTATTTTGAGCATCTAGCATGAGCTGGTGTTTTTGTTAATGTGCTATGAAACAATGACAAGATCAAGTCAAAAAGCACCTGAATTGTCTCATGTCAGGAGGAGCTGTGGGCTTTTCCCCCAGCAGCCTCAAATGGCTCCTCAGTGCTAAGGCAATGCTGCAGCAGTTCTGACACAATATGCAAGATTTAATAGTTTCAACAATGTTCCACTCGTACTTAGCCAGTGTCATAGTTTATTTTCCTTTACTGATTTATTTCTTTTTGCTAGATGTGAAGATAATAGAGTTAACTTTTACTTTAAATAGATAGGTATTAGAAGGGTATTCTTTACCTTTCTGTCTGTATGGATTTAGCTAACATTAATTTTCATTTACAATCCTGATTGCAAAAGGCATGCCCAGAAATCCTTATATTGCTCAGTGTTCTTACTGGAGCACAGAGGTGTCAAATACTATCAGGTACTAAATTAGCAAGGACATTTTCAGTGAAATTGATTTCTTGAGTCTTTGGAATCCTTGAAATCACTCAAAGTCCTTGTTGCTTTTCAGGTACCCTATTAATCTTTATAGTGTTGTATTGGCATTGTTGGCGAAAGCTTTCCTGCTCTGCTCTTTGGACAGATGTGAACAAACCACAAAAAGGCAGGGATCCACTTTTAATTCATGAGAATACACACCAGGTCTCTAAACTGGAGAGAAAAATCATATTAAAACCAGTCATAATCACAAGATGTAAATGAAACATAGGATGCTGAATTATTCCTGGGTAATGTCTGTGTTGATCCCTCTTCTGACTTACCTTTGCTTGTCTCTAAGTGTGGTTTAAAATCTCATAAAGAAGTGGTTCAGAACTAGGTGAGTGATTCTTATCAAAACTCAACATCTACCAAAAATTAACAGTAGAAGTGGGGGGTGGGGGAAAGAAGAAAAGGAAAAAAAAAGGCTTGTAAGAGGGAGTAGGAAGTGTGGTAGAAGGAGGGAAGGAGGGAAGGAGGTGGACTGCAATTGTAAAACCCCATTTGCAGGGAAACAAAGAGCAATCAATGTAATAGCAGTATAAAGCAGTCAAAAAAGGACAAAAGCTGCAGTCTGACATCTTTTATTCCTGAAGCCAGGTGGAGCTATAATTGGCAGTCCCAGCTTGAAGATGAATACAGAGTAAAAGAGCCCTCCCCTTGGAAGAGCAGACAAAGAAGTGTCAGGTTTTCAGAAGAACAGTCGAAGAATCTCTCTAGTTTTTTGTAAGGGGGAGGTGGGAGGAGATGGACAACAACAACAACAACAACAAAATGAAATTAAAAAAAATAAAAGTGGTCATTGGAGGAAGAAATCTTGGCAGGTTTTGAAACTTGTGGCTGGAATCTGTGAATTCCATGGCTGCTTTACTTTCCTGTTTACTGTCATTAAAGAGCAGCAAGAACAGTCACCTAAAGAGTTCCTGACATCCTCACAAAATGTTGCTGGCCATATCTGCTAATTTGGGTGCCAAATGCTGATCCCTCTGTTCACAGTTAACAGGGATGACAGAAAATCTGGGCACAATCAGTCGTGATCACTGACATTTAGATTTAACTAAGAAAGAATGGCTGCTCTCTTGCTACACAAGAAAGATAAAGCATTTTACCTCTGAATATCCTCATCCTGTGCTCAGAATTCTAGCTATGAGACCCCTTCTACAAAAAAAACCACACAGTCTGTGTTGAAACATAAAAATATTCAGTATAAGAAGAGAGGTAAAAATTATTTATGTATTTTTCAATGTTATTTAATATCAGTACCTTGTGTCTCTGTTTTCCTGGTTCAGCTCTGTAAAATTAATTTTTTTTTCAAGTTCATGAAAAATCTCTGAGGTGCAGATCCCAAAGTACATAGATTTGATGATAAGAGTGCTTTATTCCTTTTCTGAAAAACATCAATGGAAAATATCTGAAAGTGTATAAAAGACAACATCTAGGGAAGAAGTGTACCACTTACAGCCTCTCCTAATAAACTAGTTTCTAAGGGAATAACTGCATTAAAATTAATCAGAAAGCTACACTTCAAATTAACCAGCAAAAAATGCTCATTTTCTTTTCAGATACTATGTTTATGTGTGCTTAACTATCATTTACTCAGTGGGGGACTGGGATAAAAAAGGCATATAATATGAATGCATTGGTTTACTCTTTTCTTCTGGCCAATAATAGATCAGGAACGAGGACTTAGTTTTCTCAAGGCTATTAGTTTGTAGTCATTGACCTTCTGTTTCAATTTTTTTGTTTTAACTCTGGATGGAATATTTTTAACCTCTAGAAAATTTTACTGTTAATTGTTGATCTTCCAAATTTATGATCTTAGAACACCTACTCAGTGTTCCTTTGCATTTTTGGGGGTATGTATGTGTCTGTCTATGTCTGTGTGTGTTTACACACAAGTACAAATACAATATATCTTAAAACCTAATTTAGTGACCTAGTCAGGTCTATTTGAGGATTCTCCTATCAGTAGTGTCCAGGAGAAGATGCTTACAGTAGGTGCAGTATGAATGGGATCCTTGTGACCAATATTTTCCTAACACAAATTATTTTTGACCAAGAGAATTTACTGATCTGGATTTTTTGTCTGCTCCTCTTAGAAGGCACTGTCACAATGTTCAGGCTGGCTAATGGAAACAGCTCCTGACAAGTGCTGTCCCACAAACCACGTCCAGGCATCATCTGGTTTGTGCCAAAACAATGTTTTATTATTATGTGATAAAAATAATGAAACAATCCTGGTACAGTACTTTACTGTACTTCTGACTCTGCCCTGGCCTTATTTTATGTAGTAGGATATTCATTCCTCACTTACTCTCTGTATTGTGGGCTCTGCCCAGAGATCAGTCTACAAAAGAATCAACATCTGGAAACAGATTTCATCTCTGCCTAAGTGTCTCTAGTGCAGCAGCAGATGGAGGGTCAGCAAGCCTTCATTCTGTTTCCATTTCTGTTTTGGGTCTGCTCATGTATGTTTCTCCATGTGTAAAAAATAGGAATTAGATATCAGTAACTAATCAAATACATGAAGTAGGTGTTGTCCTTCTGCTTGCTAAAATGAGAATGGACTGAGAAAGGTAACAGTGCAGCATATGAAAATTGGTGAGCAGTCCTCCATTTGCAGAGACCACAGATCTTGTTTATCTCAGATGTGCACAGCCTGATTTGAAGGGTCAGCTCAATGGATTCAGTGAGACAAATCTGGTTGAAATTCTAGAGCATTTTACAGTAGGATAGTTGAATTTTTCACTGACTCATTTTGCTACTGGGCCTTCTGTGATTGCTAGACCTGAATGTCAGGCTACACTTGTTTGCCTAATGTCATCCATCAATTATCTCTCTCTGGAATCAGTGTAAGTAGACTGATGAAATGTACACCATAAACAACAATTATGAAGAACATTAAGGAGAGTTTTCTAGTGAGTACATATATGGACAGTGATCCAAGGCTGTGACTTTGTCACTCATTTTAACTTCTAAAAGCTGTCTAAGCTACTTTTTTGCAACCCATTTATCCAGCTTTTTCTCCAGTGACTTTCCTATCCTTACAAGTATAAAACAGAAAAATGATGTTGTAGTATATCAATATGTATTAGCTCTACACATGCAATGAACTGAGGTATGCAGTAAAAACACCTACATGCACTCATAATTACATGCATTCTGATATACATGCAAAGCTTTGTGATTGCCATTAGTCTTCCTCACTAATTTTTAAATTTTTGTGTAATGCATATACATATGGTTTCTGAGCATATGTAAAATAATTATGATATTTTTATTCATGGAATTTATGTGCCTGTGAGCATAAAGTAGTAACTTTCATACTGAAACAAACTGCTAGAGTGAGATGGCAAAGACAAGACAAATATAAAACCTAGGTAGGAAGTTGGGACATCTGTTTTCTGATGAATGTTATGCATTTTATTTTTCACTTATCCAGCCCTGTGCTACTTATCACTTGTGTTTACCTGCTGTACTGGCTGCATGGACTGTGAGTGCCTGAGGCAGGGACTGTTTTCTTTGTTATATGTCTGTACACTACCCAGTACAATCGATCCTTGATTACGTGCCGAGGCAGTGGCATGGTGTATATAAATAATAATAACTTTCCAGTGCATGGCCTTTTGTGACTGAATTAAAGACAGAGTGGGACGGTGAAATAGCTGTATTATAAATTGAAGTCAATAAGGACAGCAGACAGGCCTTGTTGTCCCTGAATACATCATAAAAATAACATGCATGAACAGTGAAACTCTATTTTGGTTCAGAAGAACCATTAACTAGCAATGACCTATATTCACTTTATTTCTTAGTGTAATTTGGATGACCTTCCATACTTGTCAGCCAGGACCCAGCTGGATTTTCTGCCTATGCCTTAGGGAATGACAGATCTGAGTGGTCTTCATAATCTATTAATCCTAATCCAATCTACCAATATAAAAAAGGCTGTTAATTAATACAAGCAGTTCAAACAGTTAATGAACTGGATATTTATCCCCTTGGAAAATATTTGCAATAACATATTCACAAGGAGATATATTCAACATGAAAGAGTATAGTTGCAAGGTAATTGTGGTCTAGTCCCACTAGGAGTCATTTTGAAAAAAAAGTATATTCCCCCAAGTTTATTTCAAAAGAAAATAGGACTACTTTGTAGTTGGAAGCTTGAAAGGAAGGTCAGTGGGCAGAAGCCTATGAGTATGGCTGGGTCCTGCAATCTTCTTTGATGGCCTGCTTTTTCAGCATCAAGTAGCTGAAAAGAGGAAGAGCTAAGGCTGTCTGAAAAGCAGAGTTTGTCATTGTTGAGTTTCTGCAGACTCTGTTGGCAAGTGTGCAACAGCTGGACTGGACTGCCATAGGGAAGGATGTAGCCTCCTGGGTACACAGTAGTCAGCAGAACTGGGGGATTTAAAGAATGGCTTTGGTCCTTGAACAGCTCCTGAAAGTGGATTTTAAGGCCTAATGAGGTCCCAGTGGTCAGTGTAATGAAGCTGACTGTCCGTGATAGTCCCCTCTAGACCAAGCTTCTTCCTTGGAGGCAAAATTATGGAGGCGCATTTTACTCTTCTGTTTTGTAGGTCACAGGGGTACCAGTAACTAAGATCAGATTCCCACCTAAAAGATATTGTTGAAACAGTTCTGTTGAGCATAAAATTGTGAAGGAAAAACACTACAAGGCATGAAAACCTCTTAGGAATAGAGAGCAATCAAGAATATCATTATAAATTTAAATAAATTATACTGCAAACCTTATTTCTCAAATTACTCTCTGCCAAGGTCTTTAAAAATGTATCTAGTAAACTAGTTTATTTCTGTCTTACCTTGATCTTGACTCATCCAGACTGTTTTTATCCAAGTCTCCATTTCAGGAAGATATTAAGACAAAGACCTTCTGGAAGAGGAATTCAGAACTGCCCTCATGACAGTGGTGATATCATCACCTTTATCATGGCTTGGCTAAGCTTATCCATTGTTCTTGACTGTGTGTTGGAAGTGGGGGGTTCCAGAGACCCTTATGACCATTGTTGGAATAAAAAATTTCCTGATGTAATTCTGGGAAAATCCCGGCAGCAAGAAGCTGCCCAGCCCCTGAGTAATCCTATTCAAGTCTGACAGGATCTGGCAGTGCAAAACTTGACTGGTTTGAAGTTCCTGTTCACTGAGAAGCTTATTAATATTTTCTGCCTGATCAAACATTTACTTGGTTGAGTTTTGATGTGATACAGAAAAATTTGGGCCATCCCATTTTTCAAATCTGGGAAGTTCTCATTAGAAACCAAAATTATGAGCAAGTTTGTGAAAATCTTCTACTGCATATACTGTATTTTCCAATATTACAAATGTTTACATGCTGCTAGCAAAGATTGAGCAACTTCCCTTGTTTTTACATTTTAAAACTTGCTTAAAATTTTAGGGAAGAAATTTAAGAAGTCTCCCATAGCCATCTGGACCACCTTAAATAATATATATGACTTGCCTGGTTTACCCTATGGCAGCTTTGAATTAGCTCAGCAAAGACTTAGCAGTATGTGTGGTATATCATATATAGCTGTCAGAGCAGAGAAACTAAAAGCAAGACAGCAGTTAAAGTGAAAAGGCTTGCAAAAAAAGCACTCTAGACTATTTTTTTTCCTGGATTACTTTGTTACTTCTGTGGTTTGAAGTTTTGCACACCTCACAAAGTAGTTTATGAGTTCATAAAGTTCATAAAGGCAGTGAGCGCCCAGAAGTACTGTTTTTCTTATAGTGTAAGCTTAATTGCCACTTGGAAAGATGTTTGAGCTAATGCAAAATCTTCCTAGGTAAAGAGAATGTTATGCTGTTTAAGCACAGTAAATTCAATTGACATATGTGTGTATGCATGTTTGCAAGTACACGTGTTGTATGTAGGTATTATACATTTAAATTGGATTTTCCTCTTGCTTTCTTTGAGTTTCTTTATTCAAAGTATCTCAGTTTTGGCTCAGTTACTGATCCATTTTTGCATCTTAGATAATATTTTAAAAAATGCCATTGTACGTAAGGAAGTAAATGGTATTCAGACTCTGAAGGCAATTTAGGTGCTTTTGAAAATGGGGTCAAAGTTTCCTTGTCATTTGGATGCATAAAAATTTTTATTTTGTGTGGTTATAACAATTTATTATTAGTATCACAGTAACATAGAGGAGGCCAGTCATGTGAACAGAACCCCATTGTGCTAGGTTTTGAATAAACATATTCTAAATAGACAGCCTCTGACTCAGACAATTTAGGAATTACTTTTTTTCCCCTCTGTCTGCCCCTCTCTTTTCTTTTTTTATTACTTGTTTTTAAGTAGAATGCAAGCAATGTGAAGTTTTAAGTGTATAATATTTGAGTCCTTTGGAGGGAAAAAACCTGAATTCACTCATCCATAGTTTTTAGTAAGTAAAAATAACTAAGCTGCAAAAATGCTAAAAATTCTGATGCTAAAAATTCCACTTGTTAGTAGAATAATTTATTAGATCTTCATGCATTGTACATTAACACAGATGTCTACTGATTTACAGGAGTGGGGCTGTCTTCATTTGTATCAGACCCTCTTGGCCTCTAGAATCACTTAAAGAATTCTGGCTGGAAAACTGTGGTCAATGTTCTTTGCTTGTATAGATATTACACTTGTCAGCAAGGTAAAATAACTTTTCCCTCTTGTTCTCTTTACCTGGCCCATCTAAAAGCCAACACAACTCTGGTACAATGTCACAAAATGTTTCTCGGAAATTGCAAAAATGGAGCGGTATTTTCTTCCCTGATCTGTGCTTTGATTCATGAAAAAGAAGCCACTGATGTCAGAAAGTCTGAGGTAACTCCTTAGGAGATGGATGTACATCTATGGTCAGACACTCCTTCCAAACGGACTAGTAAATGTGTGTTGTGGTGTGCTCAGCATCTGCCATCCAGAGCACCAGAACTCCTGCTTTCTGCATATTTCTGGAATTCTTCATCACTGAAACCACTGTGTGTGGAGTCTGGTATTTTCCCTGATTGTCTCAGCAAGTGAAGTTAGAAAATGTCTGGGATATTTATCAGACCACAAAAACTCAGGAATTTTCTCTGGAAATGAAAATATTATAATTTTTTCCTTCATATCCTTAAAACAGTAGAATACTGAGATGTGTGGAACTTAATTTTTTTTGTATTAAACATATGAGATCTCAATTTATTTAGCTTTAAAGTCTGTGAACAAATAATAAATGATTTTTTTTGTTACATAAGCGAGATTTCCAAATTGATTAAAATATTTGTAAAGGAATTACCAACAGTAACTGGAGTAACTGCTTGGAAAAGGAGGAGTTTAATTTATACAAAGGTTTAGTGGGGTTTTTTGTTTGGGTTTGGTGAGATTTTTGTGGGGAATGGAGCAAGAGGGAATATTTGATGTTCTTTAACCTGGAGCTGCCTGTGAAATAACTGGATCATGCAGATAGCTTTAGTCTGACTTAAAAAGTACTGAAATATAAGGTTTCAAGAGCATTTTGTTAGATTTGTAAATGCAAACAAGAAAATATAAATATATTCAGAAATTGACCCCCTTCTTAATTTTTAAATTTACTCCCTTCTTTTATCTCCCATACTTTTTACCTCTCCCTAAATATTGATTATTGACAAAATCCCTAATTTGCATTATGTTCAGATTTTTTAGCTGCTAATTACTGAAAATTAACCATTTACTAAGTAGTTTTCAAATAGCCCAAATCATTTCAAGCTCTGGGGCTCTTTTGTTTTATGACAGAAATGCCTTCACAGAATTATGCACGCACAGAGAAACCTTCTAACCAATAGAAATCAGTACTATCAATGGTTAGTAAAAGTATCCTAAAAATCAATGCACAGTAGGGATTTGAAATGTTAGTGATTTCACAAGTGTTTCAAGATTCATCTACCAATCTCAGCTACACCTTAGCACTAAAGTAATTTCATTTGGCAGGAATCAGTTAAGTGTTCTATGTTTTTAAAATTACAAGAGCCTTCTTGCTGAAAAAGCTCTGTATCTGCAATCAAACGTTCCACAGACTTGGCCATATCACACACTCAAACACAAAGGGAGCAATTACTGCATATGATGATCTCTCTCTGCTCCTTATAGAAGATATAGGTGGAGCATTAGGGAACCATCTACAGCTAGTTAATCTGTAGCCCTTGTCTTGGCAATACTTACAGCAATTACTGTGCTCACTAAAATATGTCTCTTTATTTCAGTGCAATGATGGAGCTCTGGTTCTTCCTGCCCAATTATATTGCAGCAAGATCCCCCTCCTGCAGCACAGGCAGGCTACAAAGCACTGCAAAAAAGCAGCTGGTGCAGGCCCAACTGAGTTGCTGGTTCATGAGTGCAATTGCACTGGAATTTTCCAAAATCCTACTTATGCCATTTACCCCACCAGACTGAGGCTTTAAACCAGGATGTTTTGAAAAAGACCTTTCATATGTGAAAGGCTCACGTTTACTTTGTGCCCTACTCTGACATTTTAAATGGAATTCGTGAATCTTCTTCCTTTGCTTCTTTTCTGCAGTATGCTGTTCATTCAAACTAGAAGTTGACAACTCCTACAAGAACAAAACAGAGCTTTTTATTTTGGGAGATGGAGAGATGTTTGGTTTGCAAATGAAATAAGAAAAATAAATTGAGATTTTCCTGTGTACTTGAAAGCATTCCTTTGTCAGAAAATCCATTTCTCCTCCCAATCTATTTCTCTTTGAAGAAGAGTTCTTTGCTTGACCTTTGCAGCCAGTTTCTGACCTCTTTTTACCTAATTTTAATATGTGTGTGTACATGTATATTCAATGCTCAAAGATAGAATACTGGTACTTCTTTTCTCATCTTTGTGCTAGATGAATAGATGAACAGATCACATACTAAGGATTTTCTTCTCCCTACCATGACTACTGTGAATATGCATACACACACAGAAAATTCCATCTAAGTCTCTTGTTTCTGAAAATGTTTAAACAAGAAATAAAGCCATAAACCCAATAAAAAACATAAAAGACACAAAAATACTTACAGGCTGGAAAGTTGACATAAGTAGCTGAGAAATCTTTCATCTCCTGTTAACTCAGGTGTGTTTTATTGGTCAGACACAGTTAGGTAAGAACATTTTCAAATAGAGATATGCAAGTTGTGTTCTGCCTTGTTTTTTCTATGATTTTTATATTCTTGACACAAACATCTCTTAATAGAACCAGTCATAAGTATGAATGAATTATAAAAGGCTGATAAGCTTTTTAAGATCATGTCTATTTTAGTAAAGAAAGTGAACGCTGCATCTTGGGTTTTGCTTAGTTAATCCTATTGCTTCCTAAAATAATTCCTCATGACTGGCCAGAATTAAATCTAATAGGAACAGCAAATGTCAGTTCAGTCTCACTTAATCTGATCCTAATCTGATGGTAGACATAGTGACTTGCTTCAGCATGACCTTCATGTGTTTCTTTGTTCTTAATTGGCTAATTGTGTTTACTTGATCAAACAATATTATACAAAATCTGGAACACGACAGTTAACCTTATTGGTTTTAAGCTTTATTATTACAGAATTGGAATTTTCACAGAGAAGCAACACAGAAAGAGCTGAACTATGTTAGTCGCGTTTTGCAAAACTGCGGAGGAAAGATCTGGAGGTGCATCAATGATGAAACTGGCACTGATACTTGCTGAGAGCCAAGACAGTTCAACTTTTTTTTTTTGAAGGCACTGTTTTTGTTCCTAGGTGTTCTTTCAGAGAGCTCTTTTTAAAATTTTTTATGAAAGAGAAAGGGAAGAGAGAGAGAGATTTCAATGGGAAAGATCCATGTAACCTAATGAAAAGCTACAAAGTTTTTAACTTTCATTTTCATGTTATATTAATACAGTTTTCAAATCTGAATGAGTCAATTGGCTTAACATGAGGTTAATTAGCATTATTTGAAATTGACCACACATATTAGAAAAGCAAAAACAAGGCAAGGAAGTCCAATATGTAAAAAAAAAATAGTGGGAGATATGGAAAAATGAGATAGACCTATCTGGAATCTAGCATATAAGCTTTATTTTCTAAATCTTAATCATATTTCATGTACCTTTTAAATGTATTAGATTTTCACATACTGATATTCTAGTGACATTACAAATAATTTTTTAATCTGAAAATTTCATCTGACTTTTTTTCTGAATTTGCATTCATAGTGTTGTTAATTTTAACATTATTTCTTTTTCAATATTGATCTGGATATTCTTAAAGCAATTTGAAATTGAAGTTGCTGTTGCACTTAATTTTTTCCCCCCAATATTTCTTAATGTTTAAGAGGAAAAATAGAATAGCAAATTATTTAAAAAATCTTTAATTTTGGGTGGAAAAATTTCCACTTTCTTCCCCTACATATTTATCTTGGGAATTTAGCAGCTAAAACTGATGAAAAACTGGTGAAATGCATTTGAACATGTGAAAACTGATTTATTGTAAGAGCTCTTCATTAACAAGGAAGGCAATAAGTATTTTTGAGTGGCTTTAGAGACATTCATGCAGCTTCTATGATCTATGGGTAATACAGATAAAATCAGACCTGTATCTTTTTTTAACTAATTTCAGGGTTTGGTCTCAGCAAAAATGATATTAATACTGATGCCAATCTTGATTTGTTATCAAAAATCCGTTTGTTTTGTTTTTGTTTTTTTTTTCCCACAAGGCTTATTACAGCTTAGTGATCACATTAGATCTAATTAGTCATCACTTCTTGCTTCTAAAATTTACATGCACAATAGCTTATTTCCAAAAATGTGAAAGACTCTTTAATCAAGAAAAAAGCCCCAATAAACAAACAATCAAGCAGCAAAACAACAACAAAATAACTCAGAAGTTTGAGTTGTTGGTTGGTGAGGTCAACATGACCTGAAGGAAGAGTGTAACAAATTAGGTCCTCAATGAAGCCAGAATCTCCATTATTTTCCTAAAGAAGTTTCAGGATAAAACTGTTCAAGAGAAATCATAACAAGCAAACTAGATACTGCTGAGTAATCCTTGGTGTCAAACCTGTCACGTAATTAATCAACATTCTCCTCCAGAGCCACTTCATTCTCTGACAATATCCCAGTTTGCCTTGCCCATATCTTGATCCCTCCCACTCCCAACAGTTAGAAATTAGCAGGATGAGATGTGGAAAAGAAACCATTGGAGGAGGGAGGAGCAGCGTGCTTCTCTTTAAAATTGAGGAGATTATTGAAGATACTTATTGCAGATACTTATTGCAGGAGATCCTTGATGACATGGTGCAAAGCATTCTCGGTGTCACATTTGCTGTGTTTCACAGGTGTTCTGTGTGCCTAATTTGTTTCTGGATCACTTGAATTAATAATGCTCCAAGCGTAATTGGGTAGCTCCCATAGCCATGCAAACCTGCCTGGACAGGAGAGGCTATAGTAACTTTTAGTTTCAGTGGATACTCTTATTAGTTTTCTAGCTAATTTTGAAAGCAACCTTCTTGGTGGCTCTAATTTGTAAGATAAATAAGGGAGGTTTTTTTGTTTGTTTGTTTGTTTGGTTTTTTTTTTGTTTTTTTTAATGTTAAACCAAATGGTAATCCAGACTTGAAAGAAACCTGCAAACTGAAAAAATAACGAAGCGAAAGTACAATCTCTCTAGTGTCACTGTAAGAAGTTGAAAAATGGTTGGGACTTATGTGCCCATACTTAGCTTTGGTTTGGTACTGTGGCAGTGTAGAAGGCCAATATTATCAAATCTAAAGGGTACTAAATGTCAGTCCATAAGAGTGACTTGACTATAGGATGTACTTGCTTCTAGTCTCCATCTCAAAGACTTTCAGCCTTAACCTTTAGCCTATGAGTCAGAACTCTCCATGTCAGCAGGGGATTTAGATATATAATCCCCACCTTCCAAAGCCTCCATAATTTGTACCTGTGGGCCAAAACGTAAGGAGAATGTTGTGAGAAAAGACTGCTGCTATTTTTTTCTAAAAGGTGGAGGTTCTATATCCTATGAGGTCTTCCATACAGCTCTCATCTGGCAATGCTTCCTTCTGACTAAGAGGCCATGCCAGGGTTGGATGGCACACTGGAGGAACAGCTGGGTATGAAACTATCCTCCTTGTCCTCAATACGGGGAGCAGGAAGCCACCAGGCAGTGCTCTAAAAATCCAAAGTATGGGGAGTTGTTTGAAGAGCTGAAAGTAATGTTCAAATTTTTTTTCCCTAAGTCAGATTTACTGGTAAATATGGCTCTAGGCTGACTAATAAATGGTTATCTATGCACTGGTTTTCAACCACACATACCCTAACCAAGAGTTCAATTACTCTGGAGTGCATAAAGAATTCTTTAAAAGGAAAGTTATTTTCCTTTTCCTACAGGATTCATCTGACTAATATAATGCATCAGAAGAATAAATAGTGTTTCAGGTGAATTAAAGTTGTTGTTTTGCTTAAGTTTTTTCCTTCCTCATTTTTCTTTTTATGGACATATTTCTCCTACAGAAAATTGTTAACAATATATTTTACCTTAATCATGTTTTTCTATAAATTTTATGAAGTGCTATTTCACTCACTTTTTTAAAATTAGAAAATTACCATAGAAACTGTTTCACATTTTAAAAGAGACATCAGTATGGTAAGGAAAATGTAAAAATAATGTCCACCATTCAACAGAAGAAAACACATTTATGTTCCATCATTTACCTAACTAATTTTGCTTCCTATTAAAAGTAAATGTTTTGCTAGTAGTTCATCTTGGTAGCCTCATTTAGTTTACATTATAGCAAGTAAGAGCAGTTTCTGACAGCAAACTGTGGATCTCAAATGACAGCACCCTGAAGTGACCTTCAAAAGTCCTCTGCTCCAAGCCCTCCACCTCAAGCAGGGCCAGCTAGACTCAATTACCCAGTACTGAACCCAGATACATGTTTAGTCTCTCCAGTGGTGGAGACTCTAAAATGTCCTTGGGCAACATGCTTGAGTGCTTTGTCACCCTTACAGTGAAAAAACCCACAACATTCTCATGAGGTAAAGTGGTATTTTGAAAGAGAGATCATTAAGGTCAAGACTAAAAGGGCATCTGTGGATATCTTAGAATGTTCTGCATCTTCATTTCTTCTTTAGTTCAACAGAAGCTGATGGAGTTGATATATACTCAAAACCTTAGAAATGCTTTTCTTTACATACCAGAACCTTTGTGTTTTGCACCCTTGTTTGTGTCCACTTTAAGAGCTCAATATCACAGGTACTCCAATTTGTGCCCTCTGGGCACACAGGTACCTTATTCTGATCATTCAAAATTGAAAGGCAGGATGCATCTAATTTGAAAATATAGCTTTTCAAATCCAAGTGTTTAATATATAAAAAGTTCATCAGGTCTGTGATCTTTTCTGCACTGGTGGCACAACAATTATTTTTTTTGAGAAACAGCATGAGATGTCATAAACACAGGGTTATGACTTCCCTCAGCTGAAGGAAAAGCTGATTTGTGAGGGAGAAAGCTATTCAAACACCAGCATCTTTAATAATAGCAAGACGAATAAAGAATGCTGCTATCTAAGGAAATTGGTCTTATATGAATGTATTTAGGTTGTGGGGGTGTTTTTAATGCACTCAGTGTGAAAGGCTTCTTCATAGGAAATTCAAGGAATTTCTTTTGTTTCTTCTTTTTTCTTTTTTTAATTTTATTTTTAAGGAATTCTATTGTGTTTTTCCATTTTTACTATTAAAAGAAATTGAAGACAAAAAGGGAAGATAACTGATTTTATATAGCCCTCATTAGTCATCATGTGTTTGGAATAATGTAACATTGACATCATTCACTAATTCTGAGCAAAATAGTATACTTTGAATCCAAAAACTAAAGGCCAAATCCCAGGATTTCTAGACAGAGCTGTGAGCTATGGATGTGAGTTATGGTTCCTTTGAACAAGGACTAAAACAAGGCAATCAACAGGTAAATACTTTATTTAGTTTATTTTATTCAGATTTTATATGTGAAATTTTTTCACAGTCTGAGATTTTTTCCTATTAATTGGCGTGTTCAAGTTTGTGTGAAAAAAAGGAAAAAAACAGAAACCAAAAAAGCATTTTACATCAAGATGTTTTAGCCTTTATTCCACAACAGTTTTCTTCATCTACTTAATGTTTATTTTTGTCAGCAAGAACATGAAGGCACCGAAAATCATTAGGCAGAGTACTCTCTGTAGGCAGAAGAGTAGAAGGGAATTTTAGCTGCTCCATTGACTGATAAGGTGGATACTCTCATGCCTGCCTGCACACCTCAGGGATTGCATCTGGGTTGTGCTTACACTGCTGCACAGTGGACTCAGCCAGTGCTAAAGGAGGAGAGAGGAACCACACAGCTGAATAATTACAGTCTTCCATGGAAATAAGCATTTCCACTTTATTGTTTTCATCTATTTTCTTTTCTATCTGTCTTTTCACTCGGTTTCCTGAAAATTGGCTGATTTCTTGGACATATTTTTTGCAAGATAGGATTTGAGGAGAGATTTGCTCAAAGGTTTGAAGCAGAAAAGAGTTGAGCTAGTAGACAAAGGCTAACATGGCTGAAGTAAAAGGAATGCTTGCATTTATGTTGACAGAGAAGCAAAAAGGGCTAGTATATACTTGGAGCTGAGAGGGTGGTGCATTTCCTTTTGGAGAGAACAGTGTTCATAAGCAAGGAAAATATAGAGCTGAAAGCTGAATGTGCTATACATGACAATATATTATAAGTAATGTTATAAATTTATAATCTTTATTACAAATGCAAATATAAATATACCATTAAAATATCTTTGATATATATATTTTAATTGAAAAAAAAATTAATATTTCTTATAAAATTCCAGAACAAAGCTTATTTATATTCCATGGTCAAATCAGAAATCTACAAGTTCCCCCCACCTCATTGAGAACTATTCATCAATATCCAAAAAGTGTCAGTATCTGTGATTATGGTTTTGAGAAGTGCTCGGAAATCATCATATATCAGCCAATTTCGATCAATGGTTATATTGCCTTCGGTTATAAACTAGAGAACTTCTTTTTCCAGCTGCAGGAAGGAACTTACCATGAAGCAGCTGCTATTATAAAATTTTCATCTGAATTTCTGAATTTTTGCTGCTCCTATTTTAGCACAAAGCTTTTGGATAACATTTGGATAATCAATCTTTTGGCTGCTTATCTAAACCACACCCAATGTGTTGAGATTTGCCCTTCATCACTGATGTAAATTTGTTTTATTAATCACATCAGTAAGAGTACTTTTAATTGTCATCATTATTCAGTAATAACCTCATGTCTGACAAGAAAAAGGATACCAATGGATATTGAACCTCTTATCCAAGAATAGGAAGGTTATCGAGTGAGATCTATTTTAGGAAGAGGAAAAGTGCAGATGAAAGTCAATATTCAAAGCCCTTCCTAATAGATTTATAGCTTAGCTATAGATTAATAGCTATAAAGATAAACACATGTGTGGGTACTGAATTCTGATACTACTTTCCTGGTTTTGGATCCTATTTAAATATGCATATTTATAAAACTTTTTAAAAGAATACAGGCTTTTTTAAAGTCACACCTCCAGTACTTCTGAAGTTTCACTTGAGGCACTTGATTAAAAAAAAACCAAACATTTACCGAGGACAAGCTTTCTCCATGGGAGTACAATGACAGAATCGACAAAACCAATTTCACTCTAATTTGAGAATGCAGTGGTAATACCTCTCTGCTGATCCTGATCTGTCTCACCTTGTACCCTACTGTGTTAGGGATGGGGAAAGTATCTGTTTGAGCACACGTCTAATGGGCTTGAATGGTGTAGGACTGAAACCTTTCCTGGTAATGCAACTTTATAAAAGGCTCTATGGTCTTTGAACCTGGCACTTTTCCAAAGCAGAGGGGCACTGTTGTGGCTTGCTTGTCATTTCTGTGCACTAAATAAAAATGAAATCAAACCCCGAAGTAATTCCTTCCCAGATCACCTTTGAAAATCACAGAGGCCTACTAGCAGGGAGCAGCAATGGAGGAAATTGGAGGCCAGAGGGTTTATTCCAAATATACTGCAGAGCTCCCATGGGAAGTAGAAGAGAGCAGCTGAACTACCACAGGGCATAACAGAACAGTCAGTAGGAAGGAGAGTGTTCAAGCTATTAATGCTAGAGGTGACCAAATTAGTGTACGTAGGTTTGTATGTGATGAATTTCCCTTCTGTTTGTGAATCATTCGGAAATGGATTGTCAGAGGTTGGTGTTTATTGCTGTACACAACACACAAATTTGTGCAGCAAAAAAGGAATAAAGTCCAGTCTAAGAACGTGCATTGAAAAGGGTATAAACTTTTGCCATTTTTTCTACTTTAGAGAGGTTTTAAATAGCAGAAAAGGCAAACTCTTCCCAACATGGCACATTGTAACAATGCTTTTCCCTTGCTAAGCAGTGAAGTTCCAGTCCTGCTAGCACTGGTTCAAGTGGAATGAACCATCCTCTGAAGCTGATCTTGCAGCGTACTAGCCTTCACCATCCCACCATGCAAAACAAGAGGAGCTCAGGACCTCGTCTGAACACATGCCTCCCTCTCCCACTTTTACAGGCATCTCCCTGGACTTCAGGAATTTTTTGATACTTTCCAATGGCAAAGCTGGACTGCACCAAATGCTTTACAGTGTTTTTAGACAGCTAAGCCAAACAAACCTTAAGGTGAGAGTCCAGGAAGCAGAATGCTATCATCAGCCCTGTACATTTGGTTAGTCAGAACTAAATGTTAAATCCTCCATTGCTTCAGATCATAGGGATGATGGATAGTCATGGACCATCACCAGACTACCCCCACCACTCAGAAAATAAGCTTCCTCCATTCTGTTCTTTTTCTTTTTTCATATAAACTGGCTAGTCTGTGCGCACAGTTACCACATTCAGGGAACCTATTAATTGAAAGTGACAACTTCAGGGAAATAAACCCGGTACATTTCAGTCCAAATGGGAAAAATACTGGCATTAGTTTTGAAAAGTTAGCCATTTAAAATAAGTGAAGTGATGATTAAAAGAATAACTGCCATTTCTTAAATGTTAAAAACTGGAATAGTTGAGTTACGCATTTTATTTAGTTCAAAACAAAACAATAAAAATTTTGGGTTCTTTTTCCCTTTCTTAAACCAAGAAAAAAAATACTCAGAAAACTCCAGTACTGATGTAATACCAGGCTCTGTCTGGTGTTAAAAGAACTCAAAGACTGAATGTCCCCTCATATGACAAAAGATGGAATTTTATACCTGCTAGCATTAAGTTGACCCTTTAGTACAGATGGAGCTTAATGTTACAATACCATGTCAGTGTTCTTCCTTTTGTCCTATCTGCATTAATTGAAGAGTCCTTTTGAAGAAAGGAGTGTGGTGCCAATTACCACAAAAAATGTGTGAAATTCTGATTCATACCTGTGATTCAGGGGACGATACTTATGTTCCGT
Source organism: Camarhynchus parvulus (assembly GCF_901933205.1). Classification (NCBI taxonomy): domain Eukaryota; kingdom Metazoa; phylum Chordata; class Aves; order Passeriformes; family Thraupidae; genus Camarhynchus; species Camarhynchus parvulus. Next base: position 107,138,339 of record NC_044572.1, read on the forward strand.
TTCTTTGAGAGCAAAAAATCAAGGAGAGATTGACGTTTTATTCCCCCTCTCTTTTAGATGGAAGTAAATTAGTACATTATCCACCTCTCAACTGACTCATAGAATTCTTATTTCAGATCATAATGTTGTGCTCTTTGTGACAGAGACAGGGTTATTTTTTACAGGGCTCTGTGAAAAAAAAATCACGAGCAAACCTTTAACTGCACTAGGTTTGCCTGCTGTTGCATTTTGTTAGCATTTTGCAGTACTGACCTTTCTAAACAGAGTCAGTAATTTGCATGAAAATTAGGGCTCTGGACATGATCCCCATTCCTGAAATAGTGCATGAAATACTGCTGTACCACTGACTTGTGAGCCTACAAGTCATTTTCTAAGGCATTGCAGAAAACACCATTACAGAAAGAGACTGGAAGTGGAGAACAGAGTAGTAAATAATGTCAGAAGACTGGTAGAGGAAGAGAACATTAATTTTTTAGCTCACTTTTTTTTTAAGTTATATTATTTATCTTACTTTGTTTAAAAGCAAACTTTAGCTTTTCCCGTTAGTTCTTGATTTTAGTGACCACAGATGCTCGGTGTTTAACCGCAGATTCAAATGCAATGAAGGAACTCAGTCACCTTTGCCTTTCCCCACTCCAATTTGTTTCAAATGTAGCAGTTAGAAGCAGACAAATCGTTGAAGAAACACACAAGCATAAAGGAAATGCAGGGCAGGAATTAAGGTCAGTGATTATCTTCTGTTTCTACAGTCATTTTCACCTTTTCAAAATGAGCACAAAGTGGTGCTAAATCATTATCAAGGCCAAGCAGTACCCATTCATATCCACTTCACACTCATACAAGTCACTCCACGAGGATGAAGGTACTCGAGGATCCGGGCCCTAATCTCTTTATCCTAGTCAATTCATGACTTGCCTTGGACAAATTGCCAAGCTGCTGCCCACTCCTGCTGAGCCCGCAGAGGGCTAAGCCATGCTGTGAATGGAACATATGGCCCTTCTGACAGCACTTAGGCTGTAATCAAGTCTCAGCATGACAGAAGGGTATCTCTTAGATCCATTATATATAGACTCCAGCTCAACCCTTCCTGTTTGTTGCTCTGTCTTTTATAAACGAGGAAGGATTTTAAGTTCGATAAGCAGGATGCGTGTTCCTGCGCTTTGTGGTCTGAAACACGCTACGACTTTGCGTTCACAGCAATGCTCTGCAAGCATGGCAGAGCTAGTTACTAAGCCTCAGCTTTCTAAAAACACTCAAAGGGACAAACACTGACAGCCTTTCTGGATTCTAAGGAGTCCCCAGGTCACCAGGCAAAGAGCCTTTTTGTGGTGGCCACAATATTACATACAGGATAAGGTCTTAAAGTTGAAAAAAACAAGTGAAAATCTTTAGTTCACAAGTATAGAATTATAGAATCATAGAATGGTTTGGTTGGAAGGGACCTTAAGGGTCATCTAATTCCAGCCCCCTTGCCATGGGAGGTTATACCCTTCCACAGTTTTGTGCCTTTGCCTAGCCAGAATTGAATGATAATCTCTCAATTGTCAGAAAGGCATACTTTTTCTGGCTGTTGGGAGAGGGCATGCTCAGAGTTCAGCTTTCTACATGATTAAACAGATCTGATGGCTGGATAATATTGAAGGTTCCCAAAAGCTTGTAGGAGTTTTAAAGACCAGCCGTGAGGAAGGATGAAGGTCTTTTCCACACTGACTTGCCTCCTGGTAGCTGGAAATTAAAATTATCTATGCTCTTCCTTCACAGAGGTTCTAGATGGGGCTAATGGCAGTTTTGGTGGTGTTTCCTTTGGACAACATCTGAAGCAGAGTGGAAAGGAAGTAATAGATTTCTCCTCAGACTAGTCAAATATGATGAATGTGCCCAGGACTTTTGAAGGCATTATACTTCCAAGGCATCTTGGTGTCAGGTCCAGATGTTCTCCAGTTTCCTCCAAAGGATGGTGCAGCTTTGCATTGCCTTTTGCTGTGGGCTGTGGCCAAAACCACAATGTAGCAGATAAACAGATTTTTCTTTCTCCTTCTTCTATACAAGCCTGCATTGGTAATACAAGTTCTCCTAATTGCTCCTGAGGGTTTCAAAAGATGAAAGAAATTATGTCCTATCCAAGCATAACAATAGTAATGATAGCACACAAACAGATAAGGCTGTCAATTCAGTACAACTAACTATCCACTCTGCAATACTTTAATTTAGTGATCTATTTTTACAAGGCAAACCAAAGGGAAAAGGAAAATATTTATAAAACTAGGGGATCAGAAAGGAACAAAATTATGGGGAAGAAATAAAGAAATGGTGGACTTAAGGGGATAAAATTGAATAAATCATGCAGAGGGACAGTCCACACTGATGTCATATGTCAGATAAAACTAACCACAGGCATACCTGCATGACGCTGTCTGACTACTGGTTGAAGTCAGAACAAATGAGGCAGTGATAAGCTCTTTTGGAAAAATATCTAAGGGTCTCAGAAAAATATGTGTAGTGAGGAGCTCAGAGAGAATTACTCTTTCTGCAAGTACTTGTGTCTACATTACCTAGAGCCATTTGAAGTACTAACCCTAAATAAGGCCTCAAAGTAGAGATGTTTCAAAGGACTTAGAGCAAAACCGAGAGCTTGGTGCCACAAAAGTTAGATTTGTCATGGTGAGTTTGCCCAGGGGTGCCTGTTAAAACCTGGACTTTAACAATTAGAAGGTGCAGCAAGAAGTCAAGGAATCATCCCAAGAGGCTCAGAAAGATCACAAGAAACTTTTTCAGAGCTTCTGTGCCCACAGGCCATAACACAGAATGAGACTGGCTCTTGCTCATTGGTGACTGACAGAACTGATGCAGATTTTGACCACATCAAATAGGAATAATGAAATGTATTGCTAGTGCTTCCAGGCTCAGGGCAGTTCCCCTGCTCATCCTCCAAATATGACCTTATGGAAAAGGTGAATGTGCAAGGCAGGGGAGGAGATAGAAATCCCATATAAGCTATTTGTCTATCCCAGCTTTCTGGATGACTCTAATGAAGATTGTTCTAACACTCCGGGGGAAAGAGCAAGTGGATGAAGCCACACTTATCCAGCAAAATGGGAACAGAGACATTAATCTGTTTTTTTGTGTGGTGATCACAAATGACAGTTCTGACCTTTCATGAACTGCAGTTATGGGCAGGTCTGCAGAGCCTAAAATTGGATTGGACAGCATGTCTGCTAGAGCTAATAATGCTGCTGGTACTTGTCAGTGGCCATGTCACTCCTGCTCTTGTAAACTGTGAACATAGACTTTGGTCTGGGGAAACTTAGTGACCCTCAGATAGACAAATTCATAAATCCTTACCAATATAAGTGGTGAATTCTGGTCTGTTGAGATCTTTTGAGGCAATCCTGTCTGGGTGAGAATGCTGTGATGTGAAGTCTTTGATAGAGTAAAGGTAGCTGAGGAGTAACTTTATTGAAGAGGGCCCTGAGTCTCTGTAGAAAGACCAGTACCTGGAAGAAGTGCTTAGAATAGAGGGCTGTTTCTATATATGATAATTTGAGTTTTATCTTTTACAGGAGGAAATGGGAACTGATGCAATATCAAAAGGTTGAAGTATAGACATCCTATACTGTACATTACATTGAAGTTATTTCTACCAAAAGAAAAAAAAAACCAGCAAATCTTCAAGGAAAGATGTTGGGGGGAGAAAGAAAAACAAGCAAGTTATTTTGAGAAAATACCTGGAGGGAAATATGGAACTTTGAAATGATTTTCTGGTCAGCAGTAGGTTTCCACTTTTCTATTAGCCCCACTTTTCATTACAAGGCAGTACCTTTCCCTACAATGCTCCAATACACAGTCCAAAATGCATATCTCAATGCAGGCTCTTTTTCCATTGTTGCAGTCTTTGAAATTGCCTTCAGCTGCCTGTGGGTTATAATGGTGGGTTCCAAACTGCCAGACTGGATTTGAAGAAGCTCTTAGAAATTCAGTAACTCACAGCTAAAATGGCAGAGGACTTTGCAGCAGAGCTTGTAGACATTCATCGACTGACAGAACAGTGTCAGGAGTCAGTGACTGCTTCTAAGAAACTTGTTCAGTCATTAGAGAAAACAATGAAGGGCAAGTTGTTCAGGGGCTAGATTCCTATACATACTTTTAAGAACTATGTAGAACAATAAACCTAATCATTGATCCCTACTTAAGATATGTTTTTGCAGCTGTCTCCAATTATTCTATGACAGATGCAACTGTCATAAGAATTTTGCCTATTTATGGGTTAAGTCTTTCATCCATCAGCAGGAGAACTCTCTCTACACCGTACCTCTTCATGTAAAAAAAAAAAAAAAAGCATATCAGATCTGGAACTTAGCAGGTGTAGTTGCCTCCATTACCAAGTCTGCTTCATGGAATAGAATCAGAGAATAATTTAGGTTGGAAAATGCCTTCAAGACAGTTAAGTCCAGCCTTTAACCCAGCACTGCCAAATCCAGCCCTAAACCATGTCACTAAGTGATGCATCTACGTGTCTCATAAATCTCTTCAGGGATGGTGACTCAACATCCTGGGCAGCCTATTCCAGTCCTTGAAAACACTTCCTCTGAACATTCAATCTAAACCTCTCATGGCCCAGCTGTAGGCCATCTCCTCTTGTCCTATCATCTGCTGCTCGTGAAGAGTAGGCTCATCCAATCCATGAGCTGTTTCTCTGGGAAGATGGTGTGGGAAATTGTGTCAGATTTTTTTACTGAAGTCTAGATAGGCAACATCCACAGCCTTTCCCTTCTCCACTGAGTGGGTCATACTGTCAGTACAAGGAGGTTTGTCATGCAGGACCTGCCTGCCATGAGGCCATTTTGTCAGGGCCTGAGCCTCTTGTTGTCCTGTACATGCCAGGCAAGATGATCTGCTCCATGACCTCCACTGGTCAGTCTGGGGGGTCTGCAGTTCCCCAGATCCTCTTCCCAGTCCTTCTTGTAGTTATCACAATGGTTAGACTCAAGCCAGCTTGGACTTCTCTGGTTATCTAGGACTGCTGCAAATGATGGAAAGTGGCTTGGTGAGCACTTCTGTCAGCTCTCTAATTCAACAATACCGGACTACCCCACTGCTTCTCCTTCTTTGCCTCCCCTTCTCTGGTGTCTTTAGCCATCCACTGCAGCACTCAGTTGTGCAAGTCATGCCACGTTTCTGGGAAGGCAACTGTGTCACAATTCAATTGCTGCACAGTGACTTCTAGCTACTCTTGTTTGTTGCTGCACGCATTGGTGTAGATTACATGATGATTTATACTTTTTGTTACCATGAGAAAAGAAATTACAAAAAACCCACAAGGTATTTATATACCCCAGTTAAAAATGTTGCTTGGCTTAACTTTCTCAACATTGCTGCTAGTATTGTGAATATCTCTTCCCCAGGCTGGCAACATTACAGCAGCAAAACCATTACGAGATGCAGCTTTGCCAATGTAAATTTGTTTTTTTGCTGGCTTTGCTTATCATATTTGAAAGCCATATTTTTTGAAAAAACAAACAAGTGAAAACTAGCTATTGGTGGATGCCATATTTTTTGCTAGAGCTAGAAGAATGTAGATGAACTTTTGAAAGAAATCTTCCAAAAAAGCATATGAATGTGTTTTCACTCTGGAACAGAAAGCAATACTCCCATCCATTCTAATCCTGCAAAACTATAATGCTTCAGGAGAAGAGGTTCAATAAAATTCTTTTCCTTATGTGACTGAGAAAATTTAGGCCTAAACAAGTTTCCAATAATAAAGTATTTTGAATTTATACGGGATTTTTACACTACATAATTTAAAATATCTGTTTTCATTAAGCAGTCAGTCCTAATAAATGTTCCCCTGAAAGATAAGTATCTTCATTCCTCTGCTCCTTCCTCACTCCTGCTTCTGTGTTGATTCATCTACACCATGCTCATTTTTCCTGCATCTATCTATACATTTATTTGGAAAGATTCTCATTTTTTATCCTTACAGCCCCACCCAAAAGTAAATTTGTATCATTTACAAAGAGACCTACATGCCATGCAGCTCAAAACAAACATGGCAAGGAGTTGATCTGCTTGCAACAGGTAAAAATGTCCTAATTTTTCTGGCTGTCCTCTGCATCTCCATTAAATGATTAAAGACTGTATTTTAGTCCTAAATTTCTAAAATAATATCTTATTTATGTTTTCCCATTAGAGATAAAAGTTCCACCTATTTGTCATTAGAAATTTGTCAGCCAGCCAATTTGTGATGGCTGTAGAGAGCTGAGATCAGCAAAATTAAACCTCTTTTATTTGTGTGTTTTTAATGCATTTCTACAGGAAGAGAAGTAGCATGTTGCATGAAGTAGGAGTTTTATCTCTGCAACATTTTTTTTCCTCATTATCAATTAAGTGGTTAGTTTTCTGAATTTAAACTCATCTTCCTTGAGTTTATCTGCCACAAACAAAATAAATGCCCCAGGTATTGTTGCTTTTTTTTTGTCACAGTGTTAGTGTACACTTTATAGACTGATGTGCTAATTTTCATTGATTCATATGAAAGAAGACAGTTTGGCATGTGGCCTGTCTAGCTCAAAGCTAAGTTACTTTAAGTTTAGGAGAAGACAAAAGTTTTGCTTCATTTTTATATAAGTCCAGTAATTTAGTAGCATTATGGCTCTAAATGGGGCAAATGCAGAATCTATACCCCTGAGATATTTGGGAAAGAAAGTCTGCATTTTGGATAATTGGTCTACTACTGCTAAAACTCATATTTGAATCGGCACTAGGTGAGAAATACTGTATTTTCTCATGAGTATTTTCAAGATGGGGAGAAATTGCGGACAACAAATTATGACGAAAAATAATTTTAAAAGAATTGTGTACAAAACGAAAATTCTGACTTGTGAAGTAGCGTGTGATAGCTTGAGTCAATGATAGGATGTAGTTTTGACAATTTCAACCTGTTTCAATTTGATTCCCCAGAAATATTTCACTGTTTCTACCATAAGTTATATTTTGAACTGAAAAATAATTTGACCTGAAATGGAAACAGTTTATGAAGAGGAAAACAACATGTCATATTTTAATATATATTTTGCATTTGAAATGTTGCTTGATTGGAATGAGTAGTATTCTGTAACTTTTCAGATTAAAATAAACAGCAAAAAACAACAATTCCCAATTCCTTGTATTATCCTCTATTCCTTATATTATGAGGGAGGCAAAGGCAGTCACTAGGGAAAAGGATCTGCCTGCCTAATTTTTAAATGTTGCAACAGATAATTTCACATTAAGTTCAGCTAAGAGGAAATCTTACTTTTCCTTCTGAGATGATCCTTGCTGCGCCATCTGTAACTGAAGTTAAAAAAATGCAGCAAGTGGAGATAGAGTTCCTTCACTTCTTGGGCACATTACCCTTTCTGTATCATCTAAACGTTGTCATTCTGTGCTGTCTGACAGCACCATCTGGTTCAGAATATAATATCTCAGATCTGGCCATTTCTAGAGCTAGATGTGCTGCCACCATATAGAATGTGAGTCACTTTTGCCTTTGTACTACATCTTCTGAAATTATAATGCTGAGGCAGCATCTTCAGATGATCCAAAACCCCAGACTGTTTAAACAGAAGCAATGAATAATTCACATCAGAAACAGAGAAAAGCAAACAAACAAAAATCAATGGGCATCTCCTGGTTAGCTGGGAAAGAAGGGGATACACAGTATGCTCTGCTGTCATTGTCAGAGAGTACAGAATAACCTTTGCCTTGTGAGGAGAACTTTCTGGAGCTCTGCTAGCAGTGGCAAGATCATTTAGAGGATCAATGGTTCTGTATCACCCTTCCCTAATATGTCACCCAGGGATGAGCTATAGCACACAAAGCTCTCTCCCTACAGGTACAGCCTTCTGGGAATCATAACCACTAGATATAAGCCAGTAGTTTTGTGTAGAATTGCACAGTGTGTCTTGGACTGGGGCAATATTATCTAGCTTCTTAATTAGGAAAAAATATACTCATAATAGTCGTTCTTCCATTAACAGGCAGGAGAAGTTTACTCTGGAAGATGAATGGAGAAATTCAGTGGAACACTCAAACTGCTTTGCACCACTTTCTGACAAAAAGCATCAATAAATCTGATTTTATGTGGCGCTAGCAATAAGCTTCTGACTGCTTTGTCTCATTAGAGTTGTGGGAAGAAATTGGAATATGTCTCTAGCCTGGCAAACTAGGCCCTCTACCTGTAAATTATTAAACCTTATGTGTGTCAGGTGTGCTTAGAAGGGAATGAGCTGGGGAACAGAGAGAAATAGAGGTTGCATTGTTAGGTGCAGAAGCCAGAAAAGAGATCAGAGGAAGACAGTAATTTTTTGTTTTGCTTTAGCTTTATCTGCTTATTAGGAAGCATGGAATAACAAAACTACCTTTTAGAGGTCATGGTAACACAGGGAAAAAAAACACTGAGGGCACAGGCAGCTGAGTAAAACGTAAAATGTGTGCTGACTTATATGAGCATTGGTTTTTGAGAAATACTCATACATAGGGACTCATGCTCAGTTCTAAGATATTATTTTTTCATTGTACTGGAAACAGCAAATACAGGGATTTGGATCAAATGATCTGGATTTTTGTGTATAAATACTGGTTCTGCTGGATGCACAGCATCAATAAGATTTTCCACAGTATTGCTGAATCCTAATGGCTCCACCTACAGCAAATCTCTTCTCAAGTATCATGCACTACCATGAGTTCCAGGATCTCTAACCCACACCTGATTTTTTGGAGGTGCCTAACTGACCTTGGCACCTCCATGTATCATGGAACATTGTGGACAACTCTACCATGGGTTTTATTTGAAATTATTTTGGGCAACCAAAATCTGACTCCAGGTTGCACCTTTCATTACATTTTTTTCAGGTTGACTGAGCAGATGCTTTAGTACACAGTAAGTGAGGAGAAAAATAATAATGAAACAGTAAAGCAAAAATATAAGCAGTTAAATGTTAAAAATCCAAATAACTGCAGCGTCTGAGAAAAAAGAAAAAAATGTAGCCATCTGATATAAAATTGACTTGCAAGCACTGGACAGTGAAGGGCCTGGATTGTGACTGTCTTATATTAGAAGTCTGAAAAAGTATGTGTCCTTACATCGTTATCTTAAAAGTACTCCAGAACAAGGGCAGTCATCTACAAAGATATTAGTCTCTATAGCATAATACCAGAGATTTGGCCATTAAGTGCTATTGGGAGCGGTACTGTTACTCCCAGGAAAGGTGTCATTACTGGCCATAGATAAAAGAGTAAAAATCTCAATTTATCTTCTTCATGTCGCTATTCAGCAATCAGTTTCTTTTCTACTTCAAAATCTGGATTAAATGAGGCACAGCTGGAGGACAGAATGAAGGGACTGTCTGCTCTGAAGCTTTTGGGAAGAAGCATGGAATAGGTAGCCTGGGACTCACCCTGCTCCAGCGGATGCAGTTAGATGGCCTAGTTTCTGGCAGAAAATGGAAAGTACCTGTATTACATATACATTACCACAATGTGTCAGCTCAAGTTTGAAGCTCTATGGTCTGACCAAGAATTTGTTTGCTACAGATTCATATCCTTGTTGTTCACTGAAACAATAAAAAACCAACAAACTCCTGCCATTATAACATTTTCATTGATACAACAAATACAGAAATATTCCTTTAATGTACCAGCATGCAATGATTTGCAACGATATGTGAGCACAGAAAGGATGACTGACCAGTGGCAGAGTGAACCCTAGCAGTGTGATTAATTCCAGACATTAAATCCTTGTAGCTCTCCTATATCCTCAAATCAAACCCCCATGTTTTCCACATTGCTCACTAGACACAGAGAATAACATGATCATTTTGGAAGTTCAGTCTCACCTGCAGGCAAGAGCTTGTCCCATCATAGCAGAAACAAAAGCAGCACAGCAGGACCTTCACTATCAGGAACAGCAACGGGAATTGTTCTTGTGAAACAACAGCTCTTTATGTGTGAGCTTAAATGTGGATATTTCTTTTCTATGGATGCCATTCTCAACTGTGTATATGCCAACCTAGACCTATAATGAGCATAATCATTCCTCACAAGTAATGAGACATATAGTTCCAGAGAAAATATTCCCAATTTGGAAATGTTTTATGTAGTCACTATGAACAACAGGGAACAAAAAGAGGAAACTGCACTGATTTTTCCCAAATCAACATTTTGATTACTTAACTGACATTTCTAAAATGTATAACATGTAAAGGAGTTCCTTGTGTGATAGCAGACACTGCTACTTAGGCAAGGATCTGGGACTCTTCATCTGTACTACCCGTCCCTGTGCTCCCCATCCCACCCCACCCCAGCTATTACTTGCAAAGATAAATGTTTTGGTCCAAATAAAAATACTATAATTGGCCAGAATGTGAAAGAACATAAAATCCTATAAAATATATAAACACAGTGATTTCATGTCTTAAAACACTTATTTTCTTAATGACAAAACTGTATCTGTCAGCATCAACACCCCCCAATTTGCCAGTAAACTACATTTACACTGGTGGCATCTGGCTACTAGTGACTGGATGCTTTATAAATATAGAGATAGATGAATTAACTAGATTAAATAGATAGATGTAGGATGTTTGGGCTGAAGAGTCATGAACCCTTACTTAAGGGATTTGTCCTATAAATTCGTCTGAACCAGATTACTTTGTAATAATGGTTTATAGCTATCCAGGATCTAAATCAAAGAACTATTGGCTTGCACAAAGGGTGAGGCATGAATCATATTGTGTTATAAAGAAACACATAATACCCAGTTGTTCATTTTTTAATTTGCTACATGAGGAAAAAACGGTCGCTCTTTGACTTCAACTCTGCAATGAATTGCAAAATGGCAGAAAGAAATATAAAGATCTTTAGTCTTTGGCATTAAATAGGCTTCAAGGTCTTCTTGATGAACCATTAGTACCCGCAGGCTACATGCTGCCTCAGTGGGATTGTGGTGCACTCATTTGCTATATTACACTTAAGTACAGTAACCCTTATGTAGCTTAAATGCAGCAGCCACACAGGAGGCAGGGGCATGAGCTGATCTGAGCCCAGTTATATAGGAAAAAGATAATATCAGAGGAGTCAGCTCAGAAATCACATTATTATGTATAGCAAAAGCCCATATGCCTCTTGAAGCAACTACCTTCATGAATTTAAAACTGATGGCATTCTAAACACGAAGAGAAAAAACCCAGTTGTGGAGCAGAAACAACAAAGCCCAGGCATGAGATCTTTGCATGGAATGCTATGAACTTGTGGCGCTTAAGGACATTGTTTAGAGGTAGACTTGACAATGTTGAGTTAATGCTTGGACCCAATGGACTTAGAGGTCCTTTCCAACCTGAGTGGTGCTGGGATTATCAGGTTCTCTGAATACTTGTTTGACGTTGTGGAATATTTGATATTCATTCCTCTTTCGTTCTTCTTGTGACAAGCATAGATTTTGCAGGCTTTGGGCTTCTGCATTCTATATTTAGGGGTAGGGTGTTGTGAATCTTTGGTGATTCACAGTCTGCTGCTGTACACTTGTGTGAGGGTGAGGACAGGCTTGCCTGTGAGGACAGGGGTGGTCCATGTCACCATCATGTCATGTCACCAGCATTGTGCTGCTGTACTCTCTAGACCTTCTCCAATTGCCAGATTGTCGGGTACCCACCCCTCTTTTGCTGTCATGTAGGCAAGTTCTGCTCTCAGCTTGTGCTCATAACCTAACTGACTCAGATGTTTAGATATTAACTGTATTTCATACTTACCCAGACAGAAACAATGCTTAAGGAAGTGTCTCATTTGTGGAACCCAAAGTGTGTCATTTGTGGAACCCAAAGACTCCCTTGATCCAGTGCTTTTGCAGACCTCTGGTAAGGATTTCCCTTAAATGATTCTCTGTAATATAGGCATAACTAGCTGGAACTGTTAGGACATAATCTATGAATGAAGCGCATTTTAGTTTATTATATAGGGTCTACAAGGTTTACCCCATAAAATGACTATATTTTTAAATTAATATTTTCAATGAAATGGATCTCTCTCCTTGAAGTAGACTTTATTAATTTTTTTCCTCCATTATTCTCAGATTAAAAGAATGCTGACTATTTCATAAATGATTAATTGCTTCCATGAAATCATCAAGTATTTTTGCTTCTCTCCTTATCATATAGCTAACCTTCATATATGGGATCATAATTTTTAGATTAAGCTTTTAATTTGTGAATTTTTGCTATTTACGTTGGTATATTTTGGATATACGATCCTTTATTCAATAAAGCCTCTTAAAGAACATTGCAAACAGTTGCTAATTAAGCACCATAATAGACTTAAGCCCACAAAATTAGCAATGTGCAATTAATAGGATGAGCTGTCACTCATTATTGAAAGCTTAATACGTAGCAAAGCAGCCAAAGAAAAGGATATGATGGTGTTAAATTGTTGGCACTATGGTGGTAACCTAGGTGATAGAGTTAGGCACAAAACCTGGACTTGACAAGGATGCTGGGGATGACTTCACCATTTGCTGTGTAGATCCACACGTTGTCCAAAAGGCAGTAAACTGGCTCCTATTCTCTTTTACTCACATGCCAGCTTGGAATGATATTATGTGAATGTTATAATGGTGCTGATAAATGTAGTTTCCACATGCTTCAAGAACACCCACTAACTCTTTCACTTAAGACCTTAGCTGGCCATAATAAATGAACTGGGAGTCATCTTCAAAAATCCGTGAGATTAAATAATCTAACTGAAAAATGCTGCTAAAATTTGAGATGGCTGACATAATTGCCATATCTTCAGGGGTGTAAATTTCACCCCATTCACTTAGACTGGTGGGATTTATTGTGCTTTTATTCCTCACCTTGCTTGCCTTTTAATATATGCATAATCAGTCTGGATGATCAAAACACTGTTGCTCTGGAAGATTAGTCAAAGCATACAGTGGAGTAAAGTATTAGAGATACATAGGTTAGAAATGTGTTCCTCCTTGACGAAAACATTTTCATCAGTTCTTTTGCATTTCTCTTATACTCATTGACTTTAAAAGCTTGAAGAATGTGTCACATAATACATTATATATTTTCTCTGTTCAGTTATCAAGATCTTGGTATGTTACTTACTGCTATTTTTTAAATTCTATTTTAAATATGGCATTAAAATTCACAAATTATATTTCAAAAGGAACATAAATTCCACAGAAAGGACAGATTTACAGAATTTTAAAGCAAATTTCAAAAGCTCAGCTGTCATCATACCATCCGTTGCAATGAGTATAAATAACTTCCTTTTAATATATGAAGCATTGGGAGGAGAAAAGAAAAAGATATATGTATAGCAGGAAAACTCCAGGTGCTCCTAGAGTTATTTGGGACATTTTCCAGTTGAAAATATGGAAATACTGTCACTCAGGCCAGAAAGCTTGTTGCTATGGGGACACAATAACAGAATCATTTGACAACTTGGCAGTTAGAGTTGGCAGAGAGAACTCTGGGAGAGGGGCTGTTGGATGATTTCAGGTGGGTGTGCACTGGGGACGGATGGGTAGCTAGGAGGAAAAATGACTGAGAAATTCTTCCAATCCTTCAATCTCTCCTTTATGTTGGAGTGGTTTTTTTTTTGTCTGTTTTCCTTATTTTTTTGAACTCTTTTGTTTGTTTGTTTTTGGTTTTGCTTTTTACAGTGTTCCTACTTAGAAGCTTAAAATCTTTGAAAAAGGAACAAGAGAAGACTCATATTCAGACATCACCTAGCTATGCATTCACCCTAGAATGAATATATATTGAAGTGCAAAAAAATTATGCAAGAGCTGGCAAAGAGATAAGGCTGCATAAAAAGCCAATATGATTTTGGCTGTTCCCTCTGAGGAGTCATATCATAAACCAAGAAGATTATAGTTCCTCTGTAGTTCAGATGTGATGGTAGTTAGAATATTATAGTAGCTGCAGTACACAGAGAGTCAGAGATTAACTCGGAAGAATTTAAAACCAGGTAGCAGTAATTATCGAAAACTGGAGGCTGGTTTATAAAGATGAAAGAACTAGCACTGTTTAAGTTGGCTGAATGTCAGATAAGATGCATGTCACTAGTTCGCTAATATTTCAAGAGTCTGAACATCAAAGCAGCCAAGGAAATATTGAGTTGAATAATAGTATTCTTGGAAGAAATTGGTATGGAACTGAGGAAAATAAAAAACCACACTAGATACAAGGAAAGGAATCCTACTGCTGAGTCTGTTACATTAAAGAGTGATCACAGTTTCTGAGAAACAATATTATACACTTGGAAAGTCCCAAATGACATTGGGCAATGCATGGAAAAATGTACATTAGGCAGACGTTTTTGTATTGTATTGCAGCTGAAAAATATATAAATCCTTCTATTTCTTTTACTGGGAGGAAGTGAGAAAAATCTGGTAACTGCTTTGGGGTGATTTTCTAGATGAAATTAACGAAACAAGGATTGAAAAGTCATTCTGTGGCAGTGCATGAGGAATTGGTAATGTGTCATATTTGAGTGATGCACTTACATCCAAAAATCCTCAGGGTACCAATGCTGCAAGAGAATCTAGGGAGAGAAACAGTGTCCTAATTCAGTCATAGATAAGGAACAGTGAAGTTTACTAAAATTCATTGTGGTCTAAATATATTGAAGATCGTGTAATTATATCATTTAGGGTATTTGGGAAGGTTCTTTGTTCTGTAACAATTTTTCAGGGGAATACTGTCTCCACTGTCTCCACTAGAAGAAAGAAAGTGATGAATGTTTTCTATGTTTTATGGCACAATATAAATATCAGATGTGTTCATAGATTTTAATCCCTTCCTACAGGCAAACTGCCTCTGTTTCTCTTCTGTTCTCTTATGATCATGCTACCCAGACTGTTCCCTTTCCCTGTGCAAATCAAAATCAATTAAAAATATCCCCACAGGACTCAATTTTCAGAGAACCTACATATCCACACCTCTAATGGAAGTCAATGATAGCTGCAGGCATGTGGCATCTCCGAAACTCAGGCTCTATAGAGCTAAGTAAAGAAAAACATATGGATTTTTTAGGTAATATACCATGGGAGAAATCTCTAAATAGGCCCTGAAATAATGAAGCTACATGTTTTATACTATAGTCCAACTTGCAATCACTAGGCCATCTCACCACAGGGGAAAAAGAGGATATTGAGAGTTATTGAACATTGCCAATTTTTGCTGTGGATCAGCTTGAAGTTATTTAGCACAGATGTTTCTGTAATTGTGACACACTGGGAAAATCCACATGCTCAATAGCCCTCAAACTTGCACTTCCATCTGTGCAGTATGATGGTCTACAGTTACTGCACACAGCTGCAATATAAAGCACACAGAGTTCTGTCTGGCTTAAGATCTGCTGAAAGATTTTTCTTAGCACCATCTGCACTTTTTATCTACTTGTCTCCCTATGGTTCTGTGTTTAGATGCAGTATAGTTATAAGACAGTAAAATATAAGCCTAGTGAAAATAATAATGTGTAAAGAACTGTATAAAATTTAACAGTGTGGTTAGAAACCTCTCATGATGTGAAAGTATGATAGGAATTTAACAGTAAACTGTGAAATCCATCAGTATTTCTATTTATATTCTTAAGTCAGTTTTGAACTATATTAGTAACAACTGAAAGAGAGGATTCTTATACTAGAAAAAGAGCATGACTTAACCCACAGTGGTTAAAATGATGCTTCTGGAAACTGCTTCCTCATCCTAATACCTTCTTAGACTTTGATCACATTCCAAAAATACAGGGAAAAAACTCCACCTCTACTGATTTAACAAACATTTTGGAATCAAAACAGTGTGTACCAATCTAGAAAATTAGAGAGGAAGACTTCCACTACCTTTGAAATTTAAATAGGCTTGAGTGTTAATTATTTATAACTTATTTGTTCAGTTCAGGCTCAGGATACAAAGGAAAACGGTAATCTTTCAAAATTTAAGCATATACAGCTCAGTGTGGAGACACAGAAGCTGTTGTTGGTATTATCTAGGCAGGGAGAAAAGCTTTGCTGTCATATATTTTTTTCCCTATGTTGCTGCAGCTGTGGGTACATTAAGAATCCCTGTCTAAGGAGAAAGTGGGACTGTTACCTCAGCCCTTGACTTTATAGGCCCCATCGGAGGGAGGACTTGTAATTTAACTTTTTCTCTGCAGTGAGTTGCTGCTTTTGTTCTGCAGCCCTTTCTTGCAATATCCTGATCCAAGTCACTTCTATAGCTGGTTGTTGCACTGGGAAGTGTAGCAATTCCAACCAGAGGACACTGTAAAATGTTTCCCATCATGCAGTCATGCTAAATAATGCAAGAGAACTTCTGCATTCTCACATTTAACAGGAACTCTTCAGAGTTTGAGAGATTAAAGCAAACCATCTCACTTCTAAACCAGACTGTAATCTCATATGATTGTCTGGAATGCTCACAGAATTCAGTCCTGTAGAAACCTGGAATATTAATGACAGAATTTTGACCCTTGCTAGAAATATCTTGGGATCTGGAACTGTCAGAACCTCTTTTTTATGCCTTCCTTTTTCCCTTCTTGACTTCTGCTCTGGGAGCTCAACTTCATCATGTTCTGAAAGAAACAGCTAGCTGTACATGAGTGTTGCAGAGCCAGCATGTTTCTGGGATATGTGTTATCCAGCCCTTCAATCAAATTATTTTTGTTTCTTTAAATTTATGATGGTATACTCACAGATAGATGCACAGTGTGTAGTCATCCAGCACTACTGCACATCTGTTACTGTATTTATGCAACATTTTCTTTCTCTCAAAAATAGAAAAGGGCTTGTGTTGTAGCACATGATATTAAAACACTACTTCCCTGGCTGCAAAAGTAAGTTTCTGCCTGGAGTGCATCAGGACAATCCAATACATAGACATCTTGAGGAGTCCCCTGTGGCAGGAAAGACTAAATTTTTTATGCTAATTCCAAAATCTCCACAAAATCTATGACGATGAAGAATGCGATGCCCTCCATTTTCATATCCTTTCCCTTCTGTTATTTTCAAGGTTGAATTCATTATGCCACCATTTCCTTTTTTTTTTTTCCTTTTTTCTTTTTTTTTTTTTCTTTTTTCCTTCTTTCTTTGCCTCTTTGGAATGACTTTGGGGAGCCCTTAACAATACATGTCAAAATGTAAGGGCTGCACTACATTGTGAACTGTTTCTCTGCTGACTCATCTGCCACAGCTAATCAAGACTTTTTGGTCTACATACTGCAGCCTTTTAAGCCTTTTAGCAGTAAAGCAGTGCTTTTTTGCTCAAAAGCTTTTAAATTATAGCACATGGTGGGTGGCTGATAAGATTTTTTTTTCCTAAAGTGAAAATTCTTTTCTTGTTATTGCTACCTGGTGTCATGTTCTATTTATCAAGTCACAAAGTTTTTGGTGTCCAGGACCTTTTTTTTTTTTCTGAACTGGGGAACTGTTTTCCTATTTAGACAGCCCCACACCTTTTTAGTTTGGTCTCAATGGCACCTGTGCCATTAGTGACACACAAGCCTGGGTTATTCTCTCCTTGTCCCACCAACAAAGTAGAAAGAGGAACAT
This sequence comes from Camarhynchus parvulus, assembly GCF_901933205.1. Taxonomy (NCBI): domain Eukaryota; kingdom Metazoa; phylum Chordata; class Aves; order Passeriformes; family Thraupidae; genus Camarhynchus; species Camarhynchus parvulus. The sequence goes on from NC_044572.1 coordinate 107,155,929, forward strand.
TGGTCCTGAGTGTGCATACTTCAGGAATGAAGTTGGGGACAAGAAAGATTTCAGGGAATTTTCTGGGTACAACATTTTCAGTTCATTGTAGCTACTTGAGTGAGAAGACAAACAACCACGACTTCCAAGATTTTCGAGTTTTATGCTCTCCCTGATGTTCTGAGTTGTCTGTATTGTCCACTTTTGTCTGGAAGTCTTAGCAAGTACTGTCCAGTCCCGTACCTTCACAGGGGACTCATATAACTTGAACTAAATTATTTTCCTCACCCCTTTGGCAGCTGGGGGAAAAAAAAATGGGGGAAAAAAACTGTTTGCAAAGGAACAGTATGTGCAGCTTGATGAATGGTGTAGTCTCTGTATGTTGCTTCTATAGAATATCTCAAATGTTGTGTCAGTGCTTTGTGTTTTCAGCAGTCTTCCTTTCGGCAGCTCCTTCCTACAGGATGAAATAAGATGAATATTGTTTCCTTTGGGATTCACAGAAGCTGTATTCACTGTAGAAGTAAGAATTAAATGTATTTAGGACCTATATTGTGTAAGCTGCTCATTTTGCAGTGGTTTTTACTGCCACATTTCCCAGTACTTAATTCTGAAACTTCCTTACCAATTCACTTTTTCCATTTGGAGAGTATAAAAAAGAGCTGATTTAAGGATTTTATGGAGATATCTGCGTTAAGAAATACAACACATGGTCACTCAAGACTTTTTTTAGAGGATCTAATATTTGCTTCTGATTTTATGCTTACAAAAACAACCCCAAAGTGGTTATTTTATAGACACAGATATTTAAATTCCTGTACTATCTAATATATCTCTTTGACTATTATACTTGAATAGAAGCTATACCTTGAATTACTTTTAGTTTGGTTGCAAAATGATTATTAAAAGTCCCAAGAAATTTTTGCAATGGTGGGGAAGTGGTGCATATCCCATCTCTTGAAGTGTTCAATGCCTGGTTGGATGGAGCTCTGGACAACTTGAAGTAGTGAAAGGTGTCCCTGTCCATGGCAGGGAGGTGGAACACAATGGTCTTTAAGGTCCTTTCCAACCCAAACAATTCTATGATTAATTCTATGAATTTTGGAGTAGGAGTAAGTTACAGATGGCAGGGTACAAGTAGACTTTAATTTCTTATCCAGTGAATTACACAGACTCTTTGCTGCTACTTAATGATGATGTATTTTTCTGACACAGCTACTATCTTTCCTCTCTCCAAGTTCCTATAATAAGAGTTTGAGAAATTTAAAGATACCTCTGTTTTTATTTTGGAGGTATTATGTATTTCTGGCTGGTGTCTCTGCTCCACAGAACTATAGTCTTATTTACTTCGACAGCCAGGAGTCATGAAATCCTAGGACAAGAAAAGAACTTCAAGAAAACATCTCATCCTTTTGTTTGTTTTACTTTTATTTAAAGCAAATGCCATTCTTTGCTCTTCTCTGCTCTGAATTAAACTACTCATTTCCTTTAGTCTTTGCCCATAGGCCATATTTTTAAACCTCTGATCTTTTTCTTTTTTTTTTTCCAGACTCTCTTCATTGATCTATGAGTTTATTGAAGTATACTGCCCAGGACTAGACACAATATTCTATCTAAGGCCATAGCATTGAATAAAACATTGAACAAAGCAGAGGGATTACTTCACATTTCCTTCCAGTCACAGTCTTTCTCATACATCCTGCTGTACAGATTCTGAGGCATTTGCCTTTTCACAACAGCATGACACTGTTGACTCATGTTCACTTTGTGACCCTTTACAATCCTTCATTTATTTTTCTACAGAACTGTCTATAGACTGTTATTCCTCATCCTGTATTTATGTAGTGAATTAATTGTGACTAAGTACAGGATCATGCTTTTACCCCTACTAGATCTTGTAATATTTTCTGTCCATCTCTGATTTTTTAAGATCATCTTGAATTCTGTCCTTGTCCTCTAACATTCTTTTGGTTCCTCCCAGGAAATGGTATCTGTTAACTTAATAAGCCTGCTCTCTGTTCCTTTTAGATCATTAACGAAAATATTGAATTGTTTTAAACCCAGAGGAGACAGACCATTAGAATGCATCCTCATGTATTTCTGATGAAAAACAAATTGAAGACATAATTACACCGTCCTAACATATGCATATAATGGTTGACCGAGAACTGACAATATGGTTTTATTGTATCAATTAAAAATTTTATAGCTATTTGGGTCTAAACATGGATAATAAATATTCTCCCAAAAAGGTACATGCATTTGTGTAGTGAAAAGATTAGTTTTCTAATATTTCTTTCTGTCTATATATGTCTTTTAGGGTTACCACAGATTTCATCCACGACCTTGAAAAGCATGCTGTCAAAACTGATTTTGAAATCCATACAATTTTGTGAAACATTTTGGTATCAATAAACCGCTACTAAAAACACAAACAAACAGAAAAAGGTCAATTTTGAAAGGTTCCAAGCAGCTCTAATATTTGTAACTGGACTTCTGATTAAATAAACTTTACACTTGATTAGAGAAAGTGCAATGTTATCCCACAAAATAAGACAAAATTGAAAAGAGGAAAAATGGATTAATTTCAAGGAAGTCTTCCTGACAATAACATCAATGGCTGACATTAATATCAATGGCTCTGAGCTCTCACGGGAAGATATGGAAAATTCTTTGTGTTTCTGCCCATGGCAAGGAGATTGGACTAGAACTTCAGGGCCCAGACATTTTTAGACTTAAGCGGTCAAGTATCCAACAGGGACCAGCTGTGCCACGACAGGCAAATGAGCCTGTCTGAGGTCACACAGAGAATTAGTGCAGACACTTCACACGTCTGTAGCAGCTAGAGCCAAGGAGCACATGACCTCCATTAGACACTGAAAAGAAGGGAGTCAATTCTCCTGAACTCAATATAGTTCAGTGCCTGAAATTGTCCAGAAGGCTTAGTACCCAGTAGATTTTATTTTAATTTTTTTACTGTTTTCCCATTGTTAGGAATTTAAAGCAATGGTCCTTTTTTTTTGTTTGTTTGTTTGAGGTAGTCTAATTTGTATTATAGCATGTTTATTATAAACCTTTACACTGAGAGAAAAATCTTCACTGTTTAAGTTTAAAAAGCCATAATTCTTCGTTGAGGAGAAAGAGTAATGAGCACCATACCAGTGACTGTAACTTGAAGAATCTACTTTGAATATGTGAAAGAATAGAAAACAAAAAAGATTTTTCATGAATGTCTGTTACAGGTTGTTGTCAATTTTTCACTTTATTTGCTCCTTGCAGCCAACAGCCCTACTCTTCCTATTCTTTATATGTTATTTTATATTGAAAGTAGTAAGAACATGAGAGAGAACAAACCACATGATAGATAGCACACTTATTGTGCTATTAGGAAAAGTATTGCAGAAATGAGGACTATTCAGGACCATGCAGTGGAAAGTAGTACATACACATAGGAGGACAAAGCTTTTCTGATTTGAGGAAGTGTGAATTTAGCCTAGCTCCAGATTAACCATGGTCCCAGAGTCACAGATGTGCGTTAGTACTGCGCTGATTTCTAGAGGAAGGTCTTGCAGGGTTAGAGATCTGCAGCTAGAGGCTGGAAAGAAGGTGGTGAGCTATGAGAAATATATGCCACTGACCTATTTTGTAGCCTGCTCCCTGCCCAGCTGCAGAAATTCTGGTGCTGAGATATATTAATCAGTTTTGGCACAGCTCCTCCTGAAACCTCAGGATTCACCTTTAAGGAGGGAGACTGAGGTTTCTGCCAGCTAGAGACAGCTATTTTGGGTGAGGTTGAGGCTGCTGGCAATCCATAGAGATGTTTTTCTTTGGTACATGGGTGTCTATTCCTGCACTACTTGTTTTTCATTTAATTTTTTGTGCTTGAGCAGTCTGTGTCTGAATATCCTCTGTAGTTGTGTAAGGAAAGCTCAGCTCTGATTATGATTTTTGTAATTAAACTTGATTTGGAAGATGAAGAAAATGAGAATATAGATAGAAAACCTAAGGAAAGTTTTCATCAGGAGCAGTTAGTATATGGGGTCTTTTGTGGGTATTTTGTTTTCCTGACATGCACACTAATCAATTTCCATTGTTTGGAGTAATTTAATGATAATTTTATTTAATTTTATTTGATATACATATTTTTGAAGTCATAAGGGAAATTCACACAAATTGAATCAGAATTTGTCATCCTTCCTGAACTTCACCTGTTTTCATGGTAAGCTTGTCAGAAAAAAGACTGTATTTTGCTAAGTATTTACATACAGTATGACAGAGTAGGTCTGATCTCAAGCTGGACCCTAGACAGTACTGTAATGCAAATAATAAAAAAAGATTTTGCCAACAGAGAACCTATGTATATATATATTTATATATCATGATATGTCTCCCATTTTTATTCTTTCCTTTAGAAGTTTAGAGGGTTCTTTACTAGTCATTCAAGTACTAAATATTTAGCATCAATTCATATGAAAGTTGCTTTGATCTTTGTGTAAATAAACAGGCTCTGTTTCTCCCATAGGACTCTTTCTTGAAAATGATTTCTTTCATCAAGTAGTTTGTTGCATCTCTGTGAACATCAGTACTGCTTCCTTCAGAACTTCAAACAAATATTTCCTGCACGTTTACAGGAAACATATTAAACACTATAAATGGCAACCTGCCTTGCACCTGATTCAATAGTTAAAGTGAGGTGTGAGCAACAGAGTGACACAGTTCTCTTCTGGCATCATGGCAGGTAAGTGTGGTATTTGGGATGTCTTCTGTAGCAATGCAAACAATACACTTACAGACATAAGAATCTTTTCTTTATGCAAGCTGAATGTTTAAGCATTGATGGTACAAACCTTGCAATTATAGTTTGCCTTTGGTTACCGATAATCATCCTGGAAAGTCCCAAAAAATAACAAAAAGTAAGATGGCAATTCAAGTGCAAATCTTTTATAAATGAGAAGGTAAGCAAAAAGAAATGTAATAAACTGGGAAGAAAGGGTGAATAGAAGAAACTCACATTATGATGTGAGTTTACCTCTACAAAATTTTCAGCAGAGTATTTGTTCTGTCTCCAAAATAGGTTGTAATCTCAGAGGCCTCATCTTTATTTACTTTGTTATCTGCATAAACACGTGGCCAGAATCTGGTCTTCAGTATCTTAAATGTGATATATTGGGTAGGAAGCCATGGATGACTCTATCCCTAGAAAACGTAACTTCAAAATGTGAGTGTTTTCTGCAGAAGAACTAATTTTTTGAGTCTCTGAGAAGAAAAAAAGGTATTAATGAGGTGACTGTTTTCCCAAGCCATCTTCCTAGAACTAATTTGTATGATTGTCCTCTTCACCTTGTTATCAACTCTGCAAATTTTAACTTACCAGGAGGATATTGTGAAAGTTTTCTGTGGACCTGCTGCTTTCTTATAGAACAAACCAGCCATCTGTAAAGCCAATTTTTATAGCTTTACTGGCTTTGAGTGCTCTCCTTTGCACTTAGAATGCTTTGAAATTATTTTAATTGAATCAAAGTCATAAATTATAATGTCTGGGAGACACGACCATGTAATTGTTTCTCTTTGTAATATTTACACTCTAACTCAGTCACCCTCTCCAGCGTCCTGCTTTGGAACTCCATTTTGGCCATGTAATTCATTCACTTCACAATCAGTCAAGGCTCTGCTATATAATTCTAATTTTGTTAAGTGATATGAATATTGAACAGCTGAGGTTTATTATCTTTGAATGAAGGCACTCTTTATTCTTCCTGTCTTAAGACTCAGTTAATATTCTGAATAAATACACAGCTTCCAAATAGGTACACAATTGGCCTTTAGTTAATCTTCAACGAAAGAGATTAGGGACTCAAGCCTGTTTGAACCTGTAGACCATTTGAATCTACAAACAATTTTGGTGCTTTCCAGTTTCTCTTCACAAGAAGCAGCTTTTCATTTGTCACTGTCCAAAAGGGGAATTTTTCCTGTTTACTGAATGACCCAACACACACAGAGAATATGCATGATTTTACAACATTTACATACTTAACAAACACAATTTATAAACCTGCATTCTCCCTGTTTCTGGGCTATGTAGACAATGCTTATATGTCATGATTACCATTAATTCTCAGTTTGATTTCAGTGTTCAGGTACTTTTTATTACTTGGATAATGAATGACTAATGGATCTCTACAGCCTTGACAAATAGACTAAATCCTCAAAAGACCAGAAAGCCATGGAGACAGGACCAGTACTGGCTCCTAGTCTTCAGTCTGGGAGTAAGACTTACATAATGTTGAACACATTTTGATGAGGCTTGTACCAGAGGGCTAAGTGTGCTATTCCCAGAATACTAAAAGGGAGTAGAGGCTTACATTTTTTGGATAGCCTGTCTTTAAGGCAGACATATGCATTCATCATTATTTGAATCACCAGTAAACTGAGGTAGGAGTGAGGTATAGGCAGGACTGCTGAAGGAGTACAGTGGGGGTATCACAGCTGAGCAACAAATGAGATGTTCCACTATGCAAATACACTGTGAAAAATCTGAAGAATTGTTAGCACATGTGTGAGAGATTTACTCGCCCCAAACGCTGTTAAGATCAAAGGACTTTGCTCACTGCCATAAACAGTGCAAAGAAGCAACAGCTGATCTGCTCCCTGTACCTACCCCCTGCCTGAACATACCTCCTGGATTCTGAGAATTTGGATATGAGCTAAGCCACCTGACTTGAGATAAGATAAAGGTGGTACTATTGTCCAATTATCTTAGCTTTTAGGACAATTAAACAAGACTGGAGGAGAAGAATGTACCCACAAGGAAAGAGAGCTTAGCAGCTGTGCTGAAAATTAGCCCACTGACTCAAGATGTGAGGCCCAACTCAAAAGAGGAGGAAGACTGAGCATGGGACTGATTAGCATTGGAAGCGAGGGAATCATTTAAATGGTAGGATAAAGAGAAGTGTTAGCTGTTGAGCATTGATTCCTTTGTTTGCTAAAATGTATAAATGGTGAGTTTTGAGTGACCTTGGGATCCCTGCCACTGAGAAGACCAGAAGAGGACCAACAGGATGCCATCTGGATCCAAGGGTGGTGGATTTTTTCCTCTTAATCTTACTCTCTGACAATCTATTTCTTTCCCTGCTCTCTTTTTTCTATTTCTTTCTATCTCTCTCTACCTCACATTAATTGTTAAATAAAATCTATACTATTGACTTCAGCATATAGTCTTGTTTGCCCCTTAATTCAGGCAAAAGCATTTTTCTAATAATTGTAAAATCGAATTTTAACAGTGTGTTATAAAGATCCCTTCCCTAGAACAATAGAATTTATAAATGTTGTCTCACTGAAACACTTGGAAATTTAGACCATGATGTCTCTTGTCAGTTTTGTGATTCATAAACTCTTGAGTTTTATCAGGAGCAGGACATAGCTCTAGAAGAGATCTTGGATTGATCCAGGAAAATAATCCTAGTCTTCCTACAACAGTGTATTTTAGGGCCCTGATATCTATCATCCTGTAGCCGGTCTCCTGAGTTTTGGTGATAGTAAAAGTAAACATGGCCTCACTTTCTGGAGTTGTGGAAAATGTAATAATGAAAGCACCTATCTATTAACTTGTCAGTTCACAATCTCTCATTTTAGAAACAATCGTGTTAGGAAGTTGACATACTGACATATTTGACATTAAGTTGAATGTTTGGAGTTATTTCATTTTCCCTCTGATGATTACTTTTTAAAAGCTGTGTTTGCTATTTGCTCATGTTGAAGTCTGTGACTGAATATGTGTGTCACTGATGGTATAACTTGTAATCAAAGGCATTGTCTTGGTTTGGATTGGTTAAGTTCCAGGGTTGGTTGGTTGCTTAAGTTCCAGGGAGAGTTTTGCAAGTACTATCACTATACTGTACAATATCATTCATCAAAATAACATTGTTTATACAGTTATTAAATATAAGTATTATATGACTGTAAAGTTTCATGAGTATTTGCCTTATATTTTTTCATTTCCACTGTTTTCTTTCTTCTTTTACAGTATTGTCCCAGCTGCTTCTGCTGACCTCTGAGTATGAAAACAGTTTCAAGTAGGTCAGTAAAATGCAGTAAAGGTTTACTTTTCAGAAAGACAGAGGGGTTGGGTTTATTTGTTGAAAGTCTTCAGCTGAAAGACTAGTCTCTTTAATTTTTCAAACTCTTCTTTGCTAAAAACTGTTTGCTACACAGTAAATCGCCAGTTAACATGGTTTCTGAGGCCACCTAACCCACATCAATTACACTGATGGGCCAGTGCTATCTCTGGGATAACTCTATTAAGAGCAGTTGGATTAGACTGTTTTTGGATTACATTGTGGCGGACTAATTTGTAGCAGGGGAAATAATTCCTCAGTATACTTCTGAAAAGATGCAACTTTCTCAACACACTGGATTCAGGGAGTCTAAAACGGCAACAGTCTCAAAAATACATGGTGGTAGATGGAAAGAACTCCTGCTTTTCAGCCTCCTACGTCCCTGCTGGTCCCTCCCTCTCCTAGTGACTTCTCAGTGCCCTCCTTCCTCCTTCTCTCCTGCTGCTGTCAGCACTGAGAAGTAAATGGGTCAAGCCAGTAGGTCACTGACAGTGCAGAATGCACCTCACCATGTGTTGCCATGAGCCATACAGGATTACATGCTTAAGTTTCTCAAAGCCTGTTTTATAGGCCCTAATAAAAATCTGCTCTTGATAAGATAGTGGAAAGACGGAGCCAGAAACAATGTGCATATTTTAAAGATGAAGATGGTTTTCAGCTAATAGATGTAAGGAAAATATTAGCAAAATTTCTGATGGCAGCTCTTATGAAAGGACTTTCAAACAGAGTGTTCCTTTGTTCCTTCTCTTTAAAGAGGAAAAAAGACCCTCCAAAGTCCAGCCACTCACAGCTCAGGGTAGTCGTACTAAATGGGGAAGAGATCAAACCTTTCACATGCTATTGGGTATCAGCCCCATCACGTTATGTAACATGACTGTCTTGTCACAACATAATGCTCTGGGGAGGAATGACAAAAGGCGTTTTTCACAGCTACATTTGAAGAAGCCGCAGCACTTCAAAAAGGCAACTTAATATATTTTCTTGTTAAAGGACTTGCTCTAAGGACAGATTGAAAATGTGCTCTTTTCCCAAGTGCATCTGTAGAAATACACACTTTCTTCAAACATAGCTGCATTTTATATATGAGCATCATAATACATAATGTCTTTACACAGGAAGAATGGCTGGGTGTAAGTACATATGTCTTTTAGTTTCTACGGGTTTATATATCAGGCTGGTATGTGCAACATACGGAGTTGCACATGCTTAATAACAATGGATTAACTTTTAGGATTACTTTGAGTGTAGTGATCCCTAATGCAATAACTGGTTTAATAGATCTAGCACAGACATTGAAGTTTCAGTAAATTATATTTCAATTGCAGTCATCACAAAATGAGAGCATTTGTGCCAGTGGCAACTTGATCTGTCCCACAGTTCTTTTCATAATGGTGACAACTTTTTTCCTGATCCATCAGCAGCCCCCTTCTGACTGTTCTTTTCTGAGCCACTTTGCCCTCCCCTTTTTCTCACCTGTTTTACCCACTTGTTCCCTATGCTGTTCTCAGCAATCGCTCTGGACGCTTTTCATCAGGTTTAAAGGCTTCAGTAACAGCTTTTGTGTTAACTCCACGCAGTCCATATCACAGAAATCAGATGAGAGCATTAGCAATGGAGGTTGACTTGCATCTCCATCAAGATTACAACACTTGAACTTGGTTGCATCTAGTGCTGATGTACCAAAGAGCTCCTGTTCCTTGGCAGATGCACGGTCTTGTCACCTTTCACTTATCTTCCCAGCAGTGTTTTGTCCTTTGTCACGCTGAACTGCCATTTCTGGAAATGTCACCTCCTCAAGCAGAACAATTATGGATATAATGTATCAGTGCCAAGAATGAGTGATTCAGTAATTCACTGGTGCTTGAAAATGTCAGTTCTAGAAATACTCATGCTTTCCTTAAGTTCGATTGTGGCTCAGGCACGTTAGTCCAAAAAGAAGAGACTGATAAGTGAGAGAAATACAGGAAATTCTCTATCTTTGATTTCTATTGGTATCTAAGCCTTAAAAATACAAAATCCTAGAATACTTGTAGAAGATTTTGCTTTTGCTTTTGAAGAGTGAAAATGAGCTAAGTTTGAATTTTTAGCTTTTTCATTACAAAGGTCATTTGATTGCAGGCAGGTTGTTTATGAGACTGAAGCTCATTGCTATTGAAGTAAGTGATTCCAATAACGTTAGATCAAATCTGCTTGTTTATTTTATATTTCAAATTCTTTAGATTCAATGCTAATTTTCTTTCCTTGAAACATATTAAAATCCTTTTGCATTAAGAAATTAAATTTTAGAGGGAAGATATAGTAGGTGGTCCATATTTTCTCTTTCAATATGACTGGTAAAAAAAATGTAGTGATAAAAAATGCTGCTGTATTTTCTTTCTAACTAGAGGGGAGGGAAGAGAAAGAAAAGTCAATACTTGGCTGGAATCATGAGCAGCTTTTTGGCTGAGTAAATCAGTCAGGAGCCCTGCAGCTGGTCAGCTTCACCTCACCGATAAATGTCACAACTCACTGCTGTCAATATGAATTACCCGAAAAGGTTTCCTAGGAACTAAGGATGAGGGAGCTCCTTTCCTTTGAATGAATTATATGGGCCAAAATAATACTGATACAAGATTAGAATAGGTTACTCTGACTAGGCAATTATTTAAATGCACCCCCAAAAGCAAGACAAACCATGGAATATTGCCATAAATCAGGTGAGAGAATGCAGAAAATTTATGACTTTAGCTGTGGCTTGAGAGGTTAGAATGTTTTAAATTGCAAAGCAGGTTTGCTTTAGTTTTCAGTGCTAGGAAAGGTATCCAAGGAATTGTGAGCTTTCTGTACAAAATGAAGGAAGGCAAGCAGTGTTTAAAGTTATTCCTGAAAGATTTCTTTCCCAAGTCACTCACAAGGTGCTTTGTGCAGCCCTGGCAGACTTCCTCGTGGGAGGGCGTATGGGCCGCTCCCCTAGCCCAGCCTGGTTCCACCACCTGCACTCAGGAGAAGGAGGCAGCCACTGCATGCAGGTATTTTTTGTTGTCCCTCTGAAATGAAAAGAGGACTGTGAAAACAGACAATGATCCCAAATTAGTTTCAGTCACAGAGAACAAGGAGCACCCACCAATCTCTGAGCTGGCTGGGCGGTAAGCGCTTCTGACATTTGTTACCAGAAATAACAGTGTGTGGGTAGCTGCCTCAAAACAGAATAACGCAGATTTTAATCGCTTCTTCTACACCTTGTCCTCATGTATTGTGTGTTATGCTGCACCCAGTTGTAGCCATTGGACCTGACAGGATGTTGACATGGCAACATGTTATTTGGGACAAAACAATAAAATGGTAACAAATGAAAAATGCTATTTTTATGTATCTGCAAAGCATATGTCCAGCATATACTACAAGCAGTTACTATGCTGGTCAAAAAATTGAATTCTCTTTTCACAGAAAATATGGCCATAGAAACTAAAAAAGATGTTATTATCACAGATATAAAAGAAAACCCATAAAAGACCAAAAAAACCCTTCTTGCAAAGAGAAAGACTTTCTGAAAATTGAAATTGCACATTTATTTTTATTAAAAACCTTAATTTAGGAATGATGAATTATTTTCATTTCAATAATATCTGCTATTTTTATTCAGTGAGACAGAAAATAGAACAGAACAGGGTAAAAATATATAAAAAAGGTGCTAATATGAGTGTTTTTTTAATGCTGAACAGAACCTGAAAAAACTCATAACTAAACAAAATGCTCACTCACTTCGGATGTTTTATTTTTAACACAGTTTAAGAAATGCTGCTGTATTATTAAGGATACAAAACCAATAAGAATCAGATGCACGATTTGTAAATGAAAACTGTCAAATGCCTCAATGCAGATATATAAAAATGAAACATTACAACATCATTGTAAATTTTCTGAAAAGAATTCTTGGTGGCATCAAGACTGCTTCTTTGGGGGAAGCATTTTGATTTTGAATGCCTTAAACATTAGAAAATCGTCCTATCAAGTTTTTCAAGCAACTTGCTAAATCCTTATCCTTATGTAAAATATGGTAATGCACTTAGCATTTGATCCAGCATACCTACTTAAGCCACACATTTCCCTACAATATTCAAACCAAAATCCAAGTCAGAAAGCATATTTCCACTTCATTAAAATAATGCTTTTTGACTTTATTCAAATGAATCAAGGAAATAATGAAGTTTTAGGCTTTCTTCCCAATTGCTTTGAGCACCAAAGTGGACAAGTACATTATTTTGATTATAGTAAAATTGCATTTCTCAGTGGAAATAAATGTTCCAGCACTGCATGGAAGAAGATAGCAAAGGATGCAAAAATAATGACTAGTAAGGCAATTTGCTTGACGATACAGTAGGTTCTGGTACACTTAGGCCATTTCCTTAATTATCTGTTAAAACTATCTGAATATCACCTTTGATATCACATGGAAATAAGCAAGATAAATTATAGACTAGAAATGAACACAGCTTTTGCTTAGTGTCCTGCGGCTTTGCTCTGCCCACAATATTGCTCCCAATTCACTGCTTTCCTCTATGATTTCTAGGAATTTAACAGTCCAGTCGGAGGCATAGAACCAATTGGTCGAGGCTAGCCCCCCTGAGCCCCTGGATTATCGTACATGCACATTTCTGTAGAGAAACATAGACACTGACATTCCCCAGCATGTCTCAGGTTCTTTGTGGTCCTGCAATAAAGCATGCTGATATACCAGAGATGCTGAAGAACAACAGTCAAAGCTTATACCTGCTCAGCAGAACCAATGTGTATGATCCTTAGGACCTTTATCTCCACCTACTTTTGCAGTCAGAAATGCAAGGACTCTGTCTGCACACTTCACTGGCCCATTAGGTGGTAGCAGCTACTCAGCTCCTCCTTTTCAATTAAATTTACATCTACCCTGATCTGATAAAGCAAAGTATTTAGAAAGGGATTGGCAAAACTACAGAGTAAGCAAGTATTATGCTTCTTTGTGCTGCAACGTAACCAGAGCATACCTGTTAAGCTTGCTCAGTATTTTGGCATGTGCATAAATCACACTACAGAACTTTTAGGCTGGACAAGCTGTACAGCTGAGTAGGTAACACCAGATACTCATTATTGGAGAGCTGCAACTGAAATGCAGCCCTTTATTCAGTTTTGTTTAGCTTTTTTTGAAACTAGGAAATATCTAATCTTAGTAGGAGATCAGGAATGTGTAGTATTTTTTGCAGTGTTGGTTAGCACCTGATGTGATGCTACATGAAGAAAAAAGTAAGAATAATCCATAGGTGAAAGAATTTTTTCTATTTACATGCTTCCTTTTGCTTTCTTCAGCTTCCTTTTTTCTTTATTTTACTCTCTCCAACAAAACTCTTATTCCTGCAAGTGCATTGATATAATAACTGTCTTGAGAAATTCTTACTCCAGTAATTAGCTTGTTGGGAAATTAGTTTCATGGGAGCCAAGGACACTTCCCATCATTCTAGGTGGCAAGGATACTTTTTCATGACAGATATGTGTACAAGGCATGTGCAGGACAGGTATGCATGTCCTGACATTGTAAACCATCTCTGCGGAACCACACCAAAAAACACCTATGGGAAAAGTGTTTATGAACACAGAATGTACACTGACATGCTTTAGTGGTCAGAAGAGGAATTTGTAAGGACAGGTATCACTGGTATTCCCTTCTATATTTCTGGGTTGGTTTTTTTTTTTTTTTTCTTTTTAAGTAAGGTGCATTCACTTAGTTATGTAATAATAATGGAAGTTGGTTTAGGATCCATCCCTTGTCTTGTTTTTTATGTTCTACTCTTGGGAAATGCATTCTCCAAAGATCTTTTCCTCATATTCCAGAGAGGAGAGGAGAGGAGAGGAGAGGAGAGGAGAGGAGAGGAGAGGAGAGGAGAGGAGAGGAGATGCTTTCAGCTCCTTCCAGTAATCTCATTACTAAAGACAACTGTATTGAAGAAAAAGTTAAAGGCAGAAGAATCCATTTCCAAAACATGAACACACTTGAAAACCTATTATCGTATTATCATTACTCTTATTAGGCGTGATGGATGTCATCCATTTTTCTGTTTGTAAATTGCTTGTGTAAATTGCTTCTGTTTGTAAAATGTTGGTAAAATTCCTTAGCTTACGTTCTGGTTTCCTGTTGTATAGAGCTAATTTTCTTCTTCATAGCTGATACAGTGTTGTGCTTTGGATTCAGTATGAGAATAATACTTATAACAGACTGATGTTTTTGCAGTTGCTAACTCTAAGTCCAGGACTTTTCAGTTTCCCAGGCTTTGCTAGGGAAGAGCTGGATAAGAAGCTTTGAGGGACCATGGCCAGGACAGCTGACCTGAACTGGCCAAAAGGATACTCCATACCACAAAATGTTGTGGCCAGTATACAACCTGGGCCAGCTTGGTTGGGAGATGCCAATTTCTACTGGGGGACAGGCTGGCCATTGATCAGCAGGCAGTGACCAATTATATTGTGTATCAATTTTATTTTCTTTGGTTTAATTACTGTCTCTTGCTCCTCTTATTTACAATTATTATTAGTATTATAGGTATTATAATTACTATTATTAGTACAATTGTCATATTTTGCTTTGTTTCAATTTTTAGACTTTTTATCTCTGACCATGGATTGATTTTTTTCCCTACAGGAAGATGGTGAACAAGTGGCTCCAAGGTGCTTAGCTACTGCAGAGAGTTAAAAGACAATGATCTTCCAAAATATTGTAAATGTCTTAAGGATTTAAGTGAATGTCTTCAAATAAAATCCAATTAATATCTTGCAAACACTTAAGTGAGTTGTGTGAACTACAATGTGTGGATTACAATGTTGATTGTAAGAAGTCCAATTTCAGAAATACTTGCAATATATTTTTGGTTATCTTTCATACTTAAAAACTAAATCCCATTTTTTGCGGGAAAATATTTGTACTAATTAGATGAGATTCAAATTGCCTACAAACTGTATATTTTTTTTAAGTACCCCTTTACCTCTCTTCATGCATCAATATAGAATAAAAAGTAAAGAGGAAGAAAAGTGTAAAGACATAAAACTTTCTTAATGAGACATAACCACAAAGATAAATGATGGCAATATCACTTTCTGGCTCAATGGAAATAACTGTGTGCTTATTGCGGTTTTTTCCTCATTTTTGATTAGAAGATTATAAAATGGCTATCACCAAGGCAGAATTCAGAGCTAATGGGCTAACATTGAATTAGATATGCAATTTCAGACAAGAAAGAGAGACTCTTCTCTCTCTCTGAGCCTGGCTAGTGTCATTAGGAGCTGTGGAGAATGAAGAAACATAGCAGAGACAGACAGGAGCCAAGCAGTAAATTGACCCACTCATCTTCCTTCTGGAACTCTCCCAAAGAGCTTTTATTTTATGTGACAAACACCTCCATTGCTCACTTGAAGGTCAAGTGACTGATGATGTCTCACCAATTTCCAACTCCACAGTACTTAAGAATTTCCATGTTACATTATCTGTTCCTTTTCCCTCCACATTATCAGCAGTTCTCTTTTAGAAGAAGTGGCCAGCAGAAAACTACGGCTACAAATAACAGTCTATAAAAGTCCATAGATATTCCATTCTTACAAATTTCAATCTCACACTGCAGACAATAAATCAATGATTCACCCTTATGTAGAATCATTTATCAGCAATGTCAAAGTTCCTTGGCAACATTATCCACCTTTAAAGAGGAGTCATAACCCTTTGGGACACTCTTGGGAGATTGCAAGGACAACATTCATGGAACTGACTTTACATGAAATAAAAAGCAAACTTAGATTTTCACCTTCTCACATTCGTCCTTCAGAGTGACATGCACCACTCTCAGAACAGAAAGGGAACAGCCTTCACATATTTTCAGTGGGAAAAAATGTTTCCTTATGCATGTCTTTACAGGACAGCCAACAGAAACCAGAACCACCACAGCTTTTGAGAGTCCTTGAGAAGTGCAAAAAGATAATCTATGTAAATTACCAAGATAATGCCTGGACCCAAAGTAAAACTAGAAGTCACAAACTCTAATCTTTGGACAGTAGTTATATCCTATTTGCTAGTTATCCTCTCCTATCACATGTTTTGTCTAATATAAAGGAGTAACAGGGTCTGATAAAAGGGAAGCGTAGTTTTCAACTAGCTGCTCTAAAGACATGGGTAAAACCTCTGAGGATATTCTCAGAACAATGAAAAATACACAGAGAGTATGTGGCACCTTTCTTCCAGGGACCACTGTAAAAACAGACTACCAACCACAGAGGAGGAGGGATGGTTTGCTGAAGGCCATACAAGAATCACAGCACTCATTCAAGGATAAAGCAATGGGACTATACTGCCTTCCACATTACATTACCTCTGTGTTCACCAAAACATACAAATGTTCTAGGTATTAAAGATACAAATTTATGAGAACTACAACTGCATTAACACAGTAAGAGATCCCTAGACTCATAAATACTAAATATCAATCATTGCTCTGCACATGTGCAAAATGAGAAGATGCTTAAATAAATACCTCCTGTTAGTTATCTCTGACACTTCCAAATGAATAGCCATTTATTTACTGTAGGATGGAAAACACGAATGTTACAAAAAACAATCCCAGATTCACGCTTCATAAATTTTACTTACTCATTATAACTTATTAAACTTTCATAGAATATTATCACTATGGCACTAAGAAAGCTAGGTTAGATTTGAATAATGAGTAAAAATATATGCTCCTTACAGCTACCTATGATGCACACAGTAAGTGGTCCATTAACATCAAGCCAAGCTGACAGTGCTTCTGATTCTGCCATATGAAAATACAGAAGTTGGTGATGACTCCCAGGTAACATAACAGAAGAAATCAGAGAGAAGGAATACGAGGAGTACCTATTTAGACATTTGTCTGTGCTCCTTTTTTTCAGCAGCCATTCCTTCACAAATCATGTACCTCTAGAAGAGGACCCTGATAAAGAGCACCTCCCTCAACCTTGTAATCTCAAATATCTGCATACTGGGCAGACAACACTGGAGATGAGTTTGGCTGCTACAGCACAGGTTCCCCTGCCTCTCCACCTCCCACCAACACTGCAGTAGGTTAGCTGATGCTAAATAAGGTCTCTTAATCTTATTTGGTCTCTCACCTGCCTGCTTGCTATTCTGAGTTACAGGGTTAAACATAGAACCTGGGTGTGTTTGCTGTATGCAGTTTTAGAAAGCTGGCCTGGATTTCTCGTAATTCTTCCTTCGGCAACGCTAGCAGTGACAGGAAACACACTTGGCCTTCCAGAAAAGTCAGAAGAAATCAGTGAAGGATCAATCTGCGCCAAGGTATTTTGAGATGCTGCTAATACAAAGGAACTCGCTAGCATTCTAATAACTCTTATATATATTCCAGAAAATAGAGTGTGGCTGTCTAGGTAAGAAACATGAATTTTTCTTTCTTAAAAAATTTTAAGAGTATGATTGCAGAATAACCTGTCGGATATGCAAGGAGAGATTTCTGCTAAGAGAAACATGATGCAGTTTCTAGCTGCAGATAAAGACTCCATTTCAGCTGACACAGTGTAGCTTCTGCCAATGAATCATAAGGGTCCTGGGCTTAGAAACAACTGCAGCAAAATGCAATATATACATACTGTCCAGTGAATGAAGATGGAGGAATCTATACCTGCCCTTGTATCAATCCTGCCTTTGATTGATTTGCATCTCAAAGTTGCCACTTCATGAATTTCACAATTAGGGTTTTAACTTGTTCTTTGAATGTGCATTTAAGTTTCTTGCTGATGTTGCTGTAGAGGTTGTTCCTCTAGTTTTCACTTGTGAAAAAAGCCTTTTGTCCTTGATTCAGATAAGATGTCTTATGGGTGAAGGAAACATTTCTGGGAGTAGAAGCCAGCCTTATGGAAGTTAAAAGTGAATATACTTTCTGAAGAAATTGAGTTTGTATTTAAACTATTGTAGTAAGTTTTCATGGCCCTTTTCCTCCTTTTTTCAAAATTTCCTTTTCCAGATAGTACATCAAAATTATTATTCTTAAGTGATCATCATTCTCCTCTCTTGACTGATATTTTTCAGGGCAATTTGTGCAAAGGCCTCACTATGGAGTTCCTGTATGAGACAATAAAATTGTCCCAGTGATGATTTCTTTGTGCTTGTTTTACTGGAAAAATTAGTTGCTTTGGGATAGAGGCACACGTCCTGAATATGATTGTGATTGAAATTTTCTAGACATTTAGATGAATGAGATATTAGACTCCATTCCTTTATCCACCTTGTCACACTTCCTTTTCTGCTACATTTTTTTCCAGAAAAAAAGAAGAGAATTTTGGATTTCTGTCCTGCTTCTTCTCCCATTCATCAGAGTTTCAAATCATAGTTTGTATATTAACTGCTCCGACCATTGTTTCTTGAGACCTGCTTCTTGAGACTGATTTACTTTTAGGATTACTTTTTGTTTAACATAAAGAGACAGGATTTATCCTGTCCTGTAGAAACATCAGTCTGGAAACTTTCACTATATATTACTAGAGCTAGGAACTGGAGTTTTACTTTGAGCTCAAAGTAATCCATTTATGTTTGATTTTTCAAAGTGAAGGTATTGTCATGCCTCAGTTAACAGGCTGACAAAGCACAGAGGAAGAAATAAGGAAACACTATTTGTTTATATATGCGTCCACCCACACACACAAACCTATCACACTAACAGAGGAGGAACAAGTGAACAAGGTATTTTGGTGACACTTTGGCTCCCCCTTCTAACTGACACAATTTTCAGTACCATATCACTTCCCTGCACTATAGAAAATAAACCCCATTACAATCTCTTGGAACAATGAAGACATAAACCAAGTCACAGCCTGAAATAAATATTTATTTAGGAAGTATGTGTAAATAATTTTGAGGGATCAAGATCTAGGGAGTTCACTAGATTTAAATTATCTTTGATGTATTTCGACTCTAGTTTTCCCACACTTTCTCCAACCAACATATCATTACCATTGACCTAGGAAATTTTGTTTAATGTTGGTTCGAAAGAAATTTAATAGCAACCATAAAATCATTATGATTGGGAGGAACAGTCCCAATACAGAGTCCTCTGCGCTCCACCTGTAATCAGCCTGCAAGTAGAGTACCAACCTCAAACTGCTCTCTGTAGACCCTGACAATCCAGCTGTCTGGTAGTTCACTCATCTAGACCATAATGTCCTGACTTAGATACTATGTCTAATACCGTGCTAAAACCAAAGCAGCCAACATCAGCTGCCTTACACTAATTCACAGATCTAGTAATTTAATCATGCAAGACAGTCATCAGGTTGGTCAGGTGTGGTTCTTCTGCTTTAATTACTGCTAGATATTCCCAATCACCTTCCTCTACTTCATGAATCCAGAAGTGGCTTCCAAGAGGACTTGCTAGAAGTTTTCTGCAGGGCCTGAGGTGATGTTGACTGGTTAGGGCAGGATTTTCTTTGATTACATTTTGGGCCTTTTTATGAATATAGGGAGAACATCTGCTTTTTTTTTTGTCCATTGGGACATTCCCTGATATCAAAAATTTTTCAAAAATAGTTAAGATCATCCTTATGATGGGGGTAACCAGATCTCTCAGCACCCTCAGAGTGCACCATAGGTATTACCCAAGGGGCATCTAAATCAGTTCTGTTCTGTATTGCTAGAAGATTTTTTATTTCTTTTTCTGCAGCAAATTTTGTTAACAAAATCCAGGGCATGGAATACCAACTCATTTATTACCAGCAGACACCTGTGTGTCTGCTGGAACTAAATGAGTTGCCCCATTCAACAGCAAGTCTATGATGAATGAAAATTCCTAACAAAGTCCATTTGATGAAGGAATATAGTACTGTTCACAAGTAAATAGTAAAAACCAGCAAGAAGAGAGATCCCAGATGCTCCCTCTGCAATTTCATTTTTATGTTTTTAAATAATCAGGATAAAAGATAGAAACATTTCTTTAGCTACTATGATAGGACACATTTATTCAAATATATTATCCTCAAATATATCTCATTCCAGACCTTTAGAAATCTTTTTACTAGCTAACAGAGTGACTCTAGGCTTTTTATGCCTTTATCTGGCTAGTTATACGAATCAGAATTTCTGTGATGTCTAGGCTGAACTCAATTCACTAACTCTTCTTGAATATGCTGATGAAAAAGTGGAAAAGAGAAAATTTAAGAGAGGGAAGAATGTTCACAAAATCCACCATGATTCCCTATTTCTACACCAAAACTGACAAATGAGTGAGAGTAACTGCAGAGGTTCTAAGTGAAACAAATTCCTCTGTGACTTCAGAAGGACTTTCTAAAATTCAGGTACTATCCTGATACTTTTTTTTTTTAAAGGAAAAAGGTGTGTTGGGCCAAAGGCCCTTTATTCATTATACAAAACTGAACACTCAGAGTAATGAGATTTTCAGATTCTTCTCATATCAAAATTGAGATAGAAACTGCTTTAATCACAAAGGCTACGGTGTATATTGTTTTTCCCTGATTTCTGTGCCTGAAGCTTAATGGGGTGCCAAGAGGCTTCCTAGTTTTCATTTGAAATATGCACAACTTTCTGGTCTCCAGAGTTAAGAAAAGAGTTCCTGAAAACAAATGAGCCAGGCAGTTTACAGAGGGAGAGATGGAAAAGAATGGATGAGCCTCTCACCTTTATTTAACCTAATGATTTTTAGGCCAATGATAAAACTTCTTTTGGGCTGACCCATGAATTCTGAAAGCTTGAAGTTAGCACTGCTGACGCTGACGTAAGCATATATAGCTGGCTATCCTGAGACAAATGGAAAGACAAATGGAAAGCCACCATTTTAAGCCTCCTGCAATTTCAATTAGGCATCCCTGGTAGAGTAATTCCTCCATATTTTACTATCTAAAGTTTTTTTTTTTAATGTATCTTCAAGTAATCTAATCATAGGGTTTTATTTGCACACAGTAGCTCTTAAAATCTTTATATGTAGTTAATAAGGTCTCCTGTAAAATGGCTGTTTTTGCACTTACTCTGTGTCAAGTGGTGTTGGAGCTACATGCCTCAGGGTGTAACTTTTGAGAGTTTTGTAGTTCTGACTGGCTCATGTACATTTTGCACCTTTCACACATTCTGAGGCAATAATGCCATAAAGGTCATAAAGACATTCTGCAACAGATCTCAAGCTCAGCTTTTACATGCTTTATTTTAAAGTCTTTAGAATCTTTTAAAGTAGTATGCATATGCATATTTAAGAAAGATATAACTACAAAATGTGCTGAGATTTATTGTAACCAATGCCTAACCCTTTCCATCATCCAGGATAACCTGCCACCATTCTTATGAAACTTTTAATCTTTCCACTATGAGGAAAAGTAATCAGTATTTCTGCTGGAAGTATTATTCCATGTTGAAAATTTACTGGATGTGAAATTTACAAAAGGATTCACTAAAAAATATAGATATAATGAGTAAGATCTATTAATACAGAGGAGTGGGACATTAAAAAAAGAATAATCCTACCTTCTTACATTACTCATTTTTTCAGCATAGTCAGGAGCAAATAATTTATCAATGACATACAGAGATACTAAATATAGGGTAAGCCTCCTTTGGAAGTTCTAGTATTGAGCAGCTTATGGAGTTTTCAGTATTAAAAAGCTATGAATAATTCCCCTAAAAAAATATTTCTTCTTCACTATTTCATATTCATTATGGGCCTTTTTACAAATGCAGAAAACACTCAAAAATCCCAGAGGTTAGCCAAACAACCCTGCTGACCATCCTAATTAGGTCTTTATAAAATGGGATTCCATTGCCTTGATTTTCTTCATTTACTATGAGTTTATGAAGCTATGGTGCTTATTTTTTAAGGACTGCTTTGGGAATTGCATTTAAATATATTGCTTTTACAGAAGGTTTCTCATTATCTTCTTTTACTGGTAGTGCTTTTGATTTGCCTGATTGTGTCCTGCATTTGAAGAGGGTAGACTATTAGTCATGAGAGACGAGCAATGCAGTAAATTTGTTGTGTGCTACTTGATCTGGAATCTAGATAGTGGTGATCCTGTTAAGCACATGGTTGATCAAGGGCGACACTTTAAATAAGATTATAAGGCTAAAGTCTTCTTGATCATGAGAGAAATAGAAACACCACGCTTGCTTGTTCTCACAGGGTTAGTTTAATCCCTAACAGAAGTTGGGCAAGTTCAGAAGCTTAACTTGGAAGTTAACCCTAATATGATATCTATTGCCCATAAGTTTTAAAACCTCAGGCGAAGTTGTAATGCTGTCTGATAGAAGACCAGGACAACACATTTTTTTCCTAGTTCCTAGGGAGTATCTGCATCAGCATACATTAAAACATGAAGATGAAAATGTTGTGGGGTTTTTTTGTTTGTTTGGGTTTTTTTGCTTTTTCTTTTCATTTTGGTTTGGTTTGGTTTTTCAGGTGTTTTTTTTTTATCCATGTCTGGCACTTTTTCTTTACTCCTGGAAGATTGGCAGACTGATATCTTACCTGGCTAACTGATAGCCCTCTCTCCTCCCACAGGCATTCTTACGTCTCAAGAAAAGAAAAAGTAACATATCTAACATTCATCCACCACTATAAACCAAATGGATGACTGAGCAAGAGCAGACTTGAATTTTCCAGTGAAACCCTATACAAGCCTCATCTCTGATGCAGATGAAGCTTCTCTGAGACACCTTTGGTTGGTACTCTGGCTAACCCGGGAAGTAGGAATTACAAAGGTTGCTCTTGGTTACATTAGTGCCCCCACTTCTGTATTGTCCATGTGCTTAGAAATATCTCTGACAATAAACACGATATTCAAGAGAAAGCAGGACTCCAGAATGAGTTTGTTTTTAGATTGTCATATTTGCAAAGGAAAAAAATCACACATTTTTTGCTGTGCAGTATGCAAAATATTTATTTGGGGGAGTTGTTTTTGCTGTTAGGGTGATGTTTTGTGGTTTTTTTACAGCATACATAATTTTGAACACCACTCAAACATCATTTTTCATTTTCTCATTTTATTGTAATGATGAATTTTATGGGAAAGCCACAAAACAAAGTAAAGGGAAACAAAACCTACATGATGTGCTGTTATACATGGAGTTTCATCTCTGGCCAGATGAGATTGATGGAGCTGCCTGTGGCTCATGTATTACTCTCCCTTGCTAACCAGAAATGAAACATCATGTGTCTCAACTTATACTTTATTGTTTTTAATTTGGCAGCTATCTTTGGATAGGACAGGATCAATGCCATTCTATCAGACTCTACCTTTTATTTTATAAATGTGAACCCTGACTAGTCTTTGATGAGACACTTTACATTAAATACTTAGTCAACAGAAGTGAACAGGTCTTCTGGGTCTAAAGAACAAATGACGCACAAAGAATAATTAAAGACTATAGGTAGACCTTAAATCATCACAGAGACAGAAATACTGCTATTCTAGAATTTTGAATAGTAAAGAAAAACTCTAAACACTAATATAAAAAATCATCTTTCTTGAAAATCCACAAATAACAGTTGGCTAGTCAACTTCAGCAAACTTGTATTCTTAAATCTCATTACTTTCTGCTAGTTTTGCCTGCAGGTCCACAGTGAAGTCTTGAAAATGCACAATCATACGGAAGCCTAAATACACAAATTTGCACAGGGCAAACATTTATATAGAGTGAAAATTGTTATACTTGCAAGTTGGAGAATAAGAGAATCATTAAGGTTGGAAAAGATTCAACAGACTTTCCAAGATGATAAGTCAACAACTACTACCAAATCTCTGGTTTGTATCTAGGACTTGGCTGAAAAAGAAAGGTGTCTTCTATGAATATAGTATGGTGAGAACAGCTGAAGAGAAAAAATAGGACAGTAGAAATGAAGTGAGGAAGAATTTGAATAGGACCTTAAAGGAACTTGTGAAAGTGGACTTTTTTTCCTTGTGAGAAGCAGCAATGCCAACGGGAAGAACAATTAAATGGAGGCTAGTGATGAGTGCCAAAGAAGTAATTTCTAAGGGCTTTTCTTTTTTTTTTTTTTCACTGAGCATAAGAGAAAGATTTAAATGATACAACCCTTGGGCTCATGAGCTTGGCAAACCCAGTTAATTTTTCTGTAAAGACAGTCTTGCTTTGCCAAATAGATTTCACCAAGTTTTCACAGCTCTTTCTAAAGCGCTCTAGACAACAAGAAAATATAATTAAACCAAAATAATAGATATAAATCATAAATTTAACCAAAGCAGGAGTGATAGGAATTACAAATAGACTGAAGGCCTGTTGATGGAGGAATTCTTATGCACTAAGTAATGGAGTTTCTGTTTTCCTGTTTGCATCATTAATTTGTAATAAAACATGAATTAGGAACAGTTTTCTAATAGTTCCTTCCCCTCTGTTTTGCAATATGAGATTTATTAGAGAATGTAATCTGTCAAGTGCTTTCCTTTCAAAGATCCTCTGCTTCTGGCTTGCATTTGATGTGAGAGTTATTTGTGAAGAACTGCTGTGCAGTCTAGATTCAAATTGTTATATTTGTGTACAGTGATTTTTCCCCCTGCTGTCCTATTCCATTTAACAAGGCAGTGCCTTGTCTTTTAGATTTACAGAATAAAGGTGTGATGAGAACAGACAAGTTCAACATACCAGAAGAGTCCGCAGGTGAAGGAACAGAGGTCGGTAGTATCAGAAATGAGACTTTATTACTCTAACAGCCCAAAGAAAATTTGCAGTTGTTTTGCTGTTGATGTGTAGGCAGTAGACCAGAGAAGGAAACTCCATTTGCATTGTCCAAAGGAAGGACACAAACCCAATGGCTGAAACTTTCTGTTATTGTGCAGTGACTGAGCTCCTAAACTGAGGAGGTCAGCAAGATCCTCTCAGCCTTTTATTTCCCCATTCCCAGTCAAACCACACTATGAGTATTGTGATAAGCTCAGTAAAAGGGTCATTCACATTGTCCAAGGCGAAATTACCAATGTCATCATTATTTTCTCTTTTCTGCCTTCCTTGTTATGTTACTACACCATTAATCCTCTTCCCAAATCTTTCAAAAGCAGACTGGAGCATGTCACATCAGGCATTGTGTGGTGCATGGTGTGTCTGAGCAGAATTCACCATTCTCTGCTTCATTGTGACTAGCATTTTTCTCAAGATTCCTATTGTGAGCATCCTTTCTGGCCCTCCAAAAGTAATCAGAAGGGTTTGTCCACTCCCATTAGACCTGCATGGAGGGAAATAACAGCATTAGAGGTCAATTATGGGGGAAAGAGGAATGGAATCAAAAAATGCTGGTTTCATTACTGTCTTCTTGTAAAAAGAGAAAAGCTACTATCTAAAATTGTTAATACAGAAATAGACAAGGAATGATGCCATACATCAAATGATCTTGCTTACAACTACATAGGAACAATGCTGCTAATAAAGTAAACCTGAATAAAACTGTTTTATGGGTTATTCAGATAAAAAGGCCAGATTCACTGAAGCTGAAAAAAAGAAGACAGAGTAAAAGGCTCTTTTCTAAGAAAAGGAGATTGAGAATGATGCCTTACTTGTCTTTGCAAGACAGCGGAGCAATGACTTGATACGGAAAGTGTTTCATCTGGAACAGAACTTATTCAGAAAAGCAAAACGGCTTTTAATTGCACTGTAGAGTCTATCTAATGAAAAGCAGGCAAGTTTAAGAGTCTGTGTCCACACTAAAATGTAACTTACAGAAAGAAAAATTATGAAAGGGATTTCAAAAGATGTAAAAAAATAAATTGGTCTCTATTCAGGCTACTATTCTCAAAAATGAAGGCTCATAATTCTTTCTTCCTTGAAATTAATTACCATGCAGATTAATTTAAATTGTGCTGCTTAGCTATTAGCACCAGTGTGATGGACCCCTATGTGCCACAAGGCACCAGTGGAGCTCTCTTGGTCCTGCCTCAAGATTTTCCCTGTGCAATGCTATCAGTTATTGAGAGCTATAATTATTTGCACCCATCAACACTTGAAGTTCATCTTGGTCTCTGCTCTGGGTAGGTTACAAAGAGTTAAATTTTCTGAAGAAAAACATTGAGATTATTAAAACACTTTCTTACAGAGATTATTCAAAAAAAATGAGACCTATTGTAAAATATAAGGATTAATTTATTAATCAGAGCTTTCTGAACTCTCACATTAAGCAGCTTTGTTATGCTAATTCCCTTATAAATGAATAATGGACTTATTCTCCCATTATTGCCTATCATTTTAAAAGACCCATTTAGAAAATGAAGATGTCCTTTTCACTTGAAAATTATTACGTATTTTATAGCACAAGTTTTTTAAATTGAATATTTGCTCCCTATACCCTTCTGTTCCCCCCTGCCCTGCTTGTACTCCTCAGTCAATGTTCAAATCAAACACAGCCATAACCATTTGTCACAGAGATACATAGTGTGTGGAAAGAAAGCACAATGGAGACAATCGACTTTGAGAACAGAGGCCCAGATCTACAAAGCTATTTACCTCTGACAAATTTAGATGTAGTCTTAGTTCCTAGACATTTTAAATAAAATTCTGTTGTGAATAATGACATAAAAGAAGAAAGCCAAGATGGTGCAACAGTAGAAAGCCATAAAGTTAAGTCACAACATAGGATTTATGTTGAAAAGAAAAAATATCTTTAGTAGAAGAGCTTCATTTTGCTGCACATTTTCCACATGTCTTGGAGAGTTCATCTGCTCTTGGCTGGGTATATATGCACTGTCAGTCAAATTCAAACTTATGAAGCAATTAAATTTACATTGTCAGGTCTCTTACAATGGAGTTCTAGTGGAAACTTTTTCCACTCTTTCTGTGGAAAGGTCCTGGCTAGATTTCTGCTTTGATATGTGTTTTCACTTGTGCTCTATGCAGGAACCAGAGGGAGAGGAGGGAGGGAACAGAGTGAAAGGGGTTTGAACCCACTGCAAGCAGCTGGCAAGTAGACCCCATGACATTATTGCGTCCTAAGCACACAAGATATATTCCTTTTGGGGCAATTGGCATCTTTGGCTAAGGAACACAAAGTCCCTTGGTCCCAGGACATAGCTAATATGACTTCTAGAGGAGAAAGCCTCGGCACTTGCCATTTGCTACATCCCAGAACAGCCTAGCCCATTCATTTTTTCCTTCCACTCTTACGGACAAATCACAGCTTTAGGCAAAAATGGCCTGAGCTCCCAAAGATTCTATGGCACCACCTGTGGCATCAGCAGAGCAGATTTTTTGTGTAGGCTAAAATGAGGCTGAGTTCGGGCTGCCTGTAATGCAAGCGCCAGTAATTGCATTTCCTCTGGAATTGGCAACTCGGGAAAGTACTATCAGCTACATGTGGCCAAAAAGCCCCATGGATGAAATCAGGAGATTTGGCTTCCTTAGGCTGATTTTGGAGCACAAAGAATTCTGTCAGAATGGACATTGTCTTGTATATTCCCTCTCTCCAAAACATAAATAACATTTTTCTCCCCATTTACAGGCAGGGCTGTAAACTCTTATAGAGCAGAGGTACTTCCTATGATCATAGAATGGCTTGTGTTGGAAAGGACCTTAAAGATCATCTTGTTCCAATCCCCCTGCCATGGGCAGAGGCACCTTCCACTAGAGTCATCCAATTTGGTCTCGAAGAATTCTTCTGGACAACCTGTTCCGGTGCTTTACCACCCTCACAATTAAGAATTTCTTCCAAATATCCATTCTAAACCTAATTTCTTTCAGTTTGTAGCCATTCCCCCTTTTCTTGTCACTAAATGCTTTTGTAAATAGTTCTGTCCATCTTCCTTGTAGGCTCTCTTCAGGTACTGGAAGGATTCAATTAGGTCACCTCAAAGCCTTCTCTTCCCTAGGGTGAACTTTCCAAATCCTTCCAGGCTTTCCTCTTGGGAGAGGTGCTTCATCCCTCTAATAATGTTCTTCCTCTGTACTTGCTCCAACAGGTCAATGCCATTCTTGTGCTGGGGACCCCAGGGCTAGAAGCAGCTTGGGTCTCACCAGGGAGGAGTAAAGGGGCAGAATCCCCTCCCTCACCCTGCCCACCTTGGTTTTGATGCAGCTCAAGACACACTTGAGTTTCTGGGCTGCAGGAGCACATTGCTGGGTCTTGCTAAGCTTCTCATCCACCAGCACTCCCAAGTTCTTCTCAGCTGGGCTGCTCTCCATCCCTTCATCCCCCAGGCTGTGTTGATACTGGGGGTTGCCCCAACAGGTGCAGGCCCTTACATTGTCTTACTAAACCTCATGAGATTCCCCTGTGCCCACTTCTGGAGTTTGTCCAGGTCCCTTAGAATGGCATCCCATCCCCCTGATGTGTCAACAGGACCACTCAACTTGGTGTCATCTGCAGAACTGATGAAGGTGACCCTTTCATCTATGTCATTAATGAAGATATCAAATAATACTGGTCACTATATGAACCCCTGAGGGACAGCACTTGTGACTGATGTCCTTCATGGCTCTGGGCCATTGACCACTGCACTCTGGATGTGACTGTTCAATAAATTCCTTATCAGTCTATCAGTCCACCCATCAAATCCATCACTCTTCAGTTTAGAGAGAAGGATGTTGTGGGGGACCAAGTCAGAGGTTGTACAGAAGTCCAGATAATGTAATTTCCAGCTTTTTCCTTATCCTCTAATGTAGTCACTCCACTATAGAAGGCCACAAGGTTGGTCAGGTAGGACTTGCCCTTGATAATGTGGATGCTTGAAAAAAAGCCTATTACAAGGTCTCTTCAAACCAACACAGGTGTTCTAATTTTTTTGTACCTGTGAACTCTTAAAATTGTGAAGACATCCAACTTTGGCTTGATTGTGGAAGAAATGTGAACAGTTCATTCTCTGTTGGATGTTGCCAAGGCAAGTGAAAACACAAAGCAAGTAGGGATAGCTCAGACAAGAGTACTTGCTGGACCTTGTGATCTTCCCTCTTGCCCAGAAATACTTACATGCACTTTTTTCCTTGACCCTGTGGGCACCCATTATTAAAAGATTTGACCACACTTCTTCCTACAATATTCTAAGACTGGAAATTTGCTTGCAATCAGCTCTGGTCTCTGCTGAGAAGGCTGTGGGAGAGCCACCATAAAATGAAACAGTGGAACAAACTGGGCCACACTAAAAGTGGAAAGAACTTCTATTAGAATTATTTGAAATTAGGGAAATTAACCCTGTATTTTTAACTCATGGAGCTTTTTAAATGCTGGACGTCATCTGCTTGGGGACTTGTAACAGGAAGAGAACCAAGCATTTGATTCTTATCAATGACTTGTGAAACCCACCTATTTATCTGAAAATAATCCCAGGCTTCTGATATTCTTGTGTTCTTTCCTAATGTCCTTTTTTATTTTAGCACTGTTAATGTCTGCTTTCCTCCAAGGAAGTTAAAAATATTCATGTATTTTCCTGCCTGCTGCACTTCTGAATTTAAAATAAATAAATAAATCTCAATTATTTTTTATAAGCAGGTGTTCTTGCTTATAAGTGTCAAATAAAGTACCTATCGATTCACATTTTTGTAACAGAAAAAAGAAAAACAAAATGAAAAAGAACATAGTAAGAAAATGCTATAGTATTGGTGGGTTTGTAAATGGGGGATTTGAATTTGTGAATTTTGTGAGTTCTGAAGGACAATAGAGTTATTATTTTCAAAACCCCAATATGGTTGGTGTGTATTTTAAGCCCCCGCCCTGTGCTTCTAAAGACACAAATAATACTTAATGATCACCTGCAGAGCTGGTGTTGTGCTTTAAATTACTGAGGACTTTAAAGGGTTTGATGGATGTACTCGATCCCTGTAGTCAAACTAGCAGGAGCTGGTAGAGGAGACAAATGTCTGAGTAATAGCTGGGCCCAGAACTCCTCCAGGAAACCCACAGTGGAGCAAGGTGACCCAGTGAGCATTGATGCATATGAGCTTGGACACAGATCACAGCATTAACATGTGAATGGTGGGTGTTTTTTCCAAGATTTGTTTGTCAAGGAAAAAAGAAAGTTGTCGGCCCAAGGAATCTCATGCACGCCTGCCTGTCCCATTGTATACAACTTGATGCGGCAACCCTTTTATCACATAAATATAACAGCTTAAGTGAGCTTTTTTTAGGATTACCTGGCTAGATGATGTGGCTGCATGGCAGTGGTCTCCTGTTGAACTGAGACTCCTCCCAGCCTTGTTCCTCATGGCAGTTGTACCTTTCTACTAATGTCAGATCTTTGAATGAGTCCAGTTTGAGTTTTCTCCAAATTGAAGCTGGATTGCATGCCAGATGGTCTCACCTGGAGCTGGGGTGCCTGTCAAGGTTTGAGATTGCTTACCTGAGACTGCGATCCATCCTTGCCCAAGGAAGAGAGGCCTTCAAGAACAGCACTTGCTGAGAGCATGATAAATCAATGGTAGTGAAATCCATGTAGCTAATCCCTTTAGACATAAACCATTGACCAAGTCAGTCTAAGATTGGACCTAGACACAGACTCCATGAGAAGTCCAAAAATCAAGGAAGTTGCCTCTAAACTTTATGAGTCAATGGAAGGGTCTCTCTTATCCTTAGAATCTTCAGTCCCTCTCTAAATATTCTCAAATACATTCTAATTTGATTTTGCTTTGCATGTTCATCCAAGTAACAGAGTGAACTTTGCTGTCAAACTTTGTTACAGTGCATTTCTGTATATTAAATGGTATTATTTCTAGAAATCCAATGATATTAAAAGAATTTTTGCTAATAGTTTTGATGGTGGTCATTTAAGCAACCTTAAATTGTTCATTTCTGACATAAAGGAAACAACAGTGAAGCCAACATGCGTGAACTGAAACAGAGCTCAAGAGAAGCTGAAAGAGCTTGTAGGTTCTTGGATAGACAATGTAGCCAGTAAGCCTCATATTCTCCTGAATGCTAAAACAAAAATACTATATTATGAAGCTTTTTCTTTTCTTGGTAAACTTTAGTTTGCATCTACAATTTTCAGGTGAGATTTACTCCAAAGCCTTTTAGCTGTCATTTAGAGGCTTTTTTCTCTTTTTGTTGTTTTTATTCCTTTCCCAGCTTTCAGAAAAAAAAAATTATAATTCTGTTCATTTTCTGGCTTTATTTATTCAATTTTTTAGTATTTAGTCATTATTTTCTTTTCCTCCCCCTCCACACATTTAAAATGAATATATTTAAGGGCTCTTCAGTCATTCAGACAGTCCACTGTGATAAGTTGTGTTTCATTTCAGACTATTATATTTTTCATCTAAAAATATGAATCTTTCACATCTCTGTTTTTTCATTTCACTATGTGGTATTTTCACCTGCTGGACACAGGGCACTGCCAGCATCTGAGAGTCTGACCTCTTTTCGGATCAAATTACAAGAAAGTTACTCAAGTTAGCAAAACAAGAAGAAAAAGGAAAACCAAACTTCATTTCTGGATCTACTTAGGAGGCAGAAATTTAACATATATTTAGTAAACAGATTAAAAAAAGGTTTATAACAAATAGATCTGTAAGTACTTACTGCCATTTGAAGCTCAAAACTATACATTTTTTAAACTTCTAGAGTTATTATGAATAATAGAGATGGATGACCTGTACTTTTCTCTGTGCTTTTCTTCACAGTTCATCTCAGTTGGATTTCTCTTCTTGTGATGAAATCATACTATTTTACAATGACAAGCCAGTGTAATTATCATGTTATGAAAACAGACTGTAGAAAGAAGTGAAATGGGCAAAGAGAGATAAATACTCTGTGTACTTGACTGCTGTCAAAAATTAACAGTTAGCTCTCTTTTTTACCAGGAAAAAAAAATGATGTACAACACTTTCCCAATGTATGAATGGTCTTCCTTAAATAAATGTGCTCATTTTAACTGCTGTTGTAAATCATAAATACTATTATGTTTTTATTTACTGTCTGCTGAGAAACATTAAATTAAGATAAATTCTTATTCTGTTGCATCCACTGTATATTTTGTTTATCAACAAATGATGGTGCACAATCTTTTTGTATGAAAATATCTTTCATTCTATGCAGGATACTAAAGCACACCGTTTCAATGTATAGCAATCTTGTAATAATTTGCAACTACAGAACAAAGGTCTGAAGAGCTTGAAAACAAAGAGTAAATACAAATGATCTTACTCATTTATCATTTATAACATTTAGTAGAATGGAATAATATTTTAGAAAAACTGAGAGATTGGGGAAAAAAAAGGAAATCCATTTCTAGCAATTGTAATTATCCTCCAAGTAATTTGCTTGTTTTAACTGTTTGTGCATTGTGTGCAATCTGTCTTTCACCTGTTACTTTACTACCAAATATTATTTTCAACACCAAGGGCAGGTTTAGCTATCTAGATTTACATATAATTGAAATATTCAGTCACCTTTGTTCATACTTCCTCCCCAGGTGCAGATAAGCAAGTAAGAGGGACCTTTGGGTGTACCTTGGCAGGACACAGTTGAAGAGAAATCAGATGGCTTGTGAAAACTTTCTGATTTTCTCAATTTTTCAGCTAAATTAATAGTACTTTGGAACCATTAGTGTCAAAGAAAAGTATTGGATATGACAGCTCAATATGGACATCTGGATTAAATATTAACACATACATAAGACCAGGATAAAATTTCCCTTACTTGTAAAAGAGCCAAGATTTCACCTGGATGCTCATGCTTTGTGGAAGAAAACGGTTGTGGTGATGTGTTTCCAGCTATTTATCTAGCTAATGTGGCACAGATCAAGGAATTTTTGCATTTTGAATGTAGCAAATGTGAAGAGAGAAGGTTTCTTATAAAAAAAAATCAGTCAAGGAAGGAGCAGACTTATAAACACAAAGAACAGACAAAATTTAAGATCTGTGCTCTTTTCTGAACCTATTTTCAACTTCGAGCTCCTTAATTTTTTTCTTAAAG
This sequence comes from Camarhynchus parvulus, assembly GCF_901933205.1. Taxonomy (NCBI): domain Eukaryota; kingdom Metazoa; phylum Chordata; class Aves; order Passeriformes; family Thraupidae; genus Camarhynchus; species Camarhynchus parvulus. Next base: position 107,188,900 of record NC_044572.1, read on the forward strand.
TTATTTAGACATTTTCTTATGGGAATTGCCATTAATTAGATATCACAGTGTTAATTTTAGTCAAATCACATGAGAAAAAAATGTACGTTGTCAGAAAAAAGGTGATTATGCCTCATGCACTCCCTTGTTATTCCTTTGTAATTGGTTTATTGGAAAATGGCCATAATGAAATAAAAAATAATGAAATAAAAAATAATAATACTCGGCAAATATATTGTAATTTTGTGCTCCCTTGTGCTGTTCCCTTCAAGCTATTGGAAGGCAAAAAATCACTGTAGTGATCAGAATTGCTGTATCATCAATAACATGGGCAAGATAGACTTGTTCTCACATAAAACCCCTTTTGATGTCAATGAAACATTGAGTGGACCTTAACTCAATGCATGTGGAACTGCAGCTATCAACCCAATGCGACCACAAGAACACGAGAAAATTTAAGGATCAAATTCACCAATAGGTTCTGACAGTTTTGCATTGATACAGCAATAAAAAAGAAGGATGAGGCTGGCTTTGTAACCACCTAGTTAAAACAATTTTATTCACTGAGTCTGAGACCAGATAGGCTTGCTGTGATCATCAAGTTTGACCTTCTGTACTACATATACCTCTGAAGTGACTCCCATATCAAACCTGCTAGAGTTGCTGCTGCACATTTACTAAAGCAGCACATACAGGCCAAAGTGACCCAGATAACTGTGAGGTACATGAATAGTAATTTAACTCATTCTGTCCCAATTGTATTTGCCTTGTATGCAGTTGTGCAGTGCTAGCAACTGCAGAATCTAAGTTATGACTTTCATGCTTGATCTTAGTTTGAAACAGTGCTGTCAAAACTAGAAGTTGTTTTATATATTGGAAGCATGTATCTCTTTTTAACTTTCTATCTGAGTAAAAGACAGTGGGTTTAGATTAGATACTAAGAAAAAATTGTTTACTGTGTGGGCACTGGAACAGGTTGCCAGAAAAGCTGTGGCTGCCCCAGGCCCCGGAAACATTCAAGGCCAGGACGGATGGATCAGCTTGGTCTAATGAAGGGTGTCCCTGTCCATGGCAGGGGGTTTGAAACAGAAAGATCTTTAAGATCCCTTCTAACCCAGAGTATTATGTGATTCTGCGATTGTATAATATTGTGCAAAAGGCATTCATATCAGTAGTACATTTTTATTGGTGGATAAATGGTGGCATCAGAGGATTCACCCTTTTCTGAAAGTCTTGATTTCAAACTCCTGCCAGCAGTGCAGCGCTCCAAGGTGGCTAAACACATGAAAATGCTGCTCCTGAAGTGGCACAGCTGTATAAGGTTGTGTCAGCTATTTCCAGTCCTTTTTAGGATGCAGCCTTGTTAGCATGATCACAGTCATATGCTAACAGACACGTCAGGAAATTTGGGAAAGAAGCTGTTTTCCAGTCTGCAGTGATTTACACATGTACAGTTGCATTTTCCACTGGAAAGAAATGGAAATTTTATACCAATTATACTCCTGTTTCATTTTCAAGCCCTCATATTTGTCAAAATCAAAACTTCTAGGCACATTCTGGAAATGAATCAGTCAAAACTGTCTCTCTCTCTCCCTGGAGCTTTGATACAAGTGTGATACTTCGTTTCCTGTTTCAACCATTTTCATGTTCTACTGATATTCTGTAAAGGAAATGACAGTGTCTCAGTAATGATGACATGATGAAAAAAAAAAACAATAAAACACAACATTTACAGATGATGTTTTATTACACCATTAAGTGTACTAGAATTGCAGGTAGTAATGTAAGATGAGCAGAATCCACCAGAAACGCTCGCTTTCCATTTTTCTCTTTTTACTAAAATCTGTACAAGTCTTGTGAGTCTTCAGTAATTATAACTTTTTGTAATTTATGTGATTTCTTCTTCTGTTTACAATTTGGGCTACCAAATTTACCATAAAGAACTTCAGTAAGAGTGTAACATCTGCTCTGAATTTTGCACATTCTAACCAGTTCTCCAGCTGGTCTGCAGACAACAGAGAGAGGGAAGGGATTACTCCAGTCTTGCTTACAAATGAAATAAATATTTCTGAGTAAGGAATTTTGGCTTATGTGTTTCTGACAGTTATATAGGCATATAAATTAAGCGAAGTCTACCATAATATTTCCATTTCTCTAATCCATCTTGTTAACACTCCTTGATTTATAGGTTTGTTAACTGACAACCATTGAAATTTATGTCTACTAATTGCAATTCCATTGTTCTTTAAACTTAGCTATTTAGATATCTTTAGGGATAGAAGTAAGGAATCTTATCTTTCTGAGATTTTATTTTATTTTATTTCTTTCCAGTAGGAAGTTCATAAAAGTACTGAAAAAATCCCCATCAATGCCAACGGGAAAGGCAGTCAGATCTGGCTGTGGGGACTTATCGAATTGTTTATTAATGCCTGTAAAATGCATGGCACTATAGTCCTCCCTTCCATGAACACCTGGCACTTCTGAAAGTGGTAGAACAGATTTTCCTGTCATGCAAATTCATTTTCAAGATGTTGTAGTATTGAATTTGTGCATATTGAAAAAGAAAAAAAATGCATAAATAAATAAATAAATAAATAAATAAATAAATAAATAAATAATTATGTCTGAACTGTCATGTGCGTACTGCTTGGTTCAGAAATAACTAATAAATACATTTGATTCATGTATACATTATTCATATATAATGGCATTAAACAGGTATCCAGAAGTAAATCTGCTATTAAAATACAAGCAGAAAGAAAGATAAGTGAATGTATAGCAAGCTGCCTTTCCTCGTTAACCACATTTCTTGGTAAAAGATGCAGGTGTTCATCATATGAAAACAGAAAAAAAAAGACATTTTTGAGAGTGTGTACTGTATCTGTAATGAATTTAATGCAATGTACATGTGCATATCTGTTATACATTGAAGCATTTTTATTACTACTTTAAGGAATGTAAGAAGATAAAAGATCTACAGCTAAAAGGAGAAATGGGCTTACAGGAAAAAAAGCAACAAAGGCCTTTTGTTTTCAGTGGGGGTGATAATTAGTTCTGAAGCTACTGAAAAGTCAGGGTGATTATAGGGAGGTGAATGCAGTGGTTAGCTTCTGTTGACTGCACCGGCTTCATACATCTGCAGTTGAAATTATTTGATTCTCAAATTGGAGACCTTATCTTGTAGACAGTTTCAGAATCAGCAGGCAGGAAGGATTTGATTACTTCTTCATAGAAATCCATGAAAGGTAATATTTTCTTTTTCAGGAGTCCTCCCACCTTCCCCTAATGTTCATTGGTTTTAATTTTTGAGGTTTAGTATTGTTCTCATCATTACTTGAAATGGCATACTGTAGGCTTTCAAAAATATCAAAGATAGGAGAAATTCTATTCCTTCTGAGGAACAAATTTTGCATGGGTAATATCAGAAATCATACTTTGATTTAAAAGTTAAACTATGATTAATACAAAATTACAACAAATCTTTTTCACAAACTAGAGCTTCTGTGAAAGCCTATTATATTTGATGGAATTTTTTTTCCTAAATTCAGCTGAATTTTTATCAGATCTAGGGAATTAAAAGGGAATTTCACTAGATTTTAATATTCTGTTCTATCTGGACCTCCTACAACCTATTTCAATAGAGAAAAGGGTAATTTTTATTTCAGGTCAAAAATTACTCCTACTCAGGTCTTCATTGGTCATCTACTTTAATCCACAGAAATGTATTTATTCTAAGCAAATAACCCAAAACCACCTAGTAGAAACATACAGAGAAAAACACTCCAGAACTTAAAATGTTTTTTTTCTGAGTGGTTTAAACAAAAGAGGACAGCACAACAAACATTTCTTTGACCTGTACTGTGAATATACCCAGGTGAAGCCTGCAAGGAACTCTAATAGAATATTCCTTGTAGCTTTCAAGTAGAAAGAGCTCTTTTCTGACCCCAGTTTTTTTATGTTTCCTCATTATGTAGATTGACTGGTTTGATAGGCTAAGGTGAGTGATGATAGCTGAGTCTCAAGGTGGCAGTGAATCTGATTGTCTGTGCATTGGTAGAGAAATGAGTACTCAAAGCAATTGTCAGCTACATTATCGGTGTTACTCAGGAGAAAAATCAAATAAAACTTTAAAGGAGCTAATAATTTTAAGAATGGTCATTGAATGACAATATTGGCAAAACTGAAATGATGAAGAGACCAAAATCAAATAAGACACAAAAAAAGAAAAGCATAAAAAAGAGATGAATATTGTCTTTCTTATCATTATCTTTTTGACTTTTTAATTCTGTGAAGAGATAAAATTAAATGATCTCTGTGACAGTGGAAAAAACATTGAAGGCATCAGCTACAGACTGAGGTTACAGAAAATAAAATGGATCTGCTTTCATAGGGAGCTTCATTATTCTAAGAAAGCTGTTGTATCTGTACTGTATTTCATAAAGTCTTGAGTGACAAATTCCAGTTTGTTATAAGACTGGCAACATGTGTGAAGCAATCCTGATTTAGATATCTAAGCCCTAAAGATAAGATATGAGATACCCTGGTTTTCAGTGATTATCATTGTGTATAAGACAGTGAAGAGTCCTCTGGGTTAGTATTGATCCTGAACGACATATCCATACAATATGCTATAGATTTTTGTAGGATTACTGACTTAGCTTTCATACGTTGTTCTGAAAACTGCAATGATTTAGGAGTAAGTAAGCCTCAGCTGTAGGAGCAGTATGGATGTGTGTAAGGTAATGACATAGGCTCCCAGTTTAATTCGCCACTGAATTTGAATCAACACCAGCCCTTTAGATACAGACCCTATCTCAATCCTTTTGATAGATTAGCCCACAGAGAGACAAATAATCTGTGATTCATAACCCTGTCAAGTTCTTTAATGTTTTTGGAAGGCCAACTGTAAAATTATAATGGGATACCCAATATTGAAAGGTTAGTTAAAGAATTTTATGGTGTTGGAAAAAGCACTGAAAGCAATAACAAATGTCTAAAATAAAATCTGGCTTAATTGGTTTCCTAAGATGTTCTGAAAATGCAAGCAAGGCACTATGCTCTTAAAGTGCTTCTGCCCAGCAACAGACCCGCACTCTATTTAGTAAGTTAATGAAATTCATGCTAAATATCTTGCAATATTCCAGAAGAAGAGCTTTGGTTTAAGAGAGGAAAGAGCTATTGTATCTAATGTTGAAAGCCTGTGTTGTTTTAAGGTTAATCTATTTGCTGGAGCAGAATTTTTGCTTACAAAAATTGCTAGAACCATTGACACAACTTCTAAATAGGGAACAATGTTTACCAGCAGAATGTGGAATTTAATGGTAATAAATGCAGTGAATTACTGTGCACTAGAAAATCTCCCAAGTCTTGTATCTTTCATCACACACCTTTTTGTGCTCAGTAATCCCTAAACTTACATAATACAGAGAAAATGGCATTCAAAGTGATCTTTATGAATGTTTTTTGTGTTTCATAGCTTGAAGATAAGAGCTTCTGTCTGCTGTGGAAAGTCTCTGTCAACAGAATCTGCTTGATCAAAGCATCCTTTGTCAGTTATTAGTAGAAAGAGTGAAAATCCACTAAATTGTGATTCACTGTTATCTGTAGCATTTTCAGCTTGCAGCTTTTGCAATTTTCATGCTTCCCAAATTGTAACAATAGTTTAACATTTCAAATATGTTTTTGGCATACAGCTAGGAGAATATCAGTAATGCATTTCTTTCTTTTCTTTGGAAAATAATTGAGGGTTGATTTTTTTTTCTTTCCCCTCCTGCAGTGTATTTCCACTACTTCTTGTTCAGTTCATCATTTTTTGACTTCTAGAGCATGCTTATATGAACCACTAGCCATCATAACTGAATAAGCCTTTGCTTAGCCTTTCTGGTAAACTAAGTTACCATCACATGCAAGACACTAGCCAAAGAAATGTAAGAAAAACCTGAAAATAAATCACTCTTTCATTGTGAAAGCAAACGGCTCCTGCAGACAAAACTGAAAAGCATTAAGATAAGATAGAATTTAAACTCTCACTTGCCCACATCCTCCCATAAAAGGTGACTTACCAGCATTGTCTCTCTACACTCTTATTTTCTTTCCTCACTTTAAAAATCCTAATATATTGTATTCCCCCCTTACTCTTTCCAATATTTTTAAACAATTGAATCACTTGCGTGACTGACTTCCTCCACTACGCCTCATTAAGTAATTGAGTTAAATTGATTCAAAATAAAGTGACACACTATTTCACAATGATTGGTTTGAATCAACATTTGCCTTTTTTCCATTGCCTCTTCATCACAAGCTTTTTCTCTCTAATGTTCCCAGAGTTCTTTTCTTGTCTTAAGTTAGGCAAGCAGTGAACATAAGCATTGTTCAGATATATCTGCAAAGAATAGTGTGTCAGAGCTCTTGTGCTTCTATACAAAGATTAGAGCCATTCTTAAAATCCTAATTACTTTGACACTACTAAAGAAAAGAATTACCAACCTTTTTCTTTTTTTTTTTCAAATTGTCTGGGAATATTTTCAGAGAAAAAAATGAGATTGAATTAAAATACTCTGAAAAATATGCAGGAGCTCAAAAATATTCACCATAGAGTAAATGAGTCTTCTCAAAAGGTACATACGAGATTACAAAAAAACCCACAACCAAAACAACCAGAACAAAAGAAAGACCCCAATTAATTTTTAGGAGATAATTGAAAACATGTGGGAGAAAATTACTCTTTTTTCCGTTGAAAAGCTGGAAAAGTAGTAACTAAAGTAAAAGAAGTTTTTGATGGCATGCCATAAGAAATGTGTTAAGACAAATTATTCAATCAAATCTTTCTGTAATGTCGTTCTTTGTGTTTATAGTTCACTAATTCACTAAAAAGTGATAATACTTTAACATTGTAAGCTTTAAATTAATCACAGAATCACAGAGTCAAAGAACAAGCAGAGTTTAAAGGAACCCATGGAGTTGGAAGGATCACTGAGTCCAACTTTTATCCCTGCATAGCATCATAAAAAGACCAAATATCTGAAAACATAAGGATAGACTGCTGTAAAAAGATTCCAGATGAATGTCTGAACATCAGTGCTTTATTAACATATCAGTTACATTGTCCCTGACATAAAATTGCAGCAGATAATATTCTTCAGGAAATAAATACCACACCTGAAAACTATGTAACTGTAACACTTCCAATAACTGTTGGCAACAGCAGGTTACTCTACTAATGAGAAAAGTGTATTTCTAAAATGTGAGTGATAGCAACCAGAATTTTTAAAAATCTATTTGCTTAATATAGCAATCAAAGAAAAAAAAATGAAGAAAATCTGTTTTTCTTTTCTCTTTGTCCTGAACTTATCCAAGTATCATTAGAAAAACAAGAATGCTCCATTGATTAGGTTGCTCAACCAGATTAATGTTCAAGTACTTTTTCCTGGAGAAAAGATCTAGTCTTTTACATGTTAATATAGCTAATGACCCATGCCTAGTCTTGCTATTGCTGGAAGATTGCTATTTATAATTTCTTATAAACACAACATACATTTTAAAGAATATTATCAAGGGTGAGAATGCCACTGATACTAATCCTTTATTATTCTAAAATTATTCCAGTCACCAAGGCTACAGAATATTACATTATGCAAAATCAGAACATGAAAAAAATACGTAATCACTCTCTATATTGTGGTGTTGCTCTCTGTAGTGGGTTGACCCTGGCTGATGCCAGGCACCCACCAAAGCCACTCTATCACTCCCTTCCAGAACTGGACAGTGGAGAGAATGTATAACAAAGGTTCATGAGTTGATAAAAGGTCCAGGGGAGATCACCCACTAAATATCATAATAGGCAAAATGGATTGGATTGAGAATATTATTTGCATTTATTGCCAGCAAAATAAGAGCAGTATAATGAAAAGCAAAAGAAATCTTAAAAACCTTTCCCCCACCCTTCTTTCCATCCCATATCTACCATTTTTCCCTCCACCCAGGTGCAAAGAGACAGCAGATGGGGGCTATTGTCAGTTCATCAACACTGTTACTTATGCTGCTCAGGGAGAAAAATCATTCCCCCTCTTCAGCATGGGGTCCCTCCCATGGGACACAGTCCTTGATGAAGCTCTCCAGTGTGACTCCATCCACAGGGCAACAGCAACGTGGGTCCCTCCTTCACAGTGGAGTCCTTCAAGGACAGGCTGCTCCAGTGCGGGTCCTCCTCAGGGTCACAAGTCCTACCAAGAAACCTGCTGCAATGTGGGCTCCTGTCTCCACATCGCTGCAGGTCTCTGCAGGAGCCTGCTCCAGCACAGGCCTCCCACAGGGTCACAGACTCCTCTCCAGCATCCACCTGCTTGAGCATGAGTCTCCTCCATGGGCTGCAGGTAGCATCTCTGCATCCCCCTGGATGTCCATGGGCTTCAGGGACACAGCTGCCTCATCATGGGCTGCACCAGGGGCTGCAGGAGAATCTCAATTCTGGTACATGGAGTACTTCCTTACCCTCCTTCTCCACTGACCTTGGTGTCTGCAGAGGTCTGCTCTTCTCTGCCAGCAATTACAACTGTGCAATAATGTGTCTGGTTGGTTATTTTTCTCATTAAATATATTATCACAGAGGCATCACAACAATTCTGATTGGCCCAGCCTTGGGCAGTGGTACGTCCATCCTGGAATCAGCTGACATTGTCTCTGGCAGACATGGAGGAAGCTCCTGGCAGCTTCTCACAGAAGCCACTCCTGTAGCCCCACTGTTACCAAAACCTGACTGTGCAAACCCAATACACTTTCCCCTATTTCCATTTTTCCCATAGTTTTGAAAGATCACATATATTTAATACTAAAGTTCTTACAGCCCAAAAAGATATTTTTATGAATGTTAGAGTGCCCATATATATGTAGATTGAAATAAAGGAACATCTATGTTATCTGCTAAATTAAAGGGTATCCATCAGTACTTACTTCACCAAAGCAATTTTTCCATGAGCTGGCAAAAAAAATATAGAATTTATTCTAAAATACATATGCCAATTTAAAAGTTTGGAATGTGTCACTAAAAGTTAAAGGTTTTGGAGGAATTTTATAATAATTACCACATGAGTAAAAATTATAATTGTGAATGCCTTCCATTTGTATTTACTCCAAAGAGAAACCAGCTTCATTCATTCATACAACTGAAGAACATGAGCATGAACAAATATTTATTTTCATAATCATATGTCGTAACTTTCAGTCTTTTGTGTCCCTGACAGTCTGGGAGCTGCAGTGTAATTATAAGAATTGACTACCCACCACTGAAGATCAAGAAATCAGAATGTCTATTCTCCACAGAACAGGAACACTGTAGATTAGGAATATCTGGAAGACAGTCAAAAACAAAACCAAGAAAAAAAAGAGGTTCAATAAAAGAATTCGTAGTTTCAAATAAATGAAACCTTCATTTTCATTTATATACATATATATGTCTGGTGAAGGAGGTTCCACAACCCCTTTGGTCAGCTGCTCACAGCCTTTGTTTTTGTCATAATTAGGATGCCTCACCTAATATGAGCGCCATTCTGATTTGTCTTACTGAAGACAATTTTCCTTAACCATCCTAAGTGAATAACGTTTCTTTTATGACTACAAAACTGTCTGAATATAAATAATGACCATGGGGCTTGGATTTAATTCAAGGACAGATTTAGAAACATGGAAGCAGGACCTGTCTTAGGTGCTAAATATCATAAAAATGCATGCCAGATCAGTCTTCATGTATACACTTTCTTATTACTCTAAGAACTTTATTTTTAAACACGATCTGCTAAAACTGAAGATATTAACTCTTTAATAACAGTTCAGAAACATAATACAAGCACAGGGTGTGAAGAAACCTTAACCTGACATATGTGACATATTACAAATTCAGTGTTCTGCTTCACAAAGAGAAATGTAGCCTCTTTGGATGGAGGAAAGAGAGTTTTCTTCCCAGCTTTGGTGTTTAGTAAGCAATACTTAAACCAGACTAGACATTCTATCCTAGAAAGCTGCAGGACATTTACATGAGGAATTCTTGTCTCCCACCAGAAGAAGATTCTGCTTCAGACTCGTAAGGCATAGAGCTTTGCAATGTTCTGCTGTACAGATTACATCAAACACAGTGGTCTCATAGAAATTAGGAAAAAGCTGTACTTCACTCTTTGATTCACTTCATTAATTTCTTCCTTGTCTAGAACTATATGGATATACCAAAGAATTATTTTGCCATTCCTTCATTTATAGAGAGAATAGCCAATATTTTTCTTTTATAGTCTCGCCTTGAAAAATTCAATCCTTCTGTAATGACTTATGAACATTCATTCAACTCAAGCTATGCAATCAGAATGGGGAGAACTTTTCTCTGACAATAAATCCATGAACAAAATCAAAACTGGACAGATAATATGAAGCTTGTTCAGCTCAAATCTTTAAATGCTGAAAAGTGTGTTTTACTCCATACAGCACATAGCTACCAAAAAAGATTTAATCTGAAAGAATAAAAATAGCATTCATTTCAATGCTTTCTGTTTGTTGAAATTGTTGGTAGGAGAAATGGTTGTATTATGTGAAAAAGAGCATTTACTCCTAAAGTCTCATGCCAAGAAAAAGAAGAAAAATGTTAACTATATTCCCTTGGAACACATTATATTGTTTTTCCAACTCCTATGAAATACACTCCTTTTCCCTTTGAACTGGCCACTGCATAACCTTATCTGGTGCATTAGATGCATGAATTTCTCCAAAAACATGTCAGTGTTTATATTTGCATGAAAAAATATCTTCACAATGAAACCATTATATATGTATTATTTATTTAAAAATATTTAGTTTTGTCATGCTTGCAAGTAAATTCACTTAATTGTTATCATTGGTGGGAACATTTCTGCAATCTGCATATTTTCAATTGGACCTATTGTATCTATGGGAAGATAGTTTGATAACTTGCCTAAGGATCACTTATGGTGAAGTAAATATAGATATTTTTGTCCTTTGTTTAATTAATAGTCAGAATAAAATATTTCAAAATGTGTGGACTGTTTTCAGTCATATTTTTACATAATTAATATAAGGCAAAGTATGTTTAAGTGCAAAATTTTCTTCTAAATTCTCTGCTGAGCATAGAAACAAAACTTTTCTGATATGAAATGTTATTGAACTCAAATTGAAGGAAAGATCTAGAGGTTTCCAAGATCTCTCTGCTCATGGTCAGACCCCAAAGCAAGAGCTCAGTCATCACTACCATCAATTTGTAATGGTCTCTCTCTGCTGATAGTTACAGAAATAATCCAGGAAACTATCTGGACAATGATGGATTTCTTCCACCTGCCTGCGGTGACCTATCCATCTACATCTGTATTTATATTCCAGAAACTGAGGTCTTCAACCACTCTTTATCCCATAACAATGCACATCTTTTTTGGATATTTTCTGTTCCATGAACCAAAATGTTATAATTAATAGCTGCTGCAGTTTCTAAGTACCTTGCCAGAGAATTAAAAATCAAACTTTTGTAAAAGCAAACTTATAGTTATTCTCAGTGTCAAAGAAGTGGGAAATATAGTCACCTCAGAGTTAGTTCTCCCAAAATCAGTGCCACCTTCTGACTCTCTAAAGTCACCAAAAAACACGACTGGCCATCAATCAGAAGCTGTTGCAGAAAAATGAGATAATATGTACCTGAAGAAGATTATATTTGCTTGAGCTTGGAGGAGCTGGGCAACAGTAGAGCATCATCCACATAATTTCTTGCGGAGATTCATAGCTTCAGAATATTTGTCCAGGATAGAAAAGCACTTTCAGAACCACGTCTTATGCTCCTGTGTGTCTCTGACGGACAACACAAGGTTGGCCTCAGCCAGGGTTTCTTGGCACCGTTGCAACAGTATCCCTGATGCTAATAAAGTTCTGTGATACCTCCAGTGCCGTGAGTCATCTTCTCTTGCTCTCCTCTCCCATCTGTTCTGAGGGTGAGTGCCATCAGTGTCAGATGGTAACATTACCAAATAAGTGCTAGGCAAACATGCTGCTGCCAGAAAGGCACTCTTCATCTGACTTCAGCACATAAAGTGGCTGTATTAAAAAGTCAGTGCAGGGCACCTGATTGGGGAAAGCATTGCTAGGCATAATTTATGGGAAAACCTAAAGACCATACATTTTGGGGCTGCAGAGCATTGTTATCAACCTCATACAAGTGAACCTGTCTTCAGTTCTCAGTCACTGCTTTTTGGCCCAAAGCCTCATAAATAAGCAGAGGTGCAATTAATTTGTGCCCCAATTGCCCTCTTTTGGAATTGCTCAGGAGGTACAAACATAGAGTCTGAAATTAAATCCCATTTGACATTGCTACCTTAAAACTGGTAGCCTGAGGATTTTGCTAGTTGTCCTTAAAATCCTTCCAGGCTGACATATCTAACTAGAGGCAGCTTAATTTTCCAAATCAATATACAAGGCGAAAAAAAGTCAGCTGGTGTTTGACAACAAGATAATACAAATTGTATGACTTCTTTCAGCCTGCTCAATTATTATGAAGGCCAGGGATTATTTAACACACTTAAGAGCTGTTAATTTTCATAGCAGTAGCTTGCAGACAGCCTAAATTAAAACAGACTGCTGCTGTGCTGTTACTTTAGATAATCTCTCAGTTAGGTGCTCTGAATTTCCAGACAAGTTCATTAAACACAGACAGACAGAGCTGCAGAATTTACACGTGCAAAATATTGCCAAACAGATGTCAGAGTTTGCTGTGCTGGGCCATGCCAATACTGCATTCTTCTCCTATTTGCATATCACCTCATGTTATCTGGTATTATGCTAATTGATGCTATACATAGTATGTGGCCACATGCTCTCTGAGTTTAAAATAGTGTTATGACATTTTATCTTGAAATGTGGAATAATTTAGAGAGAAGCAGTCAGTTTCGAGTATTTTCCATTGAATGCAAAAATGATTGACTTAAGATGAAGCAGGCATTCAGGACTGCTAATGCTGTGTACACCAGGGATTGACCCAAACCCTGAGTCAGTTCTAAACAGCTTTAGTTACCATCTTGTTTGGAAATTATTTCCTATGCCCTCCCTGATCAGCTCACAATCATAAAGTGAAATTGGCTGAAAAATCAAGTGAGGTTGCGTGACAATAGCATGTTAATAATTTTGAGAACTGTTTATTCTGCTTTTGATTAGAACATAGGAAGTCTGTCTTACTGTAAAATATGCTCAGTGTGGTGTTGACTGAGCAGTATCATAAAATAACCATGGAAAAAGGGGTTAAGTTTCCAGTGAAATGCTTGAAGCATTTGCAAGGAATATCTGAAGCATTATTAAAAAAAAGAATGGTAAGGAGAAGAAGGAAAATGATTAAGAGAAAAGCATTATTTCTGACATAATTTTGAGATTCACAGTTTCTTTTGCTGATGGCAGTGGGTTAGGAAGATTCCTTGAAAATGGTTGAAATGACTAGCTATTAACATGTACACTATGTAGAGAATATTTACTCTAACATTATTTTTCTGAGTTTTGGAAATGTTATTGTTTTTATTAGTCGTCAATAATCAATCATAAACCTAAATGCACTTTTTATGCACACAGGAAAATTTCCAGAGAAAGATTGATTGTCCTGATCTTGCTGATTGAAAAGCACATGAACAAATATAACTTTGAAGTAACCACAGGAAATACTTGCTAAGGACAAGAATTGATTGAAGGCATAAGCAAAGGCTTTTCGAATGTCTATCATAAATATAGATCCTCAAAGCTGGAGTACAGCAAAAGAGTACAGGAAAAAATGATACTGAATTAATTGTCCCCTAGTTTTGGAAATGAATTTTAATTATAGGGTAAAACAGTTATGTCAAGCTGCATATTTACAAGTCACATTGATATTTTTTCCACTAATTTGTAACAAAAATATTTCCTTTGTATGTATGCATATCTATACAAATACAGATATATAAATATAAATACATAAATACATAAACATATGTATATATATATTTAATCAGACATCTATCTATCTATCTATCTATCTATCTATCTATCTATCTATCTATCTATGCATTCACACCTATTTGTCATTTTCGAAAAGCAACCTTTGGGTTTCTGCAGAGACTTGAGAAAGTTGTTATCATAACTGAATTCTTTAACTTTGATCTATACTCACAGAAAACTTAGTCCACAGTGTTTTAGGCTCAAACAAAATTGCTTAAATATAAAAAATCAAATTTAAAAAGCAGTGCAAAAATCCCAAAAAATTAGAACATTAAGAGCTTATTTGCCTAGAAAGGACATGTAAATAAGTTTTTTCCATGTTAGAAGGCAGTGAGTAATTCTGAAAATAAAATGTTTTGGACAAACTGAAATGAGGTGTTCCATGGTTTTATTTTTACTTATTTTATTTTATTTTTATTTCCCCCAACTCAGTCACTCAACTTACCAGAAGTTTAAATTATTTTATTGAAATTTCATTGTCACTTTTCTTATATGAAAAGCTGATGGATAAAAAAAGTTAGATCATCTTCTGAGTAACTTGTGATTAATTATTTTAATATGGAATTAATTACTTTACCCTCAGATATTCAGCCTTCTTTTTTTGTAACTCCACCATTACTTGGAATATTACTTTTTCAATATCAGTCATTAAAAGCCACCAAGCTATTATAACATGCTAGCTACACAAAACGAGTAAAATTTTGAAAATACCTGCTTTTAAATTGAGATTTGAATGTTCTTTTAAACATTTGCAGACTTTGATTAGGAAGCCGCATCTGTTGTATTAAAGAAGTATAACATAAAGAGGAAATGGTGTCACTTATAAGTAGGAAGTAAAAATTCAGATGTTGATGGTCAAGAACAGCATTCAATGAGCACAATCAGTTTAACTTAGGTGATAGTGCTGCCTGACCAGACAGAGCATAAGGCTCTCATAACATAGAGAATTTGGAAAAAAAACCTGAACAAACAAAACCACTGGGCAAGGAGGATTATGTTTTGCAGGGTCATGATTTTGGTTTCTCTTGTAGCATGTCTGCCTATATAGTTGCTTCTGACTTCTACAAATAATTTATTCTGTGTTTCTTTCTTTTCTTCTTTCTTTCCTTCTTTCTTTCCTCTGACAGCTCACTTTGACCATCGCCTGGTAGACTTTAAAACAGTCTCTTTGCTATAATTAGCAATGATCTGTGCCTACTTTCCTTAAAATTTTGACATAGCAGTGATTTATACTTTCTTTTTTTAATGTGGTAAAGACAGAAATCTGGAGTTGTAAAGATATTTTTTTTCAAGACTTGGCATACATTTGGCCCTGTCAGAACATCCATAAAATCTCAATCAGAACAATGCTTGGGTGGCTTCTTGTTTGGTTAACCCTGAATGAATCTATTCACTGAACTGATAGGACGGCTTCTTGATTAGGGGGAAAATTGTCAGCTACATTGTGGAAAAATTGATTGGATTCAGGTTGAGTACTCTGCCTCTGCAAAAGCAGAATAAGGTCTTTTGGAAAAAATAATAATTAAAAAAAATATTTTTAAACATTGCATTCTGGCTGAGATCCTGGATGAACTTTACACCTGATCTGTGTTCTGAGTCCATGACACATGCAGCTGAGGAAAAGCCTGTGGGTGAAATACTGTGTTCAGTGATAAGAGAAACCTCTTAGACACCATAATGTGTTCTGAAGCCATCAAGGCATTGACAGTCAAAGCACTTTTAGTGCACTTTATGTAATCTTTGTAGCAACACTGAGCACATCACTGACCTCCTTGTCAATTCCAGTAACATTTTGAAAAGGACAGAATTTAAGAACTAGGTTTGGTATATAATTTTCCAGGAGTATTTTTTTTCCTTTTACAGGAAAAAAAAAAGTATTGGAGGTAAGAAGTATATCAAACAAGCTTTTGTGTTTTAACCCATCAAAATAAATCAAGGTCTTCTTTTCTAAGGAGATATTTTTTGAATCCTACCTGGAAAACAAAGTGTGCACCATACTGAGAACAGATTTCATGTTTGTAGCTTAGGGGTTTCTACGGTTCCTCTCCACACAGATTCCTCTTCTTGTCATTTCTGTACTTCAGAAGAAGCTCTCAGAGATTTTTATTCTTTATACATAGAGTGTATATTGCTTTGAATTCTGGGACCACCCCAGGAAAAGCCCTCTTCAAGAACGAATGAGGATACTCTCAGTGAGTCTGAAAATTTTCTACCACTAAATATTTTAATTGCCATCATATCAAAATTTGTCTGTAAATCCTTTTTCTGGGTAATATAGAGTACTTTAAAGTTTTTACAATTTGGAATTTTGAAAGAGAGTGACAAGTATTACCTTTATCTCCTTAGTTTTTACACTGTGTATTAACCAAGTTAACTAAATGTCTCTTTTTCCTCTTTTCATTAACATAATTTTACTTAAAGTCCGCAGTATGTTCTGTAGATTCCTCCAGGAAAAAAAAAATTGAGATTTTATTAGAAAAATTTCAGAAACCTCACTTTTGGAACTCTGATATGTGTCATGAAAATTCTGAGTTTCTGGTGATCAATGATGAGAAATATTTCCAGAAATAGTGTGCTTCTTGAAGGTTGAAGATATTTTCCTGGTACCTTTATAAAGTTTTGTCTGTAGGAAATCAACAGAACTGACCTGACATGGTTTCACTGACCTAGCACGTGAAAGCCTCAAATGATAGTGCTGAGCTTTTGATCTTTTAAAATATAATTCCTGAAAGGTTCTAATAACCTTCATTATGTTTTCCTTGTTCTTCAAAAGTGAAGAAAACCCGGATTCCACTTAAAAGAAGGTGAAATTACAGTGTGTATTGTCCCTGTGAAGATAAACCTTCCACCTTCCAACATCATGCCTCAAATTCTTCCAAATCAATATTTGAGCCACATTTTTTTTCCAGGGTTTGGCAGAATTTATAGCAAAGCATCCAGCTCAGTATCACTCTGGATAAAACAAATTATATGATCCTGGCTAGGGGAGATCTGGCATGCCTGCCTGTGGGTGATATTCAGTACTTGTGTGGATGTCCAGGGCTCTAGGTCTTGTTATTTTTTTGTATGAAGAGCTTTCAGCAGAAGCCAGGATTACCACCTCTTATTTGCATGTGGTGAAGAGATTATAATTTTATTTCTGAAGGTCTCTTTGTCACTTTAAGATTCTGGCAGCCACATGGTGTCCTACTTCAGAAAACAGCACATCACAAAAATAATAGACCTTTGATAATCAGTGTGAAAACCAGGTAATTAAGTTGTTCCACTGGTAAAATGCCAGCGTCACTCACAGTTTCCCAGTCTTGGTTGTAGTATGTGCAATTTAAATTCTTGAGCCCTCTTTTCTTGAGAAATAATTTGTGCTTAATACAGTGATTCCTAGATTCTACTAATGCAAATAGATTTTCAACACTTTTTAAAAACCACTGGACATGAAATTTATTTAAAAGCTTTATTTACAACTTTTTTTTGGTATTTTTATTAATTTACTTTTTTTTTTCTTGCTCATTTAAAATATATGCAGAATCCAAGGGCTATTTTTCCTTGGAATTTCAATGCTTTCTAATATTTTAGGACTATGAAAGATCCAATTTGGGTAACATTACCCTGGAAGAAGGCACTCCCTCACAGTGATAATGAAAGTGGTATCAACCTATGCTAAAATAGCAGGGACATATAAATGGAAGCTTTTTCAGTTCAAGGGAGGGAACCTTAATAGGTTTTTTTCCTTACTGAATTTTTAGTTTTTAAATTAATTCTTTCTTCCTCCCCTAAAACAGCATGGATGTGTTTGCCTGTAGGGCACACTTGAAGGATTCCGGAGTTGACTACTGTAAAAGTGGAATTTGCTTGAAAACCAAATCTTGTGGTGAGATTATCATCCACCTATAAAGGACTCCAGAAAAGCCAGGATTTAATTGATACTTGCTTTATGCAGTAGGTGCTGATAACTTTGAATTATGCCTAATTGACAAAATCATTCAACACTTAAGCTTGTTGGGTTTTTTGGCTTTTTTTTTTTTAATTTAATCAGTCTGTTATAAATATACAGGCACAGTTGTAATAAATTAATGCAAATACATATTTTCTCTGTTTTCCACCTAAATATTAGGACAACATTAAAATAAATGGCACAGAAACCTCACATCTATTGAGGATGTCATTGTTAAATGTCACCAGAAATACTCCTAGAAATGCTTCTTAATTGTCCCTCAGCAGAAGAGATTTACATAATTTCAATTGCAGATGGCATCTAATGTACATGGTCAAAGCATGTTTCTTCAGCTTGCATATGAATAGATGGTGATTTTTCATCACATCTCTATATGCAACATAACTGAGATAAAATGAGTGTAAGTGCAGGGAGGAGATATTTTTGACTGCCCTCTTAAAGACGTCTGGTAGAGGGAAGCAAGAAGTTAGGTTTTGAGGACCATTTCTATAAGCTTGAATGTTGCTGTCTGATTGTAGAAGTCAGTTTCAAGGTCTGTGTGGAGAGATGTTCCCTGTTCTTCTAGTCTAATCCACACTGAATGTTAGGCATGAAATGTTGCATGGTGAGTCTATCAGCCAAGTTGCTTTTGTGGAGCATTCCTATCCTGGGACTCATTTAGGATTGTCTCTTCACCATCCTGAGACACTGTGACCACTGTGCAACTTTTCCTTTGTCCAACTTGCTGCTGGTTGCCATTGTTGTTGGTGTAACTTGATATTATTTAAGAAAAATAATGATGTAGAAAATGTAAATGGCTCACCCAAAAAGGAAAAATAACTCTGCTGGCTTTTCCAAAGACTTCACACACCCATGAGCTATGTAGACATTTGTTCCTCCTGGAAAACATTCAAATGGTGGGAATCATAGAATCACAGAATGATTTGGGTTGGAAGGGATTTTAAAGATCATCTGGTTCCAGCTCCCTAACATGGCAGGAATGTCATTTATTTCATCAGGGTGCTTAAGCCCCATCCTATCTGACCTTGAACATTTCCAGGGATGAGGCATCCACAACTTTTCTGGGCAATAAATTATTATTGTCATTTATTCTGCAATGTCCATTTGTTCCATGTGTTTATATTGCAAAGACTGGACATTTTTGCTGCGTCATGATAATTGTTCACCTAAGCAATGCAATTTTGCTTCTCTTTGTTTGTTCACTCTGGTGCATATAATCAAAGCTGAAATGGCTTAATTTGCCTGACCATTAGCAAGGAGACTGAATTTTGACTTCTTGGCCTAGTCAAGGAAAGCACACAACAACACGTAAACAAGGCAAAAGCTAATTAACCTAAAAGTTCATATGAAAACACATATGAAAAGTCTTTTTTTATTAAAAAAATCTATGGAGTTTAAAAAATAAAAGTGTTAATACATTTGGAGGGAGGATTAAAAGTAAAACCAGTGTATGCTTACTTACCATATTCACATTTATTTCTATATGCACTTCTAGTTCTGGCCTATGACACACTTATTTAAATTATGGACATAAACTTCCCAACAATTTCTGAATAGACTAATTGTATCTCTACAAGGCTTCACTGAATAATCCTGGGTTGAAAAGGCTGCCTCAATAGAAGAAATTTCTGGACTGGGCGTCTTGCAGCCATAACTGCAAGTTGCTCACTTCACACCATGTTGTCAGAAGGAATCATCTGAATGTGTAGAGACAGTAATTGAAAATATCTTATTTTTTTCACTGGGGTATTTGCTAGAGGTCTTTTATTTTTTCAGGCTTTCCAAACCAGGTGTTATATGTACAGATTTAGTACAGTCAGAATAATATTACAGGTTAATCCTGTGCCATAACTCAAGCCCATCAAAATCTTGTTAAAACTTCAGTAAGAGAATTTTTGTCAGAAAAATGGGGGAATGATCTTTTTTTATAAATAATATAAAAATGTAAATAGCAAAAGACAATCTTAAAATTGAAATGTTTTTACATATTATTATTAAATATTTTTTGTAATTTTTTTTGTGTGTGTTTTGGGTTGTTTTGGGTTTTTTGGGTTTCTTTTGGGTTGTTTGATGGGTTGGGCTTTTTTTTTTAAAGACTAGTTTTCATTAGATTCTCAGTAAAATACAAGGGCAGATTTTCATCTGACTACCTTGGATTTCAAAATAGCAACTTTCAGGATTATTCACCTACATTTTTTTTCTACTTTAGGCATTGTACCACTGTCAAGTCTTGACATGGAAGAAAAGAACAAGTTTGCAGTTCTAAATGAAAACAAGACCATAGAAGCAAGATCAACTTAAAATGCAGCGACCTGTGCTTTTGATGTGTTTGGCATTTTGTTGTGAACTTTTCACTTGGGCCCAGAAAAAACAATGCTTATTTTTCTGATCCCAGATTGAATTTACAGCTCTGGCAGCCAGAAAATAATCTTTGGACTTGTAAATCATTCACATTTGATCCGGAAGTCACTGAGACAGAACAAATACAGAACCTCACAATGTAATTCATTCAGGGTTACTTTTTGGCACATAATATCTGGCTTGAAAGAGGACATGCAAACAAATGAAAGTTCATTGAAGCATAAAAAGACCAGTTTTCCAAGTGAAAACCAACATCATCTTTGTATTGGTCCTTTGGCCATTTCCAGCTTTATTATGCCTTCAAGGACATTTTGTCCTCACTTGTTTAGCAATGTGCTTTGCACTCAATGCAGTTATCAATACACAAAAATCTATGAAGAAACTTGCATTTAAAGGAGACACATTTACCTGGAATCAATATATTTCATTCTTTTTGTCAATTAGTCTTATTCAATTTTGTTTATAATATTTTAGGGCTAGCAAAGCAATCTTTGAAAGACAGCAGAACAGCAAGTAAAGGGAGAAGATGGGAGCAGAGAAATGAAAAAGAAACCATGCTATATAACAGATTGCTTCACGCTCATTACTGCTATTCTGTCAAAAAATGTGCAGAGCCCTCTGTCAGTGCATATACCACTTCCTCTTTGTTCTTTTTAATGATTTCTTAGAGAAGTTACATCTAAGTTCCTTAGTGCATCCTTCACTGATTGTGAATCAGAAGGTATGTGAGTATCCATTCATTTACATGATAATTCCGATGTCAACCTTTCCTGTTACCACAGAAACACAGCCTCTGACCATGCTTTGTATTAAAAAGGAAATATGTGATACCATCAATGATGACAGCTCCCATGATTTAATCCTTGATTTTTTGTCATAAAATCTGACCTTTACTTGATCTTACTGCTTTACTTGCACATTTGATTTTAAGACTGCTGATAGCTTGGCTTCATTTGCTTTCTCAGTCAGCTCTAATACAAATTTATAAGGGTTGGAGTTTCCCAAATGTATCAGTTCTCTGTGGCTTTTGTCTGTTAAATAAAATGTTGCATTTTTACCTACCTAGAAAAACAGTGTATCTAATGTCTCTAATGCTCATCATATATTATCTTGTCTTTCATATCTGAAATACAATCTCTCTGGAATATTTTCTTTATAAGCCATTGTTCTTTTGTCTGCCTGGGTAGCAGTTTCTACGTGTCAGACAAAGCACACACAGATCAAGTCCATTCTTAGCTGTCAGGGATGGTTATAGGTCACAGCCATTTGATATTCGCTCCTGATGGTTTTTATTTAAGTTCTCCTCACACTGAGAAATCTGATAAGTTGTATTTGCTGTTTTACCTGCATTCCAACTTTTAGAGTTCAGGGAACCTGGAATTTGTCAGTAAAGATCTGAACCCATATATCACCCAGTGTTTGAAGGTTAGTAACATAAATCTCTCAATAAAAGAACAAAGGTCTACAAGCATGTTCACATTCCCTTAGCTTTCAGTGATAAGGAAGCCATTTTCAAAATAGCAATCAGGTCAAACAATGAAAATGCATTATGTAATTTTGTCCTTTATAAAATACAGCCAGCATAGACTTGCATTTATACTCAGCATTAACTGATTAGTGTGTGAAACTTCTGATTTGCCTTTAAATATGTTCCCTGCTTTGTTGTTGGTCTTAGTTTGTGGGGGATTTTATTGTTGGTTGTTTTTGTTGTTTTTTATTTTCTCCAGACTTTTCCTCTTTATGCTAACAGTTATTGCCTTTTTTCTTTTTCAATTTTATTTCTCACCTTTATCTCCATTTTACTTCAGGAATTTTTCATTATCTAATGGAAAGCAGAGTCCATTTGAGGCTACCTGTTTTAGATAAAAATAAATTCTGTATAAAGTTCTGTTTTCCTAGTTGAGCTAAAGGAGAAGACTGATGATGGTAATTCAGAACTTTTCTATTACCCCCTCAAACAGGAACTTTTTAGAGATGGGGAAAGTGAAGGAGGGGTAGTAAATTATGTGTTCAAGGCTAAAGAGAGGGATTATTGTTGAGCACGATGGAGCTTGTGTCCCTTCTTTTGTTCAGATGAACCTTTCCTTTATGGCAACATCTGAGCTGAGATGTGTCTGGTTTTAATAGCCTTGATGCATTGCCTCCTACCAATGTGTTTCTGCTGTGGCTGCTGTGAACACTACTTCAGTTTGGCATAGGAATTGAATGTTTTTAAGCTGATCTGTGAAATGAAAAAGAGGGTAGCCCTGAGTCTTAGACACAACCAAACATTGCTTATGTTTCTGGAAACTGAGGAAACCTAAAGGAAACCCACTTTGTAAGAAACATCTTTTTAAGAATACAGTTCTTGTATCTCAATCAGCAAGAGCAAATTTCACTATGGCAATTTTATGTCTGACTCCAGACTTGTCACTGACTCTCTAGGAACTGCGTCAAGACACTACTCAGATTTTCATCCTGGTGATGATTATGAAGCAGCCTTTTGAAGTACAATGACATAATTCTAACGTGTATTTTAGCCAAAATTCAGTCTGCGTGGGCTTCTTCAGATTTGTTGGAACTATCCCTAAATCAATTATACTTAATGGAAATGTCATCTAAATCTAAATGTTTATTATTGAATTTTGGAGGAAGGACAAAAAAAAAAGTAATCGGCTTCACTTCCATGGAGTAAAAGAGACTAGTGCTCCCTTCTTAAAGAGGAAAAAGATTAGAATATTTTTTTTTTTGTTGTTGTTGTTGTTGGGTTTGGTTTTTCTTTTTCTTTTCTTTTTCAAAAATAGAAGAAAAGATGAGAAAATGAAAATACTTATTTGAGTGCTGCAGTTTCAGCTTTGGCCACAGTAATGGGCAAGCCGGGCTGCACCATAGGAAAATAAATAACAGGAGACAAAAATATGAATAGTTGGAAAAAAAACCTGAGAGACAGAAATAAATGTAGAATACATGATTATGACAAGTGCTAGCATCATCCTGACTGCAAATAAATGAGCTAATTTGCATGGGATTTTTATTTATGAATTCAAGACTGAGACTGAGCCATAGTAGGAGTGCAGCCAGGAATGCTCATGTTCCCTACACTTCATGCAGGTTGTGGAACATAGCAATATTTAATTGTGCCTATATGGAAAACAAAGGCCAGGGGGATATATAGATTTTGGTGGAGATTTCTGAAAGCAAAATATATAAAAAGAAAAGCCTCAGAAGGAGTTCAAAATCCAGCTTCCAGGGATTCAGTCAACTCAGAATGATAAGCATTCAACACCAGTGAAAGGGTATAGTAAAGCTACGGAGGCCTGGCAGACATACAGCAGTGGACTACAAGAGACTCATGCCCTTCTGGAGGGGCTGCTGGTAGCTAGAAACATTATCTGAGGTACATTGAGTAGCCCTGGATACCTGTGTACCTGGGCAATTGGATTTGCTTTTGTCCATTCTCATTAATTGCTGGTAACTTCACAGAGAAACACAAAAGCATCTCTAAAGTGGTCTGAAGGAGTGTGTTTAAAATATGCGTAACCTTTCAGGCAGGAAAATTATGACTTTTCTCGGAGCTTCATACTGGCAGAGAACAGGAATAAATAGTAAGGAATTAGAACCTTATAGTAACTTCACAAATAAGTAAAAGAATAGTGAAAGATGAAATATTTTAAAAGTTGAACAAAAAGCACCAAGCCTACAAGAAAACTTTTTAAAACCCCTAAATGTAAAGCCCTAGCTTGAAAGCATAAGGGAAGCTGTAAAGCCTTCCAAACAAAACAGTTGAAAAGATAATCTTCATAATCTGATACCTGAAAATGGTTAGGGTTGGAAGCACAGTGCTTGTGCCTTCAGAAACCAAAGACTCCCCCTTTTCTGATAATATTTACTCAATTTTTTAGTCCTATGAGGTCACACGACACTAAACCTTAAACTGTGTCAGCCTGCTACTCATATGTGGGGTTGAAATTACACCAGCCTGGGAACAGAGCCAGGACTGCCAGGTGTGTATTGCTTCAGGAGAGGCTGAGGATCTTGAATAAGATGCTTTTATTCTCCTGATTTTGATTTCTTGGAATTTAGGGAGATATCTCTGGAGAAAGAGCTGAATTCCCTTAGGATATCTTTTCTAGGAGGAGAGGAACACTGCACAAGAAACACTGAGAGGAAATTTCTGCCAAGTTAATCTGCCAAAGATTCCCTACTTCTAAATCTGCTAACAGGAGCATACCTTATAAGTATGCCAGCATGGTTTGGAAGGCATGTAAAGAATCTAAGCGAGCATATAAGCAGCTAATTTGAAGTGCACAGATGCACTTTCCCTTGGGAATTATCTCAGCTCCTGAAATTTCATTCCTTTAATTACCAAGGCAAATCACAAAGATTTCCATTTACTAGTCTGGGGCTTCCTGAAATCCTCTAATTAAACCCTAGCAAGATGGTTTCAATAGAGCAAGGATTTGACTTTTTTGTCATGCCCTTTTCTGTGCGTCCTTCCCCTCCACCATAGTCATGCGGTCAGATGAACGGCTCTGGGTAAGAAGGCACAAGTCTAATGCCAGGAGGAAACTATATGCCCTGCAATAGTAAGATGCTACCAGTTTCCTCCTTCAGTATTCTGTATCATGAGAGTATTGTATAATACGGTCAAAAACTGATCTTACAATATGGAAAAAAATAATATGGAGGTAAAACCATGTAATATTCGTACAGAACCTGTCAACACTGAAACTTTGGATTAAGAATTATTTTTTTGAATATACTAAATGCAATTTAGTGGTCAAAAATTTTAAACTTTACTTTCTTCTTTCATTTTCTAAAATCTTTCCCAGAGCTTGACTATCCATTGCATATACAGGTAACTAAGACAGTCTGCCTTCCACATTCCTTTTGTGGTGACAAAATCCAGAAAACCTTTTAGTCCTTGATGGTGATTATTTCTATACAGCCTTTCTGACCACTGCTAGAAATTAGACACCTGGAAATGTAATTACACTAGGCAGCAGCTGAGACTAATAGGTGAGAGGTAGTATAAAATGACTTTAAACCACACTCTCCTGTGCATATGTAACTGAGCTCTGCTCAAACTACAGCCCAAAAAAATCAGTGAAATAGTCTCAAACAGACTTTTGTGGTTCTTCTGGCAGCTTAAGGTTGGCTATTGCTATGTGCAGGTTTGTATACCAGCTTTAAGTTTCTGTAGAAAAGGAAAGGCCTTTAAGTGCACATCATGCACTTTCACATAATCTGACTGCTCATCTTTTCACCAGGACAAATGAAAGCATAGCAAAATAAGGATATATGAAGCCTAAGGATCACAGAATCACTTGGTTGGAAGAAACCTTCAAGATCAAGTCCCATGCCCTAACACCTCAACTAAACCATGGCACCGAGTGCCACATCCAGTCTTTTTTTTAACTCATTCAAGGTTGGTGACTCCACCACCTCCTTGGGCAGACCATTCCTGTACTTTATCACCCTTTCTGTAAGAAACTTTTCCCTAATATCCAACCTATATTTCCCTTGGCATAGCTTAAGACTCTGTCCTCTGGTTCTGTCAGTTACTGCCTGGAGAAAGAGACCAACACCCACCTGGCTACAGCCACTTCTCAGGAAGTTGTAGAGAGCAATAAGGTCACCTCTGAGTCTCCTTTTCTCCCAGCTAAACAACTCCAGCTCCCTCAGCTGTTCCTCACAGGGCTTGTGTTCCAAGCCCCCCCATCTTGTTGCCCTCCTCTGGATGTGCTCAAGCCTCTCAATGTCCTTCCCAAACTGAGGGCCCAGAACTGGACACAGTGCTCAAGGTGTGACTTCACCAGTGCCAAGTACAGAGGAAGAATGACCTCCCTGCTCCTGCTGGCCACACCATTCCTGATACTGGCCAGGATTCCATTGGCCTTCTTGGTCACCTGGGCACACTGCTGACTCACATTCAGCCGGCTGTCAACCAGCAACCCCAGGTCCCTTTGTGCCTGGGCACTGTCCAGCCACACCATCCCCAGCCTACAACGCTGCAAGGGGTTATTGTGGCCAAAATGCAGGACTGGGCACTTGGACTTATTAAACTTCCTCTTACTGGACTCTGCCTATCAATGCAACCGGTCCAGGTCTCGCTGCAGAGCCCTCCTACCTTCCAACAGATTGACACGCACTCCCAACTTAGTGTCATCTGCAAATTTACTAATGAAAGACTCAATCCCCTCATCCATGTCATCAATAAAAATATTAAACAGAACTGGCCCCAGCACAGACCCCTGAGGGACACCACTGGTGACTGGCCCCAGCTGGATGCAGCACCATTCACCACCACTCTCTGGGCACAGTCATACAGCCAGTTCCTAACCCAGCAAAGGGGTTCCTCCTGTCCAAGCTATGGGCTGCCAGCTTGTCTAGGAGTATGCTGTGGGAGACAGTGTCAAAAGCCTTGCTGAAGTCCAAATAGATAACATCCACAGCCTTTCCTGCATCCACCAGGTGAGAGACCTGGTCATAAAAGGAGACCAAGTTGGTCAAACACGACCTACCCCTCCTAAACCCATGCTGGCTGGGTCTGATACCCTGCTCATCCTGTAAGTGCTGTGTGAAGACACTCAAACTGTACCATAACCTTACTAGGTACTGAGGTCAGGCTAACTGGCCTATAATTACCAGGATCCTGCTTCCCACCCTTTTTGTGGATGGGTTGCTGGCCATCCCTTTTTGTGGATGGATGACATTGGCCAGCTTCCAGTCATCTGGAACCTCCCCAGTGAGCCAGGACTGTTGGTAAATGATGGAGATGAACAGCTTTGCAAGTTCATCTGCCAGTTCCCTCATCACCCTGGGATGGATCCCATCTGGTTCCATAGATTTATGAACATCCAAGCAGCTCAGCATATCTCTGACTGCTTCCTCCTGGACAACAGGGAGGCCATTCTGCTCCCTGATAGCATCTACGAACCAAGGAGGACAGTTGTCCTGAGGACAAGCCATCTTCCCACTAAAGACTGAAGCAAAGAGGGAGTTAAGCACTTCTGCCTTCTCCTCACCTGCAGTTACTAAGTTCCCTCCCACATCCAGTAGAGAACAAATGTTGGTATTACCCTTCCTTTTGCTGTTAATGTATTTGTAAAAAACATTTTTTATTATCCTTTACAAAGGTTGCCAAATTAAGTTTGAACTGAGCTTTGGCCTCTCCAATTTTTTCCTACATGCCCTAGCAACCCTGCCTAAATAAATAATAAACCCATTCTTCCTGGGAGACCTGACCTTCCTTCCAAAGACAATACATCCTCTTTTTATTCCTAAATTCTTTTGAAACCTTGTTGCCCACCCAGGCTGGATGTTTGCCTCATGCCTCGTCTTTCAGCACACAGGGACAGTCTGTTCCTGTGCCCTCAAGATCTCTGTTTTGAAGCATGCCTACCTCTCCTGGACTCCTTTGTTTTTGAGGATTGCTTCCCAAGGAACTCTCCAAGTCTCCTAAATAGGCCAAAGTCTGCCCAACCAGAAGTCCAATGTAAGATTTTACCAAATATCAAGAACTCTTTAATTTCATGATCGCTGTGCCCTGAGCAGCCTCCAACCACCACATCTCCCACCAGCCCATCTCTACTTGGAAACAACAGGTCTAACATAGTTCTTCCCCTGGTGGCCTCACTCACCAGCTGTGATAAAAAGTTGTCCTCCACACACTCTAAGAACTTCCTGGACTGCCTCTTTTCTGCTGTATGAAGTTCCCAGAAGATGTCTGGTAGTTTTAAGTCACCTACAAGAACAAAGGCTGGTGATCCTGAAACATTCTCCAGCTGCTTATAGAATAAATTGTCCACCTCTTCTTCCTGGTTGGGTGGACAATAACAGACTCCCAATAGGATGTCAGCCTTGCTGACCTTCCCCTTGATTCTTACCAACAGGCATTCAACCTCATCGTCATTAGTTTCAATACCCATGACATCAAAAGCTTCCCTAATGTAATAAAGGGCCACCCCTCCACCTCTTCTCCCTTTCCTGTCTCTCCTGAAGAGCTGGTAGCCATCCAGTGCAGCGCTCCAGCCATGTGAGTCATCCCACTGCAGTTCCTTTATGGTAATTACATCATAGCTGTGCTGCTGCACCATGGCTTCCAGGTCTTGTTTGTTGCCAATGCTGTGTGCATTGGTATACATGCACCTCAGCTGGGCTTCTGATTTCACCCCTAACTCGGGCTTACCACCCTTGGGCCTGCTTCCAGAGAGCCTAGCTGCATCCCCTTCCCACTTCAAACCTAATTTAAATGATGAAGGATGGATGGCTGTGCAGGTAGATGTGCATTATCCTGTGCTGCTGTTTGGCTGCCCCATATGAGCTGGAAGGGATAGAGGCTCGAAAGCACCCCAAATCCTTAGGGTTGCTGTGTGCTTACAGAGCACTGAAGCAAAGGTCAAAAGAATAGTGAAGCAAATGAACCACACAAAAGCTTTTACATAAGAAGAGAGTAAAATAAAAAGAAAAAGACAGAATAGTTTGGAGATAAGATAATTAGAGATAATTGGCAACGTAAGCCAACACTGAATGAGCAAGGCTTTCAGAAATCAAGTTAATATGCAGAGTGCTGAACACTGATCAGAGGTCAGTGTAGAAACAATAGATTTTAGTGGGTAGTCCTTGATCTGGAGGCCTTTGGATTGCTTCTAAATATCTGCAGAACATTTTTATTAGAAACACAGTGATAATCCATTTAATCAGAACCTATATATCTACTAGACAGCCTTTAGGGTTCTGATATTAAAAAAAAAATAAAAGGCCAAAAAATGAAAGCCAATAATATCCAAAGACCAAGACCTATTGAGATCCTTGCCGTATTACTTAATGGGGATTTAGTAATGGTGCTCATCAAAGAAAAGCAATATGAAGGGATTTTAAACCAAGATAAACTTGCTTGCCCTTTGTCATGAGACAAGAATAATGGGACAGTAGATGAAACTGAAAGAAAATAAATTCAAGCTGATAAAAGGGAGGATTTTTTTATACAGTGCATAATTAGTCAATCAAACTCGCCGCCATAAGATTTCACTGAGACATAGAGTTCAGAAAGAAAAACAGTCATTTATATGGATAATGAGAACATCTTTAGATAAGATGAAAAAGAAAAAAAGAGTATAAAGACTACTGCATTGTGGCATAAATCAAACACTAGCTTAAGGCAGAAGGCATTAAGAAATGGTATAGGACAGGTATGACCATCACAGCGATTATTAGTATCATTTATGAGAATGAACCATTGTCCAAAACATGAAGGCAAACACTCTCATACTTTTGATGTATTCTATTTGTCAAACCTTCTAGGTTCATAACCTCCAGGTCTACAAAATAGGAGCTGTAAGACACTCAGTAGATATTAAGAAGCAGAAAATATTTGGGCATCAAGTGAGGAAGAGTCTGACCACAAGAGGAACGGGGAAAACCCATACTTGATTGGCCTCATTCTTTCTGCATCAGCAAGAGACTGCAAAAGGCTGTAAATTTTAGCACTGCTGAAGTTTAACTGCTCCAGCCTTCTGCTTCTGCCTCAGTGGATTCTGTTTCCATCAGCATCAGTGGAATTGGAAAGAGGCTTTAGGGCAAGCATTTAGCATAGTCTTAAAATCTACAGTTTTATTTAAGCAACTTCTCTGGGGGTAAATCTTTGAAAAAGCATTTTTAAAATGTCAGCTTTTCTTATATTACATGGTGGTACTTAGATGTTTAAGAAATTATTATTCTAGTTCTGACTTGCAGGATGATGAATCACTGGGTGACACACCAGTGTGCTTTTAACACAGTTGTGTTTGCATCAGGGCATGGTTGGGTTGATCTGCAGAAGAGAAAGCCAGGCCAGAACCTTCACTCAAGAGTACTTGAGTGGTTCAGCAGTACTTGTAAGGGTTTCATTATTTCCTGTTTTTATATTTTGGGATTCCAGTTGTGGCCTAAAATGGAGGATAATATACTTGTGGATCATGGTTGTATTTAAGAACTTCTTCAAGGACCAGACATGCAATATAGGGAACCTGTGGACAGGGTTGAGGAAGATCCTAGACATGTGCTTGCAGTAGCAGGAGGCAAACAGCCAAACATGTAAGTGGGTTCAGCCAGGAATGTCCAGCTTATGTTTACTTATTGGGGTTGCAGGAGGCAGCACTAGAGCTTACACTGTTAGCTTTATGATAAAGGAAGAGTAATGTGCTGCACAGTGGAAAGAAATGAAAGCGGTGTCTGGAAGAAGTAGTACCAGCAGAACATCTGGAACTCTAACTAAGAGCAGAAAGAAGGTGCCTATGTAAATACTGGAAGTATCTGAATTACAATGGTCCCAGTGTTTACTAACTCTTTTCTATCTTTAGACAAAAAAAAGAAGTCAGAGAAAACAGCAATCTTATGAGCTCTCAGCCCCATTTTGCAAATCTGATATATGGAAAGTCATCCAAAATTTCAATCTGCTATGATTCATGCCTCTCTAATTTTGATTTATGATAATGTATCGTGTGCTTCATGATACACAGTGTGAGAATGAGATGCCTAGTCTAGAACACTTGGGCAGGTGGGTTGGAGAAATCTTTTTAAAATAAGTTATATTCAAAATAATCTTAAGAAAGTAAAGCATGTCAATCCATTCTTAAAAATTTGCTTTCACAGTAGAGAAAAACTTATAAATATATGAATAGATGCACATAACATACCCACCCAGTATTAAGGCTTTAAGCTCAGTTTGGCAAGCTATTAGCCAGTTATTTGAATTTCAAAAATTTTAGTAATGTCGAAGTCAATGTGTGGTTTAGTTGTTTACTTGTATACTTTAAATTAGACGCAAACCTGCCGAATAAGCAGCAGAATGTTTCTTTTTTTCTGAGCTGACATTAATAATCATGTTTTGGATCACTGGTTTTCCCACCCACCACAAGTGTTTGCATCTCTCACAAGAGAAGCGAAGAGCTCTAAGTGCATCTGTTGCCATCTCAAGTCTCAGAATAAGAAGCTAGAAGGCAGCTAGGATTTTGACTCCTCATCCTAGTTTCTCTTTCTAATAGCACCCTTCCTCCTAATTCAAGCCTATCTGGATTGCACATCACTGGCTTCACAAAAAAAAGAGGAATACTATGCTTCATACAGAATGAATGTCCTTTCAGGTGCTATCTCCTTTCAGAGCTGTGTCTGCTTCTTCTACTGACCACACTTTGACCAGTTAAAACAATGCAGTCTTCAAATAGCTTTTTTTGCCCACTTGGATAAATTTTCTTAGTCTTGTGTTTGTTTAACTGTGCACAGTATATTCCTATGTAATACTATATGTTGCAATTAGAATATCTTGTGGGGTGGGAAGGCTGAGTTTCTTTCTTCTTCTGTTGTTTCAAAAGTAAACAGGTTTTCCAGTATTTTCTATGTTGTCTTGTATTGGAAACCATTCTTGCATTCATAGATTTAGAATAACTGCCTATGTATGTATGCCTTTGAGTAAATGTCTGTGTTCATAGAAGTTTGCATATATGCATACGTAGAATTATTTCTGGGAACAGATACCTGTTTGATCAACCATGTTTCCCTTATTTTTCTTTTTATCTCTCTGAGACATCAGTGACACATCAGGATATGACTAACAAGCTCCACACAGAGAAACAATATTTTATCTGTAGAGTTGTTCATCAAAGAAATCTGTTCCTTGCAGACTGGTCGCTGCAATCATAGAACAGCATTAGGCAGCATATATGATTAAACTGGTTTTGTTGGTCGAATATATTTATCTGACTTTATTTTTTCCTAAGGGATTTGCAAGCAGCTCTTTTTTTAAACTTTAGTCAAAATGTAATCACTCTCTGTTTCTATCCAAATGTTATGTATTGTTCTTAGAGAATTTTTCACTGATAAAGAGCTTCTCAGGTGGTTTTTTCTGTGCTTATCTTGCAATGTGAAGAACCTGTTATTGTTCAATACTGAATGGTGGAGATAATACCCAATTTCCAAACCTTCAAGTGGAGCTCTGTCTTGTACTTAGTGAGTAGAATAAGATATACATGACAATTGGCATTTCACATGCCTTTATCTACAGTTTTTTCACCCAGTCATGAAGTTGTACATAATACTTCTGGAGAGATGTGAGAAAGGAAGGAAGAAATTAGAACCAAAGAAACAGAACACCCCCGCAAAAGTAAAATCTTTTTCTTAATGCCTTTGCTACAGCTTTCCAATAATTATGAAAGAGCGATGTATTCTGAAATCAGAGACTACCATTTCAAAGAAAGAAGCATACCCAGCATTCTTCTGTGCTCCTTCTAAGGCATCAGTGATCTCAAAAATAAATAAAAGGTCATTATCTGGCAGTTTCTAAAGGCTGGAATTTAGCAGGATCAGACGCAGTCCTGCTGGGAAGGAGGAAGAAAAAAGTCTGTCTGCATTCTTTCCTAGCTTCATGGGTTCATGCTAAATATGACTGCTTGGCATAGGAATTTCTGCTTCCATGATATCCCATATGAATAACTGACATTGAAGAGTCTCACAGAAGTATGCTGTTGTAAAGAACTATTCATGAAGTGTTACAGCTTGTATTGCACCTGAGTGCACAGTCTGGCCCAGAGTTATTATTATTAAAGCTTGTAAAAGCAAAGCCTGTCATTCTGAGACCATGAGACAGAGAGGACAATGTAGTATCAGCAGGGACTTTGGCACCCTTTGTGAGGCTGAAGTTATTTGGGACAAAGATGATGACAATACAGACCTTGAGACCTTTGCCTGTTCCAAGTTCTGCTGGCTGGTGACTGAATTTAGCAATCTGTCCAGTGTCCTATTCGAAATTTTAGCATTTAGTCTCCACCCATCTTTTGTACTGGCACAAAATTACTACCCTGTGTCCTTGTTGGTGATCACAGCAGGGAGGCTGAATGACAGAATCACAAAATGGATGAGGTTGGAAGGCACCTCTGGAAGTTATTTGGTCCTACCCCACTGTTCAGGCAGGTTCGCCTGGAACCAGTTGACAAGGAATGTGTCCAAATGGCTTTTAAATATCTCCAAGTATGGAGATTCCACAACCTTTCCAGGCAACCTCTTCCAGTGCTTGGTCACACTACAGTAAAAAAAAAAAGGTTGATATTCTGATAGACCTTCTGTATTTCAGTTTCTGCCTACTGCCTCTGTTCCTGTCACCAGGTGCTACTAAAAACAGACTGCCTTTGTCATATTTTCACCCTCCTTTCGGGTATTTTAATAGATTGATAGATAGATTGTAGACAATGTAGCCTCTGCGCCTTTGGTTCTCCAAGCTGAACAGTCCTAGATTTCTCAGCTCCTCCTCACAGTTAAAATGCTTCAGTCCCCTAATCCTCTTTGTAGCTTTTTTGGATTGCTTCAAGTATGTCCATGCCTACCTTGTCCTGAGAAGCCCAGAACTGGACACAGCACTCCAGGTATGGCCTCACCAGCTCTGAGAAGAGAGGAAGGGTCCCCTCCCTTGACTTTCTCCTAATGCAGCCTAGGAGAGCAGGATATATGACCATGAAGATTTTTTCTGGCCTCCCACTCATCCCTTGATGTTTTCTGAACAAGGATGCTGGCAGTACCGCATGATGAAGCCTGGACTGCCATTCTCTGTTAGTTAACATCCATTCTGCTGGTAAACACAGAAAGTCAGTCTTTAGGCTTGTCAGTCCAATATCTGCTCAAATCTAGGCTCTCTTTTTCTTCCTTTTCCATAGAGAGGAAGAACCTTGGCAATGACCATTCACACAAACTTTGTCTTGATATCCTCACCCCCACTGGGTTTGCACAAAGGAAACAGCAGGAATGGTGCCAAAATTATTCTGGCACAGCAGATAAAAACAGCTGCTATTGTCCAAATGGTATTAGAATAATTCTCATTCCATCTATAATACCTCATAGTCTAAGCCACTTATGCATTTAAACCTGAACTTTTTACCACAGGAGGAAAAACAACCCAATGTAGAAATATTACAAAGGAATTTTTCTGTGTTTCCATTTTTCATGTTTTGGAAGACAATTAATTAGATTGAATGAGTTGTTTGAACATATCTAATCTGTAAACATTATAAATCAGAAGTATTTTTTAACCATAATAATACCTATTCTGCTAGCACTGGCGCTTACGCCATTTGGTTTCCTGCTACAATCTCTTGATTTAAATTTTATGTATTTATCTGTGTATCTTTTATGTTTATACACAAAGCTTGCTTACTCAGCTAACACACCACCCAAAATGATGTATTTCTGTAAAGTGATGAAAGCACAAAATTATTTCAGCCTGATCTGTAGCTCACATCCTAGTACAGAAACCATACTCAATGAATTTTTCTCTCCTGGCGTAGCCCCTGGTAAACCAAACATCAGCAAAATGCTGCTGATTGCAATAAACTGGCTATATCTTCTAGTGAACCTTAAGCTTTCACTCAGTCTCACATAAAATGTGTATGGATCAGATTTTATAAAGGGTGTATGACCTAATACTTAATAATAACAGAAAAAAAACCCCATTGCTCATTTTACTGGCTATTCAACACAAGACATAGCATAAACATATTGTCCTATTTTCAGCTGGAATAGAATTCCCTTTCTTAGTAACTGATACAGTGCTCTGTTTTGGATTCATTACTAAAATAATGATAAACTGTTGTTGTTTTTGTTGTTGCACAATAGTGTTTATTCTCTACATCAAGAACTTTCAGTTCCCATGGTCTGCCAGCCAGCATGTACACAGGAGCTGGGAGGGAGCACCACCAGAACAGCAGACCTGAACTGGCCAAAGGGATATTCCATACCATGGAACATCATGATCAGTATATAAACCAGGGGAGCTGTCTGGGAGGGGCCAGTCTGGCCATCATTGGTCAGCAGGTAGTGAACAATTGTATCTGGCATCACTTGTGTTTCTTGGGTTTTATCTCTCTCTCACTCTCCCTTTTGTCTGTCAATAATGAGAATACTAATAAAAATATCTTACTTTTTTCAAGAAAGAAACTGTTCTTATCTCAGTCCAGGATGTTTATTTTCTTTCTCTGATTCTCCTCCCCATCCTAACATGGGGCAGTGCAGTGTGTGAACAGCTGTGTAGTATTTAGTTGCAGTTTGGGATTAGACACCTACCTATCTGAGAAATTTCTTTTTGCCAGGGGTGTGTAATACCTGGGCTCAGAGAAAAAACAAATTATACCTTTTCTTCAAATCTTTTTTTTCAATTTAGAAAAGGAAAATATGATATTTTAAGAGTTGGACTTGATAACCCTTGTGAGGCCCTTCCAATTCAGAATATTCTGTGATTCTGTTCTCTTGCTCATGTGATGGAAAACCAAGGCAAAAAAGCCCCTTAGACTCAGTACATTTTATAAATTACTGTATTAGGCAAAACAATCAATGAGAAATATATTTTAACAAGGAACATCCATTTACCCACTTCGACCATGGTGTCCTTGAACATCAAGCAGTTGCTTTACTTGCTGTTCAGCATCACTCAAACATTTTCTGTTAGAGCATCCAATCTATCATTCAAAAAATGGTAATCAAGATTTACAGATTATATCCCTAAAACTCAGCACAAGCATTTAAAATAATCAATTGGTATTTAATTAACACACAATTGCTGCTCTAATACGGAATCAAATCCTCTTAAAGTGTGTCCATAATTCCCATTAGAGTGGTAATGTCCTAAGAGTGGAAGAAATACCCTGCGATCATTAGAAGAGTACTGCAAATTATGGAGGTTTTGTCAAGAGATTAAGCACTTCCAGAATCTATTACACATGGAAAAAAAAGGCACTTTAGAGCAGAAATGAATTATGGTACTTCCTTCCAATCCTTTAAAAATACATTTCTTGAATAAACATATTATCTCACCATTCTTTCCAAGGAATGTACCTAAGACTTCTGCATTCTATTCATTTATAAAATATGGCACAGGAAACTGCTTAGGAAAAATGATGCTGACACAATTTTTGTCAAGTTAGTTGCAGCATCTGTCCTATGAACACAGGCTGTGAGAGTTGGGGTTGTTCGGCTTGAGGAAAAGAAGACTCCAAGGTGACCTTACAGAGACCTCCTAGCACCTGAAAGTGACTTAAGGTCAAAGAGGGACTTTTTTCACAAGGGAATGTATTGATATGATAAGGGGGAATGTCTTTAAACTGAAAAAGGGTAAGGTTAGATCAGATATTAAGAAGAAATTATTTATTTTTAGGTTGGTAAGACACTGATCACCCATTCCTGGAACTGTTCATGCCCAGGTTGGATGGGATTTTGAGCAACCTGGTCTAGTGGAAGATGGGTTGGCCCTGCGCATTGGCAGAGGGTTTGGAACTAGATGACCTTTAAGGTCCTTTCCAACCCAAACCATTCTATGATTACATGAAAATCCAGAAAAAAATACTTGCTGCAATGAGCAAAAAAGAGCCCCAACATTTTCGGGAGACATTTCCTTCAATTTTTCAAAGAGAAATGGTTGGAAGAGTCCTAAAAAAATAAATTCAGGGAACACCCTCTGTTTCTTTTGAAAGAAGTCAAACATTATCTTATAATTGGTTATTTAGTGAATGAAATAAAGAATTATGATATACATAGACTAATTTTACTTGACTTGTCATGCCACAGTCCTAATTTTACCCTTCTTGCCAAGCCACAGTCGGAATTTACAAAAAAGAGCAGATTTAAGAGGATAAGAATAGTTGTCCTGAACTATTCTGTTGTGCTGAAGAAAGGATTAATCACAGCTGGGATTGTAAGTCCAGCTCTTGACTACAGGAAATGTATGTATCCAGCTCAATACATGGTAGCACTTTTTGTGATGGCACCCAGCTTTTTCCAGGCTCTGGTTTCCTCACTGGGAATGTGATCCTTCATATTTAGTTGGCTTTTCACTAGCCCTTTTTTTCTCTCCCCAAGGACCTTGTGATTTTTCAATGGCTTTATAAACCTAGCACTTAAAATCTCCTTAGGCAAAGATTTCCATGATCTAATTACTTACAATGTGCAAGAGTACTTCCATTTGCTTAGCCTCACTGCCCAGTCATTGTACAGGATTAACCTCTAGTCTTGCTGCCGTATTACATTGATCACAGTTTTGTATACTTTTGTCATCTGCAATTTTAATTGCATGATTTCAGTGGGGGGCTGAATAACAGTTCTAAAAACTGATCCATTCCAAACCAAAAGATTTTGTACTAGCAATGAATATTGCATTTCAAAAAGTAGAATATACATAGGTTAAATATTTGCAGTCAGTGGAGTTCCATGTTTCTGTTACTGTTCCATGGGTCTCATACAGAGGAAAACTTCTTACATATTCCTATGATTTTGTGTTTGAACATCTATCAGAAACAAACAACAACAACAAAAAAATCTAGGTAAGTATCAAATTCAAAGGCACAATTCTGCAATATTTAAATCAATTGTTTCTAGTACCAGATCTAGGATTCTTTTTAAAGTTTTTTGTTTTGATTTGTTTTTTTTTTTTTTTAATATCCCAAATGACATATAAATACATCTGTACCAGTATTTGTGCAATAGCTATGTGGCCTTCTAGCTGATAGATGAATATTCTATTTCTTGAAATGCTGTCATTCTCACAAATATTGCTTCTCAAATACATACCTGTGTGAGTCTAGATCTGTATCCATATCCATATATTTATATTTTTAGATATACTCATGTAACACTTTCCCTTGTACTGATAACTGTTTTTTAAGGTCCACAAGTAAAAATTTGTCTGTAAGCAAAAAGCAACAATGAGGACTATTCTCTGGATTTTTAATCTGAAGTGCTGTCTAGGTATACCCACCAGAAAATTTCTTCAGTCTCATCTCCTACAGAAATAACAGAGGGTGATGATCACATCTCAGTATTTGGAGCTACTTAATTCTAACTATATTTTGTGGAAGAAGGTGCTTGTCAGCTAATTAGATTTTCCAGAATTTTGTAAAAACAGACTGGCCAAACAAAGGAGGAAAATCTTAATGATTTTCTAACAGAAGATGCAGAAAGGAGCTGGGCATTATCAGACATGGGACAACCAATCTGGGAGAGAGGATACATGCTTTTACTATAAGAAGAATTCAACTGAAGCTTATTCTATCTTAAACTCCAAAGCTGCTCAAATGCACATGAATCTATTGAAAAACCATGCTCCTTATTACACCAGGACAGACATTATTGTTGCCACAAAGGACTTTTAAAAAAATAATTATGTATATACTTTATATGTACACACATATATACATGGACAAATAAGGACATATTCATGTATATGCATAGAGGGAATCTTTGAAGCTTTATTCCGTGTTCATCTCATATTGCCATTAATTTTGTGACCATTTGGAGCTCTTCAGTGAATCATTCTATTCGACATAATGATAGAATATTTTAATATTGGAAACTGTTGATATGAAGGTTAGCACACGAAAGAAGAAAACCATAATAGTAAATAAAAGTAATATTATTTTTAAAAGATTTTTAAAATGTTATTATAATATTAATAAAAGTAATATTTATTTTTAAGAGGCCAGCTGGTTACACAGAATCCCAGATTTGATTAATGTCTAACTTACTGTTCTCCTCAGCTTTATTTTTTTCTTTAATACATTTATGTTAGTTTGCCGCATTAGCTGTAAGTTCATTCCATCACTCAGCACCTTCTCTATCTAATAATTGATTTCTGAGTTCACTTTCTATTCATGTATATTTTCTTTGCCATTTAAACTCTATTCTACTTGACCTGAAAGCTCAACAAGATAATCAGTCTTAGCCAAGAAGAAGGGCATGCTAGACACTGCAAATGTTGGGTAGATGTATAGCTGATTAGGTAAAAAACCTGCCTGGATTGCTGAGTCCAAACTGTGGTGGTGACTGGTGACTGGTAAAATATGGTGTTCCCCAGGGTTCACTGTTGTAGCCAGCTCTGTTTAATATCTTTGTCAATGACATAGATGAAGGAATCCAGCGCATCCTCAGTAAGTTTGCAGATGACAGCAAGCTGCCTGGGAGTGGGAGTGTTGATCTGCTGGAGGGCAGGGAGGCTCTACATGGGGATCTGGACAGGCTGGATCAATGGGCTGAGGCCAGTGGTGTGAGGTTCAACAAGGCCAGGTGCTGGGTCCTGTACCTGGGTGGAAGCAACCCCAGGCAATGCCACAGGGTGGGGGAAGAATGACTGGAAAGCTTCTCCATGACAAAAAACCTGGAATGTTAAATTTTGGAGCAGGGTGCCCGGGAATTTGGTTGAGCCCATTCCTGAAGGTATTTAAAATTCATGTAGATGTGGCATTTGTTGGCATGGTTTAGTGGTGGACTTAATAGTACTGCTTTAGTGGTTGGACTTGCTGCCTTAGAGATCCTTATCAGCCTAAATTGTAGAGTTTTGTGCTAAATTTAAGTCTCGAACAATTTAAAAAACTGGTTTTTCTGGTGTTATAGGATGAAATCTCTACGTGTTCTTTAACTCTTTTTCCTTACCATAGACACCTCTATACTACTTAATATTTATTTTACTGTGCTATCTGACTGTATTCAAATAGGTATTGAGCAATAACTTTTAGCTGGAAAATGCAACTATTTAATTAATCCTCTCTTGGGTATGGATGCTTTATTTCTTTTACAGGTATGATGTATTATGTATGATTATTATACATCTTGACTCTTAAAGAGTAGATCAGAAAGGACATTGTGAATGCAGAGAAGTAGATGAGGTTGGATTTGACTCAGATATTCTAAGGATTCTTCCTGCAGTCTTGAATAAGCCCTGGAAAAAAACCCAAATTCTTCTTCTTTCCTTGAAATATAGATAATTTTGATAAAATGTTTATTTGGTTTTGAGTAGCACTTCCTGTCCCCACTCCTTGTTACTCATTTTTTAACTTGAAGTAATCCTAGAGTTTTATCATTTTGGAAATCTTAAACCAATATTTTATAGAATGGGTGATTAGATATACCTCATGGCATCCCATGTTGCTTTAACAAGATATAAACTTATTTATCTTTCTTCAGGATAATGTCATCTGATAAGGAAGCAGCAGTTGTGTGCGTATTTAAAATGTCATTTTTGTTGTCTCTTAGTCAAAAACTAGGGCACCTATTTTTTAATGACAATGAACACAGCAACAGCACACCCTGTGAATAAGCATTGTGCTATTTTTGTTCAATTTATAGGACGGAAGTCAAGCAAAATGAGACATGCAATGTTCAGATTATAATAAGAGAGAAACCACATGAAGCTTTAGATTTTTTTCTTTTCCTGTTGAATATTGTCAAGCTAGATAAAACCTTTAGCCTCTAGAAAGTAAAAGAACTAATTAAGCTAAACCCTAAATTCTATGTTAGTGCAATAGGCTAAAAAAATAAATACTTCTACCTTGGCAAAATGACAATGTTTGCATTTTTGTTGTTGTTTGCAAATAGTAGTGATTTTACTCCAGATTTGGTTGAAATAATCTAGTCTTTTCTTTCAATTAAAAGTTATCTTTTGTTTAGTTGTCAAAGAATAACCAAATTGCTGTGTCTGACATTTTTATTTTGTTCTGTTTTTTCACTAGCTTTATTACACTCCATCACATAATTTCTGACAAATGTCAACATCTTACAACTTCACCTAGATTTTGGCTTTTTTCCAGCATACATGGTCTAGTTTAAGTGTCATATTAGAGAAAATCACGTTCTGCACAGAGTATCCAGCCGGGTGCACTACCTTATCCCCAACTGCTAAATGTTGACACTTTCTTATACATATATCAGGTTACTGTTTAAAACAATGTCCTTGGGAATTATCAGCAAACATTACTTTCTGTTATACAGTAATATTATACATGAGGGACAATTATTGGAAGTGTTATGAACAGATGGTGCAGAGGGAAGAATAGTGTTCAATAATAAAACATAATGGGACAATACACTACACAAAAAGTTAAAAATCTTCCACCTTCTTGACACTTGAAGAATAAAATTCAGTTATTATTTGTGAATCTATATTTGCATGGAAAAACACTGCTTTTCCTTAAAATGCCTTCATTTTGGAACTTTTCTGTAAGATCATTATTTTCCTGGCTTTAGAGGGCAGTTATAGATGTCCACTTGTATATGCAGGTGTTCACCAAGGAGAGTTCATGATGAGGCCTCCCTGTTTTCTTCTTTGCTTCTGCAGTCCTTTTAGCCAAGAGTTTATGATAAAAGAGCCAAAAAACCTTCGACCAGAAAATTAATTTCAATCCTAGGATATTTTTTTTCCTTTTAAATTACAAGTAAAATTAACTGAGCTGGTCTTCACAGCTCTAAGTGAACTAATTATCCCATTGAATTTAAATCTCTCTGAATGAAACTACTCAAAAAAAAAGTCACAGCTGGCTAATAGGGAATATACCTACTCTTGAACTCTGATTAATAAAAGTGCATTTTAGAAGACATCATTCAGTAGTTTAGCATGATAGGTGAATATTACCTAAGAGTCACCTGTCATTCAGACCACCCATATCAGATACTTGGTGTGAAATACATCTCTGTCTTCTTATTTTCCCTTAAGGTCCATGTGACTTCCCATACTAAAGCATTACAGAGCTACAGATTATTATAATGTGGTACTTCTATTTCATTTACAGAAAATAAGGAATAGGTCTTTAAGTCATCAGATTTCACAATGCCTTTGAGTCTCTGTTTCGGTACCCATTTGTATTTCCCAAAGGGCTGACTTTGAACAAATAGCTTTGAAAGAGCTCAGAGGGAAGGAACCAATTTCCCCAAAAGACTAGAAAAGCTTTTCTCAAATATCTGTCCCATGGATTATAAAGTGACTTTAAAGGACCATTTGAATAAAATTAAGTATTTCCATTTTTGATCAAAAATGTAGGAGAGAAATTATTAAAAACTATGATGGAAAACTAAAGGAATGCTAACATCTCTAACAGACCGACATTTTTGAATCAGTTTTAAAATGGAAGTGGTATAAATAACCAGCTAATTTTATCCAAATCTATTCAGCCATTCAGAATTGTTAAAAATGCATCAGACACCTCCTTCCATCCAGTAAATACAAAGCTGCTGTGCTGTAGCTGATGGTTTGAATTCAAGTTGAAATCCTAAATAGAGAAAGCCTCTCTTAAATTCATGAACCTCTTCAAACACATTTTGTTGTTTTTTTATAATATAGTTATATAGCTAATGCAGTATCAGTCCCCTCAGAATACATTTGATTTAAGATTATTTTAGTGTCTGTATAACCATAAAGCGCTAAACCCTACAGTAGGACTGAGTTTTTCATCCCTCATTGAGTAATGCAGGGCTTTGAGAAACTGCTACTATTTTTAGATATAGAAGCCAGGTACTGGTTATTAATTATGGCTAAACCTCAGAAATTTCAACTTTGAATGAGAATCTTACAGCATTAGGTGTTTTACTGAACATCTCATTAAACAATTTAAACTAAACATTTGAGAATCTTGGGAATGTTAGGACCTGAAACCTCTGGCTGGACTTGCCCTATAATTTCCTTGCACTTTTCTGCTTTTCCCACTGTTGAGCTACAACAAGGTGAAAACCAGCTCTAATTGACTGTCTCCCATCCTCCAGCCAATGTTTTGGCGGGTGCAGGCTTCCTACAGGTGGTCTCCCTGGAGTCTACCAAGAAAGTTGCTTAGCTTTTGGGATCTGCCATGGAGCAGAGTATGCTTTCCAAAGGACTCACTCAACTGATGTGGACCCAGCTCTTCACTGCACAACAAAGACAATCTCCTAGGTGGCTTGTGGAATATTGATGATCAAGAGTATACATCCCCTGACTTAAATTTCCCTATATACTCGGGCCTTCCAAATGTTATCAAGGGTTTGTCCAAAGCAGGAGGAGAGCTGTAAATAACATAACTGGGGAAACAAAATTTTCCTGTAAAATCTCAGTGTGGTTGGTTGAAAGGTTTTTGTTTGGTTTGGTTTTTTACCTGACACCTTTCTCTAAACATTAAAGAAAATAAAACATAGTTGTTACAGTAGTACTAGCTCAGAACATATAATCTAACCAGTCTTGTGGCTTTGAAAAGAATTAAAAATTTATTTACAAATTAATAATTTTCATTTAAGTACTATTGCATCTTCTAGCCCTGTTAACTTTGCAAGATACAATTCCAATTTATTATTATGTAATTTTTTAATGAAAATAACTGTAACAAGAAAATTTATGAAGAAAAATTAATGAAGAGAAGAAAACTTCTACTGAGGTTTACTGGCTTATCCTTTATTATTCTTCCATATGTATTATATATGAAACACAAACAAATCACCAATCAATTATTTTCTTCTCTGGTGTGATACAGCGCAAATATTTTCTTTTCATATGTCTTTCAAAAACGTGTTTATTATCAAAGAAGTTTTTGTGGTTTTTTTTTTCCTATAGCTGAAGCATCTCTTTGTCTTATATTCTGAAAATCATATTTATTTGAATCTGTGACTCTTTCTCTGGATCAGATTCAGAAAGAGAAAAAATTGGTTTTGGCTTGACACTAGTTAAAGCTTTTTAAGTAAGTAACATTCCGATTCTGCTGCTGAAAAATGAGAAGAGGAAAGCCAGATAGTTTCTCATGATGATCTTTCCCTACATGGGACCTTAACATCCCTTGGAACTGAATGCAATGAACAGAAAAAATTCCCCCACAGAATATCCAGCTGGGAAACATATGCTTCATGCCACCTCTCCAAATCAAAATTAAAATCAGAGAGAAGTAGCAATGGAGTCTACTGGGAGATGAGTTCAGATCTGAAAAGATGGGCAGGAGTACAGAAAATGTGCTGAGAGTGTAAGAAAATTTCTTACATATACAACCACCCTTGGAGAAATTTTATTTTTAATATATAATAAATTTCAAATTT
This sequence comes from Camarhynchus parvulus, assembly GCF_901933205.1. Classification (NCBI taxonomy): domain Eukaryota; kingdom Metazoa; phylum Chordata; class Aves; order Passeriformes; family Thraupidae; genus Camarhynchus; species Camarhynchus parvulus. Next base: position 107,232,992 of record NC_044572.1, read on the forward strand.
GAATTTCAGAACATTGCATTTACAAAATTGTACACACAGGGAACAAAAGTATAAATGATAGAATGTTGCTTCTGCAATAAGTATTTTTCATACTGTTTTCTTGTTTCATAAGTATATATTTACACCCACCTTAAGGTGCAACTACTGAGAAAATTCTAGAAATACACCCACAAAATAACAATAAACAAGGCCATAATGAGGACTTCTAAGCAAAGTTTTTCTCTTAGAATTTTTTCTCCATATGGAGTCCACTGTACTGAGACCACGTAGCTCTGCATTTATAGGGTTACATTTATATTAGTGGTTAAATATAGTGGTTAAATATTGTTAGAGATTAAAGCTCTAACAATAAAAATTCCATCAGAAAAGAAAAATTACCAGTTTAATTTATATTTTTATCAGTGAGAGAAAATATTTTAAATATACATTTTTCATTTAGATGCAAACATTTTAAGCTTTTTATTAATTTATTCCTTTTCTCCTGATCCACACTTCTCATCTGTTCTCAAATATCTTATGTATTGCTATAATTTTAAGTTTGTTGTAAGAGAAAGCAGGTATCATAAAATAACTTATATTGCATGGATAGTGGGGTTTTTTATATATTAAGTAACATGTATTGCACTAGTCTTTTTTAAGTTGTTTTGTCCTTGCCAGCTCTCATATGCACTTAGCAGGAAAATGTCTGAGTGATTACACTAATTGACAATGGGAAAAGTGAGAAAACAAGGCAAACAGCATAACTTGCATGAGAAGAGTGGAATTCATGTAGGATTTAAGTTTCTTCACAAACTCCATTTAGGGTATTTAAGATTACTCCAAATGCGTGATATCAAGAATGCAAATGTATTTGAATATGAATGTGTTTTCCATTAAAGTAATGAGATACTGCATACTATTCTTTTAATGCAGGATTATTAGTAGTATTCATGTTGCTATTACTAATATTTTTTCACAAAAAATATTTCTGAGGTAAAAAAAAATCCATAAAAAAACTTCCCTGTGTTATGACCAGATTTTTCTGGCTGAAAAGGAATCTGTTTAATCTTGCTTTGTTCTGCTTTATACAGCTGCCTCAGTACCACAGTCAGGCCAAGAGTTCCATGCAATCACTTTCTAAGGTATTCTGAATGTTACTGTTGCTGGCTCCTGCCTTGAGAAAAAGAAGTAATAGCAAAACTGCTGTGAAATCAGGAGAAGCTGTCTTGATCTAAAAAATGGAAATCACTCAGTTATACAATTGTCTTAAAACTACTTCTCAAAGGAAGATTCTTTGACAGAGGTTTTGTTGATGAACAAATTTAAGTTTACTTTCACCAGGCAAAAATTTGATTTCCAGAGGGTGTTAATAGCTATGCAGAAAAGAGATATAAAGTATCATAGAAAGCACTGCCTTCCCTATGAAAATAATTTTATCATTTTCTCTTGAACATTTATATGTAGTTATTATGCACTGAATTTTGCACTATATTATGCATTTGTTGTTTGTTTGCTATTTATTTGCCCACTCAGCAGGGTACAGATTGTGTGTGGGCGTACATTCTTGCATTGTGACTGCACAGCTTGTTTGTGGAGGTTTGCAGCTACCCCAGGACAAGCTCGTGGAGTCAGTGGTACACAAGAGCTGGCACTGTGCAAACGTGCCAGTTATAGTCCCAGCTCTGGGGAAGGTGCGAGAGAGTCCTGTCAGTGTCTCTGCCTCATTAGTTTATTTGAAAGTGATGGAAATCTACAGACCATTCTGCTAGAAGGCTCAATTTTCTGTCCCATTCTGGAAAATAGTTTGGCTTCTGAAGGACATTTTTGTAGCTGGAAGCCTCTGCATGCGTCATGTATCTCTCACATGAATTGAGTCCTTCATGGATTAGTTTTGTGGAAAGATCATGATTTTATCCAAAAAGTGAATTTTGAAAGAGTTTTTTGAGAAGCCTCTCAAGGTTACTAGTGTGTATTATACAGGTCATATTATATGCTCAAATGAAATTGTGTTATTTGTAATTCTGTAGTTATTTATTAAGGGAAAGGCTAAACTAACACACCACCTCAGTGAAGAGTTGAAATTTCTACACCTCCTTTCCTTAGCTTTGTTGAATAGCTTTGCTTCAGGAGACCATGGACCTGAGGGTACTGCCTTTGGTTAAGGTAATGGGAATCTTACCATGAACTCCTGATGAAGCAATCTCCAAGAACCCAGGCAATTAAAACCTGTTTAAGAAATCAAGGCAGTAATGCACATGTATTTATATATATTTGGTGTGTATTTTTATATATATATATATATATATATATATACACTAAAACACTTAAGGGATTTTAGACAGCACCCTGGGAAGTTCTGTTCTCTGACAGATTTGAAAGTCTGCTGAGAATGCTCTTACTTGACAACATACCTTACTGTATCTCACACTAGAGTGACAGGCTTGGTGTACTAGGGGATGGAAATATAATCCCATCTAATGGATGGTATTGCTCAAATCTCCTGACCTCCCAGGGTAAAAATTAGAACAAATCTTAGATATATTTGAACAATTCTGGTTCCTTCCTGTAAGAAAAGAGATATTTCAACAAGAAAAGTTACACTAAGGGTAACAAGGATGATCAAAGGTATGACATGGCTTCTGTAAGAAGGGCTTTCAAATACAGCAGTCTGACCTGGAAGAGAAATGATCTAAGGTGGATATGGCAGAATGTCAGAAGTGTCAGGGAGAAGGTAAATAGGGAAAGATTGTTTACTGTCTCCTCTAATACAAGATGTGGGGAGCATCAGATTAGACAAGTATGTCTGAAGTTCTAAACAGAAAAAAAGGGAGATACTTCAGGTGTAGCTATCCATGGAATTCTCTGCCACAGGAAATTAGACATACTCTAAGTAACTGAGTGTCACATTCATGAAGGAAAAAAAAAATAGTGACAGCTTCACAGCAAGAGTAGTACCTCCCTACATAGTGTCCCTAACTGCCATAGATTTGATGTATATTTTAAGGAGTGCCTTTGCAGCAATTGTTACACATCAGTTATTGGTTTTGTCAGCTACATAAAACTGGGATAGCTGTTTCTTTGGTCTGATATGATATGATTTATATTATTCCTGTAAACATTTCTTGTTACAGAAAATTCTGTTACCTATCTGTAATTCCTTGCCAATGTCCACCATTCCCATCAAGGATTACACCTCATTTCAAAACTGTTTTCTCTGGTCACAGAGGTAAAAAAAATATAATCTGTGACTTCAGAGCCATGAAGTAGCTAGAGAAGCTTGCCTTTACACAGACATTATGCCAGGAACAGGGAGGGATTCTGTGAAGTCCCAAGGTCTCAGAGGAAGTCTGCATAGTCTATGATATCGAGAAAAAGTTGATAATACTGTCTAGGTATGTAGTAGTTAATTATGACTGGGACTATTTCAAGTAAAGAGCACATGATTGTCTCTGTGTGAGAAACCTACTCACACCTTGCATGTGTGTGTATGTGTGATGAGTTAAATTAAACCTGCAAGGGAGTAAAGGGATAACTGTTCCTAGTCACCTGTCAGTGAAAATGTCCTCAACAATTTATATATACAGCATGTGTCATAAAATGGACATACGCATTCAGAAGTGCTTTCTATGCTTTCTATATACCCATGAAAGATTTCCAAGAGCTGATCTGAAAGGAAATGAGACTGTTCCTTCTGAAAATGTCTCGTAATTTTCACCACAATATCTCTTTTTAAGAAACAACTAGAAACAAAGTTTTTGCTTTACTGTGCACCAAAATGATATAAAATAGGGTTATTTTCATTTTTTTTTCAGAGATAAGTAGCAGTTTTGTATAAGGATATATTCTCTCTCTTTTCTTAATATTAAGAAAGCTATCAGTCTCTGGTATAGACCACATATTTCAGAATGTCTCTATCATTAGGGACACTGATGATGAGCTATTTTTTCAGAATTCGTGACAGAACACTACGAACTTTCCTTGTTTATTCTTTTGGTTGCTTAAGTTTACAGTTTCATAATAGCATTTTTGACTGGTTAACTTGGAACGAGTTTTTGATTACTGGGGGAAAAAATCCATGTATTAGTCCTTTAGATCTCCCTGAAACTGCCTGTGATTTCACTCTCTAAGTAATCCATGAGAACATTAACTAAGGAGGAGTGAGTGGGTAGAGGTAACTGTCATTATTTACATTTAGGACCTTTTGATAAAGAATACCTGCCCAGTTCCTGTCTCATTTCTGAATCCGTAAATAATATTTGTAGCTTTCTTCTAATGACCAAACACTGAAAGGAGAGAAAATTATAGTGATGATCAAATTCAATTCTCCAGACCAACACAAAAAAAAAAGGTTTTGTCGATTTCATAAACTGAGATCACATTAGACCTCTACATAAAGAACTTTATCCTTTATACTTTGAAGGTGTTATTTACTCTTAAAACATTTCAAGCTATTATTACAGGAAAACATGAGACAATGACTAATAGCATGCATTTTTGTTGCAATTATGTCCAAACTGAAGCAGAATAATACAAAACAAGGGAGAATCAGTATTACATCCACATGTACTCTTAATATTATAAGCATGAAAAAAAGAGAACAAGAAGCTGGGGCTTTAACAGAGGTTTAAAATTACATTTAAAAGACAAAATTGTTTGATCATAACCATGGTGATCCTAAATGTTTCTTTTTAGTTGTAAATATTCCTCTGACTTCCGAACAATATTTTAATAAAGCTGGTGCATTATTCTATTGGTCATCTCTGGATTTCTGCTTCATTTTCTGCATCCTGTGATTTTACAGGTACAGTTAATAAGCAGTTAATCAGCTGTCAGTAATATATTTGTTACAATTTTCAGATAATTGCATTTAGAGTGATTCTGTCTAGAATATGAAGCAGGTATTAACAATGCTGTCCTTTACTTCAAGTAGCTAAGGTTTTTGTCTGGAAGATGAATGCATTTGCTCTTCTCTTGACAGAAATACAAAGCTTTCAGCTTCTAGAGCATCCTATCAGCTATCACTCGTCTCACTTTAAATCAAATCATTTTACCCAATATTATTTGCATATTAATGGTAATTAATTATATGCTATATTTGGCAACAACTGCATGTAGATTCATTAAGGAATCTGATATTTAGTTTGTTATATTTTTTTAAAATTTATAACAATTAGCAGAGCACATGCATCTAAAAGGGTGGATCTGAATTCGTTTCTTGTGTCTACTTGTCTGTTCCTGACAATAATGTGATATTTTAAAGATGGCTAAATAATCCTACCAAGTGAAAATATATTGATTTACGTCCCTCAGGCTCTTGTACACACAGGACACTGCTGGATAGAATCAAAACATTTCACTTACGCTAAGCTAATAAAGAAAAATTTCCTTTTTTACTTTTTCTTATTAGAATCAGACATATGTACTGCTGATATTGCAGATTTGTCCATTGTTTATGTGTATGCATCAGAAAATAATGAATTAAAATACAGAATGAAAAAACAATGTAAATCATGTTCTTCAATAATAGGAAGGATAACTGGCTGGAATTTTTAATGCACACAGAAAAAATGTACACATACATTCTGATGTACAGCTTATTAATTTTAAAATGGAGTTTTGGACTTGACAAAATTTTATTTAGTGTTTTAGTGAAAAATATTTAACTGCAAGATAATTGAATTGACACAAACTCTCAAATATGCAAACATTTCAGTTCGTAAGTTTTTAAAAGCAGCATATCTGGACTTTCCAAATATAGCTGAAATGTATATTTCACTGCAAAAGCAGTATCACAGTTATCTCTTTCAGTGGAATTTACATCTACACAGATAATTAGCTTCACAGGTTATATAAACCCTGAAGAAGGAGCACTGCACTGACATGGTTGGACTTGTTCTTAAAACTCCTTCAGAAGCATCTCTGGTATAAACTTATCCTCTGTTCAAACCCCACATTTTGGTGAGAAATTTCACTTTATAAGTAAAAACGGTAAAATCAACCAACAATTAGCATTTTTTCTCTATTGAACTTCCTTCTTACATGTTTGTTTTAGAGAAAAAAGAAGAGAAAATTAATCTATATTAACCTACAGTCATAGATTTCTCCTCTACATTTTTGGTTTTAAAACTGTGGGAGCAAAATGCCGAACAACTATCAATGTTAGCCCTGGTCATTTGGCTCTAATATAAATATTCTCCAAGATAATCCATCCTTGGGCTTCAAGAAGCTTTCAGTCTAGAAGGAAATATGAATATTGGTCGTTCAGACTGGTATTAGAATGGTGTATGGTTCAAACAATCTGAGGGTTTTCTGCTGAAAATGGCAGAATTCAGTCACAAGGTAGATGCTCCTGATGGCAGAAATAGACATGAAATGTAAATTGAAGACTACACTTCATCACAGGACCTTGAAGCAAAGACATCTCATCTATGAGATGATTTGCTGAAGGGCCAGTGGAGGGTTTCAAGGAGAGAGCAACCATAGTCTGTCTAATCACCAGCTAAGCTAATTCTTAATGGGTTAGAAAGAACAGCAATGCTAATGCCTGGACCTAAGCTGAATTCCTATTTGCTGGATAAATCCAAAATTTCATAACAGTTTCCTGAATCTTCTTTTATTATTCCCTGAATCTTTTTCTAACTATTCTCTTTGCACAAAAGGGCTATTCCTTTCATGGTTAAAGTCTGACAATAACGCACTGGAACACATCAGCATGAAATATAGGGGTTTATTTTTATACATTCTTGATCATATTTTTAAAGAATAGATACTGAAAACACTTCAGGGTGTAACTGAAGAGACCTTTTAAAATGTCCCTGCTGGCTGTATTGTGCTGATGAGCCTGATAGTGGAACTGGACTTGCTGATATAATAACGTCTTTGCTAGGCTGTAAACAATGGCTTTAATCAAGGTCCTAAATGCTTTACAGACAAAGTGTTCTTTCAGGGTTTCCTGATTTTATGGAGTCAGAGAGAGTGTTTTGCTTTTGCTCCCATTGTGCAATTCTCCCCACCCTCAATGTCTTTTATCCTTATAAATCCTGACAACTAAAGACAACTGCTTAAAGTACTTTTAATGCACTGACAGCTGTTAATATTATAGATTTCTGTATGACATAAGAAATGTCTTTGCTCTACCTTATTGAAATGGAAAGAAAAGATGTTCTAAGAATTCCTCTTGGGAACAGGTTTCATTCTGTTTCTGAAACATGTACATGAAAAGGCAGAGGTCCACCTTTGTACTCAAACCCCTTTCGCCTTCTAAAAATCTTATGTGCATTGGGGAACTAATGATTATTAAACAGTGCACCCTCATCTCCACAACAAAGGTACTGATTAGGATATTGGGATGTAACAGTAAACCAGTACAGAAAAAAGCATTTACACACAGAGTGAAAACACCTTTCCACCCATTTCATTTGTTGTGGGTTTTCCCAGCTTCACTCCCAGGCTCAACTTTTCTCGTCCACGGAAGATACTTCTCCTCCCTGCACTGTTGTTGCCACAGGTTACACCCCTTCAGGGATACATGGAGGGTTGTGGTCAAGGCATGGTGGTTGAGCTCTGCTAGCCTCTCATTTTAAAGGTGTCTTCCAATCTAGTGATTCTGTTATCCTGTGGTTCTGTTTTCACCCTTTTCTTGTGCTTCAGGTGGGTCCTCCATGGGTCCCTGTCCCTTTGGAGGAGTGGAGTGCCAACACCCTAAAACTTGGTGTCCTCTCTATTCTCTTGCTCTGCTTTTCCCTGCTCCTCCCCTCCCCATCACTCCAGCATTTTCTGCCCTTTTTTTAACACACTTCCTTGGTGACACCACCATCTAGGCTCGGGGGCTGCAATGGATCCATCTGGAGCTGCCTGTGTCAGGCACAGGGCAGGATGGTCCTCTGCTCATGGAGGACACCTCTGCATCCCACCACTGCCAGCACCCGGGCAATGCCACTGATATAATTTGCAGGTAAATATACAACTCAGTATGGCATTTGCATGTTACAGGAGGTGCCAACAGGGGGTGAACAATTGGGGTTGACAATAGGGCCAAGGGAGTGAACATTCTAGTCAGAGTCACACGCAGTTTGCTGCCCGAGTACAACAGAGTATAAGTATTCCACAGTCAATCACCTGAACCACTTGGGGAAGGATTTTGATATTTCAATGTATGGCTTTAATACTTACCAGCAAAATAAAGTGGAGAAGTTACCTGGGGGTTTTTTAATTAGATTTATCTTATTAGGACTAAGATGACTTTTTTATTTGGTTTGATTTTTCTTTTTTTAACTTTGTAATATTCTACAGTGTACAAAAGAATCAGTGAAATTAAAAGTCATTTAAGCCAAATAATAAACACTTTATCTACAAAATGTAGACTTGGAGCATGTTCTTTTCTTCTGGAAGGCACCTCTTCATACTTGAAGTGTTTTGATAGATTATAATTCCACAGAGCTTTCTTAAGAGACTCCTCTTACATGTTCTCCTTTGAAATGAAGTCTATTTCCAGTGACAAATAAAAATCAGATCTATAGCTTTAACAGCTCTTTTTTGTTCTTATAAGGGGAGGTTTCAAAAAAAAAAAAAAATCCAACCTGTGCAGCATGCCTGCTGATTGGATTTGTGTAAAACTTTTTTAAGGATTCTTCCTCTCCCACTCAGATGAGACAAAAAAGAGGGCAGGAATTAGGATGGTCATACCAATATATCTATGACTTGCTAAACCTACAAAAAAAACCCCAGACTTACTGTGGCCCTCAGGCAGTTCTTCTTATTGAGTAATATTATATAGAAGAAGCAGCTATAGCCCTTAATATGTTCTTCACTGATAGTTTCCATGAGAAATATATTTTTACTGTAGTGTATCCAGGGTTAGCAAGAGTCCTTAAATGTTTTAAAGAATCATAGAATCATTTTTTTCAGACTATTGAGTTCAGCCATAAACCTAACACAAAATCCTCCAGTTGGCATTGAGGTTTGTCTATGTCTTTCCTCCAGGAACAGCTACCTAAGGAAACATGAAATGCAGGTATAGGACAAGTACTGCCTCTGGGGCTAGTTGTACAGGTTTGCTCTGGTGGGGGTGATTTATGAACTCTTGAATGTTGTTGTTCCTCATTTAGGAATTGGTTTTGACAGAACACCAGTATCACCCAATGACCTATCTACCAATATATGCAGTATTTCAGTGTCTCACCTCCTTAGGACAGGCATTAAGCATCATTTCTAAGACGCATTGAAAAAGGCTACTTCTTTCCCTCACCAAAATAACCTCTAACTTGAAGAAAGATGTATGAAGTCCAGCAAAATAAGGCTACCCATATGCCTACCTCCATGTGCATAGCCCTACCTCCATAGCCCTATCTAACAAAAGGAAGCCTGAATATTTCTGTGGCCTTTCCACTGCCAACCACTGAGGAAAACAGTGTCTCATAACACTGTATATAAAATTCAGATGTCTGAAGAAATGGAAGGGGACACATGCAAGTCATTTCTCACAGTCTGTCAGCTCCAGTCTGCCTGCCTGTACTCATCCTGATTATAAAATGAGGTAACTCTAGTGTGGTCTCCTGTTTATCCGAGCTGCATTTTCTAGGGAGGGTGTCCTGTGAGCTGTGGATTATTGGAAACAAGCAGCTCATGTATTTGCCTATTGTGCAGTCTACATGCAGGAGCATAGAGTGGTTGTACATCTTTGCTAACAGTCACCTTACCCATAGGTAGGGTGGAATAGTTTCCAGGTGCCCTGCCAGTGTTTGCAAGTGTGGATTTTTCGGAGCTATCTTTTTGATTCAGGAAGTCAAACTGAATAAGTTGAGACTTTTCATCAGATTTAACAGTTGCTTATCAGTCATAATATTTTGGATATATTTTTTTGGGAGAGACTAAAGCCAAAAAACTCTGCAAAATCCAAACCTCCAACCTACCATATACTTCTTGGTATGGTGGGAAGAATGTATGTCACACTGGAATATGAATTCCAATACAAAGCTTTTATGCATGTAAAATGCAAACTTAGAGTGTTTTTACTGGCAGATGTATTTTTATTCCAAATGAAAAATGTAGGCATATTTAAGGTTCAATAATGTGGAATCACATTTTTAGCAAAGGAAAGAGGTTAGTTTACTGATTTCCATATAGAATATATGCAGTCTATTTTCAAACTGAGATTAGGCACACTTTTGCTGACAGTCACTGTTCTCCCATGAGCTAGAATAGACAGGAATGCCATTCCTATGCTAATTGGACAAGAGGACTCATTGCCACAGCAGTATATCATGAAATATTTGCATCTTATATTTTACTATATGCTTTTCTATAATTTCTAAAAGGTGCATCCAGTTATGCTCATAAATGCATCTATTAGTCCTGATACCATATACATGTGATGTAGACTAGGGAAAATATACAATAATTTGAAAAAAAGTAAAAACTGGTAATGTAATTCTGTCACTGTCTCTAGAAGGTTGATAAGGCATTTCTGTAGTTTGGTGATGCTTTATTTATGTATTTACCAATAGGAACCAGCAAGGTGCCCAGAAAATGATTCTTACTTGACAGATTTTTTTCCTTTTTTACCCGTCCTTATATATTTTAATAGCAAATGTAAATTCAGAGGTCAGTAGTGAAAAATAATCAGATTGCACCAATTATTAGGACAGTGATGAAGACACTAAAATAATAATATTAAGTAAAATCTAACAAGACGCTGGCACATTGTAACAACCAGTATCTATAACAAACAACCCAAATCTGAAAAACACGAGAGAGGAAGATGCATTACTGTGTCCCAAAGATATCCTACTGATTTGATCTGTAGTATATGTGACCACATGAATAATAAATGACTTCACAAGAACAAGGAAGGACAGTGCCATTGGAGTCATGCCCTTGTATCTCTGTTAAAGATATAGATGCAGCCATTAGCTTTATACTGCTTCTACTTATTCTCCACACAGAATGTTCCAGCTCTGTTTCCTGAAGTTTGATATAAAAGATAAGCACTGAGAAAATGCATGAAAGAAAAGAGACCAGTCTTATCATATTATTCCATCTTTTTTTTTTTTTTATTTCTACCATAAAAGGTTTAGATTACACAAACAATAGAAAATAATATAAATCAGGTAACTTGACAGAGAGAGCTCAGAACCAAGGAGAGAACTCCATTAACTAAAGAAATTCAAGCCCCTTATGAGCGTTAAACACCCAAAAAGAGGATTTCAGTGCCACAAATTTATTTCTATGGTTAGGAAATGTACACTGATCAAGTACCGATGTAACAGATTAATGATTATCTGTAGCCCCCCAGTTATTGCAAGCTAATTTGCCCTTTTCTTAAATGAAGCCTTTATGGATTTGTGGCATTGAGTAGATGGTACAATTTAGTTGTGTGTGTCCAGCAGGCCTGTGACAGGAGAGACTATAAAGCCAATTAACTAGAAGATAAAATAAATGGTTCCACCTTTCTCTTACAGCTTCTTGGCTTGCTCACTCGGGTTGGGCTTCAAAGTGTGCTGGCTGGTTCACAAAAGCACCAGTCTTGTGGTGTGCTATAAAACCAGAGCAGAACTAGATGCCATTAATTTTCTTCCTGATGCATGATTGCACAGTGTCATGTTAGGGTTTGTTATTGAGAGATACCTCTGTCTGAATAAGGATGCAATTAAGTCCATATGCTGAAATCAATAATATATATTTTATTTAACAGTGGATGTGACGTAGACAGAAATAGAAAAGATGGGAAGGAGGGAGCAGAGAAGGGAGAGAGAGAGGGGCAAGGAGGGAGAAGACAGAGGGAAGGGAAAAGAGAGAGACAGAGAGAAGAGGGAGAGGAAGAGGGACAGGGCTGTCCATTGGTTCTTTTTGACCCTGCTCTTCTCAGCGGTGGGGACCCAAAGTCATTCTTCTTTTCAGTATTTATACATATTAGCAAATGAGGGAATGCTCATTGGCTACACAGTTCTTTTATTTTATTGGTTAAATTACTCCCTTGATAATTAATTAACTAATGTTAATTAGTCATATGCTCATTCTTTCTCTTTTGAGTCAATATGTTTCTTGAGTTGATGGGTTGTGATCTCGTTGTGATTTCCTCCTGCCAGAATTACCTTTTACCCACTTCAAGCTTATTTCAGCACAGTTGCTGTGTAGGCTTTTCATATGGCTCATCATTCTTTATGTCCACTATCAGTGATACATTTTTCTCGCCAACTTTTTAAACCTCTTCCAAAGTCTCAGACAGCAGTACCACTTTTATGTTGTCTCAAGTTCCAGCTCTGGTTGCTTAACTTACAGTCTAAATTCCAGGTATCCCTGAAGGCATATTTAGGAAGGGCTTTGGTGGTCACAGATGCCATCTTTCCCATAATGTGGGATGATCTTCGTCCGGCTAATGATAGGGGAACAAGAAGTTGATTCTTTATACAGTTTGCCAGAGTGGGAATTTTTGTCCGCATGCATTACCCAGGATGTGCCATCCAAATCATGCCATGGTTGGTATTGCCTTGCTTGGTGGTGGGATTGTTACTTGAGGGTGTAGTTGGGGTGGGGGTCTTTTCAGGGGCCTTCGTGTACTTTTGGTTTTTTTCTTTGCTTATTTTTCCTTGGGCTTTTTCACCGGTTATTTTGGTAAAAAAATACCCAGAAAAAATATAATGAGATTTCCCCCGGAAGTGAATCTCAATATTTTTATGGAATGTGTAATTTAAAAATCACAATTGAATTTTACTCAAGAAAAATGAAAAATGAGCATGCTTCACTGTTCATCTTCCCATTTCAATATATTTTGTAGAAGATCCAATACTGGATGGAGGCAGTCTGAAAAATAGGATGTACCTCATTCGCCATTAATTTCCAAGTGTTGCAGTTAGATCTCAAAAAACTCAGATGTATCTCATGAACAAAAATATACCTTCTAAGATCAAGTTCTGATCTTGCTAACTTTGCTGATTTTTATCCTATTGTTTTAAAAGGAAAGCCTCTCATCTTACTAAGTGAACACGCCCTTGTAGATGCATCTTCAAATGGAAACAAATTAATAAATCACAAGGTTGTAAAATTAATTACATGGAAACTTAGATATAAAACTTAGCAAGGAGGGAACTTAACAATGTGTGGTGTTGGGCACAGAAAGACATAGCTTATTCCATGTTAGCTTTTTGATGACAGAGGGCAAAAACATAGAAGAAAACTGTTTCTAGTGAAGTTGTTGTGTTTTCTGGAAGCACATGTAAACCCAGTTATTTTTAAAAAAAAATTAAAAATTCAAGGCATTAGTTGTTGCTACAGTCACAATAAATGCTGCATAATTCTGCAAAGGACAGACAACAGACTGGGATTCTCTGAGTATTTCAAGGTCTAATTTGCCTAGGAAGTCATCACCTCTGTAGTCAGCAGTTGGAAGAGGAATTTGGGAACAACCTAGCAAGCATCTGTGTCTGAGACTGTAAATCAAGACATGTCTCTTCCACATCATATTTTAGACAGGAACCTTCTCATACCTTGTTTTTCCTTTCACCACTTGTTTGTGGCACCTGGACTCTGCTGGCCTGTGGTCACATTTTGCTGTGTTTTTACGCAAGTGCAAATGACCACACAAACATGTGGCTGACCACAGCCATGGTATTTCATGGAAAGAACATTCGGATGCTCCACAGCTTCTTGTCACTTGAGAATTCAAAGCTGTCTGTGGAAATAAGTGCATAATATAAGAGTTCATTTATCTAGGGGAGAAATGAAATTATTTGCCTGTTATCTTAGAATAATATTGTGCATTTGTCAGAGTTTGTGTGATGTGTCTTGTTATTCATGTTTTTGATGCCATCTTCCCATATTTCTTATTTACTTCAAACTCATATATTCCCTCCTACCTTTTTTTTCTCTAAAGACTGTGGTAATTTCTGGGACAAGTGGCCATATTAAATTCATATGCCTTTTACTATATCCTGTAATCACGTGCACTATGGGTCACTCAAGGTAAGTAAGCAAATAGAATTTGCCATGAAGCTGTTTACATATGTATGTATACAAATGACAAATGCAGAATGCAATGTCAAAAAACAAGGAAATGCAATCAAGAATTTTTATAGTGGCATTACTAGTCAAGTGGAAAAACGCCTCTGTAAAACAATGAAGTCACCCTGAATCCGTCAGCTAAAAACAATTGCCAATATGATTACCACTAATATTACTTGTAGAAAAGTAGCACCTATACAAGCAACAATTTATTTTAGAGTACCTGTTTCTTGGTATTGAAAAGAAAAATATTTCCCTCTTGCTTTGCCTGTCTCCTTGAAAGTGCTTTCTTTTTTATGAGGAAGTACAATGTGAATTTGAATAGATACAAGCACTGGGTTTGAATTAAATTATTTCTTGACTTTCCTTTTAGGGCATGACCTGTAATCCCATAATGTTGTGCATGCCTATAAGTTTAAATTTTTAACTAGAGGAACTCTGATATCTATTTCAGGTTATCAGTGCTCTTTGATCATTTTGTTACATACTTTGTGTTGTTGTGTACCCCACTGTGGTACCACCTGCATCCCTAAATTTTGTTGCCATGAAAAAAAGAGTATTAAAAAAACAAAGCTTGTGGTTCAACAAACTCCAAATATTGTTTAAAATTCTAGGGGTAAAATATATGCAGAATATAAATGTTCTGGAGAAACAGGTGAAAGCAAGATAAATCTTTCTGCAAGTAAGTCACTGGTGGTCCTGTGTCCCCTGTTTCCCTTTTGGGGTGCACATACACACATCTGCACGCAGTCAAGCCATTGTATTGGGGGTTCAGCATTGCTGACTCCAAATCCGTGTAAAACGGACAGAGCAGCTCTTTCTGCAAGGACAAATCTGCAAGGGGAGGGAAAGAATTGGGACCAAATGCAGGGGGTTCATCCAAGAGACACAGTCTGTCCAGAATGGCTGCTGTGACTGTGTTTCCATTGGGAGAGGCACTGTAGCAGTTGAACAAAGCTGAAGGTCAGTTTCCTACTTCTAATCTAACTGCAGCAATTTGGAGTTTAAAATGGTCTAATTTATCTTGTTTTTAATAACTACAGAAAATTTTCCAGCTAAGAAGCATAAAGGAGCTTGAAGAATAATCCCATTCTTCTTAGCGAACTGTTTGGGGAATATTGCAGGGCCAGCTCCTGTGGTCACAATTCTTTGGCATATACTAGCCTGGCTAAAAAGGAAAAAAATACTAGCTGTGATATCTGCACTTGGAATGCACAATATTTCACAAAAAAATTCAAACAAAAAAGCCCCACAACAAAACAAAATCCCTATTCCAACTGAAAACAAGAAAAGAAAGTTCCAATGTTACACTGATCAGTCAAGGAAACACTTGAAAGAATTCATCATACATTATAAATGTTTTCTTTTTAATTTAGAATGGAACTAACTTTCTGATTTTTCATTATGCCAAGACTGATTTTTTTCTAAATTCACAGTCTAATATTTTTCTTTAGAAATCTTAATATAAATATTTTTTCTAGAGAAGATAATGCCTATTTGAGAGCAATTTCTAGTGAATTGCAGGTCTTGTGTATGTTAAACAGTAAAAAGGTGTTTTGAATGATTTTATCCTTTCTAAACATTGAGTATCTTTGTTTAAATAAATATTCACAGAAGTAATTAACAGTGATCCATAGCACTTCTGCAAAATACAGTCATGCTTCCCCTCTCATAATCTGTCTGCTGGTGCTTTGGTACGTGCTGCCACTGTCCTGTGCACAAACACTTGGTAAGAACAGATTTTTATCAATAAATTCACTAATATCATGATTTAAAATGACTGGACCCTGGTATTTTGAGGTTAGAGGTTTTGAATAGCATGCGCAACAGAGTTCAGGAATTTCAAAAATTTAAATCTTCAGACACATTCCACCAATATTCTATGAACATAAGTAAAAGTAGTTGAAACTCTTAATAATATTGATGGGATTTTCAAGTATATCTGAAAGAAACTAAACTCATTTATACCTTTGGCACTCAGTGGGATTTCTGTTTCCTAAATCTTGGCTATCATATTCAGCCCACGACTCTTACTCATGTGATTTAAAATTCATGGATTTGCAGGAATATAATGGCTTTCAAGTGAAGAAGGACACAACCACATCTACTAGAAACTTCCATATGACTGCTGCCATAGAATTCCATCAGTTTATTCCTTTCTATGCAAACTACTCATATTTCATTAGCATATAGCTATCTGCTACATTTTACAAGATACTGAATGATGGCACCTGGCACCTTTCCTAGACAGTGTATTTAGGTAATGCAATTTCATTGCTCTATCACTGATTGTTTAAAAACAAAAAATGTCTTGTTGAAATTTAAAGTAGTCTAGCTTTAATTATCAGATGCTTCCAGCAATAGCTTTCTCTATGAGATCATAGGCTTCCATTTTAAATTTTTTATTGCTATGAAGAACATACAATATATATACAATGTGCGTCTCTTTCTTTTTGTAGGAGAAAGACCATCTTGTCACTCAGAGGTATTTCTTTGTCCAGTTTCTGCATGATTTTGCTGCTCTTCTAAGCTTTCTTCCTTTTTCAAACAGCAGGCAACCAAGTCAAATAAACCCTTCTAGAAGCAGTCTTGACAATATCACATATTGAGATATTTCTCTGTACTGGGAAATGATACTCTATTAAAATCTAGTGATTTTCTATGAAGCCTTTTGCCCACTTAATATGCAAATTAAAAGGAATTCAACCTGTAATAAATAGGCAGTTTTTTAGTTGCTGTAAGTGAAATGAATTATGAGGTAATATTTGGCCTAGAAAAGAGATCTTAGCTTGTGTCTCCTGGACTAATAAATATTGTCCTGCTAATCTGCAATGTGTGTATAACACACTAATGCTGTTGTGACACTAGGTGTTTTGATACTTGTCTAATTAACTTACAAAAACATGACAGCCATGGTAATGTAGTCAGTGCTGATGTAATGTGAGTACTTAGGTTGCCCCTGAAATCAGGGAAGGCACATGACCATGCCTTTTGTATGAATACATTAATAGGTTATTTAAAACACAGCATTTTGGGCAGTGTTTCCCTGGAGCTTTTTATCTAAGACAAAGTCTGTTATATCTGTCCCTTATGTTTCTGCCAAATCATGAACATGTGAAAGAAATTGCTTCTAGTTTTATTCTAATGAAAGAACTTCTCCAGACTTTTTCAGTATGCGACAGTTAATTCACATCTTGTCTAGTTTTCTACTGTACAAATGTTCAACACCCCAGAAATAACTTCAAATGTCAACTAACTACTGGTATGGACAAGCTTATAAAAAGAACAGGTGTATAACTGGCCATGCCTCTACTTGACAGTCAACACTTAGGATTTCATTGGCCTGATTTATCTCAGCCTCCCACAGGCAGCTCATGTTGAATTATTTTATCTATAGGATCATAGGATCATAAAATCACTTGAGTTGGAATGGACCTTAAAGATCACCTAGTTCCAGCTCTAGCAGGGACAACTTATTGCTAAAAACTAGGACCAGGTTGTGATAAACCCCATCCCACCTGGCCTTATTCTACTGTGAAATGAAGAGGGTTTTTTCGTACAGCTCTTGCTTTCTAGGATAGAGTTGTAAATTTTGGATAAAGATTCTCTTTCAGGATCTCTGTGAAATTGTGTCTTCGACTATATTAGGACTCATTTAATGACAGGGTCTGATGCAGTCAACAGCTTCAATTGCTTGGAATGAACACCTGGCCACCATTATTTGATACAGTACAAATCCATATGTCACTTGAAAAGGCAGTGATTTGATATTTATTTCCAGACCACTGAGAGGAGCACTGAACAAGTTCAGGTCTAATACTAATGACAGAAAAACATTATTATCAACATCCTTGTTCAGGGATGGTTCCACTTCACTAGCTACTCTGGGAACAGTTAGTTAGCCAATATTTAATCAATTTAATACTAGCTTTATTGATATTATGGAGAGTTCATTAATTCATTGGAAAGTCCCTGAAAAAAAGACAAATTCTTTACAGAAGCCTTAAGCATCTTCTATTCATGCATCAAGCATGAAAAAAGGAAAACACCAGTAAACTCATAGAAATCCAATGCTTTGGAAAACAGAATTCCCCAGAGTTTTAAATTTTCTACAGAAGTGATAATCTCCACTTAGTGCAAATTTTGTAAATAAGCATCCATGGACAGCATAGGTTTTTTGAACCCAGTTTTCAGTAATATTTTTGACAGAATTCACAAGGGATCACTGTGATTCCATTGTAATTTTTTTCCTTCAGTTTAATAAGTCTTTTCAGGCTGAAAAAAGGACCTGCCAGCTAAAAATCTTCAGTTTTCTCTGGCTATATGTGTTAGTTATGACTTAAAATAAAAGTATGAAAAAAAATTAATCAAGACATTGAAAATTAATCTGACAAACCTGACAACCTGACAAAGCTGACAAACAAATCTGCAAACTGTAAGAGACTTCACTAGAAAAATCTGAACTTCCCAGTGAAGCCACCTTTGTAAATCTACTTCATTAGGATTTTCTGGTTTGACTTTGTTTTCCCTGCAGTGGTGAGAGTCTATCAGCATTAAAGATAGTAATCTAGGATTGCTGTTCATTTTCTCTAGCCTCTGTTTGGTGATTAGGTATGTGGCTAGACTTTTAGGTACCAGCTAAAGAGAAATCCTAAAATGAATCAACTTCTGAATCTGTCTCTTCAACTTACAAGAGACACGTAAGTGGTTAAAGGTGAAGGTAACTCCTGTCCCTTAGTGCTCATTCCTACAATTGCTCCTAAAGTGCCCCAGAAAGATTCCTAAAAGCAAATTGTGTATTATTGTTTCATTTTATGTTGCAATACTTATCAAAAATAGCTGTCAGTCATAACATGGGTGACAAGGTGGAGTAAATAGTGACCCTATAAATAGACACATATATCTTAGTTGAATTTGTGCAATTTAGTGAAAAGATCATTCCTATCCATTCAGGTTTCCACATGCAAAAGTAGAGTTACAATTCAGTACTTAAGCGAAAACATGCATAGAATTAAATATAAAATTTAAAAAATATAGTAACGAAAGGAAAAAAAGAGAGTTTCCCAAGTGAACATTTTGCATCTACAGTGAATAGCAGCCTTGTCACTGAATGTTTCCAGATTTTATCCAGGTAAAACATGTGCACTTGCTGCTAGGGAGCATGATAATGAATTTTATTTCCAGAAATACTGAAGATCAAAGGGAGCCAGGCTGGTCTAGTGAGCTTGGTGGTGGAGCTGTCAGTTGAAAGACATTTTCTGTTCACATCTATTACCACAGAAAATCTGAGACTGTCTTGAAACTCTAGCTGCTTGAAAAGAAAATTGGTAAGTTGCATTCCTGCACCACTGCTTTTCTACTCTGAGTCTGTTGGGCTATCCTTAGGACACTCACTGATTTGGTTTTATTCCATGCATTAGGACTTTAATCAAGCAAAACTGGAGAAACACATTTCACTGTGTTTCAGATTCCAGTGTGGGGGCAGAAGATGAACATATGAACTGGGGAAAAGTAAGTGAATGACTACAAGCATAAGTAATTCTTGTGTCAAGGCTTTGACAAGTCATTTGTTGGAAAACCTATTTTACTGATTGCAGTCTACACTTAATAGATGTGCCATCCAGGGATGTGTCAGCTCCCTTGCAGCATACCAATTAATTGCAGTCACTGGTGGTAAAAGTAGCTCTTTTAATCTTATTTTAAAAAATGCCATACAATATAATTTTCTTTGTGGAAATGTCTGAATGCGTTTTATCTGCTGAAAAAAGAACAACACCACACTTGAACAAGCTAGACAGAAACCTGCCAGCCTCCCTGTGCCTTTTGACAAGCTATCTTTTGCTTTCTATTAGTGTTCACAGTTTTTAAACCTGATCAATAGCAAAGCAGTTTGGGTGCTTGTGTCCCTTCTATTCACACTTTTATACTACTAGTGGTTTAAAGTTAATTGAATTTTGCCTTGACAACCCTTGAAATATTTCACATGAAAGTCACAGATCCTTAAATAGAATGCTTCAGTCTGCTGGATGGAGGCTTTTTCTTACTCTTCATGATTTTTAATTACGTGCATGAAAATCAGATATTATGATTTAACTTTGATCTAGAATTTAGACACCTACTGCACTTGCACCGTTGCTAGAAAAATGTGTGCTTCAATCCTGTCTAACCCTCTCAGTATGACTCTATCAGTATGTGGAATGGCTTAGATTTTAATTTTTCTCATTTCCTTGGGCACCACACCTACAATAAGAATATTGGAATAGAAATTCTTCAACTGACCTCTGAGATGGCCATTTACAGAAAAAAAAAAAATAGCACATTGTTCCAGCAATTGCTTTCAAGACTTCAATGAGTAGATTACACCCTTGGTCTGGCTTGCAAGCATTTATTTTTTTCATTCAGGCTGATGTTCAAGAGATTCAATATCTCTGTCCTTGGAGATGTTAAAGATATGACTGGGCAAGACTCTGAGCAACCTGATCTCATTCAGAATACTCTGAGCAGGGGATTGGTCTAGGTAGCCTGTAATCCAAATGAGTCTATAATTACTAAATTATTGGGAAGATATTTTGACCGCTAAAATTTAGCAGTGAAACAAATGTGATAATTGGTTCTCTATTTCTTTGAGGCTCTGGGGTCTTTTTATTTGGTGAAATTATCCTTTATTTGAGGTCAGCTAAGTTTTTAACCAGATTTTACAGCACTGGCTTTTAACCACACAGCTGCGGTCTCTTCTGAAATGTGAGATCAGATATCTGACCTAAAGCTTCCCAAGTGTCTCAAGCTAATATTGGAAGAATGTAAACACACACTCACCATCAGAGACATACTAAGCTTGGAATATTTAATAAAGATTTTTGAATGTTAGGAACATAAAAATATTTTTATGTTTAAAAAAATTTGCATTTGTATCTAAAGGTTGTTTATAATAATGGATTTGTTGTAATCTACAATTACAGAGACAGAATCTAGTATTTGATAAACATCTACTTAGTTTTCATAGGATCATAAAATATCCTGAGTTAGAAAGATCCACAAGGATCATTTTGTTCTGCACAGGACAACCCCAAGAATCACACTGTATGCCTGAGAGCATTGTCCAAACACTTATTGAACTCTGGAAGACTTGTTCTGTGACCATTTCCCTGGGGAACCTGTTCCAGTGCCCCTCAGGGATGAACAATCTTCTCCTAATATCTAAACCTGAACCTCCCCAGTCACAGAGGAATATTCCATTCACAGAGTTTGTTCCGTAATGAAAGATCTGAATAAAGATACCGCTGAGAGACCTGATTTTAATTTTTGTGTTTGAGCAGTTATTTTGATCAGTGTTGAATCACCATGCAACCTACAATAATTGAAGTCAATCTTTATGTGCTCTGTCTCTCTACAAAGTGAAAGCAACGCTCTTTCATGGGAGAGCAAATTAAATGTTTGCAGTTTAGTGAGAAAAAGGTAGCAAGGTTCCAGTTGAGGGATAAATATTTGTATACTATTAAGGAGTCATAACTTCACTGAATGAAGATGAAGATCTTAGGCAAGCAAAGAATGGGGAACCATCTATTTTCACAACTCCACATTCTTCCACAAGCAGCTCAGGAGCCTTTTTCATTTTCCATGGTGAGTAGAAGCAACTGACACCTTCTCAGGGATCTTCTGTAGGAAAGTTTATAAGACAGGAGGTGGCTGATGGATTGCCTTTTTTAATAAGAATTCTGCATTACAGAAGTACAGCTGAAAATATCGAGGTATTGCTATGATCACTGGTCCTCTACATGAGGAAACAATAATGACTGTGGAAATGGGCCTCTCAAACTATCTGAAGAATGCATGGATCTTTGACATAATCCAGAAAGATAAATCAGCATGTCCAGGGAGATTCAGAATATACTGAATCATTTACAGGCACAGACATTTCTGAACAAGGTTCATGCAATAAAACTTGGTTTGCTAAAAGAAGGAGACAGAAGGAAAAACAAAATAAAATATGAATTATTGTACGCTTTTTGGCCATATTAATTATTTTTTGGGGTTTGCAAAAACACATTTCCCTCTCCCAAAGCATTTTCCATTATGTCAGTGAATAATAGAAGTGATAGAAATTTCTAGAGTGAGCCTTTCAAATTTGTGATTATTTTAATGGATCTGTAAAGCAAACTAATTCATATTTCCCCTATACTTTCTAGAAATATAAGGTCTTGATAAATTAAACAAGTAGGCATGTAGCTATAACAGCAGAAATTTACATGAGCTACTGTCTACATATTCCCAGAGGGTGTTATTCACTTAAATATTGAGGAAATATAATATTCTTTGTTTTATAATTCAATACATATGTATAATATTATCTATCATTATAGATATGTATATACATATTTAAAAACATAGGCAATATATGCATATATGCTTCTTCATATTTTATACACATATATATTACATGCTCATATACATGTGTACATATATATATATAAAATATAAAATACTGTACTATGAATACATGTAAATAATATAATTTATTTTAATATCTAATATTCAATAAAATATGTGCGATATAAATATATAACAGTATGTATGAAATACTTTATACATATAATGCATACAGAAACACACTTATATAGATAGATAGATAGATAGATAGATAGATAGATAGATAGATAGATAGATAGATAGATGGATAGATAGATAGATATAGATAGATAGATAGTGGAAGTCTGCAATTGCTTTTTATTATCCCCAAAGCCAGTGGAGGTCATAAAAGGAAATTGCAGGTAACTGTAATCCCCATGAGCTCAAGGTCTGTAAGCTGCAACCTCTTTGTGAAAATCTGTTATTCCAGGGAGCTTACTCCCATGCTGTGTAAAGTCAGTTCACACTGAAGAGTGTACTGCATGTGGAAATGAACTGGAGAGCACAGGGCTACAGCTTCCCTCTGAAGAGCTACAGCATTTCAATTATCTCAAAATATTTTAAGAATGTCTCTAAGTAATACGAAAAATAAAGCTGATGACAATGAGATATTGGAAACATTCTTTAGAGTTTTTTTACAGATAGGAGAGTTCTAGAGGAAATTGGAAATGCAGACAACAAGATTGTTTTTATCTATTCTTATTTGTTCTTTTTTTTTTTAAAATGCACTTGTAGTGACCTTGAACATACTTTCTCTGAACCCATACAACACAATCTGATCCACAGAACTGAAGTATTTAAACAGCTAATTTTGAATGTGAAATGTCTAGATGACTAGGTGGTATTATAAAAATTTGCTCCATTATGGATGCATCCTCCTAATGGCTGCAGAAAACATCTGACCATTTCCATGAAGAGCCACTACATTCAATTCCAAGCACTCCAAACATTTCATATAATTCACAGATAAGCTCTCATTTAGTTAACTTTGCATACAATGAACATCTTGGTTGACTTTTCAGAACTATTCCCAGTGCATAAAGTGAGGCATGTGCACAAAAACTTGGCAGGATTTGTGCTTAAGGCATTCAGCTTCCATTGTGCTCTGTAGAAGACTGATGGAGGAGCTAATTTGACTGATGCCACCATCCTTTTTGCTAGAAGTATGCACCCTAATGACAGCAAAACATGATGTGACTATTCTAGAAATCTTGAAAATACATTGGAGGAGAGAGAATAGCAGATTTCTCATTTGCTTACTGTATATGTTCTGCAGTGGGTAGCTACTGATGGCTTTCTGCTGCCTTTTCAATATGTAAAATGTTGAATATAGGTGAACTGGCATTTCCTGCTTTAATTGGCACACAGATAGACTCTTTCTCTTTAGTAGTTTCAGAGGATTGTTATGGGTCTGAGCTGAGCAAAATGGGTGCAGATATTTAACTAAATGCAGAAATTGCTAGCACCATCTATTGGTAAAAATGTAAAAAATTAAAACTATTTTCACAAAACATGCATGTACTCAAATTAGAGACTGATTGAATAAATGAGTGTTCTTGTTTTAATTATTTTAAATGCCATTAAAATATATGTAAATATATCTTTTTTTAGCCAGACATTTTGTCTAGGGTTTGCATCTTACTGAAGACAGTTTAAAAATGTTCACTGTTTAGTGTAGAGTTTTTTGAGTCTTTGAAAACATCTGTCTCTCCCTTTCCTGGGAAAGGCAAACCAAGCTAGGAAATTGGGCAGAGTCTTGGGTATAACATGGGTTTAAAAAAGTAATTAAATCACAGTGTTACTCTACAGAAAGCTTAGTGAAGCTGACTAATATTTAATTTTATTATTCAAATGTGTTCATTTTCTGCAACAAAGACAACAGCAGACACCAAGCATGGAAGAAGCCCACTACCTGCAGGAATCAAGGAAAGAATTTTTGAGAAATAGTTGGCTTTGAGCTGAAGAAAGGATTGCCATAGTATAACCATCTAGCCCATACCTGAATGAAGTCATGCTCTTCCTGTTTTCACACATTGACTCAACAGCAGAGGGATAAAACTGAAGGAAGGACTTGACAGGACTGACAGGTAAGACACATGGTGATCTGCTGTTTATATGATGGTATATTGACTTCTATGTGATATTTGAGAATGGCAGACACGCAAAGCATGACATATTTCAAATGAGACTCCCAATGGATAAAGCAGAGTTTCAGAAAAATACCTAAAGACCATTCATAATGTTTGAGAATTCCTTCTTGTACTGCTTCTCCTGGTTCATGACTTCAGAATCTTTTACTTTAAAATCGAGTCTGCTCAAAAAATTTGGTATTGTGAAAATTGAATAAAAATTACTGCACATATGGTGGAATATCCACAGCTAGGGTTTTTTTTATGCTTATGTTTTACACAACAATGTACAGAGGTCAAACACAAGCTGATGTCTGGTGGCAATATTGTGAGGGATTTGATGGTAGTGACTTTTTTCTTTTGGCTATATGTACTACCTCAACATGAACTGTTCTATGCTTCTCTATTTTGGCAACTTTTAAATTCACCCTGGTAAAGTCACTTTCTGAAAGCAATTCTTCCCTTGTGGGATTGCCAAAATAACTGATAGGGCCCCAAGCTGAGGCTAAAGATAATATTTGAATTGTTTTTATGAAGCATTTAATTGTATCTGAAATTCTGATTGAAGGTCAAGATGCATGGAAGCATAGAAGTATTCAGGCTAAGTTTTTAATATATTGCCAGCTATAGTAATCACCAGGGAAGCCAAGGCAAGAAGATATTCTGATTCCAAGCATAACTATGAGTGGAATGCATTAATTTCTTCACCTTGAATTGAATGTATGTCAGCAGTTCTTTCCTTTCCTCAAGAAAATAATTCAAAAGGCTCTAATTTAGGAATTATCAGGTGAAAAATTTCAGAAGATTTTTACAAGTGCAGCATTCCCTCATGGAAGATGTCCAAAGGGTCTTAAAGGACGTGTTGAACAAAGGAATTAAGGGGACTCTGTATAGTGTCTCAGTTCCTGTTCCCTTCCATGGAAGTCCTGCAGCAGCTTCCCCCTCTTCTGCATTGAGTATATAATAGTGGGGCTAGGCCATCTTAGTCAGTCTCTGCCTTCACATCCCCATTCACTACCTTCCACACGCGAGCTGCTTCTTTGGCAGTGTTGTTATGGGGATCATTGGAATGAAGTAAATTAAAAACTATCCAAGAAATGAGGGCATTACTTTCATCCTATCACTGCTTGTAGGATGGACTGGCTTACAGTGTGACCCTGGAAATAGCTCTAGCAGATCAGGTAAAGAGGAGCAAATTGCAGCTGGAGGAAAGGTACCCTGTGCCTCCAACAAGAAAGTTGGCTTCTTTTGGAGTCACATGATGATAGTTTATTTTAAAGGCAGAAGACTGGGAGAATTTTAAGGACTAAAGTTTTTCTGACAACTAAGAAAGATAATGGATGTGCAGTGTCCTGTGGTTTTTTTTGCTTTATTCTTACATGTTTTCTATATCACTGGTGAAATAGAAATCCCCAAATGGGCTTACTTCTGTATGAAATCTTACCTGTCTTCTTCATCTCAGAAAAATATACTCCAGATTCAAACATGTATTTCACCTGTTGAAAGACAGTTGGTCTCCACAGAGGTGAGTGTGATCACAACAGATATGGCAAAACCGGCTTGAATTGCCAAGATAGATCTTGAACTAGCAGGACAAGGAGGACTCTCGTTAGCCAGGTCTAGTCCTTAGCGCAGCCAGACAAGTTATATGGGTACTGTGCTTGTATGGCCAGAGCATTTATTAATGCATTACTTTACATTGTACATGTACTATGAGACAACAAAATTCTGTCAGACAGCACAGCCTTGATGGGGTAAATCAGCATTAAGTCCACCTGTTGGAATTCCAGTCAGTGCATGTGGAAGGAGGGAGGAACTTGGTCAAACCTATGTGATTTCTCACTGGTACTGGCTTTAGAAATCCCAAGTCAAAGCACTTAATGTCATAAAAATAATGCCCCAATTCCCAGAGGAAGCTTTGGGTCAGCTGTCATGTACTTTTCCCTAAGGTCAGGAAAAGAAATCTGAATGTAATAAAGCCTAGCATAGTTTATATTCATTATGGAAATATTTGTATCATGTTCCCTTGCAGAAAGAATTATTTTTCTTTTTTTTTTATCACTAAGCTAGCTTCAGACATGAAGAAAGCTTTACCTAGAGGGGGTCCTCTTTAGAAGACATTTGAAAAATCCTCAAACAAAAAAAAAACCAAACTATGGAAAATAATGAGTTTTTGATCCTGGAACTCAGTAAACCTTTTGGAGAAAGTTTTTTGCAACACTATAATCAAATGAGAATGCTGTTTTCCCTCCTGAGAATCAATATGTCCTTGTTTATCACTGGATAAAACTCAGCAGTTGGTTACAGTCCTCATTGACCTTTTTGTTGCTGCACCATCTTCCCCCCCTCAAAAATCTGTGCAGCTGCATCATTTGCTAAAAGAATTGTCAACTGAATAAATGAGTTTAAAAAGCTCTTTGTTGCCTCGCAAGTCTTGCTGTGCATAAGTGTTGTCATTGCTTTGCTCTACTTTCCAAGTCATAGGCAAAAGAAGAGTTTCAATTCAAACTAGCTGTTTCCTACTGGTACGGGAAGACCAAATTTTGTTTTCTTGAAATAAAAGGTTCAATGATTAGAAATTTTGATTTTCAAACAGACAGCAATACAAGTCCTGTTTCATAAAATGGAAAAAGCTGGTATTTAATACATGCATCGCAAAATCCAACTATAGGAAAAATTCAAAAACTTCCATACTATAAGTCTCACAGAAATGCTTTGATCATTAGGACTAAAATACGAATTAATTTGAATCACAAAGACAAAATTATACATGTATATACACACATATATAAATAAGTCAGTTTCTTAATGTTATATTTTTAATGGCAATTCACAATTTCTTAAAGGACATTAATGAATTGTAGATAGAACAATCTTCCAAATACCATGTGCCTGCTTAAGTTTCCATTCCTCCTCCCTTCCCTATGCCCAATCTGTCATGAAAACATTGCTTGGTTTATTCTGATACGGAATAGGGAGAAAAAAAACCAACTAGTTTTACAAAAGAATAAATTAATATTGGACCTAATTCCATTTTTCCCTTGCTGAATGTCCTTGTAATAACTAGATATTGCCTTCCTAGTACAACAGAAATCTGAAATTGAACCATTTCATGGTTGCAAAATAATTTCACAATTGCGCTGCAAAATCACTAGAAAAGATAGAATCTCATCAGTCCTGCACAGCAAGAGAAAAAAATATTAATGCCACATGTATACTAGATTAATGAGATGAGCCATGACAGTAAAGCCTTTTTTGGTAGGAGTTCTAATATGGTGGAGGAAACTCTTTCATCTAATTTTCAGGCTCTTATCCATTTGCAGACTGTTGCTTTATGGAAATTCATCAGGCTGTCCCTGCATCCAAAAGATGCAGACTATTTAGTGTAAGGAATGTTTGGCAATATTGTCTTTTATTGTTTGTAAGAAGACAGATATTTCTTCATGATGTTCACATATTCCAGTCTTTCTCTTCTCATGTGTGGTCTTTTTCTCTCTCTGTCTCTCTTTATTCATTGCTGATAGTTCAGAAATTATTCTGTTTTTGACAGAACAGAAAGCATACTGTTTTCCCAGAACACAAGTTGTGCTTGGCTCTGTTACACACAAATGAAAACGTAAATGAGGAATAAAGGACATTAAGTACATTATTTTTCAGACTGATATAAGTGGCTGATCCTGTAGTGACTCTGCATGCAGAATATTCATTAACAGTGAAGTAATATGGGATGCCCATGCAAATGCCCACCCTGTTGGAATAAATATAGTTAGCATATAAACCTGAATGGACTGTTGATCTGGCTGTTGTTTCTAGATGACCTTGATCTTAAATCTGCTCCCTTCTGTGGCCACTGCTGTGCCTGACATTTTCCAAAATGACACTAGGTAAAGATCTATTGTTTCTAGAGAGCAAGTAGGCTTCATCCACAACAAGGAATAGCTCCACTGGAGGTGACTTTCAAGCTCAGGGTATGCACCAGTTTAACAGACTGGGACATAAATCACTTTGTTTTGCACATCAAGCTCCTGCAAAAGTGTCAGGGAGGGAAGAAGGACATTTCTTTAACACCTTCTTATCTTCCATTTTTTACTCTCTGATGCGCTGGTGTGATGGCCCAGCTGCCTCCTACAGAAGTCAGCTCTAGCCCAGGGACTACTAGGTTTCCACAGCACTTTATAAAAAGACCACTGGAAAAACAAAAGTCCGGGAGAGAATTTTAAAGAAATGTGTCGTGAAAGCTCTGGGAAACACATTGCAGAGGTAAAGTGATTTGGGAAACACTTTGGGGAAAGAAATATTCAGATGTCTTTTAGTAGAAATGGAATTTTACTGGAATAAAAACAAGGATAAGAAAACCTCTTAAATATAATGTGAAACAAGGCACAGGTGCTTGGACAGCATCTGTATATAGATAATTCTTCATCTCTCAATGTCTTCAAATCAAAATAAAATTCGTTTTGAAGAAGTGTGCTTTGACAAAAAATTAAAACAATGACTCACTAGGGAGGATCTGGCTGACATTCCAGCCTATGTGAATAATCTGACAGTAAAGTCTTTAGCTGCAGCCAGATATGTGCAATCCTCAAACCCTAAACCTCAGCCCCTTTGGACATAACTGAGCCCCATTCCTGCTCCCCCTGCAGTTCACTAGAGGTGGTAGGTTCTGCCTCAGCAGGTCAAATCAATAGATACAGCAAGCAGTCCTAGGGGGTTTCATTGGTTGCTCTGTCTTATTATCAGAGAAGCTGATAGAAAAAATGTGAATCGTTAAAAGTACAAACAGAATATTTAGCTGAAAATTTGGGAACAGATTAAAAATAAAATACAAAAAGAAAGGAGCAAGTATATTAAGCATATTAAACAATCAGGTTTCTCATTAGCCACCACAATATCTCAGTTAATTTGGCCTTTCTTAGCTTTGGTCTGTGCTGCTCTAGGGAGAATCTTTTGTTCCTTTCCGTAGTATAGCTGCTCTCTTTTTCTATGCTCATTCTCCACAGGGCTATGAAGAGCTCTTTTTTCTTTGTCCAGGTTGCAATGTGTTTGGTTATTTTTAATCTGCCCTTCAGGAGAACTTTTTTCCTTCTTTTTCATGCTTAGAAATCTTGTCCATGACTGCATCAATTATGCTGGCTTTTCTCTCCCCTATTTTCTCTCTGCCAAGGAATTTGAGTATCATATGCAAATAAAATTGCCACACTTAGCAATTTTTGGAAGCTAAATATCCCTTACCTCCTCTCCAGTTTTTCCTGATTTCCATTACTATTGCAATTCTTAATTATTCTGTTATTTCTACCTCAGGTTAACTTCTCCTGTTTATACAATTTTTCAAAAATGTGGCCTGGAATGTACAATTCCTGTGTGCTAAAAATAAGGTAATGTACAAACAGATTATTAATGCCAGAATGATCAGCTAATTGCAGCATTGTGTATAAACTTGATGGCAAAAAAGGAAAAACAGAAATAAACATCAGTGTATAAGTTGTTAACTTTACAGAGTATCTTCCCTTTTGCCACATATAATAGTCATTTCACATTGGAATTTGTCGCGTATTTATTTTACGAAAAGCCAAATTAGATGTTAAAGCAGCAGCTAAGATTAGCTTATGGGTTGACCTGACGGGACAAGACAACTATACTTCATACACTGCCCATGCCAGGAAAGCATGGACAAATCTTACATTCTGTGTGCGTATGCTAATAGCCAGCTTCTCTACTCCAATATATCTTTGATAAATGGCTTTGTTCTTCTTCCTCTGCCATCTTTGATTTTTTCTGTGTTTCTTTTTTCCCTACAAAGTTATATCACAGACCTTCCTCCCAGTCCAAAATTTACCACTGGCTGTAGAAGTTCCCTAAATCTTCTTGACAAAGTAAATCCTATCTCATCTTGTGAAACTATACAGTTTTTTTATTGCTGTGACTTCTTAAAATAAATTTAATTGGAAGGGTTTTGTCGCCTGTAATACATTCATTTTGCCCACCTGCATTCTAATCTCTTCGTAAATATTTCTCCTTTACTGACAACAGAGTGTCTCAGGAGACAGTGGGATCTGTAGTCTCCTACTTAAGAGTTTTCCTCCGCTGTCATCTCAAATGTCATTTCTGAAACATTTATCACACAGCACTGTCATTGGACAAACAAAGGGTCTGCCTGATGGGGGCTCAGATATACAGAGCCTCTTTGCTTCAATGACAGGTCCTGCTGTTGGCTACTGGAGATAAGAGAAAAGTTCAGATCTGTCAATAGATGCGGCAGGAAGGACATGGGACAGTATCCGAAATGGCATGGCACATGCTCCGTGAGGGCAGGAGAGCTGTCCGTGAGGAGCAGGTGCAGATTGCAGCGCAGATAGCGCTCCCTGGGAAGTGATAACATTTGTTGAAAGGGCAAGGGACGGATCTGCCCGCAGAAGCTGCACACTGCTAGATGTACACCAGTTCATGCATGATAACCATTGTGCAGCTTGTTTTCAAGAGAAGCTGTCTGCTTCCTTAACAGGCTTTGAAAAACATTTTTACAGCATTTTTCCCAGTTGTGTCTGGGTTTTTTTGTTTGGTTGGGTTTTTTTTCTTTAGACGTGAGATTTTCTTGTAATGTAACTTTGAACTTTAAAGGTAAAATTATTTTCTGCTTCAGTATAGCTCTTGGTTTTATCCAGTAGACCTTTCCTAAAAATAATAAAAAACCAAAGCCTAGCAAAGAGTGAAAGGGGAGGGAGTGGGCTTTCTCTCCTAAACAAATGTAAGAATAAGTCAGTTTGGGGAAGTTTTCAAAGACACTGAAAGACATTAAGAAGCATAAAAAATTCTCCCATGCCTCATTCCCACAGTAATGAAAAGAAGTTAAATCTCTACACCTGAAGAATCTGTCTTGATTTTCGTTGAAAGCTGAGCTCCAAAGTCTCATAGTCAGCATTAATTTTTTGCAGCTCTTAGAAGGATTTTAAGAACAGCAAATTTAGAATACAGGGAGTCATTGTCCTATCCTTAAGCAGTACAGAGACTGGACATGTGGCAAAGAAGTAAACTGCCAAATCAGAAATGATGTCATGAGAAAGTATCATGCCCAGAGAAGACAACACACTTCACTTAATTTGAGCATATGGTCATCATCACGAAGTCCTGAGGTGGTACTTTGGTTTGGTACAAGCTGCACTGTCAGATATCTCATAGAATGGTACTTTTCCTTCCTTGCAGACAAAAACATCTGTTAGATACAGGTACTGTTTATTCATAGAAGAAGAGAAAGAGAATACTAAGTACTGAAAATGTAGGGAATCTGAACTGAATAGGGCTGTTAATTAAGAGTCATTACTTCATTCTTTATGTCTAATGCTGTTTTTGTGTCGTTTTGGGACACATTCTTAAGCCAAGATAATGATACATGGAAGTACCCTTAAGCCAAAGCCTTTGAAATCAGAGGGCTCTTTCCTCCCCTTTAACATACACAGGATGCTTATGTGCAGCTATGATATCATGATGTCATGTTAGAAACAATGTCCTAACTGTGGTATCACTCTGTAAAAGTCTGCCATTTGGGTTAAATATTTTAAGCTAAGAAGTTTCATTTAAGAGCTGAAATTTTGAGAAGTGCTAATGGAATCGCATATGATATTTGAGGAACTTTCACCTTCAATTAATAATTTATAAGTTGCTTTGAGCTTCTTGGATGAAAAAATGCTATAATATGCTTTTGTGACTAATCATTCTCAATAATAAACCAACTGAGAACGGAAGCTTTTTTTTTTTCTTTTTCCTGTAGGATATTTTTACCGTTCTGTCCTGTCAATGTGTCTTTCTTTCTTATCTCCTTTGGAAATTCTTTTCTTCCTCTCCTGTATACTCCGTTAAATTAAGAGTTTAAGCTGTGGGAATAATAGAGCCCTTGTAAGCTCTGTCTGTACTCACTATTCATTATTTATCCTGTGGCCAGGTACAGTGGAAGCAGGCACAAAGCTAAATGCTATTGGACTAACTTTGATGCAGACAGTTCATTGTCTGAGAAAAAAAAGCATTTAAGCCTCAATGTTCTCAGTTCCATGATTTTCAACACTACCACTTTCCCCTCCTCCTTTCTCTTTTATTAACTGCTTTACTCCAATGTCCTTTTGACTGCAGTAACTGGCACTGTCTGCAAAATCCAGTACAATGATACTATTCATCCTGGCTGTGCCATTTATAGATTCCATAGCATGCCCCATCCCTATGGTAAGGATCATTCCGCCTCATCACTTTCCCTCTTTTGAGGCAGTGATTGCCGAAGCAAAGGCCAATATTTGGAATCTGATTAGTGCATCTGAGATCTGAGAAGCTGAAATGGAGAGAGCAGGGCTGGGAGCTCGTGTGTGCACACGCACGGAGGGGACAATGAGGCACAGAGCATCTCACAGCGCTGACGTGGTCACGCTTCAGCAGAGAGTGCCAGATGCACTCACTGTTCATCAGTGCACCCCGCCTGACTATCCACTGAGCAGTATCAGTGTCCTCTGCAGGGGGCTGCTCTCCTGCCTCTGAGCTGGTAAAGTACCACAAAGTAGACAGGAGCAGTGGTGAGGGGACTCCAGGGAAAATATTTGTACTGACAAAGTGAACTCCAAAATGAACATGTTAATTAATATACGTTGATCTCTTAACCAAAGCTGTCTCTAGTTTCTGGTGTTCCCATGTCATGCAGTTATGCTTGCAAGTTTGAATGTTTTAGGACATTCCTAGAGGCATGATATTCACTCTTGAGTATTGTATTAAATAACCGTTTTCACTTTTCTTTTTGATTTTTCTATTTTTACTTTTTTTTTTTTTTTTTAGGAAAGGGGAGGACAAATGGGGAGGGGAGATTTAACTGTTTAATTCTATTCTTTTATGATATCAAGACCTAAGTATATTTGGTGGTAACTCTTAGGAAATCCAGAGAGTGACATACATTCAAACACTACCTGCAAAGTTAATCTGCAAAACAAATACACACTAAATTATACCACTAAAGTTGCCAGACAAAAAGTTGCTGGGAGTCTCTCCTTCCTAAACTTGTGGGTTATTTTTATTATTGACCTCTTTTTACTATCACTTCATCTATTCTTTTATTCAAAGTTAGTCATCGTCTAACCATCAATGCTGTCTTCATGGAAATACTCAATTTATTATTGATCAGTTAAGCCATTTTGAGATGTATTCAGGACCAGATTATGGAAGGTTACCCATAATGATACTTCATAAATCTACATTCGAAATTGAACAATTTTCTAAAAAGCTGTTGATACAAAAATTATTACTTCTTTTCTTTCAAGGGTGTTATCTGATATTTAGATCATGTTTTTTGACAGCAGAAGTTAGACTTTTGTGACTTTATTTTCAGTAAACAAACCAAGGCTTAACAACATTTTGGAGACTACTACATTTATGTTAAAATTATCCTCCTGGACAGTTAGTTGTTTCCCTTTTTTCACCTAATAATAAGTAGAAGAGTCTTTACTGTTTCACCTTTCAAATTAGTTAATCCAAGTCAAACTCAACCAAACCTCAAATCCTTCCAAGAAGGTCACTCTAAAATATTCTAAGTCTATAGGCAAGTTAATTTTTCATTAACTAAAAGTCTGTCAGACCAATGATATGAAACATGCCTGCTTGATGAATGTGGTGAAAGCTCCAGTGTATTGCATGATATTCAGTTAAAAATATCTTTGTTCTTATTCCCTAACCCAGCTTGATTTCTGATATTTCTGAGGAAGCTTGTCAGGTGTGCTGGTTTTCACTGGGTAGAGTGAATTTTTTTCATAGTGAGTGAGGTGCTATGCTTTGGACTTGTGCTGCAAACAGGATTGGTAGCACAGGGATGTTTTCCTTATTGTTGAGCAGTGTTTACACTGCAAGCAGTGCTTACACAGTCAAGGCCTCTCACTTTTTATCCTTCCAGTTCTGTCCCTCATCACACCTAGGGGAGTGAGTAAAGGTCTGCAGGGTCTTGGATGTTGGTTGGTGTTAAACCATGATAGCAGAGCAGCTCCAAGCACAGGACATTAGACAGATCTGCTTTAAAGTATCAACGGATGGATGAAAGCTTGACATGAAATGAAGGGATAAGCATGGTGATTCAAAATAAAAAGTAAAACTCCTTAAAAAAAAAAGGGTGTTAAATATTTTGTCTCCATTGCTCTGCATGTATAAAAAATAATCTGAATATCAGAGAGGATGACCAGACTACCAACACAAAAGAGCTAAGCAGTATTATTTACACAAGATTGTGATGGCCTGCAATGACCTGAATCTGTGTTAAAAGAAATATTTTTTAATATTTATTTGCTAAAAGGAATTTCAGTCTCATCCTAAGGAAAAACCCCACACTATAATGCAATCATTTTGGCAGTTATCTGAGTGTGTTATAAAAGTTTGACTTGACATGTGTGCATATATAGCACATTTATGAAATAGAAAACAGTGTTGTTTTTTTTTTTTCCTGTGACTAGGAGAGAAATCCTTGAAAGAAAAAGTATTGACTAGTTTGCTCATGAAAGACTCTGAAGTTTTGTAATTCAAAAAGGGTTTGCATTTTGATTTAATAAATATTTAACACCTCTTACTTTAAATCTTGCCCCTTTTACTCAAAAGTTTGATATTATCTCCTTAAAACTTGTAAATCATGCAGTGCAGCCTTACCAGTTCTATTTAACAAAGAACTTGAAATATGAAAGTATATTTAGAATCAAATTTACTCTTTTCCAGTAACTGGAACATATCTTATGAACTACTTACATCTCATTTAGATGACTGGCAAATATAAAATATAAGTAGTTTTGGCATCTGTGCAATGACGAACAGGTTGTACATTTGAAAGCATGAGAAAATAGCCTGATTAATCCAAAGCTAAATTTGTCACTGTTGAGATGGAGTTAAACAGTGTTTGCATCATAAGCTTTTTTATCATGACAGCTTTATTTCCAGCACTTAACTCATTACGTCAACTCATGTCTTCTAATTCTATTTTAGGACCTGAACAGGTAATAGAACTCTCAATGTTCTGCAAAGGAGTAATTTTCACTGGGAGAAAGTTTGGCCTAAGTCATGATGTTTGGCTCTGCAAGTATCCTATTATAATCCGGTTTTATCACAAAGAGAAATCCTTCTGAAATTACTCCTTTCAAAATGTAGATTGTCAGATTCAAGCACTAATGTTCTCCTTAATGCTACCTCTTGGGGAAAAAAAAAAAAAAGCTGAATGATTCAGGTAATAAGTTTTTCAAAACCTGGACTAGTACTTAAAGTAACTGTTGCTTGACCAGTAGAACAGGAGATGCCCAGTATGTAATACATACTTTCACTGTTCTTTTCATGCAAAAGCACCTTTACAATAAAGGATGCTGAATAAAAACACTCTGAAAGGCCAACAGCTCCTGCTATTTAAAAGAAAAACATCAGCGTGTCTATTATTTGTGCTCAGCAAGCTCTCTACTCCCTTTTATATTTTCTTTAGGTACGAAGGCTGTTTTGCAGCAGAGCTGTTCAGCAGACCCAGGGGAGACAAATGTCAGTTTTCCAGATGGCAAACTGCCAGCTTGTTGATGCCAGGCTGAAAGGCACTGAGGGAATTCACTCTGCTGCAGAAGCAAAAGAACACCACTTCCTAACACACCTCCTGTACAAGCTCGCTTCTCAACAGCTGATACAGGAGCCAGAAAAGCTTCAGTAGCCCTCCTCAAATGGCTTTTTGGATAGTGTCAGGTTTCTACACGTCCCCAACATCTGTTGAAAGTTTTTGCTAACTTACAAAAAGAAATATCCATCTTTTAGGAAGCAGAAATTAAAATCTAAAACCTATCTCTAGCAAAATGACTTGTTTTCAGCTTCAAGTAATCCACCTTTTGTTTTATGAAATGCTAATATTAATAATAAAATTAATAAATGCTAATTATTGACTACACATCTGACCTAATAACCTAAAGTTATTAGGTCAGATGTTTTTTTAATAATGTTATGTGCTTTATGCCTCTAGAGAGCAAAAGCTACTGTGCAAACATAAAATCTTGAGTGGAAATTTACTAATCTATCATTATTAATAAATTCTAGTGTAGTATCTATAGTCAGTAAAGTGCCATTGGGGAGACCATGGTCTAAAAAACACCCCACAAGAATCCATTAGGTATTCTACTGTCAACTTAAAACGTCAGGATGCATCTGATCCATTAGTTCAGGTGTCAAATACAAAGATCTCACGATCTTTGGATGACTTTTTCTCACATGTTGGATGACTTTCAAATTTAAGAAAACAATTTTTTTTTCAGAAACATATAAATAATTTTGTGTAAAAGAACAAGTCGTTTTGATTTTAACAAATCTGACAAATTTAACTCAATACTTTCTGTGGAAAGCCCAGGTCTGTGTGTGCTAAAGTCCTTTGTCATAAGAGGTAAATGTGTACTTTTTCTGTCTGAGTGGAGTGTGTCAGAGGCTAAAACGCTTTCACAGGTGAAAATTTAACAGAGGTGATATAATTTCTTCTTGCACTAGTTACATGCCCTTCTAATTCTAAGTGCATGGAGAAGACTTATGAAACACCTTAAAATGCCTTGACATCTATCTTGCACTGTCAGAGTGTCTTGTCCAAGAAGGACAGGATTCATAGAGGCCAGCCAAGTCTCCACCTGATCTTTCCTTTACTTCCCCACAAACAGAAGTCATTAAGCATGGAGCTGATTTCAGCACTGCTAGCTTAAAAGTTATTTTGAATATATTTAGAGAAGTACAATGTATTTTGTCTTTCAGCAAAAAAATTCTGGAGAAAGTACAGAAAAAACACTTGGAGAGAGGTGTGAGCCAGTGATGGATAGGAGTGGCTGGCACATTACAGCTGACCTCCTGAGTAACTCTATCCCCAGCCAGTTCCTATTGGATCTCTTTCAATGTGTGCAAAGATGTTTACACAAGAGCTATTTTCAAAGCAGTGAAAAATGTTGTACCTCGTGGTCCCTTACTTTTTAATTTTAATCCATGTAATGTCAGAAAGATGCAAAGTTAAGCAATGAAAGGAAGTTTTAATGAAAAGAAAATGCAAAATGTAAAACTTTTGATACAACAAGAAATTTGAAAAAAATGCCATTCATACACTCAAACTCAATAATTTATGTATTCCTCCATAATTTATTTATCTGTAAAGATGTAATAAGGACATTTGTACTTCAGTCTGTTTAATTAATTAATTAATTAATTAATAATTTAGTCACAAATAAAATTCCAAATGAAACAATAATTTCTTACCTACAAAATTAATTTTGAAGTGGACATAAATCAGGTGCCAGCAAAAAAATCATATTATGATATTCAGATGCTGAACAAGATATTGTGCTAACGTCTATTTGCATGTGACAGCAATTACAAGTTTGTATTCAGAAAAGATCATTTACACACATTTGTTCGTGTTTATTCATGCATAAGGTTCATTGCAGCTGTTCCAGCTGTAATTACAATTCGATCTTCCTTTGTCAGACAGGGCCTATTCAGAATGGTTTCATTACTCTGTGACCTAGTAATGTTCATTTGGAAGTACTTTTGGTTGGTATCCAACCAACATGTCCAAAATATAGCACAATGTTATTATTTAAAATCAACTTTAATAGAATTTCTGGTCTCATCAAGGCAAGAAAAAAACCCCAAAATGATAAATTTTATCAGTCTGGAAGGACAGTTTTGAATGGTTTTGAAAAGTGGTAACATCTAGACTAGGGATATTTGAAAGCTCAATTTTCTTATCTCTGTTGAGCGCATCCCATACAGGCTCAATGGTACTTCTGTTGGTTTGTTCTATAGGCAATCCACTGCATTAGGTAATGTTAAAATGGTTATTGGTTTATTAGTTCAAACGATTGGTTCATTGGTTCAAATGATTCATTGCTTTTTGCTGTCTAGTGATTAATTATTTATTTCTAGCAGATACATGACCAGCTGAACATCCAACTCTTCACCTGAATACTAGAACAAAAGTTTTTGTTATTCAATCAAGGAAGGAATAAAATACATGTTTAATTGTTATTGAATTTGCTAGCTTGCTATTTTGCTGCAAGAAAGCTCTGCTGTTTCAAGCTGCTTCTTGAGATGTAACGGTGTTCTTTTCTTTCATAAACTACTCAAGCATTTATCTACCTCTTCTAGGCTGTTAGAGCCTGGTAACCATTGTAATATCAGAAAACTCTCAGT
This sequence comes from Camarhynchus parvulus, assembly GCF_901933205.1. Classification (NCBI taxonomy): domain Eukaryota; kingdom Metazoa; phylum Chordata; class Aves; order Passeriformes; family Thraupidae; genus Camarhynchus; species Camarhynchus parvulus. Next base: position 107,271,688 of record NC_044572.1, read on the forward strand.
ATGTCTTTGGTCAAGGTGGGTAGCATCTGTCACACATTTGCTCCCTTCATCCACTGGAGGAGAAGTGTTTCTTTACAAATGCATGCACACCACTTTTGAAAATTAATTTTAATCTTTCTTATGATATAATTTTAATGTCAATTGAAGATATAATATCACAGATATGGCCTTCCTCTCAGATGGAAGTAGGATGATACAGTAACAGTTGGTAGCCTAAGAAAGGTGAGTCAAATTACTATAAAAAGCAAGAATAGATGACCTGCTAATTAAACATGGACAACAGCCCTGCTTTGGTAATTGGACCACTTTGCAACTTATTTTACTAGAACTCAATAAACACAGAAATATTCTTCATGATTTGTAAAAGCTTTCTTTTTCTCATGTATTTTCAGTTAACTGCAGGTAGAATTAAATTATCACATTAAAGTATTTAGTATTTATTATACTTTTCTTGGTCATTTTAAATGAGAAGGACAAAAGGTCAAAAAAACTAGAACACCAGGAGATCAGAACTGCTGCAGTTTATAGTTTCCTTTTCTAGATAGGTTTTTTTTTTCCTTTAATTATTATTATGTCATTCTTATAAGATCTCCTCTTCTGGTCTAACCTACTTCTTGCTAGAGTTGGAAAAGGCCCAGATCACAGGTGGATGCTGCTCCAGCTACTCAAAGTGTCCTATTCTCTGCAGTAATCACTTAATGGATATTAAAGACCAGGACAGAAGTTGATGGCTCCCAAGAGAATGATGTTCCTCAGCACTTGTAAAACCACAGAAAGCTGAACTTTTGCATTTGAGTGTAGGTTAAAATGTCAAATGTAACTTTCCAAATTACTGACAGAAGTGTAAGGATGTATTGCACTGTGGGATTGTGACCCTGACTTCAACATGCTGGCAAAGTTAGTATTTCTAACTAGTTCTCGGTATTTTTCAGGCTTTTTAGAAAGGTCTTCTGAATCCTAACGTTTCATGTTAGATTTGTCTGCAAATTCCCCTAACAGTTTTTCTGGGACCTCTAATTGATATTCTCTGCCAAATGCTGTTATGCAATATCTGAAGCCTTGCCTAAGCCTTCACATACTGCTGGAATGAGGAGTGATGTGGGGCTATAAAATGTTTTTGGGCTTTGCCTGGCCTCGTCATCTTCCCCCAAGGGAAGGAGCAGGGAGGAAAACTCCATCATGTTCATTTGTCTGTTTCCTTCTTTCCACTGGACTTGACACCCTTTCACACAACTGAAGGGGATGGTTTGGGTTCAGAAAAGATCTTGCAGTCCCACCTTCCTGGGAGATATCATCACAAAAAGGTAAATAAATAGGAATTAAGGGCTGGGAGTAAACAGCGACTGGATTTTGTCCCCTCCATCTATCAAACATCAACTCCTTAAAAGGGCCAGCACTGAAGGAGATGAGGTCTTCTAAACCTGGTGATGGATATTTCCTTTTTTTGGTTTTGGCTTCGACTCCATTGCGCACTGCAGGATAAGACACCTCTGGGAGGTGACTGTTGTTTTTCTGCCAATTCTCATTTCTCTTGCTTCCGAAGGTGGGAATTGGAAAAGCTTCCCCCAGCTTCCCTATAGTGAGGAACACCTTTAACAAACACAGCATGGGGGTATGAGTCTCCACAATTGCTCTGCTGAATATCATTTGTACTCACCAGATGTACATGTGCATACATGCACACACCCACACATCCATCCTTCTCCACTATGTAAGAAAAATATTACAGGAGCATACTATATAAAAAAATTATGACTTTCATTTGAATTCTTTTAAACTAACTGCTCTCTTCTTTAGATAGTTTAAATTCTGACTTCATTCGATCTGATGACATGTTTGTTTTTTTTTAATGTCCAGTCTATTTTTCTATGACTGTTTCAGAATTTGGAGCTTTCATTTCATAAATTTGTGTGTTATCAGTTTTCTCAGTATCATGATAGCTACTTCTTTTCTAGGTATCCTTTAGTGCAGGAATGCAGCACAGAGAATCTTCAACTTTATCCTCATTGTGGATATTGCGCATGCATAATAATCCAACCTCCTCTTTCTACCAGCCACCCTTTCTCCCCACCCCCATCTCACACTTTGAATTATTTTCACAGCAGCTGTTCTTGATAACACTTAAAAAGTGATTATATCTGTTGTCAGTTTGGGCAAATTATTAGCATCAAAGCTAGCAGCAGGCTCCTTGACATTAAATTTCAAGATTTCCACTAGCAAAGATGGACAAGCCATGGGAGAGAAGAGTGGATGGAAATGTGAGGGAAATGAAAAGAGAGGAAAACGTGTGGATTAGGGCTGGTTGGGGGGAACTATGACTATGAAATGAAACTTAATTGATAAGAAAATTTCAGCTTGTATTAGAGATGTTTTATTTTGGTTTTGTTTTCTGTCAAGTTTCCATTATACAAATTGTCATTTCAGCAAGGAGCACAGAGATGGGGTGAGACCCAAAGCCTAGCCTGTGCAGAGCTGCAGAGGGGTAGGAAAATTAATTCCTATTAAAACCTTTTTTTTCAACTTGTACCTTAGCTGTTACAGCAAGCTAATACAGTCACCTCTTGTTTAAAAACAGCTTGCTGTTATTATGGGTTATTCAGAAAAGAATTTCATGACTGATTTCTTAAAGCAAGAATATATTGCATTCTAAAAGATGAACGATGAAGATAAATTGGGATGCGTCTAAGTGAAATTAAAAATTATGACTTGTACAAAATTTAGAGTGTGCCTGCCTGTACCACCAAATTTGTGGTTAACACTGTTAGGAATTAAAGGTATGTAACTGATAAAGATGGATGTCTCACTTTCTTGGTTCCAACCTGTGCAGTTTAAAATAAATATTATAATAATTGATCTCTGGGAATGATGTGTGAGTTGTAAATGACTCTTGATGTATGACACCAACTTCCCGATCTTGGCATTGATGGATGAGCTTATTCTTCCTAAAATGAAAAGATGGTCAAAGTTTCAGTTACACTTATCACACCTCCACAGACAAAGCACCATGAAAATAAATTCAACACTGTTCAGCTACCACAAACCCGGCATTAACATAGACCCAAAAAGAGATTTAATCGAAACTCTGAGAGTGAAATGGGCACTATTTCATATTAAGTCCTGAATATATTACTCTGTGGCATTAAATGTTAAATGCACACTTCTTTTTATTTCAGAGCATTTGTTGCTATATTGCCTCCTCTGGAATCAATTGAACCATAAGTGGAATTCGTGCAGAGCCATAAAGCACCCTGGGGAAACCCACAAGAAAATATTCTACTGCAGGAAAGAAAAATTCCTTGCTTCCTCATTCACAACTTGAGGAACAGAAATAAAATCTACAATATACAGTTTTTTGGTACCAGGAAACACCACTAGGCAGGGTTTCACCTATTATTCTCACCACAGGTTACTAATTATTTATACATATTCAGTGTAAATATAGAAGATGAGGTGATGTTTGCAGAAGTGGAAGTTTCCTACCAGAAAAAGTGGAATTTATGGAGGATTTTTTTAGAGATCTATCCTTTTCCTTCCCTTCAGGAAGCAGTATAAAAAAAGGAAATTCAAGGAGTGCAACCAAGGCCTGTAATTGAGTAAGGGTTTTTCCTAAATGACTTTAGAAACCACCTGCTGCAAGATATTTCATGGCTATTCCAGGTATTTTCCTTTTATATCTGATTTAAAAATGGATACTTCCTTAGATTTATAAATGTCTAATTCCTTGGTAAATTTTTACAGGAGTTACAAATTACAGGTAATTCAAGCTAACTCTTCTCAAGAGATGAGTTCAAAGAAGTACTCTCTCCAGGCTTTTCACAGACCTGGGCAGGAATTGGTGGTAGGAAGAAACTGATTGTCAGTAACCATCTCACACGTCACACTTTTTCAGAAATAAATCTCAGTTTGCGGTGCAACATTTTTGTCATTAGTGCTTCTTGGGCAGGCATTTCCATTATGATGCCTGGAAGAGTTTCCCCTGATCAGTAAAGGTCAATATTAAATTTAGTAAACTAATAGATAGAAATAAAAAGTATGAAGAGATTGTTTCCCAAGGTTAGTTTCCTCTCTACTCGCTTTTTATATGAAATGTAAGATGAATACATTCTGTCTGAAGGATTTAAAATGCTTCCCTGGTCTGTATGAAGTAGCAATATCTCTTCTCAGACTTCCTCTATATTGAATTTGTAATGAGGCTAAGGAGAATTAATAAGACCCCTCTGGACTTTTACTGAAGTTTCAGTTTGCACACACCAAGCCAAGGCCTCTTTTTCAACCTAAGAATAATAATAATAATTTGTTTTATTTCATTTAACAACATGAATCAAAGAGTCAGTTCATTTGTAATTGATGCAAAATACCTCTACAATTTTTCACGACTATTAAATCATACAAGGCTAATTTATATATTCAATTACACTCATAGTAGTAAAAAAATTGAATACAGCTCAGAAATCACATCTTCCTAGCAGGGTAAAAGAATTCTTCATACACAGAGAAGCTATGGAGTTTATTCTCTGAGGTTATTACCAGACCCTAGCTCTTACTGCCCTTGAAAACAGGTGCACCATTTCAGTCAGATGATTCTTAAAAATTACTAAAGATTAAATTCCAGAAGGCATGAAGATAAGTTTGACTTGGAACAGAGTGGGTCTTTTTTCTCGAGTGTATTGTTCCTTTCTGTCTAATTTAATGTATTTTACATTTTCAATGTGCTGCAAATTTTCTATTTTAAAGAATTTTTTAGTGCTTGTATTTCTCAAAAGATAAAATATTCCATAAGTAAAAACATATTTATTTGAAATATCCAGACCTTGGGATCATGGTGGGATGCATTGAATGTTTTGTTCAGTTGCATAATGGCTATGCAGTGTATATACTTACGTCATATTTAGTAAATCTTCTTTTAGAAGAATTGGTAAACAATCACAATCTGCTATTTTCAGATTATTTTCCAGAAAAAAAATAGTCAGCTGCAAATCTATTTAGCACATTTTAAAGTAATTTTATTTTTAAAGTGACTAATTTTAATCTTGGTAGTTAGAATTCAAAAAACAACACTGCAACAGATGTTAATATCCACCAAATAAGATGGGATTGTAAAGGGTTGATGTCCATAGAAGTGAAATTCACAGCAGATCCTGTGTTTAGAAACACAAGTAAAATCCTGGAACAATCAATTTTTGCAAAGACTGTGAAATCTCTCTGATGAAATCAATAATCTCAGTTTTATGATATGTGACATTACTATAAAAAAATTAACCTATCTAATGTAAAGGAAATGTAGTCTATTCAAGAAATAAACCTGCTGAAATATAATTGAGACTTTCACAAAGAGTAATATCTATTGGAAATCTGCTCAACAGTGGTACAACTTGAAAATGAGCTGAAGGAGGTACAGAATTACTCAGGTTAAGCCAGTATTTATCACCTCAAGAATATTTTAGCAAAGACAAAAATCCAATACGAGCATACAATTGACCTTTTAATACACTAAATCATCCCTTGATAGTGCTGCATATCAGCATGGTCCTCTAACCACGGTGCAGCAGCAAAGCACAGCTCTCTGTTTGGCACTCACATGGAGGATGAAGAGACTAAATATTAGAAAACCTTTTTGGTGAGATGGTGTTTATAGACATTGTACAAGCAGATGAAAAAAATTTGCATGTTTGGCTCTGTGTTTCTATAACTATGGGCCCAGATGGTAGCAAGATGCTTTTTTCTTAAACCATCTAGAGTATCAGGGGGCATTAATCAAAGTGGCAATATACAGGAAACAAAGAACATAATCTTCTGATAAAGAATGAATAAAACCCCGAACAAAAGCCAGCAAGAGCCCTAGCATAAGCCCTGCTTCTAAATCTAATAATAATGGGATTCAACAGCCAAAAATACTCACTCAAGCCATATAGGCCTCCTATGTGTGGACTAACATGTAGGACAACAGGGTTGTTTAGAGGCAAAAGAAAAGAGAAGTGAGTGAATTAATGTCTCCCATCCAATGAGTTTTGCCTGTGAAATACATGCCTGTCTGTCCATGCAAACATATGGGGGGGGCACATCTAACCTGACCCTGCAGCATCACCGTTAGATATTACACAAGTGGCTTTCAGAAGCTGAACTTATAACAGGATACAACTTATGTTTGTAAAACATTATCTTATATAGAGATGTTTTGAGATGAGGAAGTGCCGTTTCCACATCTTGAGAAGCAAAGACCTGAAAAATCAAAGTTGTACCTAAAAAATGTAGTCGCAAATGGTTTAAATGCTAAGCCTTGCCAAGGAATTTGAAATCAATCTTAGGATGGTGAGCTAAGTACAGAACTCTGACTGCAGAACCATTTTATAATAGCACTGCCCCAGGAAGGTTATGTATACATCCAGTTATTATGGGACAAACAGAACACAACATGCCATGACATGCCATATTATTTCTTCATTTTTAAGCTTTCCTCATCTCAATCATTTGTTTTGCACTCACTCTGACATGTGAAATGAAAGCATTATGGGTCCTTTTTTGGCTTTGCAAGTCTAGAGGAGGGAGCATATTTTTGTTTCTAGCAAGAGGGCAGTAAAAAATGCAAAAGTTTAGAAAATGGGTGTCCTCAACACATTTATATATATATATATATGACGTTTTAAATATAAGAAGCCCAGATGTATTGATTTTTTTTTCTACCTTTTCAAAGAACTTATCTGAAACTTGAAATATTTTCTACTAACACTGTCATTAGAATTATCCAAACTAATTAGTTTAGTAGGAAAATCACCCTAATGTGATATGGCATGCACAGAACCAAAACTTTTTAATAAAACCTAATAAAAAAAGGACAGATTTTTCTGAGAACCAAGCAGCAGCTAAGAAAAATCTAACAGCAGCAGCCACAAAAACTTCAGTTAAGTTCTTCTCATATATAATTGTTTTCCATCTCAGAAGTATCAGAATAGGAAAAGTAATGTTATTCTTGCTACATTTTTTTTTAGCAGAGAAAATAAATATTCATTATTTGATTTTTTTTTACTTTTAAACCTATATTAAATAATAGTTTTTTGTTTTAAAATTAGTAATAATAAATTATAGAAGCAGAAATTAATTTTCTGCAACATGGGAAAATAAAACAAACAAAACAAAGGGTTTCTCTAAAATTATGAGTTAATGTTGTGCCTATGTACACAAATAACTAAAAGGAAATAGTTAAGCAATGACATAAAAAGTTCCTCCAGTTAAGAAATTAATTCTGAAAAATAAGGATAAGAATGATGTGGTGCAATAAAGAAATATTCTGTTTTGTTGGCTATTGTGTTTTATATAAACTCTTATATTTGGGGGGGACAAAAAATAATTTAGATCAAATACTCAGGAACAAAGTCTGATCTTGGTATTACTGAGATGCATTGAACGAAGCTTTTTTTCCTTTTTTTCTGCCTCCCTCAGTCCACATTTCTCCTCCTTCCAAACCCTCTCCCCTGATTCAAATACCACAAGACCTTTTCAAAAGATGGACAAGTGAAGTCTTCCTCTTATTTGAGGACAAGAAGAGCTTTAGGTTTATAGGAAGGGAAAGAAAAGAGGGTCACTTTCTGATAGTAATTCTCCTTTGGCACATGCAGGAAACTCTGCAAGAGGTGTAATCCACTGAGGGAAAGGTGTTAAGATCAAAACAGTGTGCAATGGTCAAATATACATTATGTGGTGGTTGGTCTCATGGGACACATAGTACCCTGTTACCAGTTGCTTATTTTGCAGCAGAGCATGCCCCTGGGATTTGGCAAATCAGTGAAGCGAACGGCTGGCACCTGTGAGCCACAGCATTCAGAAACTCAGTCTGCTGTGATTTGCATCTCACTGCCACAGAAAGGTAAAACTAGCCAGGATTTAAAAAGCTTTAGGTGTACAGGGGAAACTTCTTAGACATAATCCTCTTTAACTAGAATATGTCCCAAGATCTAACTCATTCAGACACAAATGCAAGCCTTGATCATCACCTTTTTTGTACTTTCAGTGTCACTGACATTGTTATATTTTTTGATCTTGTAGCTATTTTGTTCTTCAAAGACAGCAAATTAGCTGTGATTCTTGACTCATAAACTATAGCTTCTGAGAAGCACAGACTCTCACCTAGTCTCTCTACTACAATTTTTCAAGCAGCAAATTATGAACCCAAATGAACCATACAGTCAGTCCCATGGTGAATTTCTTAAAATAATCCATCATACAAGCAGTATATACATTTCCAAAACTTAGGTTCTTGCAAGAAGGTTCCTATGAACCAAAAGAGTCTGGACTGTCTTGATTGACAATGTGACAATATAGAATGGAAAAAAAAAAAGAGAAGATTTGCAGAGATCCATCACTTAGAAGGTTTTATAGGTTTGGATATGCTGACACTGAATTATAATGCAGGGTAATCCTTTCAAAATGACAGAATGTCTCACTGCCAAGAAAAAATGCCTGAATGAATATGAAAAGTCTAAGGTGACAGTAGTCTCCTTCATGAATGCATGCTACCAAGTGGCAAATGTGACTTTTAAAAAACCAGGGGATCCAGGTATTTACAGAACTATTACTACACACAAAGATAGTTTGGACATAAGATTACAGTCAATATCTCTTTAGGGGAAAATGAGGTTAAGATGTTTAGAGCCTTAAATAAGAGATGGAAGCCATAATTCTACAGAGGGAAAAAAATGTTTTTCTGACTCTCTGGTATTACATATCACACATTAAACACACACATAAGGGGATGAAACTGGGAGAGAAAGTCTGTGCAAAAGTATTTAGACCATTTAAATGTTTACTGTGACTGAAATAAATAAGATGCAGAAGATTTTGATACAACAACTAAGTCAAAGGTGTTCAACACTCATTGCAGTTTGTACCATCTCTCTAGTGTGCAGTGATAGCATAGGCCCAGGTATTACCTAGATTTCATCCCATGGAGTGGTACAGGGCTACAAACACAATTCCAGTATATAACCTTTATAAGGGATAGCAAATAGAAACTAGCATGGTTGCTCCAGCCCCATTATGGGTGTGCAGCTTGTTTTTCAGATCCTTCCCTACTTCAATGCTGTCAGTTTGATCTTTGCTCTACCTTTGCTTGATGTGCTGAATGTTTAACACACCCAGTTATTAAACGGCAGATTTAAAACCTCCTTTTATGCTCTTCCCTGTTTTCCAAGTCGATAAAAACTCCAGCTGATTTCTCTACGCTAATCACCTATTAATTTAGGGACATTTTCATGAAAGATATCACCGGGGTATAAAACAGTTGTCAGTAGTTGGAAATACAGAATTCTGTCAACTCATCTCTTTTCTCTGTGTTTGTGTCTTTTAATTTTGTGTGGCTGTGGGATGATTGATTTCTTCTTTACTGCTGGTCATAATTATGGAGCTGCTTGTAGAAACATCTAATTATATTTGGATGCTTTACAATTTGCTCCAGAAAAACTTGGTGAATGTGGTCTGATCTCCCAAAACCTTTGTTTAATAGCAGCCAGTGGTAAGCATGATATAATTATCTATATTTCAGGTACTGGGGATACCACTACCATCAGAAGATGACACTGGGCACTGCAGGTTTACACCATAAATAGGTAACAGATAGGTTGTAGATTTTTAGAGCATCTTGGAGGATAAAAAAATCCCTTGCCAGAGTTATTCATAGGTTTAGTTCAAAAAGAAAGAAATCAGATAACACTTGATCCCAGATCATAGCCATATTGGGTAAAAAATAAAAATTACTCCTTTATAATCTATTTCTGGGAATGCAGGATGTCAACCTCTGGGAAAATTGCAGGCAAAACAAAAGAATACAAATAATTCCTGGTGCCTATGAACTAATGAACGTGGTGTCCTATAGAATTATGTCTCTTTGAGGTGCCTAAGAAGATATGAGCCTTGTTTGAAGATTTTGTTGTTATTCTGGCAATTGTAAGTGTGCCTTGTCTCTGTAGGACACTAACAGAATTTCTTTTTTGTCTTCCTGACTATTTTAGTACATTTTATAGTACTATTAATTATCTTTGCAGCAAATTCTGTTTGTTATAATTTTGTCAGAATTTAGAGAACAGACATGTGACACATGAATAGCCAGTTATGATCATATATACTGTTTATCCAAAGGAATTTCGGCTAAACAGGAAAAGGATTAATAATAATGGGGAATATTTGGCAAAGACAGTGCATGGAGGCTGAATGGAATTACATACCTGTGAGTAGAAGGAAATTTGTACTACCCACACATATTTGTCTTTTGATAGCCATGTGATCAGTTTTTTCTGTACATCTGGATATGTCTTTCAGATGTTCAATCTCATTAAAAGCTACTCTTTAAATGAAGACTTGCTCTTCCTGTTGCATTATTTTTCTAGCAATAGAATTAGAATTAGAGGAGCAGCCTTCATGATTCCCAGCTGCTTTTGCTGACTTTATCCTTACAAGGTATTCTCCTGTTTCTTAATTTTATTTGCAAAGAGCATGAGTGAAAGGACCCCAAAATTTCCTTGGAGAGAGCATCACAAGGTCTAAATGATTACATTCTAAAGCATACTAAGAGGGACACTATTTCCCCCCCTGTTCTGATACAAATTAGTCCTTTGTGAATTTAATAAACTAAAATTGCCCAAGGTTTTCAGGAAGAATTCTGAACATGCTTTTCATGACGTGATGAGATCTTTTCCGTACAGTCTGTAAGAAAACAGAAATGAAGAGGCCTAATTTCTATCTCTGTGTTAGAAGTGGCTACTCTCTATTATATTTCCAGAAGAAATAGAAAATACATTTTTGATTGGTAATTATATGTTTTTCCCATGCTAAATGTTTTCTCAGAAAAAGATAATCTCTCAGGAAAGGAATGTTTATTTTTAAATGTAATGCACTTGGAACAAAATGCAACCATTATTTTAACTGTCTGGCTGCTGAATGGGAAGCCACAAATACTCCCATAATGCTGACTCTCAGTGTTTATGACCCAAGAATTTCCAGGAAGGTAAGAAATCATGAGAACAATTCTTCCAAAACAAAACCCCCAGACGCTCTGGGAATCTCCATTTCACTGAGTCATCTGGAATTTAAGACATGGATGGGAATCACAGCCCACAGACTCCTACAGCTGTGTAACAGATCTATTTACTAGTGAAGAGCAAGACAGTGAAAAACTTTGTGACATTTGACTATGATTGAAATCTCATTTAAACATTTTCCAAATGAAGACTTAATTAGTCAGAAGTTTAGGTTTAAACTTTCTTAAAAAACCAAATCCACCTAACCCCTCTAAAACAAACAAACACCCCTACCAAAACAAACCTCCTCCCAAAAAACCCCAAAACAAACACAAAACCCAAAACGAAACAAAAATCCAACAAAGAAAACCCTTTTCTTCTTAATTATTATTTTTGAAAAGCCACTTAGAAAAATAAAGATCTCATTAAATGGAAGTTATAACTTCTGATTAGTTCTTATAGATTCCAAGTAGTAGAACAAGTACAGAAAAAAATAGAAATTCAGAAGAAACATGAATCTAATTTTGAGATTGAGCTATTGTCTAAAATTGAAATAAATTTACTTCAACTACCTCCATCGTTCTACACTTTGACCCCATAGCAAAGGTACTCATGTACTCATTACTTGCATTGCTTTTTAAAAAAGGAAATTTTTGAAAATTGTGGGAAGGTTTTCCATGTTCAGTTTTGCAAAGTAAATAAATATTAGTAAAAGTATTTTAACATATTTAGCCTTTTGAAACCCATTCTTCACGATTACAGATTTCATTTCACAACGATATAATGATCTAGAGAGTCCAGCATCTGTTTCCTTAATTGATTCTTTTCCCCTTAATGCAGGTAAATATTCTGCTTTTCACTTCGTTTAACTAAGGCCCAGTCCACTTCCTTTTGAATGTGACTCTGTCTCCTGGTCCTCACCTGCACCTGTTGGTGGCTGGAGATCCACCCCAAAGATGCCATCCCTCTCAGCAAAGCTAGAGTCAGGCTTCTTAGGTTTTTTCCCTTAGCAGTGTGATGAAAAGATTCTAGCTCCTGAAATGTGTGGTAAGGGCATGATAGCCATTAACAAAGAAATATGCAAGCTTGACAGAAGTCCTTTCGTGTGTCCCTGGCAAATATTTGCAGAAAATGATATCACTTTATTTGTACACTACTCTCAACTGCGTTAGAAGTTTTATCTGTCAATTGTACTTAAGCATATTACAAACCTTGTAATGCAGGGCCTAGTAAGACAAACACAGATTTCCTTATATCATATTAAACAGTTGATTAAAAAACAAATATAATCGTTAGCTATGAATCCATACTGATCCTGCCAATACTGCTCAAAATATGACTTCATTTGTGTTCGTGTCTCTGCAGTTTCTCAAGGCCTCTGTTACACACATCCCTGCATATTCTACATGGGTGCCAAAGGTGGGAATGACACTGCCTCCTTTAGGTGAGACTTCTAGGGGATCTGACAGCTGAGAGTTGAGTGCTCACTCCACACAGCTACTAAGAAACACAGGAACAGTTTATTCTAGACACCTTTTCCTTACACATTAGTACATTTCTTGCATAGGTAGATTGATTTTTTTCTATTCTTTTAAATCTCAAACCATGTGGTTCTGCAGGCTCCGTGAATTACCCTAACACCTTTGAAAGTAATAGAAAATTTTGTCTCACCATCTTCAAATATATTTAGTGGAGACCAGAAATTTTAAAAGCTCTTTCTTACAGAACTACAGAGCTGATCTAACCAGATTATGACAACATCGGATTTATTTCAGGAAAAACTGAAAGATATTATCTAGACAGACATTGTGTTACTGACAGTCTTTCCTTCTTGTTCTTTAATTCCCAAAGGAATTAATATATTGTTTTTATGATAACATGAGCTATCAAAGTTAAGTTACAGGAGAGTTTATATACTTTAAGGAAAATATTTATATTTTTAGTTTAGCTAAAAATACTCTGTATTTCAATAAAGATCAAGACTTCAGCTCTGAGGCAAGATTTTTGCTCACTTTGTGAATATGCTGAACTTCCAGGATGTAAAATTCTGCAGGTTTAGAGTGAAATCAGAAACTATTCAGTAACTAGCCAGCAAAGTCAAGAACAACAATAATTCCAAATATTTTCAGAAAATAAATCTTCTAATATACTATCTGCCTGCTCATAACCCAATATCAAAGGATGTATTCCTGATTCAATTTAAATACTACTAACTTTCAAAAAGCCCTGGAAGCAATTTGTGACCACATCTCATATTCTCAGGTATCCCTTTTGTGTAGCCAAACTAATCCTTACTCTGACCAAGCAATAAATAACATGCTTATTGTGTTAAAATCTTTTCAGTGATGATTTAAATCTAAAAAGAATGTGGAGCTGAAATTTCCCATTTAGAGTAACTCGTCACTATATTCAGAAACAGCTCTGCTGATGGCCAAAGGCCTTTTAATATGTTCCCACAGCTTGTTGGAAATAGTTATTTAAAAGGCTCCCAACTGCATATAATTGTGCTGAGCTAGTTTCAGTTTGTTGTCATAACTTCCTCCTAAAGACAGAAAATAAAAAACCCACGAAACCTCAGAGAGTTCCAAATTGTGTCATAAGACTCAGGAATCCTGAACTGTAATTTCTGCTGGAGGATCCTCTTTTAAAATGCCAAGCGCAGAATGGACTCAGAAAAATTTTTCCTTTTCTTTTTGTGAGAGTGGCTTGCAGAAAAGCTTTGTGAGTGATTCTCTGAGAGGAAAGTTCATGAGTGGTGGTGAACTTTGCTGGGCCTCTCCTGTGCACCTGCTTAGGCAGTTTGGTGGGAATGTGGGTGTAATCCAAGAGCTGCTTCCACAGAGCAGCACATGATTCACCATGACACTTGGCTCCCTGCTCTGGAGCTCGTCTATGCTCACATTTTACCTGTCCCATCAGAATGTCCTCAGCCTGCTGAGGCCTCCATGACTTAGCTGGCCATGTTATGCAGGGTGTCTGTTTGTATCCATGGAAGATCTTTGCTGGGGGAAGATTACGTATGTAGCCCAAGAGAGAACAGAGCTGACCTCGCCTCCAAACAGCAGAACTACACGGCTTTGGCTTTCAGAGGCAACGCGATGTCTCTGCTTCACCTTCCTCCACTGCCTTCTAGCTGAGCAAACATCAGCAGCTAAGAAACCTTCCACATCAGAGCTTGGGTCAGTACAAACTCAGTACAGCTGGGATAGCATCAAAAGCACTGCTCACCAGCACATTGTGAGCTTGGGAAAGGTCAGAGACAGCCCTGGAGGAGTTTGTAACCTCATTTTGGGAAAATGTCATCAACTAGCATAGTCAGTGTTGGTTCCTCAGAGTATGCTACCTGCTGAAGTCTTAAATTGTCTCCAACTCAGCTCAAATTGCAATTTTAGAAACTTTATAAATTGTCTAACCTTTGATCATTTTCCACAGGGACAACAAAATGTGTACACTTGACCTCAAAACACCTTAAATCTTGTTTTCTAAAACCCAGGAGGGAACATGAAAGTACTTATATTTTAAGATAGGCAGAAGACTGAATTAACCTAATTAATTCCTCTCTAAGAGCTAATAAAGCATTTAAGCAAAATTTTCACCAAACAGATGAAAATGCTCCGATTTTGTGACAGAAGAAGTGCAAGAATTATTAACCCAAATATATAAATAATACAATTTTTAAAGTTATAAGCAAATGAAAACAAACCCTCTCATTATAAAATACCTGGTGGCTCTAATAATAGGTAGTGCTATCAGTGCTACATGCAGTAATGTATGCTATATGCAAGTATAAAAGATATATTTACTTACACCAATGAAACCAGGAGGGATTTTCAATACCTCCCATTACCATAGTGAATTGTTTTCTCAAAAGTGTCATTTCATTAGAGAAAGTGGTACGAAACAATTTAGGAAGTATGAAATAAGTAGGAAAAGATTACTGTAATAGTACCCCCCACAATGTTACTTACAGGCACCATACAATAGACTATACATTATTAAAATGTGCTTTAACTCTAGTCTCCATCTGGATGTGAGCTGTATGTTCTGCTAGCATTCCTCACATGAGGGACTGGCAGAAAGACTCTAATACAGTAGGAGATGACCCAAAAATGGATAGCAAGTCTATTAATAAGCTCTTCCATTGTTACCATGGTCTATACCTTTTGCATGCTGTTTTCACAGTGGAAATGTGTCAACAACGTTGCTTCGTGAAAGATTCTAATGGATAAAACTTTTGGAGTGGTGAGCCCTGCTGGCTGCTTATGGGAGTTCATAAAAAGCTCTCTGAGTCCTCTCCAAACGGAGAATGTGCTTTTTATATGAGCTAGGATAATGACACTTAGAAAGACTGAGTCTCTTAGTAGGAATGGGGAAAAAAGAGGCATGAAAGAGGCATCAATTTCAAACCACAAAAGTAATTCAGAATATTCTACTGGAGATTACATCTTTGTGTCAAACTGTGGATGAGGTGGCCGTGTCTTTCTAAATTATGGGCATTGCATGAAAACAATGGCTTCATTTATTGGTCTGCTGTATGTGTGCTTACAGTGCTTGTAATTGAGGATGATTATGGTTAATGATTCTAGTAATGTGTACTTTCAAACCAGCAGGACAGTGTAATTTGTATCAAATCTATTCAGTATCTCTTCAGGCGTTTTGCCGAGTTTAATCTTAACCCAGTACTTGCTGTAGAGGAAACCTCTGGAAGCTTCACAGCTGGCTCAAATAGAAAATTTGATGGTGCTTTCACAGTGCACTCAAAAAAAAAAAAAAAAAAAAAGAAGAAAAAAAGCAAAGCTTCCACAGGCTTCATCTCATCTGGGTGGCTTGTAGCCTGTCATATTTTAATATGATAAGACCAAGATCTCTAGTACAGGAAGCAGTTGTGTGTAGGATGCAAAACAAAAATAAAACATCTGTCTGTGAACAGTTGATGATATTTTCCCAAGCAAAATTAAGTGTTTCTGGAGAATAGATTCACATTTCTTATAATTTTTTTGAATAAACAAATAAAGGCAATAGTCAGGTATTCTTTTCAAGAGGCAGAACTAACTTGCCAGGGTGTTTTATTGCACATCTTTAAGCAAAGTCCTCCTCAGCTTACCCTTTAAATACAGACACAGCATATAGGCAACTAGAATCTCAGCTGTGGGTTGCAGAGAAAGAACAGAGAAATTGGAGGCACATTTAAGAAGATAAAACAGGCAAGGCTGTAAAATTACTTTAAGTTAACAAAGAATTTAACTGCTCTTTAATTTCAGGATTATATTCTTATATTTTTAACTACAGCAAATGTCATTATTATGTCTTTCTTCTGTTTCCTTGTTTTTTGTTTTTTTTTTTAACTTGGTGGTGCCAGTCAATATTTTCGTAATAAAGCCAATGACTCTATCAGCTTGACCAATTTATCTGACACAGTATCTATTATTGCACAGACAATGGCTTTTATTCTGAAAGGGTGAGTAGTTTCTCAGACTTACTGAATTGCTTATTGATTTCATAATTACCTGATATTTGTGATTGCCTAGGTTTTCTTCTCTTCTGTGTTTTGTTACGATCAGTTGTTGTCATTTGTGCTCTTTTTTGCTAGGTCTTGTAGATCAGCATGTGGCTCAAACAGTGAGATTTTCAAGTTTTAGGTATGAAGAAGCAAGCATGAAAATACTTTAGCTTGTACCACTTTCATAAGTCTTCAAGGGATTCCAGGCCTCTGGGATGTCTAGACTGTAAGATAGAACAGTGTATATTTACTTAATACTTTCTCTGTCTGTAGGAATTGCAATTTACTATTCTTTCCTGGATCCTACTGTGAGACTCTGAGGGAAGACTTTAGGGAACACCCTCCTTCTCGTGTCAACTGTGCCTCACTTCTACCATTGAAACCACAATTCACTGTCAGCAATTGTCCTGCCATTCTACCCTTCAGGACGAAAAGGCAAGCTGCTCCCAGAAGTCCATAATTTTATTTCAAATTTCAGTGAGTAGAATAATCACAAGAATCTTTCCTTCTGCAGAAAATTCAGGATATCTGTAAAAGGAAAGAAAATTCTAAACCTCGAAAAAAGTGAGAAACCTATTACCATGGGAGTGCATAGCACAAACATAGGCATCTGATGTAGGTCTTTCACAAACAACTTGCTGCCTTGTCAAAGGGAGATGAATAAAATCTCACAAAGACTCTAAACTCCTCATGCATTTTCATAGTTGCAGCTGTAGCTTTCAAGGGTTCCATTTCAAAAGGGAAACAAGTCAGAACAGCTTACATACAAAAATATACAATGATCCTACAGCCCAGGAGGAGCTCTGATTTTCAGAAATGCTGCTGTATTCATTCACTAGGTACAAATGTAAGTAGCTGCATCTCTTGGGAAAAAAATTCCCCAGCATTGGTATTCCAAATAAAAGGTTATGCTGTTATTACAAAGTATTAATAGGGTTTGAGGAGGAAGATGAACATTTCCTTTTACAAGTCAGAGGCCATAACTGGTAGGGACTAGTAGGTGTAAGCTATCAGAGCGGAGATAATGTGAATTAATACCTCTCCACTGATTTCAGCAAATCTAGGAAACTTCAATAAAGTTGTGCTAATATATTTTAGGTGTATTTTAGATGCCTAT
The DNA here is from genome assembly GCF_901933205.1 of Camarhynchus parvulus. Lineage (NCBI taxonomy): Eukaryota > Metazoa > Chordata > Aves > Passeriformes > Thraupidae > Camarhynchus > Camarhynchus parvulus. Next base: position 107,289,311 of record NC_044572.1, read on the forward strand.
ATTAAAACAGGGGGTATCTATTACATTTAGCAACCACCAATAAAATGTGACTCACATTAGTACTCTGTTTTATAGAAACTCATGCTGCAACAAACTAAATGCAGAAGATGCATCAAGCAATTGGACAGATGAACTCAGTAAAATTTCAAATGTTGGGCAAACCACAAGTTGCAAGATTAGCAAATCAATCTGACCATGTCAGTATTTCTTCGGTAATGGAAATACACAAAGATTTCTTCTTAGGAAAATTTATTTACTGCACGGATAGTGAGGCACTGAAATAGGTTGCCCAGAGAGGTTGTGAACTCCTCATCCCTGGAAGCATACAAGACCAGGCTGGATGGGATTCTGAGTAATCTGGTCCAGAGGAACATTTCCTGTCCACAGCAGGGAGGTTGGAACTAGATGACCTCTAAGGTCCCTTTCAACCCAAGCTATTTTATGACTCTATTGTTCTACAATGTAATACTCTGTGACTACAAATTCACCACTCAATTTAAGACTGAAAATATTATGGGTGCCTGTTAGTTTCTTCTTCTTGCAAAACATTTCGACATGATAAATACAAGCAAACACACCCATATAAATTTGCTAAACTAAAATCTGTCACTTTTTCATTAGAAACGACAAGGCTGATGGACTCAAGGCTAGTGGTAGTGGATGCCCTTTACCTCCCATGATTGGACAAAAATTGTTCTTTGCAAAAGAAGTGATGACTTGTAAAAACTACTGATTGATTTGCACCGTGGAAAATGAAATTCAGCTGTAGGGACTTGTTCACAGGTAATTAAATAACTAAATCGCAGCCCATTCAGGAGTTTGCCAAACGGAATCAAAATCAACATTTCTCATCTTAGATGAAACTTAAACTCCTTCATTTTTAGCCCCTTGAACAAGAAAACCTGAAAAATTATCACAGAATATTGCAAGAAAAACAGTCCAAAGACACATAAATTGTTTTAATGCTTTCCATTGAATATAATGTGAAGAATCAACACACTGCCTCACAAAGAAGATAAAACACTCCAAGCATCAGATGATGTCCTTTCACTACTCCAGACAACTCCTTTCACTAAGTTTTGAGGCCACGAGTAATTCCAATCATTTATGACTGAATAATTTCACAGAGTAACCATTTCAACTACCTTCAAGTTATGAAAAGTATCTACTCAGCAACTGTTCAATTGTGCAGTGTTGACACACTGCTGGCAGTAGGAGCATTTGCTGACTTCTTGATTTTGTAAATGTGATGTGTGAGGGTGTATAGACTTTGAGAAAACAAAGGCTCTGCTTTATACTTTTTACTATTACTGTAGGCAGGAAAAAAGAACACTGAAGGTTACTTTTTTTTTTCACAATTTTCCACATATAAACAGATAACATGTAATATAAAATCAGGTTACTTGATGTTTTATTCTGATTCTGTTCTCATGCAAAGCATCATTTTATGCTTCAAAATAAAAAACCTTGATTTACCTTTATACAGGAACTTCTATCAGCGAAGCCTGTTTTAGTAAATTGTGGTTCACACCCCCCCAAAAAGGCAGTTATTGCAAAATAAGTTTTATGCAACTGTACAGACGAGCCATTTATAGCAAGAAAAAGCAATGATTTATTTTGGTAGCTGAGATATTCAGAACTTTCAGCAATGTCTTTTAGGAGTTATTTTTTTATTAGGGTAGGTATTAGGATAGTTATTATCTAATACAAGAGCTATTTTCCTTTCTTGCTCACGACATAATAATCTGAAAACAAATTATCCACTAAATTTCATTCTTGCAAGTTAGTATATACCTTCCTATGGTAACCTTCTAACTTAACAAATAAACTTTGGCTTGGCTCTTGGGATTTAATTGAAATTTACTTATCTATGGGCCAGCCTTTTCCAGTTTTGTGCAGTGTTAGCAGAGTTGGGATTTTATAACTGCTGGAACTGGACTGAGTATATGAAAAGCAATTTCAGGCCATTAGACAAGATAATGATCTCAGTAAAGGGACTAAGAGCAAGATGAGACTTTGGATTCTGCAGCTTTAAAAATGCAAGATCATCCACTTGTGGTTCTTTTGAATAGGATTTAATTTCTTATTTTTCATGTTGCAGCATTTGAATTCTGAGGATATTCATCTAATATGCTTCAGCTCTTAGCCTTTAACTGGGGTTTAGCGGGGTCATGTGTTCATCATAAGTACACTAGGGATCGTTAAATAGTTGCAGTAAGTCAGAGAATAGATTCAAGAATTAACTAAATAAAAATTATGTCATTTAGGTAATATCTATTTTCCACACATTCAAAAAACAAACAGAAAAAAACCGCAGCATGTTTCACATTTTTAATCATACTTTTGAAGTTATAAAGCTTCATATTTTTTCACTTGGGTTCCTTTTCTCTCTTACTTCAGGCTGGTGTTTTTCCAACACAATATAGAGGTGGCATGACACCATTGCAGAGTATTGGTTTCTAAGGAATGTTATTAGGAGGACGCTGAAACTCTAAGGCAGTTGTGTTATTACTAAGGAGGTTACAAGGTGTTTTATGGAGAGTCAGCATTTCCTCCTCCATGAATTGAAAAGCTTCTGGGAAGAAGATATTCCTTGGGTATTCTGTGTTTTTATGAGCCTGAGAAAGCAACCACATTACAATAATCTCATTAAATATAGAATACAACTAAACACATTTTCCTATTAGCATATTATTCTCCTTTCTTCCACAGCCACCTAGTAACCTTCATTGCCTGACATCTGCTACAGGGCAAACCGTAGAGAGTTGCTCTCTAATTGACACTGAATCCCAAGCTTTGTGTATTCTGTGTATTCTTTCAGTAGGTAAGGATCAGAAGAGATTTTCCTGATACCACAAACTGCTTTGTGAAAGTGATTGTTAGTAATGGCTCTGATTTTAATCTGTACTGAAGACAGTAATTTCATGAATTAAGTAATAATATATTATTATTAAATAATTATTAAAGAATTAAATATTGAAAATGGCAATAATTTCTGCCTTTTTTTTTCCTATCTCTAAATCCATAATAATTTTTCTCCACCTGAGAAGTATTCTGCAGCTGTTGTGGCAGATCTTTTGTTCATTAGATGTTATTTTGTAAGAACTTGACTAGAATTTCAGATGAAATTTATATTTTATGTAGGAATTCCACTGGATGAAATGCGTAACATTGTCTTAAATTATCCAAATTTACGTATGTGTATATTTATGTGTGTATGCATGTATTCAAATGTACTACATTTTTCTGGCTACAAAGTATTTTTTCAGGGGACTAGGTCTACAACTTTTATAAAAAGTTGTAAATAAAACTTTTAAAGTTTTAAAACTTTTTTTTGAAGCATTGGAAAAACACACAGAAAAATTTGAAAAAATCAAAAAATCATTAAAGACAGGAAGTAACTGATGTAGAAATAATTTGAATTATTTCTTGCTTTTCTGATGACAACTTATTATTTTCTTTTTCTTTTTGTTTTTTTTTTTTTTTTTTTTTTTTTGTCGAGTAAAATAAACATCATTAGGATATTGCAGAAATTCCTCCTAAATATAAATATCCTACCACAAAATAAAAATCTAATAGAAACTGTTATTGTTTGGTATACATTGACATGTTTTTTTAAGCAAATAACAGAAGGATGGTTGGGAGATATTTGAA